>NC_064921.1:920500519-921192019 GCF_023897955.1 Schistocerca gregaria | reverse complement strand
TGTGACTACGTTCGAGCCGGCCGGTGTGGCCGAGCGGTTCTAGGCGCCTCAGTCTGGAACCGCGTGACCGCAACGGTCGCAGGTTCGAATCCTGCCTCGGGCATGGATGTGTGTGATGTCCTTAGGTTAGCTAGGTTTAAGTAGTTCTAAGTTCTGTGGGACTGATGACCTCAGATGTTAAGTCCCATAGTGCTCAGAGCCATTTGAACCATTTGAACTACGTTCGACACAAAATTGTCGCGTTCAGCCTCGTAACGCGCAAGAAATTCCACACATTTGGTCCTACGCTGTTCTTTACGCTCTTCTGTTAGGGTGTAAGGAACCGAGCAGACACACGCCTTTGAGTATCCCAATAACTGGATGAGTGTATCAGCACTACCAAACGAAACACCCAACTGTGCGGCGATGTGTTTAATTGGGATCCATCGATCATCTCGAATGAGAGTTTCCGCAAGTTCCAACACTGCAGGAGTCACATCTATGTGCTGCTGGTCGGCATGAGGGAGATTGGACAGGTCTGAGCGAGCTTGTCGTGAAGATGACAGACGCTTCGCCCATCGACTCACCGTGCTTTTGTTCACAGCCAGGTCTCCGTACACATTCTGCAAGAGCCAATGAATATCTGCGATGCTCCAGTTTTCCGTCAAAAGGAATTAAATTACAATCCTGTACTTGGGATGCGACACCGTTATAGACTCCTATCACAAGTTCATTAGGTTGTAGCTGAAGCGGGAATATTTCACAATGTCCCTCAACAAATTCCGCATTTATTTAAACGAAATTCATTGTGGAAGAAAAAAAAGTTGTTCCATTACATATTGAACGACCTTCATATGTATCCTCAGCGATAAGTATTTGGGGCTTTTTCATGAGTCATTAAGGCTGTGTCACCTCCATTTTACTTTGCAACGGTCGTTCGTTGCAACACAGGAATCGAAAATCCGTTTTACCGGGGCCATTGGCGCCCGTACGATTGTTTGTGTGTGTGTGTGGGGGGGGGGGGGGGAGTGGGGGGAGAGCCAGGACCAGACCTGGGGGGTATTTTTAACATTTTGGAACACAAAGGGTGATTTGGTATAAAAAAGTTAGAGTTCCGACAATGTTAAATACCTATGCAATAACGACTTTTGAATCATTTTCTTAAAGAAAAAAACCACTTGACTATATTTTTTCATTTCCATGAGAGCTTTGGGTGGGAGGGGGGCAGGGGCCTATCCCCCTCTCCCCTGGGGGTCGGCGCTTCTGCCTGAGGCTTTCTTCTTTCTTGTTAATACTATAGTAACACCATCATTACATTCATACATTTTACGAAAGACTGAGAAACATTCGCACGTACACACACCCTTTTCTATTATTTCTATGGTTTCCCTAATCAAATGGGCGTGGTGGATGTTCTCCAGAGCGACTGGCTTTCATAGTGACTGGCAGTGTTAACATCTTGTTTTTCAATTTATTCTCTGTAATTTTATGTTTTAAAACCTGGCACGCTATATGCGTTTATGACATGTATACGTGTGTGCTTCCTTTCACTTCGTTAATAGAGGATAATAAGGATTACGTGTCCCAATTTATATTATTTTTGTCTACAATGGATGAAAATATTTCATTTTATTTCTCTGCTTGAACTGTAATTTGTATGAATCTATGTCACATTCCACGCACGCTCTTTCGTTGTTTATGATCATATATCATATTATATTTTTATTTTCGAGTGTTGCGCATTGTTATAACCTATGTCTTAACTGATTCTTGGAGTGTGTTTAGTAACTGTAGCAACTAACATTCCAAATGAGAGCTGTTTCACTTACTTTTAATTCTGCATATTACACTAAAAAAATTTTAAATATTATGCCTGGCTTTTCAAATTGTGTGGCAGATAATCGATGTTCAGTATACAATCTCCTGTTGGTTAAATTTTTCGACAGTCCTTTATGCGCTGTATTAGTTGCCAACGCCATCTGGTCATACCAGCTGTTTTTCTCACCACTGCTGGTCTCAATGTACGTTCAGTTTGGCACAAGTCTTCATATAAGCAAGAGCTGTTAACGGTAACTTATTTAGCCTTTCTTATCGTAATACATTCTTTTCAACCCCGATGTGTTCTGACGCTTATGTATCAAAACACGTCAATAAATTAAACTGTGACCAAGAGCTCCTTCGCTGCAACTAAAATCAGGAATCGCTAAATTAAGAATGCGTTCAGAATTCCACTGTAGAACGCAAAGGAAAGAGCAGATAGGAGCGAAAGAGTACAGTGAAGGTTTCTATGAGGGTGAGGAACTGTCTGATGACATGACGGAAGAATAAATTGAAATCTGTATGGAAGATAGGAAGGAAGGCCAAACAAGGGAGAGGGGATAGACAACATTCCATTGGAGTTTCTAGAATCGTCCTGGGAAGTAGTAACCAAACGCCTATTCAAGCTGGTGTAGAGAATCATTGAGGCTGGAGAGATATCAACGTCTTCCATGTAAACGTCGTCCACACAATTCCGAAGATACAACTATACCACAATCTGTTTAACAACTCTTATATCCAAGTTGCTGATAAGAATTCCTTGTAAAAAATTGGGAAAGAAAATTGAGAATCTGTTAGATATCAGTTGGACTTTCCGAAAGATAAGGCACCAGAGACGCACTCCTGACGCTACACTTGATAATGGAAGCAAGACCGAAGCAAAACCGAAAAACGTTCATAGGATTTGTCTACCTGGAAATCTCGTTCGATAACGTAAGATGCAAGATGTTCGAAATTCCGAGAGAAACAGAAGTAAGCTATAAAGAAAAAGGGACAATATACACGAAAGAGCCAAAGAAAGTGGACTCGACTAATGTCTTAAGTAATGCTGGAGGGAACTGACACCATGAATCCTACAGGGTTGTCCATAGATCCGTAAGAGTACGAGGGGGTGAAGATCTCATCTGAACAGCACGTTGCAAGGCATCCCAGATATATCGAATACTTTCATGTCTGGGGAGATTGGTGGCCAACAGAAGAGTTTAAACTCATAAAAGTGTTCTGAAGGCACTCTGTAACAATTCTGGACGTGTGGGGTGTCGCACTGTCCTGCTGTGATTGCCAAAGCCCGTCGGAATGCCCGATCAACATGAATAGATTCAGGTGATAAGACAGGATGCTTACGCTCATGTCACCTGTCAGAGTCGTACCTAGACGTATCAGGAGTCCCATATCACTCCAACTGCACTCGCCCCACAACATTACAGAGCATCCACCAGCTTGAACAGTCCCCTCTGACATGCAGGGTCAACCGGTTCGTGAGGTTGTCTCCATACCCGTTCACGTCCATCCACTCTATACAATTTGTAACGAGACTCGCCCGACCAGGCAACATGTTTCCAGTCATCAACAGTCCAATGTCTGTGTTGACGGGCTCAGATGAGGCGGAAAGCTTTGTGAAGGATATACGAGTGGGCCTTCTGCTCCGAAAGCCCATATCGATGAAGTTTCGTTGAATGGTTCGCACGATGACACTTGTTGATGGCCTGGCATTGAAATTCCAGATATTCACGGAACACTCACTCATGAAATGGGCGTAAGAGAAAATCGCCGTCCATAGCCACTTCGGGCATGCTGTGCCTTATCGCTCGTGCGCCGACTATAACAGCACGTCCAAACTTACTTAAATCTTGGTAACCTGTCATTATAACGGCAGTAACCGATCTAACAATTGCTCCAGACACTTGACTTATACAGGCGTTGTCGATCGCAGCACCGTATTCTGCCTGTTTACATATCTCTATATTTGAATACGCATGCCTATACTAGTTTCTTCGGCACTTCAGTATATAAGAATGTAGAGGGATCAATAAGGTTGGAAAGCCGAGAACGGTGCGCTCGTGTTGAGAAGGGTGTAAGGCAGGGACGCAGAGTATCGCATCTACTGTTCAAGCTAAGCATCAAAGAAGCAATGACGCACATAACAGTGGGATTAAAATTCAGGCTGAAGGAAGATTTATTGATGGCATCAGCATCCTCAGTGAAGGTGAAGGAGCATTAGAGGATCTTTTGAATGGAATGAACGTGCGACGTGAAATTTACAATCCGGAAACCAGTCACAAAGGGCAATAGTAAGGAAACTCAAACACAGGCTTGTAGTTCACAAATACTTATTACACATATCCCCAAAAACGGTTTTAGAAAAATTTTACACCAAACCGGCCTTCCAAAGCCACCAATAACAAATACAATTAAAAACCTTATACAGTCTTTAGCAGAGTATTTCGAACGAAACGAGCTAACTAAAGATCCTTCTTTTTAACTAAATAACAAATAGCCCAGATAAATATAAGTGACAAGCAAAACTGCCCACAAATTTAACAGGAATTTACCGGAACTAAATCCCCAAAGGTAAAACAAGCAATACTACAGAATATTAAATAACAAATTTAAAGTAAAAAAGCAAATTCCCCAACGGGAACCTTAGACCAATAAACAGATCATAGAACAACGGAATTCCACCATTTATACTCCACTGAACACATTAGTGAAATCCCTTTCAAGTATAACAACAATATTTAAGCAGAAAAGACAGTTATCTTAACACTCAGTTTAAGTTTCACGCAACAGCGGACACACCCCAACGGATGACCCAACCTAAAACAAGAATGACCAAACTACTAGGAACAGGGGACGCACCTTAGCGCAGCCGGAACACATTAACGAGATGATTCTCCAAATAATTACAAGAGAGAATACTCAACTACTGACAGAATACAGCCAAGTAGCGCCGAGCGTCACCAAAACGTAACGGCATCCGAACGTATTTCGATCAAGTCGCCGCTCCCTGTATTGGTCAATCCGGAACTAATTTTGCCCGCCGCTTGTAGTACACTGCAACACTTTTTGTTAAAAAAAAAGTAATGGACAGACAACCAAATCAAAGGACGCAACACAAACTCTCTTATTTCAGAGTTATACCCCCCCCCCCCCTTTAATTTTAACAACCTTAACACACAGCAAGACCTCAAACAAATAGCATGGAAAATTATTCACCTATTACAGCTGATATTCTTTACTCTTACAGGCCGACCCCAATAATAAGCATGAAGTCTGGAGAAGTTATCGACGAGCCGAACCGAGAGCATAAAAACCAATGATACAAGACACCAAAGTCACGGCCCCTTCAACACAGACCACAGAATAAACCATAAGATACTTAATTAACATTACAAACACATTCTCTTGAAAGTAAACATGCCCCGCCCACTATCCCAAAATGTATCATGAAGCCTTCACGCTTAACAGCACTGCTCAACATATACCGGAACCAAGATTGAATTCCTTATTCTCGCCACGGCGGGGATAATCACATTTAAGTCACTGTTTCCCGCTTTAAACACTAATTACGATCAGATTGATCACAAAACACAACTTCAAAGAAATAGCAGATGACGAGAACCCACAAAGCATAGATAGGCATCCAGCATCAGGTAGTACAATACTAGTGCATTGGAGGCCATATCCACCAGCCCTCCGCCGACACGCTCCTCAGATCATAACACAGCGCCACGAGCAACCAACGCTCCTCGTAACGGCCATTTCCAGACTCGCCAACCCAATGTGCCCAATCAACGTGCAAGAACGACCACTAGGTCCCCCGAAGCGGAAACCTAGAAAACCACAGCTGGAAGCGCCGCACTTAAATAGCGGCCAGAAGAGGAAAACCAAAGAGAAAACGCGTATGCCAGAACCAACAGAATTAATGCCCCTACTAGATAAGGGAATCACTGGCGCCAGCGACTCCCTCATGTCTCATACAACATGGACTACAGAATGTGGACTGCGAGTAAACCAGAGAAAGACGAAAATAATGAGGAGTAGCAGAAATGAGAACAATTAGAAACTTAATATCAAAATTGTTGATCACGGAGTAGTTGAAGTTGCATTCTTCCACTTTGGAAGCAAAATAACCTATGATGGATAGAGCAAGGAGGACATAAAACAGATGAGCATAGGAAAAGAGGCCATTCCTGGCCAAAAGAAGTCTACTAGCATCAACAATAATAGATAAATAGTCCCACACACAGGAAAAGAGAATAGACGGAGGAGATGAAAAAATCCTGCACAACCTCTCGTGACAAGGTTCTAGCGCAGGTGGTTTGTCGTTGCCTACCTCCAACCTGTTATTAAGTGTCTAGTCTGTATGTGTGTAGTGTGAATGACTGCGACGAGTACTTGTACATTGTAGTGTTGGGTTTGTGTTGTTACGAATGAAGGGAGGATGACACCCGGTGTCAGCACCTAGCCAAGCCCTCTCGAAAAGCACCAAGGTGCTCGCCTAACTTGACGTCCACATTCGACAGAGGCATATTGTGTCACATCCCCTCGCTTCATCAGACACAGCAGAGATATTTGGAATGTAATCTAGGACGCTGGAACAAGGAGTGCTGATCAGAAACTTTACGCTATCACCTATCCTCCCCTAGTCGGCCAAATACTCTCAGCGAAAATTTCATTCACCACCTGGATTCCAACCGGGTTACCTCCGAGTCGAGCGTCAGAATGCATGAATGTGTTAGTGACTCCGGCTACGGAGGCGCGTACCAGTTTTAAAAATAGGCCATTAATGTGAGGAAGAAATTTCTGAGCATGTGAGTTTGGAGCACAGCACTGTACTGTAGTGATTAAACGATTGGGGGAATGACGAACAAAAAGAATCGTAGCTTTTGAAATGTGTTGCTACAGAAGAAGGTTAAAAATTGGGTGTAATAGTTACGTCAATAATGAGGAGGTTCCTCTCAGTACTGACGGAAAAAGGAATATTTGGAAAACGTTGACAACAAGTACAGACATGATGATAGGGCATGTGTTCAAACCAGAGGGAGTTGTAGAGGGTAAAAGCTGCAGAAAAAAACAGAGATTGGAATATATCCAAAAAATAATTGAGAATGTGAGGTGCAAAGGCAACTCTGAATTGAAGAGGTTGGCATAATATAGAAATTCGTGCTAGTCTGCTACAAACCAGAAGACTG
This sequence comes from Schistocerca gregaria, assembly GCF_023897955.1. NCBI lineage: Eukaryota > Metazoa > Arthropoda > Insecta > Orthoptera > Acrididae > Schistocerca > Schistocerca gregaria. The sequence continues at coordinate 921,185,027 of NC_064921.1, read as the reverse complement.
ATGGCCCAAAAAGAAAAAAGGAAAAAGAAAATCATCCACATGACACTGTATACAAAACTCATGACCAGTGGTGATCATGCAGTCCAGTTACGAACCAATGATAGACTGATCTCCACTGTGAAAAGCCGATATTTGAGAGTCAGGAACACCGTACAGTAATGGATACTCAGAAGCTATCCAGAAACGTGTTGAAGACTTTGTCGACCTTCAGTGACTCTGGAATACCCACCAGTGGGATATTTTCTATCAGTTACTTCACAACGGGTAACGATTTTCATGTGTCAAAAATGTCAAAATGCAACGTGACAAAAGTAAGATGGTCTAGGAGGTTTAGGGATTCATATTACGTTGGCGACGTGGTCAGTAGAAATTTACCCAAGCTCTGATTCGGCAATGATAGGGAAGGCGTTCGTCTGTGACGCTGGAAAGGAATGATCCCCGAATTTACCTTAACTGCTTTAACTAATTGCAGAAAATCTAAATCTTGATGGGCCGATGATGAAGACGTAAATTCGAGCTTCCATCATGTACATTGTCTTACCTACTACGTCATGGCTCTCAATTTGGCTGGCTAAGTCAGATTAAATGTCAGACATTGTAAGGCAGCAAATTATTACGAGTTGTCATCTTGCACTGAAAGCTTAGCTTGCCGTGGAACCTGGGGAGAGCAGATTTTGGTTCTCGTGCTCGCCCAGCTGCCGCTGGCTCCTGTGCCGAGCGAGCGATGTATTTATTTAACGCTGCATGCAATACGTTACACATACTCCCTATGATTCTGAAGTAGTTCTATTAAATATTAATCGATCTTTGTCATGCTTAGTGTACCAAATTCTATGGATAACAGAATCATACTGCTAAAATTTTAAATCAATAACTTCAGTACTTTTGGAGCTATAATGTTCAAATGTGTGTGAATTCCTAAGGGACCAAACTGCTGAGGTCATCGATCCCCAGACTTTTTTTTGTCATCAGTCTACTGACTGGTTTGATGCGGCCCGCTACGAATTCCTTTCCTGTGCTAACCTCTCCATCTCAGAGTAGCACTTGCAACCTACGTCCTCAATTATTTGCTTGACGTACTCCAATCTCTGTCTTCCTCTACAGTTTTTGCCCTCTACAGTTCCCTCTAGTACCATGGAAGTCATTCCCTCCTGTCTTAGCAGATGTCCTATCATCCTGTCCCTTCTCCTTATCAGTGTTTTCCACATATTCCTTTCCTCTCCGCTTCTGACGTACACACTACTTAAACTAACTTATGATAAGAACAACACACACACCCATGCACGAGGGAGGACTAGAACATACGGCGGGAGGGGCCGCACAATCCGTGACACAGCGTCTCAAACCACGCGGTCACTCCACGCGGCTTGGAGATATAAATTTTTGAATGAAACATGTAATAACCGTGCTGTCATTGTGAAACCGAGTGGGGACTGTAATGTATTCATCTATATTATCAATTTAAACTACATCCATGCGGATTGTTTCATATAATGTAATATCCTGGAATTTACCTTAGTTTCATTGGCACAGATTTCCGACGTAATTAATAGTGCATTGGAAAACTATTATTTTATTGTGTTTTGGTTGTGTGAAAGTCCTGGAGAGACTGAGAGGGTGAACGGAGGACATACGCAAAGTCAGAATGTGATATTTTATCAAAACTATGTAAATGTTAGCGTGAGAAAGCTGTAGTGTAATAGGGGAATTTGTAACGTATGTCTGAGTGAACTCGATTTTGTGAAGGACATCTAGGAGGGGTTTTGAGTATTAAATTTATTAGTAATTTATGCTGTGAAAAAGAATCGTATTTTGTTTTTATTAAATTTTATTTAGTTTCGGGATTACGAAATCTCTAGTATAAATTATTAAATATATCAGAATATTTACGGCAGTCGTTTCCGAAGTAAATAACTGATAACTGCGGAATCGGATACACAAGTTATTTTCACAAATAACTTTCTCGACTCCAAAAAATAACCCGTCACCTATCAGTTACTTCTGTAAAATATCTGAGAGCATGAGCGCGGAACGGCTTTAAGTAGAATGATCATATAAAAATAATTGTTGGTAAGGCGGGTGCCAGGTTGAGATTCATTGGGAGAGTCCTTATAAAATGTTGTCTATCAACAAAGGAGGTGGCTTACAAAACACTCGTTCTACCTATACTTAAGTATTGCTCATCAGTGTGGGATCCGTACCAGGTCGGGTTCACAGAAGAGATGGAGAAGATCCAAAGAAGAGCTGCGCGTTTCGTCACAGGGTTATTTGGTAAGCGTGATAGCGTTACGGAGATGTTTAGCAAATTCAAGTGGCAGACTCTGCAAGAGAGGCGCTCTGCATCGTGGTTTAGCTTGCTGTCCAGGTTTCGAGAGGGTGCGATTCTGGATGAGGTATCGAATATATTGCTTCCCCCTACTTATACCTCCCGAGGAGATCACGAATGTAAAATTAGAGAGATTCGAGCGCGCACGGATTCTTTCCGGCAGTCGTTCTTCCCGCGAACCATAAGCGACTGGAACAGGAAAGGGAGGTAATGACAGAGGCACGTAAAGTGCACTCCGTAACACACCGTTGGGTGACTTGCGCAGTATAAATGTAGATGTAGATGTGGATATAGTAATGAAATAAATACAATGAAACAAGTATTGTGTTGCAAACGTATACAGCATAATTAAAGACTATATCGAAATTTGGATGTCAGAATACCTAGTAAACAGGGACGGCCATTTCAATTCAAATAACACTTGAGGATCCAGAAGGCGATTTATTAAATTCTCGCTGTCCATCGCATACACCATAACTGCAAAACGCTGTGATAATTTGCATTTCTCTGATTGTCAGTGCGAGCTCTCGAAAACATAAGAGTATTATAGGGCATAGTGGGTGTCGGGAATAAAACTTAGTTATAAATAGCGCCGTGAGACCTACAATACATCTGGTAGCGAGTACAGAGGACAGAAAAACTCACAGCAGGCGGCCGAAGTGGCCGAGCGGTTCTAGGCGCTACAGTTTGGAGCCGCGCGACCGCTACGGTCGATGGTTCGAATCCTGCCTCGGGATTGGATGTGTGTGATGTGCTTAGGTTAGTTAGGTTTAAGTAGCTCTAAGTTCCAGGGGACTGATGGCGTTAGAAGTTAAGTCTCATAGTGCTCAGAGCCATTTGAACCAAAACTCACAGCGCCGGGAGAAGACGGCTGGTTCGGTCATAGAAATATTGTACATAAAATGGAAACAATAACTCGGCAGAACACCCTGAAGAACATTATACGTGAATACTGTCTGCAAAATGTGTTGCCAATAGAGTTAACAGTTCAAATTGTCCAAATGGCTCTGAGCACTATGGGACTTAACATCTGAGGTCATCAGTCCCCTAGAACTTAGAACTACTTAAACTTAACTAACCTAAGGACGTCACACACATCCATGCCCGAGGCAGGATTCGAACCTGCGACCGTAGCAGTCACGCGCTTCCAGACTGAAGCGCCTATCACCTCTCGGCCACCGCGTCAGGCTGAGTTAGTAGTAAAGAAGAATAAATTTGAAGTTTTACTTTTTTACTTTGTGTGTGTGTGTGTGGGGGGGGGGGGGGGGGGGTGATCGAGAGAAATTTATGTAAAGTGCTCTCATTCTCAAATGCTTAGTGAATATAGGCCGGAACATTTGCGGGCCGTGAGTTACAATGCCTGGTAGCATTTTCGCTTCCCATGCACGGGTTCCCGGGTTCGATTCTCGGCGGGGTCAGGGATTTTCTCTGCCTCGTGATGACTGGGTGTGGTGTGCTGTCCTTAGGTTAGTTAGGTTTAAGTAGTTCTAAGTTCTAGGGGACTGATGACCGTAGATGTTAAGTCCCATAGTGTTCAGAGCCATTTGAACCAGTTACAATGCCTCAACACATACACACGGTTTCCAACTTTAATACTCGACGTATCGTGTTAAATGCTTAATGTAACATTATAGCGCTTAATGAGCAGATTATGACCCCGTTCTAAATTTTTGAAAATCAAGTTTGACGGTTTTAACCCGTTTACTAATAAAGAGAGATAATAAGTAGAGTCGTAAGCTGAAGAGACAACTGTGTTATCTGCACAAAGAAAAGTTATAAGACTTACTTCGTCAGCTTCTGGGGCTGCGGTCCAGTGTTTCCGCGAGAATGTTGATGACGTCATCCCGTGGTTGCCACTCGGAGCAGACGACTTGGCCAGCCAGCAGCGGAGCCGTAACCCGGGGAACGGCTGACGGCACCAGCGCGGGGGACGCGGCAGCCGTAGTTGAGATCGTTCGACACTAAGGGGCTCTCCTGCTCCTCGCGACGACTTCGCCGGAAATAATGAGGCGCAGATAACTGCTGCGGCCCTGTTTCAGCGCTGCCAGGCGACGGCGGACGTCGCAGCCCGGTGCTCACGACGCAAAGCGTCGATGAGGTCTGGAGCCAAACAGAAACCACTGCAGTGACGTCCCCCTGTTTTATTATAAGACGCTTATGTGCCTCAGTTGCGCATCAGTTCACGTCGACGCATAAATTAATACAGTTTTGAGAGTGACAACGAAAGCCAGAAGTGTCCCTGGATAGAAAAAACTCAGCTTGACATCTCCTCCACCCTCCTCTGTCAGTCCACCTCCTCGAGCCCGCTCTGTCTGTCCATCTCACCCCCCCCCCCTTCTCTACCACCGCTCTCCTGTCTCTCCTTTCCCACCACACCTGCTCTCCCTACACGTCTCTCTGTCCCTGTCCCTCACATCCACCACTCTCCCTCTCTGCTCACCACCCACTCTCTGCACCCCCTCCACTCTCTGTCCGTCAGCTCCTACCCCCTCCGTCCATCTCCTCCTCCGCTCTCTCCCTCTGCTTCTTGCAATCCTGCTCATCTCTTTCTCCAATCTCTCTGCCCAACTCCTCCAACTCGTCCGGTTCATCTCCTACCCTTTCGTTTCTGTGTCCATCTCCTCCTCTTATCTCTGTCTATCCATCTCCTCTTATTCCCCTTCATTTCCTCCAACCCCCTCCCCCTCTGCCTACTCATCTCCGACTACCTTATTTCCCTTTCTCCACCTGGCTCCAACTTTTCCTCTTTTCTTTCTCTGTCAATCCCTTCATCACCGCTCTCACTGCCCATTTCCCCCTCCTCTGTCTCAGTCCATCTTCCAGTCTCCCTATCCGTGCATATTTTCTCCCTACCCCTCACTGTCTGTCCATCACTGCGCCACTCTAAAAGATGCTGGTTGCTCTTCCTCCTACAGTATTTGTTAAGAGATTATAACTAATATGTATACCAAATTTGATACGTATCGTTCTGGGGGCTTAGGGTGAGCTTCTCACCCTTGGCTTTGCTCACATAAGCACATGAGAAACATGTTTCACACATATTTCACATTAACTTGTACACATATTTCACCTGTATGTCCATCGAATTTCGCCCTGTACTTTTATTTTCACGCAGCTTAATTTTTGCGATGTCGCAGCTCCTGAAATAAGTGCTGTACAACGATATAATTTTCCAGGTACATCCAGCGGTATATGTGACTACTGTCTGCGAAATGTGTTACGAATTAAGTTGGTAGCAAAGAAGTAAAAGAAAATTTTTCATAACGTTTTTGGGAAACAGCTATCTTGTAAGCAATATAAAATCATTGAAAAACTGTCTAAACCGCGATGATTATTTTATTAAAATGACCACTGTCGTCCTAGTCTTATACTATCTTCAGACAGCACTATTGGCTGAAGTTGACAAACCATAGAACACTCAGTAGACCTCAGTCGCTGCAGCTGCTCAGTCAAGCTGTTCAGTCAACCGACTGTTTTACGTATCGTCTCCTTCAGCTGATGGTGCTGTCTGAAGATGGCCTAAGACTAGGCCGAAACTGGTCATTTTAATAAAATAACCATAGCGATCTAGACTTTTTTCACTGATTTTATAAAGATGTAATAAGCCAAAACCTCACGCATAACGCCAGTTTTTCACGCATCTCAGTATCTGAGGTCATATCTCAAGAACTATGTGCCATAGAATTATATATTTTTGTACTTACATTCAGCGGCATATGTGGATAATGTCTTCAAAATATGTTGCGATACAGTTACTAGCAAAGAAATAATAAATTAATACGTCATACATGACACAGTCTTTTTCTTCCATCTCAGTGTGTGATGTCGTATCTCCTGAACAGTGCATCGTACAATGACATATTTTTGTATGTATATTTGACAGCAAAAAATGTGGGTCACTGCCAAATACAACCAACATAACGCAGCTGTCTTGCAGGTCCTCTAAACACCAAAAACCTGTGGGGTACAGTCGTTTGACTACACACACTGGGTACCGTAAGAGACAACGAGAGACCAAAGGTCTTTATGGCAGTCAGTCTAAGTGTCTACTAATAGCGTTATACAAAACATATTAGAAAACACGTTCTTAGCGATGAGACACCCCATAACACTCATAAACTAACCTTAATTACAAGTGACATTCCAAAATTTCTTTTACATATATCGTACAATAATCCTTAGTCAAAGTTAAGGACATGAGACACTATACGGAGTTATAAAGCTGTATGGCAATTGGAAAAAAGTTTTTTGCTCTCTAAAAGATTTTCCATCCACGTGTTGAACGTCGCTCGACGTTGAGTGGCTCTGGAAACTGGACATTGTGAGCCTTGTGACGTTACATGGCCATCGGTTCATTAAATGAAATACGTTTTCTAGTTTACGACGGCTTGCTGGTGACAGAGTCTCTGCCTTCCGGAGTTTCTCCGTCTGTCACAGCTCAAACGAATGCCGCTCTGCCCCAGTCGGCAGCGAAGGGATGTTATCTTTTGCGGATATTGAACTACGGAGCTTACTGGCGTTCTGCACTTGGCGTTACTAGGGGTGAAGGAGAGTTACTGGTGTGTGTTAAAAATCTACGCCTGACCTGATATGTGAACCTACACGTTTTACACATCAACACAACATTAATCCACAAGATCACAGAAACCCCTGCCAAGCACATAATTATGAATTACAGAGTATTCATTTAAATGTAGATGCAGATGTCAAGCGACGGATAACAGGAAGGAGGGCGGGATCTGGGAATGGATAGAAGTGCAAAAGTGCAAAATATAAGCCTGAAATGCTTGCAAAGTATTGCTTACTTAGATGTGTGCCACAGTTCGTTTTATCTTAGGACCGGGAGATAAGGAAGGACTGATTTAGGAACGAAGAATGGGTTATAGGGAATGGGAGATCAATGAACACGGTTTCGTAGGTGTTGAGAGGAAGGACAGGGAGTAAACACAGCAGCAGTTACAGAGAAAATGTAGCGTCAGTGGAAGCCGCTAGATTTGTTTATATAAAGTTTTGCGGAATTGAATAGAAGGGCACTTGCGAAGAGAGTGTGCGACAGAGAGTAGAGGAGATATTAACAACGAGTAAACATAATATGAAATCATTTGCGTATTGTGTGGAGGACGGAGGGTGTATTCGTGGATGGGGGGGGGGGGGGGGGGGAAGAGAGAGACGTACTTGGAATAACAAAAACTATTGTGACAAAGTCCATCTACGCTGATTAGTTTGTATCTGGACAATGTATAAATGAAATCAAAATAGAATATTTAACAAACTGTATATGTCTTTTGTGTTCTTTTTTCGGAATTCGTACTTGTATATCAGTTCCGCTCCATGCCGTGTTCTGTTCCCCCTTCACGGTTTTTAACACGAATACAATCCTCAACGTTACTATTCAGTCCTCTTGCAGTAGCTATAGGGATCATACGGACCCATTGTATGGGGGATCTGTAAGTGATGGCCTCAAATGTTCTAGCCGGTTTATTGTGTTCACCGCATCAGGTTTATAGGTGATTTGCTTTTTGCAGAAAAGGGGCACAATTTAATTTAACTTTGGACTAGCGTCCTACGGTGACTTTATTTTTGTAGACTGCATGCATTCCGGCTGGCAATTTTGGGGCAAGAGGCAGTTCCCCAAGTCACGATTGAAAGTTTGAGTTGTTTGCGGTCGCAAGTTGGGATGCTATTTGACAGTCCACGTACGCTAGATATTTGTCTACTAGTTATCTGAGAATATACATGACGTCCCACTATCGCTAGGTAAGCTAATGTTTTATCATTAAATTTGATTTTTTAGATTATAAAATTTAATTCTTTAATTTCTAAAATTTTTAACGGATTGGGTTTCAACTAGCATTTTACCTTAAATTTCAGATACACCTGACGATGGGACTAAGACCTCAAAACCGTGGTTCGGTATACTGATTTCAGTCGTGTAAGACATCGGTCAATAAAAGCTTTTTACGATTTTGGCGGATTTGTTTACCACAGAAATGTTGCAGAACTGTTGTGGATATACCACAAATAAAAACTTACACTTCTACAACTACTGCTACGACTATATTTTCCCATTACGCAACGACGAACGCTACCGCTGCTAATATCGTTGCCATGCTTACTGCCGCCGCTGCTACAACCGCGACAAATGCCCTACGTTTCCATGATTTCATTAATTATGGCCGCTGGTACATTTGAGAGCAAATAATCTAATTCTGGGAAGCGAACAGCGTCTAACTCAGCAATGAGCCGCGCTTGCTAGAATTACACGACCTATTTCTCCGCAGATTTACTGGAAAGCGGATTAGTTCTCTGCACTACTACACCTATGAAATCAGTCTACATAAGGCTCCCCAGCCTCTCTTTGACTTACGACGCGGGGTTAGAACTACTCCAGATAATTAAAACCCCTCTAGCTGTAGAACTACACACAGGATTATTCAGTGTTTCAAGCACTGTACTGGAATATGTACACCGCTAACAGGTTTTTCACCGCCTCCAAATGGTTGCTAAAAACTTCCACCAATAGAGTTCTAAATCCATAAGGCAAACAGTATCCACAGACATACAGACTCAAATTTCCGTGCTAACAAATAGAATTTATTTACTTACCAGGTAGTATTGACGGAAGATACTGAAATATTTACAAGCACATGAGCTCGTTTTTCATTATAATGAAACAGTGAAGATAGTGTCACGGACATCACAAGCGAATTCAGGTAGCATTCATTAAAATAAAGGCGGTTCTCGTTGCTGCGAGATCTCACAAAATTTCAGTCAACAACTTTCTCCTCCGATTTTTTTAATTTTTTACTCCCACCTACATAGCAAGAAACGACCTCCATGACATAAGAGGAATCAGAGCTTGCACGGAAAGATTTAGGTGTTTATTCCTCCACTTGCTATTTTCTATTGTAAGGTGTCAGGCAAATCCAACACCTTCCATGAAAACCCTGACATGATAAGCAAATCCAGTAGTATGTCACATTGCTCCGAATAAAGCGTGACATTACATTAACCAAAGTAATACGAGTAACGAGTGAGCAAATGGAATACCACAGACTAATACAAGAATGCCTAAATACATGTCGTACCTTCCCACTGTGAGACCGACGCAGTTCCGAGGGGAGAAACGAGAACAGAAGCCGAGAGCAAAACCGTGTTAAGCTAGAAGGCCCTACGATAAGGGACGGACTGGACACCGACGTCGCCCGCCTACCTCTAAGACCACACCACCCGCAAGTTTTAGTGTGAGACTTTTTCGCGTCATTGTTACGTCAAGGACCACCCCCCAGCCCATGTTAAAAGCTATAGCCCTCCAGAAAAACAGTATAGATCTTACGATAACACAAAAAGTGCCACTACCACCCGCAAGTTTTAGCGTCAGACTTTTTGCATGTCTGTTACATTAGGATCACTCCCCAGCCCATGTTAAAAGATAGAGCCCTCTTGAAGATAAGTATAGATCTTACGATAACGCTAAAAGGACCACGCCAGGTGCATGTTTTAGCGTGAGACTTTTTCGCGTCTCTGTTACGCTGCAAACTTTAAAAACATTGCCCCACCACGAAAAGTATAACGTTTCTCATTGGATAGACAGAAATTTTGTAGGCGGAGCTTAAGGTTAACATTGCGACCGTGATTGGTCAGATGAAAACACAGCCAGATAATTTTTTTTTAAACCAACTTCGGTGAATTGTAGTAAGGAGTTGGTGAGTTAGTTCCGAGACGGCGAGCTGGATGGCTGCTGCGCCAGCCGCCGCCCCCCTGACGAACACCGACAAGGTAATGAACGCACGCGATGCCGCATAACAGTGCATAAAGCTTCACTCAGAACAGCAGAAGTCTCATCTGTTACACCTCCTTTATGCGTAATACTAGTGTCGATCGTCAATTATAGCTCATGGTGTTCATATTTGCCACTTGAAGTAAAAATCTGAAACCCGATGATTTTTCTGTTATATAGTTATTGAGAAGCCACATCAGCCACTGTAATTTACGATAAGTTAGATAAGTTATTAAAGATAATTGAGGGTCACTGTAGACCATTTTGATAGTTTTTCTCTTTTGTGAAACTTAATTTAAACCTAGATTATAGATGTGATATGGCATAGGTCATCCTTCGATCCATTGTAGAACTTGGAAACCCATTCAGGGAATATTGGTTCACATTTTTGTTGAACGCAGTTGGTTTTTACCATCCTGTATTGAAACATTTCCTTTTATCAATAGTGCAATTTATAAACAATGTTTTGTGAGTAGAATAAAATTTCCAATGGTAAACTTAACTGATTTTTCGACGTTATTTTACCAGCTAACTAAAAATAGGGAAGCCTTGAACCCGTTCCACTAAATTTAGTTAGTATTAAGATTCTTTTACAGGGAGTGCAGTGGAGCTGACGCTGAGATCATTTAGTATTTGGTTATATCATCGCTAGTCTCACTTAACTCTTCTGAATTCTACATGTCATGTGTGGGCTGACGTCTCCTTATCAGCAACAGGTCCCAGGTTCAAACTAATCAATTCCCTAAAAAACACGCTCAGAGCGTCGTTGCGCGAAAGTGGTAGGGAGACACGATATAGAACAAACAGACACCACCATGAATGTTTAGACTATTCCAATTTGAAACGGTCGAGAAATAGCCTGAAATTGGTTCTGTGATCCCTCTCCCAAATACTAATTGCAGATGAGTCATGTAGCTGTAGATGTAAAATTAAACTTCTCAAAATCCGCTTTGCTCATTGGACAGTACCTCCAGCTAGTCAATTGTTCCACTCTCTAAGATACATCTTCTTTCAAGTACATGCTCGCGTATGAAAAGACAACATCCGCCTAGTTAACTGAGAAAGGACAAAGTATTTGACTCCAGCGCACGAGTAGGCACTTCACAGTCTTTCACTGTCCCCATATTTGATGTCACCATTTCAAAAGTACCTTTGTGGAGGCACACTAGCTCCCGATTTCGGTTAAACTCTTTAAAATACCAACAACGCCCCACATGTCCCACAGCTTGACACGTCAGCCATAAGGCCGGAAAACTCGCTCCTCGATTTCCCCACCTCCAAACCATGAAAATTATTAAAATTCTAAGCCGTTCCTACACTCAGATTCAGTACCCGTTTGCAAGAAATTTCATTGGCTATCTCCTGCTCATACTAATCACGCCACTACAGAGAGCCATTTGTAGTACGTTACAGATACAGCTCTGTCAAACCAAAGTTCTCAACCCAAACTGGTCCCGCAGACATTAGCGAGGGCTCTCTGCATTCCGCAACGACATATGGGAGGCGATCCTGAACACCACGCCTCCCATTTCAGCGTAGCAGCGCCCTCACACTGAGGTAAATTTGCTGTCGAGCTGGTAAGAGCTCTGTCCCTGTTTGTGACCTCACCAGAAGAACATCATGGTGTAGGACCGAGATATTTCATTGGCCAACGATTCTGCTGAAATTTTCTTTCGTAAATGGAACAACTTGTTACTCTGTACACCAAGCACTGCTTGTTAGTCAGTAACAGTTGTAAGTTATCATCAATCCTGTGGCAAAGATCTGGGTCAAAGTTGAGTAAATCTTTTATAGTAAAGTGAACTAACATTTCAAGTGTTCTAGATCAGTGTGCTACCCCAGCAAGCAATCAAATAATCCATTTTTGTGGGCGGAGGGTTATAGTTTCGTTTGGTCACAGTGTCTTTTCGCGCCCAGACTTTTCGGAAGTTAATTTTCATCGGGTGGTAGGAAAAAACATCTGCCATCCTGGAAAAAAGTCGCTTGCCTTTCTGCCGTCCTCATAGGCTTCCGACACATCCCGTTTATGATGAGTAGGGCAAGATCAGCCCATTATCTCTAGGATGGACGAAACGTTCCCCCCTCCCCCCCTCCCCCCTGTCGATACCAGACGCCAGCTTCAGCATATGCAGTAGGCACAAGAATGTATTCGCATGTGTGGTCACGAAAAGGTAAACAGATGAACCAACTGGTTAATATGTTCGTCCACGTCATAAATGCAAAACAGGAGCGATTCTCTGTGGCATGGTAGTTCCTATTAATTACAGGCTGGTGGTTAGCGGGTGGCGCATTATATCAAACCATTTGTGTTTTATCGGATTCAGATCAGAACAATTTGATGGCAAGACAACGCCTCGGAGTTTACCATTGCACTGTGCGAACCACTGTAGCATTCTAGCCTTGGGAGATGAGAGTCATATTGCTAGAAAATGCTGTCACATTCGGGGAGGACAGTCTGACATTAAGAACGGTGCATCCTTTGTGCAAAGTATTCCAAAGCAGAGCGTCTGATTGAGCGACATGTGGCTGGCAAGTTGCAGTTTAGTGGTCGGAGCAGGTATATAAGAGAACGCTGGTCAGTGCGACTCACAGCGAGGTGTGAAGGGCTGGACGGTGGTGGGGAGTCCCTGTAGGCTGCACCTGCCTCTTGTCTAGGAAAATTCTGAGGTAGCGGTGAGGAAGTGCCTCACTATGCTTCTAGAAAAGTGGTCAAGAATTGCGATATTGGAACTTGAAACTAAGGATATTGCCTGGTAGCAACTGAACTACTTCCAGACATGCTATCAGCAATCTAAAGACAGCACTAAACTCACGAAGTGGAAACGAGCTGACTAAAATTGTTACCATATTTATAAAGATGACATTAGAAAAGTTATCACTATTTATCTATTACATTACTTACAAAAGTGATGACAAAAGTTACAGAGACGTTAAATATGCGTACACACTGTTGAATAGGTCCAGAAGCTAACTACAGATCGTTTATGTTTGTGATGTTTATGAACAAATAATTGTTGTTATTAGTAATTTATAGTATATTTTAAACTGTAGTTCAAAATTAGAGATTTGAACAGATGTACACTAAGAATTATTGTCAGCATGAATGACTTATTCTACTATCCACTTATCCTGATGTATTTCTTAAGAATTCTGTGCAATAGCCCGCGGTGTGTGCAACTGTGAAATGGACTTACCCAGACTCCGTTACACTCCCCTTAAAACTCCATGTTAACTGTAAATTGCGCAACGGAATCGCTATATGGAGCCGGCCATAGTGGCCGAGCGGTTCTAGGCGCTTCAGCCTGGAACGGCGCGACCGCTACGGTCGCAGGTTTGAATCCTGCTTCGGGCATGGATGTGTGTGATGTCCTTAGGTTAGTTAGGTTTAAGTACTTCCAAGTTCTAGGAGACTGATGACCTAAGATGTTAAGTCCCATAGTGCTCAGAGCCTTTCAAACCTTTTTCTTCGCCTATGGACATGTCCTAGCACAGAATCATATGGTGGGAAATTGTAATAATCCTGCTATACAACTATCTGTCCATTCAATAGAATAAATCAGTGAATTGTAGAGAACTAAGCGATCCTTAAAAGAAAATTAAACACAGACCGATTATTTACTGTTTTAAGCAATGACAAATTATTGGTGTCAATGTTCCATGAAAAACAGAGTTAACTGCTGACGAAAAATAACACAATAGGCAAGTGGAGATATGGCTACTATATCCTGACTGTACATTAAATCATTAATCCGATAAAACCCAAGGATTAATTTCGTAACTCCAATGGTCGATTGAATACCACATTAAACGATACTAAGGCATGAATAGTGTTTATCGGAACTGTGGCATCGTTACGCTTCCTATCTAAACATTATCCCCCATCTAGTGAACCGTACTACCTACTCTCACCAGTCTGCAGTGGCGTAGAGGTCTTAGAGGAGAAACCGGGTCTCTTCTCGTTAGGACACTGACACCTCCCAGAGCAACGATGTCTCAAACCAGCGTTTTGTTTCCATCCACTGTCAAACCAAGCACGTCCCTTTTTCTTCCGCCAGCTTCCATCTCGACAATTTACGCCAATCTGGCTGCAAACGACAATCGAAAAACGTTACTGTTTTCCGCCACTAGCTCATCGATTCCACGTTTTACAATTTCCCACCCCTGATTGTAGTCAATCATGGGCCAATCAGAGCACGTATTCCTCATTACTTTGTCCCAGAAACTCCAGTCTGACGTCAGTCGGCCATTTTCCAGTATTGCGAGGGCCTTGTTCTCACGTGATTTACCTCAGCATCTCAAGACTTGTACGTTTCCACCATATATTGCGGTGGCCCAGCAAGCACTTGAAACTCATGCCCTGGGCCATCTCAAGAGGTGAGTCGTGCTGCAGTCCGCTAACCCCAACTTCGTGGAAAGAACCGGTGGGTTCGGTGACCTTCGATCGGTGGTCACGTGACACGCGCAAGCCAGCACAAAACTCTCAGTGCCTACGACACTCCTGCCGAATTCAGAGCCAGAGTGCTGGCTGTGCTTTTCTGATGTAGTCACAGACTGGAACTATTATTCACTTTACCAGCGACCATATAATTGGCAGGAGGCAAGGCAGACGGATTGTATCTGTTAATACACTGTTTCTAAGATGGTCATTCATGTAGCATCGTGCTGTAGGACTATGATGAACGAAGGTGTCATTTTGACTGGGCACTTTTGATCTTGTAGAAGTAATGTTTAATAAAACCAATAAATTTCCCGTGTAGAAATTCAACTTATGTAACATCAGAATGTTCGAGGTTGAGTCAAACGAAAACCTTAAATATTTTATTAAGTATTATTTGTTGTGCAGAAGTAGTACAAAGCTGTATCACTTTTCAACACACTCTCCCCCACGCTCAATGCAAGTCCTCCATCGCTTACAAAGTGCATAAATTCCTTTAGAAAAAAATTCGTTTGGTAGTCCACGGAACCACTCATGCACCACATGGTGTACCTCTTCATCAGAACGAAACTTCTTTCCTCCCATTGCGTCTTTGAGTGGTCCAAACATATGAAAATCACTTGGGGGAAGGACTGGTGAGTATGGTGGGTGACGAAGACACTCAAAATGCAGGTCTTTGATTGTTGAAACTGTTGTACGGGCAGTGTGGAACCTTGCATTGTTATGTTGCAAAAGGACACCTGCTGACAGCAATCCACGTCGCTTTGATTTGATTGCAGTCCGCATATGATTTTTTAGGAGATCTGTGTATGATGCACTGGTGACAGTGGTCCCTCTAGGTATGTAATGCTCCAAAATGGCGCCTTTTTCGTCCCAAAAGAGAGTTAGCATAACCTTCCCTGCTGGTGGTTCTGTTCGAAACTTCTTTGGTTTTGGTGATGAGGAATGGTGCTATTCCTTGCTCGCTCTATTCGTTTCCGGTTTGTGGAAGTGAACCCAGGTTTCGTCCCCAGTAAAGATTCTTTCTAGGAAGCCATCACGTTCTCGATCAAAGAGCCGAAGAAGTTCTTCACAAGCATCAACACGTCGTTCTCTCATTTCAGGAGTCAGCTGCCGTGGCACTCATCTTGCAGACACTTTGTGAAACTAGAGCACGTCATGCACAATGTGGTGTGCTGACCCATGACTAACCTGTAAACATGCTGCAATGTCATTCACTGTTGTTCGGCGGGTTTCCTTCACTATGGCTTCAATTGCTGCAATGTTCTGTGGAGCCACAACTCGTTGTGTCTGATCTGGACGAGGAGCATCTTCCGCTGAAGTCACACCATTTGCGAACTTGCTGCTGTGACAAACATGCATCACCGTACTGAACCTTCATTCGTCAATGAATTTCAATAGGTTTCACACCTTCACTACGCAAAACCCGAATAACAGAGCACTGTTCTTCCCTGTTACAAGTCTGCGACGGTATGTGTGCATCTGCACTATGCTGCCACCTACATGCCATTCTGCACGCTGTTTGTGGAACGCTTAACAACTTACAGGATAACGGAGCGAAATTTCGATTTGTTATTACATATGTAAGGTTTTCATTTGACTCACCCTCGTAGATTTGCCACGGCGTGACTGGTACTCCGCATCTCAGCCGCGCTGCGGCCGCCGGACGAACTTAGGTACAAGCCAAGCGCGTTGTTCAACAGAGGGCGGCACACTTCAGACACGCGTGCATCACGTGGAGGTATGCATACAGCACTGCTTCCTGCTGCAGAGGACACAAGCAAAGCCAATCCAAAATATAGTGACTATTTAGGCCCTCGCCGTAGCTCTCAGCTGCATCCACCTCCTTTCCCAACTGATCTTCCAACCCCTACCCCTCCCAGATGCTCTAACCCAGCCTTCCCACCCTTCCCCTCAGGCCTCCCTCTCCCCACCCCTTCTCTTCGCCAGAGCGGTTTGCCTCCCTCCTACAAACCCCTCCCTTTCCAGTGCCCCCTTCTGTGTCTCTGCACTCCCTCCTGCCTTGTCTTTCCTCTTCATCTCTCACCCCACTCATCTCCTACCTCTTGCTGCGCCCCCTCGCCCCCCTGTTTCCTCTTCCTCCACCCCCAGCCCCCCCCCCCCCCACTGCATCTTCCTCCCCTCTTTTTTCCTCCTCTCAGGCCTCCCATCCCTTGGTAGGTCCGTAGCAGCAGTTTTTATTCTTCGTGTGTACTCCATAGTTTACAATGGTTTTTGATTTTTTAAGTGTCTCTCGCTGTGTGTGTTTCTGTGCTGTGGCTGACTTTTAACTTGTGTTCGACTCTAGTGTATTTTAAGTGCCCCACAAATAGCCAGCTGTATTCTTTTAACTTTATGTCGAATTTTTAACTGTCCCCCAGTGAATGTCTCCATGTTAGTATATATTTGAACTTCCATTATCTCTATTTCCTGTGTTTTTGTATCCCCTTTTTTGACCTTTTATGTATGAGATCTCCTTTTTATATTTTTTGTAAAGCCAAAGAACAGTGGAATGTGCAACTTCTAGCTCTCCCCTGCCCACATAGGGCAGGGGCATGAAATTACAATGAAGGAAAAAAAACTGTTAGCTGCATCCATGTCGCAGAGCACAACTGTGGAATCATCACCATCATCACGATGTGACATCACAGCTTTGACCTGCAGCTCGGAAGATGGGATTTCACTTAACATGCACTGGTTGATTCCCAAGATATTGGTATATTTCGTTACAGTGGCGATTTCTGTCAAGACTTTGTCTAACTTAGCATGTGGCTGTGTCTTTGGCATTTTCTGGTTGTTTACCAAATGGGACATCAACTTTTCACTGCTGACTGAATGGTATCTTCTTTCTATAACTGTTTTTATTCCACCTATTTTGTTTCGGAAAAGGGTAGGGGGGGATAATAGGAGCAAAAAAGCAGAGGAGGTGGAAAAAGAATAATGGGTGCATTAGTGGACTAGAAAGTGGGAGCATGGAAGACGATAGGCAGGTGGAGAACAGGGATTAGCAAAGACCAAGGCCGTGGGGGTTATGGGAACATACAATATATTGAAAGGAGATTTCTGATCTGTGCAGTTCAGAAAAGCAGATGTTGGTAGGAGGGACACAGATGGTGCAAGCAGCAACACACATTGAACTGCAACACATTGAGTTGGCCGGCATGTTCAGCAACTGTGTGTCTCTAGGCCCCTGTTTGTCAGTTGCCAGATAGATTATTAGTCGTCATGCACATGTAGAAAACAGTAGAATGGATGTAGCTTAGTTTGTAGATCACATGTCTCCTTTCACAGGTTACGCAGCCTTTTCCTTGTGCCTGTCTGAGTCTCAGTGTCTCATCTATATGGCGAGTAGCAATCTATTTTTTTCTTAATGTTGTTGTTATTTCATCACTGAAATTTAAAATATATGGAACTTTAAAAGTTTAGGTTTCTACCTTGTGTTAGGCAGTGGGCACGTAATAAAATTTTTAAATAAATGGACACAACAAAGGACAGCGTCTTTTGTCTTCATTGCTAACCTGTATGCGCTGTAACTATTCATTTTCACCTCATAATAAATATATATTTTTGACATGGTGTTTGTATTTTTTGAAATAGCTCTTTGACTAGCTGGATGATATGAAAATGGGTCCTGGTCCGAAACTAGTCATTAAGTAAATGAAAAAAATGAAATTTGTAACATTGGCAAGTTTACCATTGTAAAAAAAATTTCGTTTCAGGGCGACGCTACAACCTATACGTATGTAGGGCGATGCCAACGGGGTATAAAAGCGCTGTGATGCATTAAAGAGACACATAATGTGCATCCACAGGACAAGCGGCCTGTAATTGCAAAACGTGTCTCTATTGGCAAAAGATTCCGGTCTAGTCCCCCATTCGGATCTCTGGGAGGAGACTACCAAGGCGGAGAAGACCAAGAGAAAAAAATTGAATAACCAACGGAATAAGGATAATGTACTACGAGACGGTATGGAATGTAAGAAGTCTGAAAATGGTAGTGAAGCTACAAACACTGAAATGGGAAATGCTAAGGCTCAATCTAGACATAATGGGGGTCAGTGAAGTGAAATGAAAAGAAGACAAGGATATCTGGTCAGATTATAGGGTAATATCAACAGCAGCAGAAAATGGAATAATGGGAGAAAGATCCGTTATGTATACGAATGTAGGACGGATACTGAGTTCTACGAACAGTTTAGTGATAAGACTGCTCTCATCAGGATCGGCAACAAACGAGCACTGACGTCGCAAGCCGGAAGAGATGGATAAAGTATAAGAGCATATATGGAAAGTTTTAGGATTGGTACGCAGCGCAAATGGGCTGTTGGAGTGGATTGCTGGCCCCATTTGAGAATACAAAAAAATTTTTTCACTGTGTTAATTAAAACAGAGCACTGGTAACTACACAATGATTAAGTAGCATTTTCAAATTGTGGTGATCTACACCGATTATTCAATTGTATAAAAGCAATGAGAACAATTCAAAAAAATTTAAAAGAAAAACAGCCATATGTCCCCAACTTTACATTAGTAAAAAATTACTTTATACAAATATAACTTTAACATAATTGCTCATCTGAGATAAATAGTTATGAAATTAAGTCAATTATCAGGATTTATGAATATGAAAAATTAGGTTTCAAAAGCACTCAAATATGAATATCTCGTAAATATGAGAATGAAATGTTATGGAAGATCTACACCGCAATCAGCACATTCTCGATGTTTGGCGCTCACATCTGAATTCCGTGCTCAAGAGCTTGAAAGGTCTCTGTTGGATTCCTTTCATGTTAATTTCTTAAATATGTTGTCATTTAAGGCATAAATTCCTCTTCTAAATTTACTGTGGTGTTTCTGACTATCTGAGAGGAGACTGAGCTGTGGAACGTGTTACTTTTACACATAAACAAGAACGATCTGTCACACTACTACACATTGAAACACAGTTTATATATAATTCATGTCACACAGTCTCATACGGAACTTACATCCGCTTTCTTTTATATACTGTATATGATAAGATACTGTCATCCTCCTTCCCTTCTGTGTGAGAGGATGAATGAGCAAATGTATTTCTAGTTGCATGCTTGATGGTAGCAGAAAAGCCTGTCTGCTAAAGAACAGTAGGACCAATGTCGGAACAGGTAGCTACGCCTTCTAAAAGCAGAGAAGTTTATATTTCTAGTATGGTCCTGTCCGTCTCTTGTCATGTTGGTATAGGAAGCTGCCTTACTGGTCACTTCCGTTTGTATCTGTTAAGCACGCTTGGTAGGGTCCCAAGTCAGTCTGTCCACGGGGAGCGTCTGAAGTGGTAAGATCTCTGGCTAAGTGCGTGTCTGCTAAGTCTGTAGGACAATGGATTTCGTAAGTTCAGCCTAACGGAAAATTGAATCACCTTTATTTTAGTTTTAGCTCTAAAATATCTAATGTTTTCTTAAATTGCAACACAGTGTAATTCGAGTGTGAAGTTCAGAATATCTTCCGGTAGTTGCTTTGTCACTACTTTGTGAGCAAAGTGGAACCATGTGTTGACCAGTAACTCTAACTAAGATCATCAATCTTAAATGCTAATGTGCGTGAGATTATAACGTCTCATCTTGACAATACTTTTCAATATAGCAACTTTTCATTATGTTCAACCCACGTGGGGTGTACTTTGTGAGACCAGTACCACGTGCTTATACAATTGATTGACCCATCAGGTTAATATTGAGACGATAGTAACCAGTTCGAGGTTTGTCTTTTGTAAATTGCGTTTCGATGTAATTTATTTTAATTATCAAAATTATTGTGGAGTTACGCTCTTTGTGTAAACCAAGTTGACCACGTGTAGCTTGTGATGTAATCATCAAAGCAGCCCTCAGCTATTCTGTTCGGGAAGATTTCACAGAGAGTTAGTATGAATTTAGTATACCAGTGTGTGGTAATTTCATGACGGACAGGATTGTGCTACGAACGTAACAACTTTGGGTGAAAATTGAATCGGTTGGTTGTGGTTAATTTACTCTGGCATATGTTTCAACGTTCTTCGTGTGTTATTTTATGATTGGAGTGTTGTATGCAGTCTCCCAATCTTGGCTCTATATTTGATGTGTCCCATAAGTTTACCAACTCACATTTTCACAATCCTAAATATGCCACCTGTTTAGTTATTAATCAAGTTTAATATGCTGAAATTTTAATGGAACAATGATCAAAGTTAAAATAAATGTCCAAATATAAACTGATTCATTTATTTTTATTTAAATTCTCTTTCTATGTATATATATCAGCGGTTTACTTAAGATAACTATTAAAAGTTCATAATTAATGTTAGTCTAGTTGGCAATTTGGAAAGCTACACTGGATACCTGGTGAAACAGTTGCCCAGTAATGCAAGGATAACTTCCCCAGATAGCTCACGGCTTTTATCCCGCTTTTATGGCCTTGAATATCAGCACCGCTTTCAGAACAAATTAATGGAACAACATTACAAGCTGAAGTGACAAAAACAGAAAGCAGAGCCAACGCACACTAATAACGGCTTCTAAAACACACAAACCCAATATTAATATACAGTTCACTAAAATACTAAAACCAACAGCCAAGCATGGGTAGCGTCAAATGCAGGAAGAGATGTTAAACATTATTAAAGCAATAGTTAATTAAAACAATCTCCAATTACGTGAAATTTCACTTGGTAAATTTATAAACCACAACTATGTCTAGATGCTAATGACCAGACAATCTGCACACAACCTTAAATACCAAAGCGCCGTCAAACCATTCCCATCGCGCCAGAGGTTCGATTCCTCCCTCGGGCATGGGTGTGTGTGTTGTTCTTATCATAAGTTAAGTTAGTTTCAGTAGTGTGTAAGGCTATGGTCCGATGACCTCAGCAGTTTGGTCCCATAGGAATTCACACACATTTTTTGTTACTATTATACACTCCTGGAAATGGAAAAAAGAACACATTGACACCGGTGTGTCAGACCCACCACACTTGCTCGGGACACTGCGAGAGGGCTGTACAAGCAATGATCACACGCACGGCACAGCGGACACACCAGGAACCGCGGTGTTGGCCGTCGAATGGCGCTAGCTGCGCAGCATTTGTGCACCGCCGCCGTCAGTGTCAGCCAGTTTGCCGTGGCATACGGAGCTCCATCGCAGTCTTTAACACTGGTAGCATGCCGCGACAGCGTGGACGTGAACCGTATGTGCAGTTGACGGACTTTGAGCGAGGGCGTATAGTGGGCATGCGGGAGGCCGGGTGGACGTACCGCCGAATTGCTCAACACGTGGGGCGTGAGGTCTCCACAGTACATCGATGTTGTCGCCAGTGGTCGGCGGAAGGTGCACGTGACCGTCGACCTGGGACCGGACCGCAGCGACGCACGGATGCACGCCAAGACCGAAGGATCCTACTCAGTGCCGTAGGGGACCGCACCGCCACTTCCCTGCAAATTAGGGACACTGTTGCTCCTGGGGTATCGGCGAGGACCATTCGCAACCGTCTCCATGAAGCTGGGCTACGGTCCCGCACACCGTTAGGCCGTGTTCCGCTCACGCCCCAACATCGTGCAGCCCGCCTCCAGTGGTGTCGCGACAGGCGTGAATTGAGGGACGAATGGAGACGTGTCGTCTTCAGCGATGAGAGTCGCTTCTGCCTTGGTGCCAATGATGGTCGTATGCGTGTTTGGCGCCGTGCAGGTGAGCGCCACAATCAGGACTGCATACGACCGAGGCACACAGGGCCAACACCCGGCATCGTGGTGTGGGGAGCGATCTCCTACACTGGCCGTACACATCTGGTGATCGTCGAGGGGACACTGAATAGTGCACGGTACATCCAAACCGTCATCTAACCCATCGTTCTACCATTCCTAGGCCGGCAAGGGAACTTGCTGTTCAAACAGGACAATGCACGTCCGCATGTATCCCGTGCCACCCAACGTGCTCCAGAAGGTGTAAGTCAACTACCCTGGCTAGCAAGATCTCCGGATCTGTCCCCCATTGAGCATGTTTGGGACTGGATGAAGCGTCGTCTCACGCGGTCTGCACGTCCAGCACGAACGCTGGTCCAACTGAGGCGCCAGGTGGAAATGGCATGGCAAGCCGTTCCACAGGACTACATCCAGCATCTCTACGATCGTCTCCATGGGAGAATAGCAGCCGGCATTGCTGCGAAAGGTGGATATACACTATACTAGTGCCGACATTGTGCATGCTCTGTTGCCTGTGTCTATGTGCCTGTGGTTCTGTCAGTGTGATCATGTGATGTATCTGACCCCAGGAATGTGTCAATAAAGTTTCCCCTTCCTGGGACAATGAATTCACGGTGTTCGTATTTCAATTTCCAGGAGTGTATTTGTCAACAAGAAAGAAGTCTGCAAATGGTTCAAATGGCTCTGACCACTATGAGACTTGACTTCTGAGGTCATCAGTCCCCAAGAACGTAGAACTACTTAGACCTAACCAGCCTAAGGGCATCACAAACTGTAGCGCCTGGAAGCACTCGGCCACTCTTGCCGGCAGAAGTTTGCAATTGCAGTTTAAATTAAAGGCTGAAGTTTTATATAGAGAATAAACTTAGATTCATAAAATTGACATCTTAACATATTAAAAATAATACTAAAGAAAAGGAATCCCAGAATATCGGTCACACTTGTAATTCAAGATAAATGCAACGGAACCAGGGCACAGCGCGGTTATATGGACTTGAAATAGTAAGTATCCTGGACCTATGACCAAGTCGTTTAAGGAATGACTAGCGAAAATCAAAGTTGCTACACGGAGCAATCACATCCAAAAGTTCCACACAAAATGGCTCACTATTTAAAGTTAGCCCAGGGGCTCGCTGTTAACTTGCACGCCAGGGTAAACTCTCACGCTCTCCTCAGGATTCGAGATAAACACTACTCATAAACAGGCTGCCTGTTAACCGGTGACTGCTTCCGCACTCCAGTTCCGCTTGCTGTCAGACCCAGGCGCCAGAATGTCATCACTGTGATTTCTCACAGAACACCAAGTGCCGACTGATTACTCGCGATGCTCCGTGCTCTGTCTTCCCTCCACCACTGCCCCGACCGAGGCTCACCTTGCGAGCCGCGGCCGTCATAAATAGAAGGCGCTAGCCAAGCAGCACGCCGCAAAGCGCGGAACTTCGACAGAGAAGCTATCCTGACAAGATCGTCGCAGAAAGTCACGGCTCAATATTGAATGGGTAATTCAATACTTAAAGAGAGATGAAAATCTAATAGTTACGGGGGACTGGGACGCGCTTTTATGGGAGGCTGGAGAAGAAAGGGCTACAGGAGAATATATGCTTGGTATTAGGAACGAAGGAAAGAAATACTGATTAAGTGCTGCAATAAATATCAGTTGGTAACAGCGAATACTCTGTTCAAAAATCACAAGAGGAAGAGGTTTGCTTAGAAAAGACCGGGACATACGGTACATTTCAGTTAGATTGCATCATGCTCAGGTACAGATTCCGAAATCAGGTACTGAATGGTGAGGCACACCCAGGAGTAGATACAGACTCAGATAACAATTTAGTAAGGATGAAGAGTAGGCTGAAGTTTACGAGACTAGTCAGGAAGAACCATCGGCCAAAGAAGTAGGATACGGAAGTACTAAGGAAAGAAGGGCCATACTTGAAGTTCTCAGAGGCTGCAGATACCGCCATAAGGAACAGCTCAGTGGGCAGTTCTATTGAAGAAGAATGGACATATCTAAAAAGGGCAATCACGGAAGTTGTACAGAAAAATGGTAGGTACAAGGAAGGTAACTGCGAAGAAAACATAGATAACAGAAGAAACACTTCAGTAGTTTGACGAACGACGGAAGCACAGAAATATAAAAGGAAATCCAGGAATATAACAATGCAAGTATTTTAGGAACTAAATAAATAGGAAGTGCAGGGAAGCTAAGACAAAATGACTGAATGAAAAATGTGAAAAAATCAAAAAAGAAATGACTGTCGGATGGAGAGACTCTGCATATAGAAAAGCCAAAACAGCCTTTGGTTAAATTAAAACCAAGGGCGGAAACATCAAGTATGCAACTGGAATTCCACTGCTAAATGCAGAGGAGAGAGCTAATAGAGGGGAATGAATACACTGAAGGCTCCAATGACGGGGAAGATTCATCTCACGTGCTAGAAGAAGAAACAGGAGTCGATTTAGAGCAGATAAGGTATCCAGTATTGGACTTTAAGAGAGCTTTCGAGTGCTTACGGTCAAATAAGGCAGAAGGGATAGATAACATTCCATCAGAATTCCTACAATCATTTTGACGGGTAGAATATATGAGTCAGGCTGACGACATATCATCCACACAATTGCGAAGACTGCAAGACCCGACAAGCGCGAGAAACATCGCACAATAAGCTTAACAGCTCATGCAACCAAGTTGCTGACAAGAATAATATACAGAAGAACGGAAAAGAAAATTGATGATGTGTTAGATGATAATCAGTCTGGTTTTCGGAAAGGTAAACACACGAGAGAGACATTTCTGACGTAGTGGTTAATAACAGAAGCAAGACTAAAGAATAATCAAGACACGGTCACAGGATTTGTTGACCTGGAAAAAGCGTACGACGGTGCAAAATTGTGCAAGATGTTCGAAATTCTTAGAAAAATAGGGGTAAGCTGTAGAAAGAGACGGGTAATATACAATATGCACAAGAGCCAAGAGGGAATAATAAGAATGAACAACCAGGAACAAAGTGCTCGGATTAAAAAGGGTGTAAGACAGGGATGCAGTCTTTCGCCCCTTCAGTTCATTCTGTACATCGAAGAAGCAATGATGGAAATGGGATTAAAATTCAAGGTGAAAGGATATCAGTGATACGATTCGATAATAACATTACTATCCTAACTGAAAGTGAAGAATAATTAAATGATCTTCCGAATGGATTGGACAGTCTAATGAATATAAAATATGCACTGAGAGTAAATCGAAGAAAAACAGAAGCAATGAGATGTATCAGAAATGAGTAGCAATAACAGAGGAAAGAGGACATCAAAAGCACACTAGCACTGCCAAAAAAAGAGCGTTTGTGGCTAAGAAAATTCTACTAGTATCAAAAACAGGCCTTAATTTGAAGAAGAAATTTATAAGAAAGTACGTATAGAACACAGCATAGTATGGTAGTCAAATATAGGCTGTGGGAAAACCGCAACAAAAGGAAATCGTAGCATTTGAGATGTGGTGCTACAGACGAATGTTGAAAATTAGGTGGACTGCTAAGATAAGGAATGAGAAATTGCTGCGCAGATTCGGAAACGAAAGGAAAATGTGAGAAACACTGACAAGGGGAAGGGACATTATGATACGACATCTGTTAAGACATCAGGGAAAGACTTTATGGTACTAGAGGAAGCTGTAGAGGGTAAAAAATGCAAGGAATACAGGGATTGGAATACATCCAGCAGATAATCGAGGCCTTAGTTGCAAGTGCTTCTCTGAGATGAAGCGGTTGGCACAGGAGAAGAAATTGCGGCTGGCAGTCAGACACGAGTGACGGAAAACAAAATAAAACAAAATCTGCAGTGACGAGATACTCCGGGCTTTGAATGCTGTACAGGAAGCAAGTTGTGTGGCTGTTTGCTGGAAGCACCTCGTGTGTTTCATTGTGGAAGGCAACACGTTTCTTCAGCGCGTAGCTGCATGCGAGAAAAGAGGATGCCACCACTGGGAGCTGGAGTCGCAGTTTTTCCCGGACATTTTGTCTCAACTGTAGAAGAGACACCAGGTTCCATGCAATAAACAAGCAGTGGGCGTCGGTAAACAGTGAGGTAAGTATCACCTTGCCAGCAGATGGCTGGCTCTTGAACTCCTAGGGACGAGGGGATGACGGATAGCTGTTTTCGACTGTACGGCCTTGGATCTCCACGTACTCGTTAAGGGAGGATCTGGTGTTGAAAATGGTGTAAATCTTGAAAATGGTGAAAACCAGAGTAGCTCCGTAGATCCACATATCAAAACGTTTATGTTTGTGTTTGAGACAATACTTGTAGAACACTAATAAACGAAAAGACAACAGGAAGACCAGTCTGAATCGATGAATCGACTCTGTGCATATTTTTCTTAAATAATAAAGAGAAATAGGAAAGAGATTAAGTGTATCAGGAAAATACGTTATGGTTTGCACAAAACAAAATGGCCTAAACAAGAAAAACTTCAGAGACTTCTGAAACGTATGAGCATAAACTTTATTTAACAAAATCCGATGTAATTGAGCATCTTGCTGGAGCACAGGTCTATCAGGAAGTAAGAGACAACTGACCAAATGTTAAATTTGAAGCTTCACAAGTAATCAAAGAATAAAATTCACAGGTAAATTTAAGCTGAAGATCTACAACACATTCATCAGATTTCTCAAGGCTACAACTTCTGCATGAATGACATCAGTTCTAGCGATAGATTTTAACGTAAGCGTTGCTAACTTTTTATTTTCAAAAGAACTATATGCCTTTAAAACGCTACATCTCTTACATGTAAGCTAGTAGAACCTTGGAGTACGTTTTATAGCTACTTTTAGGGTCAAAGTTTTCACAGCCTTTAAAAATATTCAGTGTGTCCTCCCCTGGACGCACGACAAATATTCAGAAGACAAACGAACTCGTCCGATACTTTTACGAGCACGTTTGGAGTTCCTTTATTCACTGCTGTTGCTATGAGGCGACGCAGGTCACTCTAAGTTGTTCGAAGAGAGCAACCGTTATCAAACCACCAGAACAACAATTTAAAAGATCTGATAACGTGAAATGAGGCGATCTTAGGGGCCTGTGGCGTAATGCAACATCCGTATGCCACATGCGGCCGGTTCATCGTTGAGGTAGCTTAGTGCTAAGAAATGCTCTTAAATTCTGCTGGTGCCAGGCCACTCCTGTTGAAACGGAGAACACGAAACGCCTTTACCTGTAGTTTTATCCCCATCTTAGATCAAGGATTGTTCGGTAATAAGCGAGCGAGCTAGCTGGGAGGTGTGGCCGAGTGGTTTTAGGCGCTTCAATCTGGAACCGCACGACCGCTACGGTCGCAGGTTCAAATCCAGGCTCGGGCATGGATTTATGTGATGTCCTTAGGATAGTTAGGTTTAAGTAGTTCTAAGTTCTAGGGGACTGATGACCTCGGATGTTAAGTTCCATAGCGCTCAGAGCCATTTGAACCATTTTCGAGGGAGCTAGCTGAACAATGGAGACATCTAGTGATGATGAACCGGTACAGTACAACTGGTGCTAAGGTAAAGTTTTACTTTCGACATGCGAGTTAAAATTTACAAAAAAATATCTATCATATACTTCATTGGTTCACAGGTATCGAATCGGACTTGTTAGAACAGCGCAGGTGCCGAGGGGTAGGGCTGTAACGTCATAGAACACGATCATAGAACACGATCATAGAACACGACGATAGCCAGTGCTCCATGCGGTCTTCGCACGCGTCACTGTTTTCAGCCACAGCAGACTTTTCTGGCTGATCCAGTCTGGTGTAACTTCTATGTTCAGCATACATATCCTTACCAGTGTGAATCGTCTAACGTATCAGCACAGCTTAACCATCTTCGGTCTATGTTTGTACAAAACGTGTATTCTGGTACACAGATCCGTAATGCATTTCAACTTGCTCGCACCAAAACTCAAGAACAGCCAGAAGATACGGAGAACTCCACGAGTACGGTTTTTCTACCTTACGTTGTCGTCGTGTCCTTAAAGATACACAGGCTTTTCAAAAAACATCAAACAAAGTATGTCTTCCGCCCTCCAGCGCGATTGCAAACAATGCTGGGTTGTGATAAAGACAACAAAGGACGTAAAATCCAGTGCCAGTATGGGAAATCATACATTTTCCAGACGTTACAGCCCCACCCCTTGACGCTTGCGTTTTCTTAACGAGTCAGCGTGTATATTGGCGAGCCACTGCAGCAATACGTTGGTAAGCACCGGAAGACGACGAGCAGCTGTGTCGTTGAAGTACTGTGCAGCTTCCACAACATATCCGACGCGAGAGCCATGTGCAAATGAAGCAGTTGTTACGTTGAAAAACTCTCTGACTATATATATATATATATATATATATATATATATATATATATATATATATAATGTGGTCCTGTGAAATCGCTTATCTCTCTTCGAAACAGAAGAAGAAATGGATGAGTGGTGATGCGCCCATGTAAACTCAACTCGACATTTGCTGTAGCCGTAGTGAAAACATGCTGCAACAGACAGTGCATATAACATACAACGGGTGGACAGAAATGTGGAAACACCATAGACGTTTCACCATTCCTAATACGGCGTAGAAAAGCCAGCTTCTAGTTGTCTCAAAATGGAGAAATGCAGGTCCTGTAAGGTTTTCAACGGAGTGTATTATTTTCCCTAGAAAATAGTGAAAAGTTGAGATAACGAGGATGGAGGTGAAGAGCGAACATTCAACTTTCTGTCCAAAGTGAGCCAGTGTCCACTGAAGGTGAGACAAGTCATTTTTGTGCTCAAACAACCAATCCTCGACATTGTCACCTTTGTGAACAGGTATCGTGTCGTCTTGGAATCCCAGAAAAACCGTTTCGGACACAGTGTACCATTGGATGCACCGGATCATCCAAAATGGTCACATAATCCTTGGAAGTAATGCTATCTTGCCGAATACACATGCTGCTCATGATATACCGCGATATGGCTGCCTGTACCATCAGCGAACTGCGACAATGTTTCAATATTGGAATTTAAATGCAGCCGCAAGTTAGAAGCTGTGTGAAACACGACTCATCTGACCAATTAAATTTCTTCCAACGCTCCGAAGTCCAGGTTTTATAACCTCTGCACCTCGTTTTCCTGTTACGGGAATTTGCATCAAAGATGAGCGGGTTTGGAATTCCAGCTAGCCCTGCGGTTCCCACCTTCTCTTTGTTTTGGTGCTCACGAAGTTCACGAACGTGACATTCACTTTTGCAGTAACTTTTGCAGCTGTCGTCCCCTTATTTTGTAAAAATACTCTCCAATGGCTGTCTGTCACCATTACTCCACACGATGTTTCGTCTGCGTTGCGACTTAGTGGAAGATGGTTTTCTGCAGGCGGTGTGAATCTTGGTTTTCTGCAGGCGGTGTGAATCTTGGATGTAGTGCCTCTTTTAACACCAAATACTACAGATAAGATGGTTGCAGAGACACCCACCATATGATCACCTAGAATTTTGCCAACTTCGACTCAATCTAGTCCCGATATAATCCACAACTACACAGAACACTATTCTGGCCACGACTGACACTTGCGACGTATTGAGGACATTGCAAAGATGCTGTTCTTGGTCAAATACAAGAGCGCAACCTGAAGGCTTGTCTAGTGCTGTACGCCCTACACTACAAGCGGCCTAACCGTGGGTAGGGAGGGGGGGGTTACCTATGTAGGTGATAGAGCTTCAACCATGCACTCTGCCTGGGCCAGTAGACGGCAGAGGGAGTGCCGCCAGAGGTCTCTGGCCTCGCGGACTGTTTGTTTCTATGAGCCGCATGACCTGAAATATTTCCATTCGTATCTGTATGTACTGTGATTAAAAGTATCCAGACACCCCCAAAGACATATGTTTTTCATATTAGGTGCCTTGTGCTGCCACCTACTGCTAGGTGTTCCATATCAGCGACCACAGTAGTCATTAGAGATCGTTAGAGACCAGAATGGGGTGTTCCGCGGAACTCACGGACTTCGAACGTGGTCAGATGATTGGGCTTCACTTGTGTCCTAAGTCAGTACGCGAGATTTCCACACTCCGCAACATCCCTAGGTCAACTGTTCCCGATGTGATAGTGAGGTGGAAACGCGAATTGACACGTACAGCACAAAAGCGTACAGGCCTACCTCATCTGTTAACTGACAGACACGGCCGACAGTTTAAGAGGATCCTAATGTGTAATACGCACACACCTGTCACTATCATCAGACAGGAGTCTGCAACACGATCCACTGCAAGTACTACGACAGTTAGGCGGGAGGTGAGAAAAGAAAGCCCGCAACTCGTGGTCGTGCGGTAGCGTTCTCACTTCCCGCGCTCGGGTTCCCAGGTTCGATTCCGGGCGGGGTCAGAGATTTTCTCTGCCTCGTGATGGCTGGGTGTTGTGTGTGGTCCTTAGGTTAGTTAGGTTTAAGTAGTTCTAAGTTCTAGGGGACTGATGACCATAGATGTTAAGTCCCATAGTGCTCACAGCCATTTGAACCATTTTGAGAAAAGAAAACTTGGATTTAATGGTCGAGCG
Organism: Schistocerca gregaria; assembly: GCF_023897955.1. Lineage (NCBI taxonomy): Eukaryota > Metazoa > Arthropoda > Insecta > Orthoptera > Acrididae > Schistocerca > Schistocerca gregaria. The sequence continues at coordinate 921,154,239 of NC_064921.1, read as the reverse complement.
GCTGCTCATGAACCACACATCACGCTGGTAAATGCCAAACGACGCCTCGCTTGGTGTAAGAAGCGTAAACATTGGACGATTGAACAGTGAAAAACGTTGTATGGAGTGACTAATTACGGTACACAATATGTAGTGCCAACAGCAAAATTCTGAGGCGGTGGTCATATGGTGTGATCGTGGTTTTCATGGAGGGGGCTTGCGCCCTTTGTTTTGCGTGGCACTATCATAGCATAGACCTACATTGATATTTTAAGCACCTTCTTGCTTCGCACTGTTGAGGAGCAATTCGGGAATGGTGACTGCATCTTTCAACACGATGGAGCACCTATTCATAATTCACGACCTGTGCGTAGTGGTTACGCGACAATAACATCCCTGTAATGGACTGGCCTGCTCGGAGTCCTGACTTGAATCCTATAGAAGACCTCTGGGATGTTCAGGGTCGCCGACGTCTTGCCAGGCCTCACCGATCGACATCGATACTTCTCTTCAGCGCAGTAATCCGTGAAGAATGCGCTGCCATTCCCCGTGAAACCTTCCAACACCTGATTGAACGTATATCTGCGAGAGTGAAAGCTGTCATCAAGGCTAAGGATGGGCCAACACGAACTTGTAAGTCATTTTTGTCTAGGTGTCCGGATACTTTTGATCACATACTGTATTTAGGGCGGCGCGAAACCGCACCGAACCATTTTCCGTCGGGGTCTGGGCCAGGCGCATAGTCAGGGCTGTTATCGCTGCAACACTCGGTTTTCGATTATATTGTTAGTTTTTCGACGCCAGTTTAACCCGACAAAACCGTTAAAAATAACCGGTTTCTGAAATAAACGATTTTCGGTTTTTTATTCCTACCATTTTCTGTAATATACTTAGAAATCTAACAAAGCGTGAAATATTTTGACTCTCAATAGTTTCAAGATATAAAGAATCAGAATATTAAATTAAATCACAAAATGAAAGAAAGTTCGTTCACCATTTGCTGCTCTTCTCGAAAAGTGGTAGATGGTTGACTAGTACGAAAAAATCACTAGTATTCTGCTACATTAACTACAATTTTTAGGAATTCGGCACAAAAATGGTATTGTAATCAGCGATCATACCACTGTGTACGTCTTTCGAATAGTCAGTGCTAATGGGTGAAAACTGAAGTTGGAGGACTCTGTTCCTTGTTTTAATTTGTCCGTTTTCAACGGCTACAACCAAAGAGACACAGGCGTCAGACTAGTTACTTCCTGATTTTATTGCATACTGTGAATCGTTGCTAAGTTTTAAATTTATTACTGTTAGCATCGTTTCGTTCCTCTTTTGTTATTTCATATAAAGACATACAAATCTTTAATCTTCTAAAGCAAATGAAGCGCTGTACTTCACTGGTGCCTTACTTTTTACAAATATTTTCCGACTACGGTTGGTTCCAGTCTGCAATACAACCAGTATCCTGCTACGACAGCGAGAAACTACCGTATAGACCATATGGGGACAAATGTTGTACACTGCATATACATGCATATTCTAGATCACAATATACAGCAACAAGTACTTTATTGTCTCAGCAATACAGTACCACTTCTTGAGGCCTGTGTTTGTAGCTGTTTTCTGCCGGTTTTGTTATTAAAGTAGCACTGATAGCTTTTCCCATTTTCTACGTATAAGCCCATAACATTTCAGACCAATGCAAATTTACGAATGAAAATTACTACTGTTTAATAAAAGGATTATTAGAAACTAAAAATTTTAGCTCTACTGCTGTGGCTAGTTGTTATCTGGGTATTTTTTCTCGGTTTTAGTAAAAAATAAAAATCACTTGATATAATCGAGACCTAACAAACACCGGGAACTACCGCTTTTTTAGAACTAAAATACCGCTATAGGACCAGTCTGTTTTTCCAGTCGCCAGCACGCCAAATGCAGCCGCAGTTTCTTCAGTCAGAGTCTCGGTCGGAACCTTCGCTTCATACGACGTATTGCCACACCAGCCACAGCCGACCGAGCGAGCCGCCAGTGTCTGCTTCCACCAGTATACTGCCTCTGCGTAAGAGATTACTTGGAACTTCATATCGGCTGTCGACCTTCTCGACATTATTTTGTTCTACTCCTGAGTGGATATTCAACCTTGACTGTTTAACCATTACTGCCTTTCCCCTTGTTTCTCACTTGTGGAAATTCAGTGTCAATCACAAACTTTCACAAATTATTGTAGTGACTAACTTTTCTTCAACGGAACAGCATTTCGGATTATGCACTTTTCAATAATTTTTTTCTTTTTTTGCTGGGTTGTGTTCACATTGCACCTCAACCAGACTTATCAGCTAGGATCTGCAGTTACGTTCGATCATGCATTTCTCACCGTATTTCCTTACTTTCGTCCAACCACTGTACGCTCAAAGTATAAAAAATGGAGTACGACTTCACGCAATTAATAAACAAGAGATCAAGAAATGTGAAACCTTATTTATGGCAACCCCGCATCTCGGTACTACAGTCGATGCTTTTTTGTTTTCCACGAACTACAGAAACTAAACTAAACCAAACTCCTCTCGAAGAGGTCAACGGTACCGACCAGCCGCCTTGTCATCCTCAGACCACAGGCGTCAATGGATGTGGGTATGGAGGGTTATGTGGTCAGCATAACGCTCTCCCTGCCGTATGTCGGTTTCCGAGACCGGAGTCGATACTTCTCAATTAAGTAGCTCCGAACCACTTCTACGCAAAATAAATACTCGTGGATACTACCAAAGCACTTTAACTTTTTCGACGGACTAAATATCCCATCATGTTAACACTGTACGAATACTTTTCAAACATACTTAAACCTCACAAGGGCTGAGTGCTCCCCGCTTGCCAACAGCGCTCGGCAGACCGGATGGTCACCCATCCATGTGCTAGCCCAGCGCGACAGCGCTTAACTTCGGTCATCTGACGGGAACCGGGGTTACCACTGCGGCAAGGCCGTTGGTGCACGAATTACAAAGCAGCGAAAAATTTCCCATTTTACATGATGTACGAGGTATGCTCAGAAATTAAGGGGAAGTTCAAAGTTTCGCGGTTTGCATCAGCACGGATTGTATAATTTTTTCGTTGTTATGTTCGTAAACATGTTTGAAAAGTACCCGTTCAGTTTTAACTTAATGGGATATTTAGTCCGTCGAAAAAGTTAAAGTGCTTTGGTAGTATCCACGAGTATTTTTTTTGCGTAGAAGTGGTTCGGAGATTTTGTTCAAAAAATGGCTCTGAGCACTATGGGACTTAACTTCTGACGTCATCAGTCCCCTATAACTAAGAACTACTTAAACCTAACTAACCGAAGGACATTACGCACACCCATGCCCGAGGCAGGATTCGAACCTGCGACCCCACGGTGGCGCGGTTCCAGACTGTAGCGCCTAGAACCGCTCGGCCACCCCGGCCGGCTCGGAGAATTTGTGTTAAATCTGTTATAAGAACAGAATAAACTGCAGTAAGTTTGTAGAACTAGGAAATATTGTTTTTGATTAGTTTGTAGTGAGTAGAAGAACGGTTCACAAGTGGTACGAGCGTTTAGAAAGGAGGCCAAGAACACGTCAAAGATGATAAGCGTTCCAGCACACAACAAACAACTAAATCGTGGAAAAAGAGAAAAAAAATTACATGCGATAGCCGAATCAAAATCAGGGAAGTAGATGATGACTTTCGCATATCCGCTGGCTTATTCCATGGAACTTTTTCAGACTTTCGGACATGGAACATGTAATGACAAAACTTGTTCCAAAATCGTTGAATTTCGAACAAAAGTAGCAGTGATGCAGATAACCGTGTCATCGCAGATGATAAAACATGGGTTTACAGATATGGCGTCGAAACAAAGGTCCAATCGTCGTAGTGGGAGCATTCTGGATCGTCAAGAATGAAAGAAGCTCGACAAGTGAAGTCAAATGTTAATTGCGTACTTAAATGTTAACTGCATATTGCACCATGAGTATTATCATGAATCAATCCGAACAATTTAAAACACTTGGATTTGTAGCAAAACACTTCTTGTCTTTTCCATCGCGATAATTTATCTGCTCACACATCGTTGCTTGTCCGTGAATTTTTTTGTCTAAATCAGTACTGCAGTGATGCCAATACCACATGCCAGACATAGCCTCATGTGACTTTTTAGTGTTTCCAAAAGTAAAAGAAACCTCAAAACCAAATCGTTTAACAAGTATAGATGAGATTAAAATGCATCGATGAGGAAGGTAAAGGTTCTCCGGACAGATTCCAAGAAGCATTACAAGATTTGGAAACAGCGATGGCTTAAGATATAACATGTAATAGGAATTATTTTGATGGCATAATATTGATATAGACGAATAAATAAAATCCTTTCAAACAAAAGTTATGATATTTTTTGACCACACCTCATAGAATTATCCACGCTCATGAGCAATTCCCATTCTAGTCATAGCGAAACGGTTAACCGAAGAATACTAGGGCCTTTCGCTTTTTAGGAAATCACAATAACGGAAGCTTGTGTAGAATTTGGAAGAGTAGATAAAAGGTATCGCTAATAGACTGAAGCTCTGAGTCAATGCAGTCACTAATTAAATCTTTACTGAATTTATCTGTGAGATTAAGTTCAATTTTAGAACTTTCTTCTTTCGACATTAGTATCATTCACCTTATTATCATTCACTTCCATTTTTAGTACAGAAAGCCATCGTAGCAGTGGATTTTCACTGTCTCCTCTATTTTGTGGTTGATACGTCAAATATTTAGCGCTCAATGTCACTAAAGACTGCCCGTGTACTATCAGACTGTGTTTGAGTTTAGAAAAAAGGAAGCACAACTCTAGCACGGAGTCTATTCACCTGTAAATGCGTTACGTACTTGACATCCACATCCCGAGAACGGGGCGCCATCAACAGTATCTTAAACGCTGACTCCAAAGTTACGTAACTGGTACGCACGTTGTACAATCTGTATCTGCTGTACACATCCTCCCACAAACTGCTGCAGATGAAAATACTTCCAGTTTCACTTTTAGGATATATTACACACCGGAATAGCGTCATCACTTCACTACTATTTAGAGATATCACGTGTGGAAAAGGATATTTTTTACATTTTCCCATTCTTTTACTCTCCATATATTTTCTTAAAATACCTGGATTGCCATAGCAGTCCCCATTAGTTTCCTTAGGGTTGTGATCCTGTGATCTACTCCTGAAGGTAGTCCAACTGTTGACTGTTTTATTTCCACCATGACACAAAGGCAAATAACATTTACATACATTTGTAGCAATTGTTTTCTCTTATTTCCTAAACAATGATTAGCTTTAGAGCCGATAACTTATCACAATCAAAGCGAAACACCTTGTAGCTATATGGAGTGTTTTCGCAGATGTGAATACGGACGGCCATCAGCTGTACAAGGGAATGATGACGATCAGAATTTCTGCCGGACCGACACTCGAACCAGTCTTTCCACATTAAGCTAGTGGTCTCCTTACCCGCTTTGGCTACCCGTGCACGGCTCACGCCAGACCAATACTTCCATATGTCGTCCTTGATGCGTCCAAACCTGCACTCGTACACATTATGCAATTCTCACACTGGGAAAGCACATTTATCGCTGCCTGGTATCGGCGAATAAAAATTATATATCAGTGCATCTGTTGATAAAAAGTACGACACAATTTATTATCGTCCTTGTAGCTACTGTAGTGCTTGAACATGAATCGAGCCGTTCGAGCATTTTACATCACAATTGATGGAATTTTGGGCTTTGTTCCAGCTTTCGACCGCCGCGCGATCTAGCGGCTTCTGTTGGTACTAACTCAACGATGTGTCTTTGAATTATAATAAATTACGGATGTTAATCATAAAATAACCGTTAGACACGTACTGCAGTATCTTATGTAGTTAACGTCATACATAAACACAGCCTTTAATGTATAAATAAATGATCACAATCACCGATTGTCTAACCCTCGAGGCTAAGCTCGTCATGCGATCGAGTGACATCTTTTGGTACTATCATCACACCGGTCTTGCCACTGATATTTATTACAGTCAGTTAATTATGATTTATTTCATTTATTAGGCATACAGTTTCCAATTAGTTGTCTTCCTTACTTCATCTGAATGTTACCATCTTGTTTTAGAGCTGATTCAAAACTCATAGCCTTTTTACACACTATTCTATTGTGTTAATTGGGATCAAAATTCTCATTTACAACTCTTCTGGAAAATTATTGTAGTCTCTAATGACAAAAAAACATTGCATTCGGTTCAGAGCCGACAAAAATTTTTAAAGGACAAAACCTTCGTCAAAATTTAAACGTAAATGTTTAGTTTATATACGGCATTCGTAAGCGCTGTACGAGAATTCTTGTTGTAAATTAGTTCAGATGAAGAAGAAGTTTGTACTATGATAGGATTTATGACCATTACCATAGGATTTATGACCTGAGCTGTAGATTGTTCTGGTGACGATTCTGATCTTCTCACGAACGCTTTCCATTGCGCTGAACTAGTCAAATTTCACGTAATTGTTTGAGCAACACTCGATACTTATCGAGCTATGCAGCATATCAAGAAATATGGAGCTCGTTTGCCTAGGTCAAATTATCGCACATGATCTAAACGTCCTGCAGTTTCATATTCTTCTGTTTCGTTGCAATCTGGTCCCACAAAGTAGGCTCCATTGACGAATGCGAAATTCGCAACAGAAGTTTAATTTTTGATAATTTCCTTCAGTCGACATCTCTTTCATACATAGCGTATTATTTATATGCCAGGCGATATCTCTACGGCTCACCCATCTTGTTTGCCACCAAAAATGTAATAAGCGCTTTTTATTAAATTTTTTACGTTGAGATTTTGTCTCTTTTACGACGCTCATAAACGGTTAAATAAAACGGGATTTAATATTATGTACGTACCAACTCACTGAAGGTAGTCGACAACAAAATTCTCATATGTGTGAGGTAGGCTTGCACCACAAAATTTAGTTGTCGAGTCTTAACCATGCTTAGGAAATCGTGACTGTCAACCAGCAAACCCTGTTGCTGTTCTTCCTCAGATCGTAACAGCTTTGCTGGTTAATGCAGAAGTGGCCACTTGCGTAAACCTCCAATCCTTCGTGCCTTAGGAATAGGCTGTCATATGGACAAAAGATTCCACACTAACAAAAATATCAACGACGTTTCCTACTTCACCTCTGTATATCTGATTTAATTTCAAATGGAATTTCAGCGTGAAATTGTGTTGCCTCCGTAAAACCCTCACGTCAAGCCTTACAGCTAAAGAGGCATATATCATTGTATCACCTTTAGTTATTGTTAATAAAAAATACTGCTTCACTGTTCCTGAAGGAGTTCCTTTTCCTCAATTACCCGCGCGTGGTAGCGACGCGGTCTCAGGTGCCTTGCAACGGTTCGCGGGGCTTCCCCTGACGGGGGTTCGAATCCTTCCTTGGGCATGGGTGCGTGTGTTGTCCTTAACGTAAGTTATTTTAAGTTAGATTAGCTAATGTGTAAGCCTGCGGACCGATGACCGCAGCTGATTGGTCGTATAGGAACTTACCACAAATTTCCAATTATTTTTCCTTCAATCGCCTGTCAGTTTCACACAGCTCATTGAACTCATGGCATTACGTATCTGTTTAAGGAAATCTTCACTTCTTCAGCTTCGGTACCAATTTGGAAATAATCAGAGCACAATAGTTTCACCGAGCAGTGCATCTAATATTCTGTGGCACTACGTGAGTTACGTCTTAGAAAGTGTTTTCCATTCAACAGTTTCATTTCGAGTAAAGGACGATAATTTAAAAGAAAACCTCCATCAAACAGATTAAAATGTCTTCGATATTGATGTCTGGTAAATTTCCAACAGATACCTTGCCAACGATTCAGCGTTCATCATGCGTTTTCTTTTCTTTGCAGATTTGAACACGTTTTCTGTTACAATACTGATGTTCGACCATTTAACGAAACTTTTATGCAAACAATCTAACTAAAGGATTCGTTCCTCGTAACTATCCTGGAGCTGCAGTGTCTTTTGTCGTCTTCAGTCCGAAGCCTTCTTTGACGAAGCTCTCTTTGCCATCATGTCCCGTGAAATCATTTTCATCTCCACGTAACTACTACGACCTACAATACCCAGAACCTGCTTACTGAAGCTACGCCTTGGCCTCCCTCTACGAATATTACCCCTCACGCTTCTTATATTATGAAACTAACATTTCGTTGAGATCTCAACGGATCACCCATCAACGGATCCCTTCTTTAATCAAGTTATGACATAAATTTCTTTTCTCACCAGTTCAATTCCAGCACTCCTTATTCGTAATCCGATCTATCCGTCTTATCATTAGTATTCTTGTGTGCCACTACATTTCTAAAACTTCTGTTCTCTTCTTCTTAGAAATGTTAATCGTTGTACGGTACCCCTAATTTGCAGATAAGAGCGCGTTTTACTTTATTTCCAGGTTTGCTATTTCACATATTGTGGCGTCGCAACTAGTGCGAGCGCACAGTTTTCTATCAAATATTTACTGTGAAATGTAGACAGACTGTAAAGTAGCCATCAGATTAGCATATGTGCTGTAGCGGGCAGATTACCGGTGTCCGTTCGTCTGACGTCACGACCATATGGCATGTCTGTACCGTGAGAATGTAAGACCTGTGCGCTAACTAGCCGCGTGTATAACGTGGAACTTTCATCTTTAATAACTTCTAACTGAGGAACCTGAGGAAATTAAAAGTTAATATACTAGTTTCTGTTATGAATAAAAATAAGTCATCCAAATTTGAGCTTTGAAACCTGCATATTTTGGAAATTAGAAAAATCTTACAGAAAACGCAAATTTCTACAATTTTCGAGTCTAAATAAATACCATTATGTATAGATCACCTTCAGTGACCATCCAACTATGAAACAAAATCACCTTCCGTGCTTTTGTATTTATTTTGAGAATTTTACTTTTAGAAATTCACCTATAACTTTGTTAAAACCATAAATGTTTTGAATTTTTGTGAACAGTTATTTTATATGAGTAGGTGAGAGTGAATGAGTGTGCCTGAGTGAATGAAAGAGGGACATTCGCCATTCTTTGCAAGTGTATAAAATCTAGGTTGGAACTCGCAAGTGTTCAGACGATGTAACCGTGGGAACAGAGTCGCCAGTGGTTCCCCATCTTAGTGAATGTCGGATGTCCAAGAGTGTATGGTATTGTACAAGCAGCCAGAACGTTCGCGAGTATTTAAATAATTTCTGGAAATAAAGTAAAGTCTAGTTTTCCTTTCGGTTTGTTAAATTATACAGTAAATTTTGTGTAACAAGAAATCATGACGTAAATGATTCAGAAGTCATGACTGGTGCGTGCTAGATTTTGGCGCGAGGCGCACCCAAAGAGTTAATTCTGATTGGCTGTGTGATGTGTGAGCCAATGAGATGCGAGGACGGTTAGCAGACTAGGAGAGTGAGTCGCGAGTGGATGAGGAGTCGCGAAGGAACTGTGATCGAGAAGAGACATGCTTGATGTGTCCTCGCGAATAATGTGTAAAATGAAGTCATAAAACGGCTTCATCGGTTCGGTACTGTGCGATTTGAGACTGGAAGAGTCCAGTAACGCGTAGTGTGAGTTTGAGCGAGTTGTGACTTTTCGTTCCGCGAAAGACGCGAGTAACTTTAATAATTAAAAGCGTGGCGGTACTTCGTAAACTTTTACTAAGTGCTTATGGCGAGCATTAACGTTAAAAAACGAACTATTATTGAACATCGACTGCAAACGTGTATGTTAGAAAATCGTCTGTGTTGCAGTTAAGTAAATTCCGTAACTTTGAAAGCTAATTCTGGCGGGGTTTGAGTGTGGATAGAATTGTGAACTGAACTTTCTTCAAACGTAGATTAGCGGGCTGATGATCAGGCTTAAAGACAATAAAGAGCTTAAATAGAATTACCAACTTCGCGTTCTCGTTTGAGTAAACAATTACTACCATTCCAATAACTCAATTTATTTAGGAAGATTGCTTATAGATTGTATTTCAGCAAACATGTATCGCGGCCTCCGGTGAGCGGCTATTAAATTGCAGTTTCTTCAACACTGCTTTTCTGCAATTTTTCCAGTAGCTGCTATCAGGAGAGGCGAGTGCAGCAACTACCTAAGAAACGAGGTAGGTGGATTTTCTTTCAGGGAAAGAAAACTGCGCGATAAGAGCCTGACCCGTCGCAATATGTGAAGTGAAGGTATCAGCGCTGCAGTACGTACAGAGTAAGGAGCGAGCGGTGAGCTCCCACGCTGGCTGGAATAGGCGGTTGGCCATTTAGCGCTTTCAGAGCCAGTGGCATGAAGTGCCGATATATATATGCACTTATGTCGATGTATAATTGGTTTATTTTGTAAATACTATTTGTATTTATACGCTGGGTCTTGCCTAGGGAAATCTATGCTAGGGAACTATTACTCGACACGTCGGGTAAAGAACCAAAGTGTTTATGATCTTTGGTAGTGTCAACTTTGCCGCATGGAGCGCGGGCAGAGCGAGGGTCTGGCTGGAGTAGGGCGGTGGAGCAGGTGTGTTGAGTGACGCTCCCGCGAGTTGCCGCGCTTTCCGGGTTCGGCAGCATGTATTTGCGCTCGACTTGCTATGATAGTTTCTGACACGGTGTTGCGGAAGGGAAACATTAGCTGGCGCACATCAAGAGCCCGTTTTGCCTGGTGACCGAGTCGAGAAAAAGGCGCGCCAACATCCAGCTTCTGCAACAGCGATGGCTGACAATGAGTGACTGTCATCACCTCCTAGACCGACGACTTCAAACCTTCTATCAACCAACAAGGAAGACTGGAAGCACGTAAAGTTTTAGAACTGTATGGCAGACCTCAGCTTTTAAAATTGGCCCATTTGCCTCCCTCACAAAATTACAGCTACTTAGCATGAATCTTTGTTGCTTATTGTCCCAATTGCATTACCAAGCAGGGTCACTTCCTTTTCCGGAATGAACCCGAGTGTCGTTGAAATTCAAACGCCAGCATTAAAATAATATCGTTCCATTTCATTGCTTTAATTTCAAAATTCAGTTAAAGCATTCATAGCTGGCTACAATATTTATATTACACAAGCACAAATTAAGAGTGAGAGTTTTGTTACCATATTTTAGCTTACCTGTGACTGCAGCTCAGCTTGGTACGTACTAAATTTTGCTATTGATAATTGTTCAGAATCATTTAATTCAAATTCAAAGTTAAATCTCTTATTTCTAAATTGCGTAGATTCAGGTTGCTTTTGAAATGATTGTTGAGGTAGCCCAAGACTTACCTTATTTTATTGAATTTCGCAGTGCTTAAGAAACAAAGTTCACTATTAATTTCAGTCACGAAATTAACTTTCAATTTTCCGGTTTTACTAATTCTTTTGCTAAATTAAGTCACAGTGTAGTGAAATTTATTACTTCTGACAAACATTCAGTTTTCACACAACACGTGTCAACCTTCAGTTGCCACGCATTTAGTGCTAAATTTATGTGCATTAATCTTTCATTTTCAGTTATTAGAGTAGTTGTCCGTAGGACTGACGACCGTAATTTTCGCCAAACCTCAAGTATCTAATTAACGCCAGTTAATTGTTAACGTAACGACCGCACATTTACTTCCTTTATTAACTTTACCCCTTTTCAAAATTAATTTCCACCAATTTCATTTGCATTTTTCCTTTCATTTAGATGTAACCCTTTCCTCCCTCTTTACCGACAAATTAACTTCGGTGACGATCGCTTTTCCCAAATTTCCATTAGGTGCAGGTGGTTTAATTTTTCACTGTCATTAAGGTCGATAAGTGAGGGGGAGGTTACACACTGACGCGAATCAAATAATATTATTAAGAAAATACTTCCTATCAAACGTTGCCTTTTCACAATCAGACTTTGGCATATCCGAATATGTACGATCTTATACGAACTATACCGACTGTACGCTTAAATTAGAGACTGTGCGTCATAGTCTGCGCTAGTCGATAGGATGCCTTTCGATCTAGTCATGCCGTAGAGCATGCTCTCCGACCGTTAATAGTTAGCTTACAATCAGGCACTCATTTTGCCCTGTCTCTTAAATAAACGCACCATAACGGCATCCCGTGTAAAAAGTTATTTGCACAAAAAACTTTTGCCCGCTTCGTTACGTAAAACATAGTAGTATAGCACTTTCAGAAACCGACGGTGCTGCTACGGCTCTGCAAGGGGACATAAAACTGCGGGAGAATCTCCATGTAACGGGTAGGAAGAACTCCTACTCCGCGGCTCATTAAATCGGTTCAAGGACGGACTGGCTTAATTATCGCAAAATTCAGGTAGGAAAGCGTGGCCAGTTATACTGTACGCCCCTTATACCATCTACGGACTCACTGGATAAACTGAGACACTTCTGGAGGTTAGTACGATTGTGGGGTTCTTGCATCGTCCAGCTTCCCCTTACATTCATACGACAAATACCATTCGATAACACTTCCAACACTTCTTTTTTCAATGTTAACAAATTTCTGTTTTTCAGAAACGCTTTTCTTACTGTTTCATTTTAGAGCCTGCGCGTAAGCTAAATTTCCCAAATTATTCATCCTCTCGGAGGTGCTAATCAAACAGTATTGGGGAGAATACTGTGAAAGAACCGGAAGGAAACCGTGAGGAGTTGACTATAATTAGTCGGGTCATGAGATACGCTCTGATGGCGTAGTGGTCAGCACAATGCCCACCTGACGCAGGAATCCGGGCTAAAAGCCTTATTACAGAAAATATTTCAAAAGTGTCACATCCGGACATTTATCTCCTCATTCGTCCTCTCATTTTTACGCAATCCGCTGAGCAGGTATACGTTGTGAGAAATAACATATCTTTTCCTGTCAAAGTTTCACCAACGGTCTTTCAGTTACCTGCTGGAATGATCTCTGTGGGTTCACCATGTTAGGATACACGCAAGACATTAGTGTGAAAAGTGTTGCTGATTTTGAGAGCGAACGGTCTCTACACAGCAGATAGCATCGTTAGTACTAGGGCAGAGCAACATCGACAATTTTATTTGAAAATACGAGGGTCAGTCAAAAAGTAATGCCTCCTATTTTTTTTTCTACGTTTAAATGTCAGGAAATTTAAATGCAATTACATAGGTTGAAAACCACAACATTGAGGATCATTTTGTCATTTTTCAATGTAATCTCCGCCCATCTCTACAGTTTTGGTCCATCTTTGAACAAGGGCATGTATCCCAGCACGGTAAAAATCACAGCTCTGCTTCCTAAGCCATTGACGCACGGATGTTTTGACGGCCTCCTTATCTTCAAAATGAATCCCACGATGAGCTTCTTTTAGTGGCCCGAACAGATGGAAGTCTGATGGTGCCAGGTCAGGGCTGTATGGGGGATGAGGCAAAACTTCCCATCCAATTTTGACAATCTCGTCAGAGGTGTGACGACTGGTGTGTGGTCTTGCATTGTCATGCAAAACAAGAACATCTGTCATTGATTTTGTTGGGCGAACTCGCTGAAGACGTGCTTTAAGTTTTTTGAGGGTTGTGACAGAATTTATTGTGCATCCCTGCTCCAAAAAATCAACCAGAATCACACCCTCTGTATCCCAGAAAACTGTTGCCATAACTTTCCCTGCCGATCGCACAGTTTTGAATTTTTTCTTCCTCGGCGAGCTTGTGTGACGCCACTCCATTGACTGCCTCTTTGATTCGGGTTCAAAAAAATGCACCCATGTTTCGTCCCCGGTCACAATTTTTTTCAGGAACTCATCTCCCTCCAAACGGAAGCGCTGCAAGTGTTGGGAGGCTATTGTTTTCCTTGCCTCTTTATTCTGATCGGTTAACATTCTTGGAACCCACCGTGCACAAACTTTTGAGTACCCCAATTGTTTAATAATCGTGATCACACTGCCTTTACTAAGAGAAATAATGCGACACACTTCATCTGCAGTCACCCGACGGTCCCCACGAATGATGTCATCAACTTGCTGAATGTTGTGTGGAGTCACTGCACTCACCGGCCTGCCGCTCCGCTTTTCGTCAGTCAACGGTGTTTGCCCTTCAGCTTCCTTACAACGACGAACCCATCGTCTAACAGTGCTGACATCCACTGTCACAACACCATACACCTTCTTCAGTCTTTCATGAATGCGTATGGGCGTTTCACCTTCTGCATTCAAGAATTCAATCACACAACGCTGTCTCAAACGAACATCGATGTCGGTCATCTTACAAACTTCTGCTGTGCTGCCACCTGTTGACACAGAAAGTTACTACTGCAGTGGATTGCAGAAGAAGGTTTGAGGAATGGCGCCAAATTCAAATTTTTCACTTAACTTAATTTTTTTAAGTAGAAAAAAAATGGGAGGCATTACTTTTTGACCGACCCTCGTATTATTACTGTAGAGAAAATAAAGACACTGGTATTTTACGAGTGAAATATAAGTACTGTTCGACCAGTACACTCCCCACTATATGTTTAGAAGTGTGCATTTCGGAGATAAAGCACCAGACGCTTATTGATGAATACGGTTTGCCATTATACACCATGTCCTCAGATTCACTTTATACTCGAAAATTTAGATTAGCTGTAAAGGGCCCACTTTCTCCTACATTTCGTCCCATGAGGGCGTCACCTGGTGTGAAGCATTAAACAGGAGACTCGTTCTGCTTCCCAAGCACAAGATCTTCTTCCCCACACAGTCCACACGTTACACGCATAATTTATGATTTTAACCATGCGTCTATGACAGTACAACGAACATACAGGGCGATTGTTATTTACATTTAAAACTCTCCTAAACGACAGTAAGAAAACTGCCACAAGTAATCTAATACATGTCACTTGGAGCCGCAAATAGCGAGAAATATCCGGAAAGCGGATGACAAATGTTAAACATGTGATATCACCACATGACGTACCCCGTGTAATTATTGTCCTCGCTGTAACCAAGCAAAAGCTGATTAAAACTGTGTGCCCGACCGAGACTCGAAGTCGGGACCTTTGCCTTTCGCGGGCAAGTGCTCTACCAACTGAGCTACCGAAGCACGACTCACGTCCGGTAGTCACAGCTTTACTTCTGCCAGTACCTCGTCTCCTACCTTCCAAACTTTACAGAAGCTCTTCTGCGAAACTTGCAGAACTAGCACTCCTGAAAGAAAGGATAATCATTCATATCAGCGCACACTCCGCTGCAGAGTGAAAATCTCATTCTGGAAACATCCCCCAGGCTGTGGCTAAGCCATGTCTCCGCAATATCCTTTCTTTCAGGAGTGCTAGTTCTGCAAGTTTCGCAGAAGAGCTTCTGTAAAGTTTGGAAGGTAGGAGACGAGGTACTGGCAGAAGTAAAGCTGTGAGTACCGGCCGTGAGTCGTTCTTGGGTAGCTCAGTTGGTAGAGCACTTGCCCGCGAAAGGCAAAGGTCCCGAGTTCGAGTCTCGGTCGGGCACACAGTTTTAATCTGCCAGGAAGTTTCATATCAGCGCACACTCCGCTGCAGAGTGAAAATCTCATTCAAGCAAAAGCTGTTCTGCTTCTTTTTTACTTAATTTCTTAATTTAGGAAGTAAGTAGAAGGTTGGTCATTTGGTCATTTACTTGTAGTGACGCAGTTCAGAAGGTTATATTCACATACTTGTGATGCTATACGCTATTTTTTTTTTGTTATACTGTTCTTTGCAATATACCAGATGAGGTCAAGAGATAGGTAAATGAAATAAGAAATATTACCCAATGTAGACACAAAGTTGTCGAACCCAAGGAAAAAAAAAACGTCCCGCCACACGCAAGCTTCGAACCCTGTGTAAGGTGTCAGGCAAATCCAGCACCTTCCACGAAAACCCTGACATGATAAGCAAATCCAGTAGCAAGTCACATAGCTCCGAATAAATCGTGACATTAAATTCACCAAAGTAATACGAGTAACGAGTGAGCAAATGGAATACCACAGACTAACACAAGAATGTCTAAATGCATGTCATACCTTCCCACCGTGAGACAGACGCAGTTCCGAGGCGAGAAACGAGAAGCCGAGAGCAGAACCGTGTTAAGCTAGAAGGCCCTACGATAAGGGACGGACTGGACACCCACGTCGCCAGCTAAGCAGTAGGACAACGCCAGCTGCAAGTTATAGCGTGAGACTTTTTCGCGTCTCTGTTACGTCACAGCCCATGTTAACAGTTAGAGCCCACCAGAAAAAACAATATAGATCTTACGATAACACAAAAAGGGCCACTACAACCCGCAAGTTTTAGTGTGACTTTTTCGCGCCTCTGTTACGTTAGGACCACCTCCCAGCCCATGTTAAAAGATAAAGCCCTCCAGAAGAACAGTATAGATCTTACGATAACGCTAAAAGGACCACACCAGTTGCAAGTTTTAGCATGATACTTTTTCGCGTCTCTGTTACGTTGCAAACTTTAAAAACATTACCTCACCACGAAAAGTATAACGTTTCTCATTGGATAGACAGAATTTTTGCACGCAGAGCTTAAGGTTAACATTGAGACCCTGATTGGTCAGATGAAAACACAGCCAGATAGATTTTTTTAAACCAACTTCGGTAAATTGTAGTAATTAGAAGTAAGGAGAGAGTTGCTTCCGAGACAGCGAGGTGAGCGAGCTGTGCTGCCCGCTTCCGCCCTGACGCTGCCTAAATCAGAAATCTACATCTACATCTACATCCATACTCCGCAAGCCACCTGACGGTGTGTGGCGGAGGGTACCCTGAGTACCTCTATCGGTTCTGATCTGTTACACCCCCATTTTGCGGAATACTAGTGTCGATCGTCAATTAAAGCTCATGGTGTTCACATTTGCCACTTGAAGTAAAAATTTGAAACCCGAAGATTTTTCTGTTATACATCTATTGAGATGCCACATCAGCCACTGTAGTTTATGGTAAGTTAAATAAGTAATTAAAGATAATTGAAGGTCACTGTAGACCATTTTGATAGTTTTCTCTTTTGTGAAACTCAAATTAAACCTAAATTATAGATGTGATATGGTGTAGGTCATCCTTGGATGGATTGTAGAACTTGGAAACCCATTCAGGGAATATTCGTTCACATTTTTGTTGAACGCAGTTGGTTTTTACCATCCTGTATTAAAACATTTCCTTTTATCAATAGTGCAATTTATAAACAATGTTTTGTGAGTAGAATAAAATTTCCAGTGGTAAACTTAACTGCTTTTTCGACGTTATTTTACCAGCTAACTAAGAATAGGAAAGCCTTGAACCCCTTCCACTAAATTTACTTAGTATTAAGATTCATTTACAGGGAGTGCAGTGGAGCTGACGCTGAAATCATTAAGTATTTGGTTATATCATCGCTAGTCTCACTGAACTCTTCTGAATTCTACATGTCATGTGTGGTCTGGCGTCTCTTTACCAGCAACAGGTCCCAGGTTCAAACTAGTCAATTCCCTAAAAAACACGCTCAGAGCGTCGTTGCGCGAAAGTGGTAGGGAGACACGATATAAAACAAACAGACACACCATGAATGTTAAACCTGAGCCTCACGCGCTTTATTCGTGCACGAAGGTCTGGACCCACATCGACGTGAATACTTGACAAGGCTTTGGATGATCACGTGCGACAGATCAATTAGCTCAACCACTGCACGTGCGGAGAGGTACGTCATCCAGTAACATCACATGTTTAACGCTGGTCATCAACTTTTCTGATATTTCTCGATACTTGCGACACCATGTGTACTGTATTAAATTACTTGTCTCAGCATCACCTACGTCGCTTCGGCGCTTTTAAACGTTCATAAGAATCATCCTGTATATAGCTCACATATGCTTAAATATTCAGAAAAATGTCTTTCCAGAATTGTGGTAGTTCCTGCAATGGACTAAGAACTGCTTTATTATTTTCTTCGCAACAAATTAACGGCGTAATTTATAGCACAACACAGCAGCAATTACACATCGCTGACTACATTGCTGTAGATACACAAGTTTCTACTAGTTCAGAATTAAGTACTGTAACTGGACCTCACAAGGGTGTGAATAGCGAGTTCTAACGTCCGAAGAGCTCTACCAGTCGAAAACGAACGTTATGTCAATACAACACATAATATGACAAGCGAGCAAATCGAGAAAGATAATACCCCTCAACACCCAAACCTCTAAACCTCTAGATGTGGCAGAATATCCGCAACTCAAGCTTCTAAACTGGATAAAACACAAGTGACACGAGTCTACGTCCGCCTTAACTCCTCGCCTCGGAAACCATTGACTCTGTCCAGCACAAACAGTGCGGAAGGGACCTGTCGGTGGCCGTCGTGACCATTTCGCTGGCTGCCAGCATCGTTGGTTCGGCCGAGCGAGGTAGCGCAGTGTTTAGTACACACTGGACCCTCATTCGGGAGATGACGGTTCAAACTCGCATCCAGCCAACCAGATTTAGGTTTTCCGTGATTTCCTTACATCGCTCCAGCTAAATACCGGGATGGTTCCTTTGAAAGGGCACGGCTCATTTCCTTCCCCGTACTTAACGCAATCCGCCCTTGTACTCCGTCTCTAATTATCACGATGTCGACGGGACGTTAAACCCAATTTTCCTTTCCTTCCGTTGGTTCGGCGTCCTCCGTTACCACGGCATTGTCGACAGGCGCGGATATCAAAATAAGGAGTCCAGCTACCCAATGGTTTACAAATAGTGAATGCAGTCTACGCGGTTCATTTTTTTTTTTTTTTAAGAAGAAGTTGTTGGTAGCACCCTCAAAATTTACTGAATGTGCCTCGGCATTCTATTGAAAAGAGGATACTAGAAATCTGCAGTATCAGTTTCTCATTGCTCATCAATTCGTGGCTTAAAAAGACAGCTATAGAAACTTTTATATTTTGTCATTCTAAAAGTAAATGTGTCCGAAAAAAAATAATTTGTGTTTTTTTAAAAACTTTATTGAAAGAAGACAGTACAATCATAACCATACAAAATAACCATCACCTAAACCAGAGGTTCCCAAACTTTTGTTTGTCACGCCCTCCTTCTGCCGTAAAGAAAACGTCCGTGCCCCCGCTAAAAAAAAATAGAAATTTTTGTTAATTATCGAGAAACTATTGAAAAATTTGTGATGGTGACGTCATGTAACATGGTGGGCTGTTAATGTATCGAGTCGCAGTTGCCGGCCGCGGTGGTCTCGCGGTTCTAGGCGCGCAGTCGGGAACCGTGAGACTGCTGCGGTCGCAGGTTCGAATCCTGCCTCGGGCATGGATGTGTGTGATGTCCTTAGGTTAGTTAGGTTTAATTAGTTCTAAGTTCTAGGGGACTGATGACCACAGCAGTTGAGTCCCATAGTGCTCAGAGCCATTTGAACCATTTGAGTCGCAGTTTTTACGTCATCAGTGTAGTCTAGTGATTATAAGCCACTCCTAAAGTAAAGAACGTCATCGGTGTAGTCTAGTGATTATAAGCCACTCCTAAAGTAAAGAACGTCCTCGGTAAACATGAAAAAATATTTGCGACCTTTGCAGATTAGTGGATGTGGGCCATTATTTTAAGTTGAGTGTAGCTTATTAATTTCACTCATTACCAAAAATAGTCTCTCAGTCACGGTGTTAAGGAACATCACTGATTTGTACCCCTATAGCGCTCCCCATTGTCATTGCGCATAGGTTGGCATTTATGTCAACGACGACACTTACCGAACAGCGACAAGCGCCCAGTTCTCAGGGCCAGACAAAAAATAAAAAATAATTTTGCAGACTACACAGAACTTTAAAAATATATGAATAAAACAACTTCCTTACCTTGATTACATTCCCTTGCTGCACACCATTTCTTCACCAGTATACGATTTTAAGACTACTCTTCGCTTGCCATATCTAGGATAAACTTTCGCTGTGTTTTCATCCAGAAGAAATACTATTATTAGTTGAAATAACATACCAAACGTAACATTATAATCCGTAAGGATCACACGCAGTATGTATATTAAAATCAGATTCACTATGTTTATTTTATATTGTTTCTTGGAAACAGTTTTTTTATACTTTTGCAGTATTACCTGCATGTAAGGATAGTTAGCAGAAATATAACAAGTTCTCTTATAATGTGACGTATTTATTGTAAAAATATTATTGCCACACCCATATGGCAAGAAACAAACAAATAAATCAATGTGAAGGACGAGCTTGCATATTTTTTACAAGATTTTGTATTCTTGGCTGAATAGTAGAAACTGCGCAACGTAAATCACTGGCAATACTGAGCTTGCTTCTAAGCTTATTTTTCATCGCCACTATCACTGAAAATGCTCTTTCGCACAAATAAGTGCTTGAAAATGGTAAATAGAGTCTCAGTGCTTGTTCTGCTGTGCTGGGGTACACTGTGAGATATTTCACCGAAAGTAAAGGCTTATCCATCTTCTCAAAGTCATACTTCGCTGCAGAATCATTTTTAATTTCTAAGACTTCCTCTTGTAGTCTGTCTCGCAACGCATCCACGTCAACGTGAAATGGATCCGTCGCTAAATTTCACCATCACAACTGTTAGGGAAGTATCGTACGAATTCATCAATGAGGTGCTGCAAATGGTTCGATAATTTACTCTTAGTATCAGTATCCTTAAAATCGTTGTGCAATCGGGCTTCTTCCAGGATTCCAAACAATCTGGGAAAGCAGGAATAATATCAGGCTAAAATTTTACGTTTCCATAGTTGCAACTTACCAGTAAACGCTTTGATGGCATCCCGATGAAAAATTATGTTTGACTGTCCACCTTGTAATTTCAAATTCAATGTGTTTAAAGATTCGAAAATTTCTGACAGATAAGCCAATGCAACATGAACACCGAGCTTTCTAAATTCCACATACAATTCAGTTTGTTTCTTATTTTCCAAAAACTGCATCACTCTGTCTCGCAGTCCAAATAATCGTCCTTCTTTTTAATATGATTCACGATTTTGATGGACAATTTCAAGACATCATTGAGTTCCTTTGGAAGTGTCTTAGCTGCCAATGCTTGACGGTGTATTACACAGTGTACAGCAGTAACAGTAGGTTTTTTTTCTCTGACCATCTGCACGAATCCTGAGCGACATCCAAGCACTGCTGGGGCGCCGTCTGTGCATACGCCTATTAGTTTCTGCCATGATAACAAGTTTTTACAAACTAATTCAGAGACGGCTGCCATTATATGAATTGCTTTTGAAGTTGTCTTTAACTCTGTAGAAAACAGCTACTCTTCTTTATATGCCTCATTGTCTATATAGCGAACGAAAGCTAGCAGTCGGCAACAATTCGCAACGTCAGTACTCTCGTCTAACTGTATTCCGAAAAACTGCGATTGTTTGACGGCCGTAACTAATTGATTTTGTATGTCTTCGGCCATATCATCAATCCGACGTTTCACAGTATTGACTGAGAGCGGTATTTGTGAAAGTTTTTGTTTACTTTCTGACACAAGAACAATATCAGTAGCTATCAACAAACAGGGTTTGACTAGTGTCTCTCTGATAATATAACATGACTGCGTTCAGTTCATGAGTACAAATTTACGCAATAGTTAATACCTGACTTTTCTTTTTTCCAATTGTCAGAAGTAAGTTGTTTACAAATCTGATATATTATAATTAACGCATATCGCATTCGTAATTTTGAGAGTTTCTGTGTGTGACATTCTAAACGTGACATTCTACATCTACATCTACATGACTACTCTGCAATTCACATTTAAGTGCTTGGCAGAGGGTTCATCGAACCACAATCATACTATCTCTCTACTATTCCACTCCCGAACAGCGAGCGGGAAAAACGAACACCTAAACCTTTCTGTTCGAGCTCTGATTTCTCTTATTTTATTTTGATGATCATTCCTACCTATATACGTTGGGCTCAACAAAATATTTTCGCATTCGGAAGAGAAAGTTGGTGACTGAAATTTCGTAAGAAGGTCTCGCCGCGACGAAAAACGTCTATGCTGTAATGACTTGCATCCCAACTCGTGTATCATATCTGCCACACTCTCTCCCCTATAACGCGATAATACAAAACGAGCTGCCCTTTTTTGCACCCTTTCGATGTCCTCCGTCAATCCCACCTGGTAAGGATCCCACACCGCGCAGCAATATTCTAACAGAGGACGAACGAGTGTAGTGTAAGCTGTCTCTTTAGTGGACTTGTTGCATCTGCTAAGTGTCCTGCCAATGAAACGCAACCTTTCTAAACGTGATCTCTAAAAGCTGTATGTTCTAGGATAGGTTATTGAGATAGGATTGCTGGAAGTGGGACGCCAAATGATTGCATTTAGCAGCATAATCTATCATTAATACCTGCACATTCATTTTTATTAAAATATCGGTATTAAAGAGAAATATTAGGTTTATACCGCTAACTCAACTCCCGCCCCCCTTGCAACATCATCACGCCCCCCCCCCCCCCCAGAGGGGCCCGCCCACCAGTTTGGGAACCTCTACCCTAAACTAATTAGTGGGCCTTTGCCTTTAATTACTACACTGACAATTGCAGCTTATACTTTAGTTGGTAGCTGACACTATTGCTATGGACGAAACTTATGCTACTTATTTAATCTACTCTACAATTACTCTGTTAATGTAATGTATTCTGCAGCATTAAAAGTGTTTCAGCGAAAACTACAAACCTACTGTTTTTGTCTTCCCACCGAGCTAATCCCAGTGGGAGTGCCCCTGGCACTGGGCAGGCCCTAATTACTTTGAGCCGCTGAAGTCCCTCATCTTGTTAGTATTGTTAGTTTATTTATACATTCTAA
This sequence comes from Schistocerca gregaria, assembly GCF_023897955.1. Taxonomy (NCBI): domain Eukaryota; kingdom Metazoa; phylum Arthropoda; class Insecta; order Orthoptera; family Acrididae; genus Schistocerca; species Schistocerca gregaria. The sequence goes on along the minus strand of NC_064921.1, from coordinate 921,131,519 downwards.
TTTTACCTCTAATAACTAATATCTAAATGGCAGTTCTGTATCGGGTGGTATATATTTGATACACCTGCCCTCCTGATCCTCAATAGTGGTGGATCTCGGACGTAACGGCAACCGGCCATTCCGCGCCCGGCGGTACTGAGCAGTCTTTATCAGTTTTTATTTATTGACCATTATGGTTCCTAATGAATTCCTTCATGTTCTTACGTGATACCTCGTTTGTCAGACTGTTTAGGGCATGATAAGTATCAGAACGTCATAATAGATAACATGTGTAACGATTCCGTAGCTGAAGTCTAAGTTCGGTCGCCACATCGTCGTATACTGGATATTCATAAATGATGTGGTCAGGTGTTCCGTCCTGAGCGCCACAGTCACACGCTGGTGTAGCCCGTTTCCCAAATAGACATAGGTATGTCGGATAGGGTCCATGCCCTGTAAGGAAGTGCAGCAGACCCCCTACTTGGCTCGAAGTAAGTCATCCGTAGTCTCTTCTTAATATTGGGCAGCAGTTGAAATGCCCTTCACCCCGTTTCCCCGTTTCCCCGTTCTCCGATGACTTCTGTCATACCTCCTCCACCCTTCTTCTAATAGCAAATTTGTCTCCTACTTGTACCCCCATGATCTCCCTGGTCTTTTCTATCTTTCCTTTGGTTATCGAGTACCATGCTGCCTGTTCCAGTATCCTGATATGTAATGGATACAGCCCCATTAACATTAACAAAGCCCCGCCAGGAGTTGTTCGGTACGTCCCAACAGAGCGTAACAACATATTCCGCTGCACCCTCCCAACAGTAATGGCAGGCATCACCCTCGTGAGCCTGTGTGCCTAGACCCCATCCCTGTATCCTACAATTGATGTTAGAATGCTATTGTGGTAAAGTCTAATGAGACTTGGTGGCAGATGGAATCTTTAATGGCCAATATTGATGAGATTATTTAAGACCTCCAGGGGCTCGTTGAGGTATGGTATAAATATATGATGTGTAGATCCACTTATCGTCTATTATAACGCCCAGATATTTAGTCTCGCGGCGCCGAAGAACTAGTGTTCCCTCAATTCGTACTGTCAGGTTCCTAATCAGGCTACCTTTCAACAATAGATACGTAGATTTGTGAGATGCAACCTTCATTTTCGTTTTGTGGCACCATTCAATAAGCAATGTTGTTGTTCGATCCACTTTGGGTTCTAGGTCCTCACGGCTACTGCCGCCGACGAGCAGGAGGAGGTCGTCTGCGTAGGCTATCACTCTAGCACGTCCTCGGTGAGTTGTAATATTTCTAGCAGAGGTTCTATATTTACATCCCAAACGAGTGGCCCCAGGACAGATCCCTGGGGGCCCCCTTCGTAATGATTTTACTTATTTTTCCGCTAGGCGATGATAGCCAGACCTTCCTGTCCTCACAAAAGCTTCTCAGACAGCCATAGAGTGTGTGGTGTCACCGCCAGACACCACACTTGATAGGTGGTAGCCTTTAAATCGGCCGCGGTCCGGTAGTATACGTCGGACCCGCGTGTCGCCACTATCAGTGATTGCAGACCGAGCGCCGCCACACGGCAGGTCTAGAGAGACTTCCTAGCACTCGCCCCAGTTTTTACAGGCGACTTTGCTAGCGATGCTTCACTGACAAAATACGCTCTCATTTGCCAAGACGATAGTTAGCATAGACTTCAGCTACGTTATTTGCTACGACCTAGCCAGGCGCCATTATCAGTTACTATTGATATTGTGAAATATACACCGTCCAAAACCGACGTTCTTCATTAATGGATTAAAGTTAAGTATTCCACCAGCTACTTCCGTTTTTCTGAAGTCTAATTTCCTTGTCCTGTTCCAGACCTCACGCCAGCCTGTGTGAGCTAAAACGCGTGCCATTCGGCCTCCTCTAGTAACACGTGTTGGCTCTCCTGCCAGCCACAACTGAGTGGTCCTGGGAGAGGATTTGTGATTTCACTCAGAAAGGCTGGGAACCACTGATCTATATCTGCATCTACATCTAAACATCACAATCACATAGCCAGACACCTTGCGGTGCTTGTCGGAGGATACTTCATGTGTAACTATCACTTACCGAGTTCCCTCTTACAGTCGCGAAGTTTTCTTGGAAAGAACAATTACTGTTCACCCACTGCTTGGGCTCGAATCTCATTTTAGTTTCATGGTCTTTTCCTGAAGTGTACGTCGGAGAAAGCAGTATTTCGGTCGACACTTCTAGGAACAATGCTGTCGGACCTGTAATAGAAACCACACCACTATGCAGACCGACTGCAGTTTGCTGAGCATTTCTTTGTCGCTTTCGCGCATACTAAATGTATCTGTAACGGCCCGCTCTACTCTCGTTTGAATCGTCTCTATATTTACCCTACCGATCCCATTCGGTACAGATAACAGAATGTCGGGCAATATCCAAGTATTGGAAGAAATAAGGTTTTGTAGAGGTACCTCCTTTGTGGGTGGACCACATTTCTTGAGGATTCTTTCAAAGAATCTCGGCATATGGCTTATATGCGTTTAGTTTTATGTGGCCGTTCTACTTCATATAGCTCCGTACTCAAACTCCTCGACACTCTGTGGATGCAACTGCTTCCAGAGATCGTGCTGCAGTCTTACAGTCATATAACAGTGGGTTCCTACATATTTCTGCACAATACGTTACATTTGTTTATGTTAAAGTTAAATGCCGATTCCTGCAGCTATCCTCTACAGCAGGCTGCTCCAGCTCGTGGGCTCCGTTGTGAGCCGCGGAGCGCTCCCTTCTCCAGGGAGCCCTGTCGCTCCCTGTGACCATTCACGTGGGCCGGCACGTGGCATGGCTGGCTTAAGCAGGCGGCAAGGCAAGCGTTTTGATGTGCCAGCTGCGTCTTACAAGATCGACAACCTCATACTTTAGCTGCTAAGACGTGGTGACATGCTACACCAGGAAATACGATGTTCAGGAAATAAATAAAGACTGCAAGCTCATCATGTGCGTTGCTTTCGTCAAGCGCTAGCGAAAATGCAACAAAGCTCTGCGCCTTTTTCGTGAGCTGTGTCTCTAAATCCACTGCCATGTCCAGGATTCGACCAGACATAGTTTGCTTTGACAAGCAAACGCCTTCAATTGCCTGCACCTCCCTTGGAAACAAACATTCTACAACTGCTAACATTCACGATTTTACGAGTGGTACCACCGAAAACGTCTTGCCACTTGTCGCAATGATGTGAGCAACCCTGTGGCTTGCTTGAATTGCAGATTCAGTAGTGTTTTATCCGCCCTCGTTCACCTGAAAATTATAAACGCATTACAGAACACGAATTATGTTGCATGTTTTGATACCCTCCGTATTACGAAACCGTTTTTAAACTTACGTCTCCTGGTATGTCGTTCTTAAGCCTGGATACCAGTTCTCTGCGTGCAACGCCTTCTACCTGATCGTAGTGCGCTGCGAGATGACGTGTATAATGTCATTATATATTGTACCTCTTTGCAGAATTAAATACTTTATGGCATAGAAGACACTGCGGACGACCATCCCTCTCAGTGAATAGAAAGGTACAGTATGCTCCAATGTACAGGGCTCCCGCAGCTAGTCATAGCTGTCATTGAACACGGATGATTGCGTCAGTTGCGGCTGCATGCGGCCATGGGGCATTGAGTACGCTTTCCCCCTCCACGCCAGCTCCGAGCTGCCGCAGTGAGCGCTCCGGAGCGCTCCGGCTCCATGTAGCTCGGTTGGAACAGCCTGCTCTACATGCCGACATGCATTTCTCTACAATTTTCTAGCATTTCGACTTACCTATATGCAACTGTATTCTTCGCAAAAAGTCTCATCGAACATCCGACATTATCCACAATGTTATTTATAGTATATGTTGTGAGTGATAGTGTCCAATAATACTCCGTTCTGAAGATTTCTCTCCATTTAGAACGACATGATTTTCTGCTAGCTAGAAGCTCTTCATTCAGCTTAGCTGCATCGAATGCATTCTGGTAATCAAAGAACGGTATCAACATGTACGCCTCTACCTACTGCTTTGTGGGTCTCGTGGACAACTAGAGCGAGCTTGGTGTCACGCCATCGTTGCTTTCGGAATGCATGTTGATTAAATGCATGCTTGTATCGAATAATGTTCAATCTTGAACAATAATTCATGAACTGCACACATCACAGCGATTGGGTATTGTTTACCAAGATTGTGTCAGCAAGGCCCATACAGCATTAGCTGTTTGTAATGAAACATAAGCATATGAAGGCAATGCCTATGCACAATTCGTTGGAGGTCCCCTCAGATATACTGAGCCATGCTGCCCCTATAGCTGTCCATAACACGGAAAGTGTTACCGATGCAGGATTTTGAGCACGAACTAACCTGTCGATTACGTCCTATAAATGTCCGATGGTCTTCGTGTCAGTCAATCTGAATGGGCGAATCACTGCTCGAATTGTTCGGAACGTTCTTCAACCAATTGCGAGCAATCGTGGCCCTGTGACATGGCGCATTTTCACTCATGAAAACTCTAATGTTGTTTGGAAATATAAAGTCCATGAATGGCTACAAATGGTCTCCAGGTAGCCGAACGTAACCATTTCCATTCAATGATCGGTTCAGTTTGACCAGAGCACCAAGTCCAAGTAAACAGTCCACAACATTATGGAGCCACCACCAGCCTGCACAGTGCTTTGTTGACAACCTGGATCCTTGACTTCGTGGGATCTGCGCCACACTCGAACTCCACCATCACTTCTCACCAACAGAAATTGGGGTTCATCTGCTCAGCCATGGTTTTCCACTTATCTAGGGTCCAACCGATATGTCACGATCCCAGGAGAGGCGCTGCAGGCCATGTCGTACTGCTGGCGAAGGCTGTCGCATCTGTCGTCTGTTGCCATAGCCTATTAGCGTCAAATACCGGTGCACTTGCCTAACTGATACTTTCGTCGTATTTTGCACATAGATTTCTGCGGTTATTTCAAGCAGTGTAGCTTGTCTGCTAGCACTGACAACCCTATGTAAGCGCCGCTGCTCTCGGTCGTTCAGTGAAGGCCGTCGGCCACTGCGTTGTTCTTGATGAGAGGTAATGTTTGAAATGTGGTGTGTCAGAGAGATTAGAATTTCCCATCAAAAGTGAGGTCATTAGAGACGGACGGAATGTGGTATTCTCCGCCCACTCTTAGCGTTATGGATCTCGAAATATTGAATTTATTAACGATTTTCTAATTGGAATACCCCACGCTTCTAGTTCCAACTACCATTCCGCGTTCAGAGTCTGTTTTTCCCATCATGCGGCTATTATCACGTCGGAAACGTTTTCACATTAATCACCTGAGTACAAACCACAGTTTCGCCAATTCACTGCCCTTTATACCTTTTTTTGTGATACTGCCAGCATCTGTATATGTTCATATCGCTATCCAATGATATTTGGCTCCTCAGTGTGTAGTGAAACTATTTGTGGATGGTAGTCTATACGCCAAAACAAGTAATGTGAATGCTTATAAAACACTACTGGCCATTAAAATTGCTGCACCAAGAAGAAATGCAGATGATAAACGGGTATTCATTGGACAAATATATTACACTAGAACTAACATGTGACTACATTTTCACGCAATTTGGGTGCATAGATCCTGAGAAATCAGTACCAAGAACAACCACTTCTGGCCGTAATAACGGTCTTGATACGCCTGGGCATTGAGTCAAACAGAGCTCGGGCGGCGTGAGAGATCTGGAGAATGTGCTGGCCAGGGCAGCAGTCGAACATTTTCTTATGCAGAAAGGCCCGTACAGGACCTGCAACATGCGTTCGTGCATTATGGTGATGAAATGTAGGGTTTCACAGGAATCGAATGATGGGTAGAACCACGGGTCGTAACACATCTGAAATGTAACGTCGACTGTGCAAAGTGCCACCAAAGCGAACAAAATGTAATCGAGACGTGTAACCAAAGGCACGCCATACCACCACGCCGGGTGATACGCCAGTATGGCGATGACGAATACACGCTTCCAATGTGCGTTCACCGCGATGTCGCCAAACACGGATGCGACCATCATGATGCTGTAAACAGAACCTGGATTCATCCGAAAAAATGACGTTTTGCCATTTGTCAACCAGGTTCGTCGTTGAGTATACCATCGCAGGCGCTCCTGTCTGTGATGCAGCGTCGAGGGTAACCGCAGCCATGGTCTCCGAGCTGATAGTCCATGCTGCTGGAAACGTCGTCGAACTGTTCTTGCAATGGTTGTTGTCTTGCAGACGTCGCTAACTGTTGACTCAGGGATAGAGACGTGGCTGCACGATCCGTTACAGCCATGCGGATAAGATGCCTGTCATCTCGACTGCTAGTGATACGAGGCCGTTGGGACCCAGCACGGCGTTCCATATTACCCTCCTGAACCCAACAATTCCATATTCTGCTAACAGTCATTGGATCGTGACCAAAACGAGCAGCAATGTCGCGATACGATAAACCGCAATCGCGATAAGTTACAATCCGTCCTTTACCAAAGTTCGAAACGTGATGGTACGCATTTCTCCTCGTTACGCGAGGCATCGCAACAACGTTTCACGAGGTAACGCGGGTCAACTGCTGTTTGTGTTTGAGAAATCGGTTGGAAACTTTCCTCATGTCATCACATTGTAGGTGTCGCCAACGGAGCCAACCTTGTGTGAATGCTCTGAAAAGCTAATCGTTTGAATATCACAGCATCTTCTTCCTGTCGGTTTAATTTCGCGTCTGTAGCACGTCATGTTCGTAGTGTAGCAATTTTAATGACCAGTAGTGTAATTAGTGGCAATTTTGACACAAGAAAGTATTTCCTAAAACTGGGCCTCACAGGCATTTTTCTTTGAAGGCTTAGTACCAATTGAAATATTTATTTACGTCTGTTGGTTCCTATCTCGAATTATTCTACTTAGGATTCTTTACCGTTCCTGAATTTTGACCAGACAGATGTGGGACGCGTTACAGAGACGAAAAATCAGATAGGAAAAAAAAGCAGAGGATGCGCCAAACCGTTCGAATGACTTATGACCTTGTAAACAGTATCCCTAAAGTTGTGCAATCTTTGAAATACAATATAAAAAGAAGTTCCGGCGACCTCGTAAACCTATACGGCTGTCTCTTCACGGGAAGCAAGCGTACTCAGGAACCTAATAGCTGTCGTAAGATCAGAGTGCGCCGTGGATCTGCTCCGCGGACGTGTTCGTTCGCTAGAGTAGAGCCGGAATTTAATGCAGCAGTCGGGTTGGGAAGATAATTTACGTGGCAAGGAAAGAGCAGTGTTTCAGGCGACGGCAGCTGCGCCGCAGGAACGGACGCGGGCCGTACATCACCAGCGGGTTTCCAGTCCACCCTCCCCCTTCCCCCGCCCTACCACTCCTATCCGCGCCCCTTCCCCCCCCCCCCCCCCCCGCCCCTCTTACGCGGACGCTCGCGGCGGAACAATCTGCCAGATGCGGCCGCAAGCACACGCGCTGTCGCTGCCGGGCCTCGCGACGTGGTACGCGCCTCCGGCAGCGACTACATGGCTGGCGACTCCCACTCGCGTCTACAAGCAGCTCCCACTGCAGCCTTGAAGCGATCTGTTTCACGTAAAACACCACCAGTTGTCTCCTCAACATGAAGTCCTATAAATCCAAAAAACCGTCCCCCCCCCGCCCCCAACCTCTGCCGCTCTCTTACCTCACAAACATTGCTATCCAGAGAAACATACGTCAGTAATGTCTGTGATTTCAATTACGTTTACTATCGTCACGATGTCTATAACTACACAAAAAAGCCATACCTGCTCTTCTTGCTACAAATTCTTTGAATAATAATTTTGGGTGTTTTGCATCATAATTGTTCGGGATGAAAATATCTTTGACACTTAGGTGTCGCTTGTGTAATTTCATTTCTTCTACTTGCTTGTTTAATTCCATTTCTTATACTTGTACACTCTACCATTTTCCTGCATTTCTGCCAATCATCTGCGGCTAAAGCAAACACACAGCATGTACAAAAGTGGTGTACAGGAAGACGAAACAAGCAGTTTTATACAGGGTATTTGTGGTCTGTCAAGTCTGGAGGCTAACTCAAATTGGTCTACAAAGACCATCTAAGCTACAGCGCATGCCAGTCGTGGGAGGTTTTCAGTGTCTTCATACGAACTCATAGTCCTAGAGGAAAAATGAGCATCACCTTTTTTGTAGGAAATTTGATGTACGAGTAGTCCAATTCTCTACCCGGATGCAGTTTTGTTAGAGGACGCGGTTTTCTAGTTAGTCGAGAAAAAAAGTTACAAAGGTGACCTTCAAATGCACCTCCACACACTCACACCGCACAGGTCAGGATTTCTAATATGTTCTTCACGTTACTGCATCCTACCACTGTAAAAAATATTGCGAGTAAGCGAATTATTTTCCACATTCCATGTTGACTGGGCTATTACGCCATAACCTTAATCGGCTATTAACGTTATTAATTTAAACTAACTTTCCCATGATGGTAATGAAAGAAAAAACATTTGTAAACGTTACACAAAAACTAATTACGTTTATAATTTGATTTAAACTCAACCCTTACAAGCATAGAAGTTTCGTAGTGACGTCAGACAAATAAAACGATTTATTTTTAATTTTATGCTACTGAAGTTCGCAAAATTGTGAAACAAAATTTACACAAACGATAATTTTTCAACTTGGAACCGCAATACTAAGTCGGTGGCGTATTTGCCCAAAAGAGATCTAAAACGGGTAAAAATTAGTGTATTCGAGTGTCATGAATAGCAGAATAGCGTAGTGACCGCTCGGGGGGGGGGGGGGGGGGGGGGGAGGAAGGAGGGAGGGAGGTGCGACTGTGGTCTTGGGATATGTATGAAAGTGTTTTTTTATTTAAGAATTCGAAACGACGGCCTCTAGCGAAAATACATCCCATTCCGAAACCATACCGCAGAAAAAAAATACATAAAATAAAAATGTTTCACTTTCTCGAAACCACGTACTTGTCCCCGATTGTGACCGATAAGTTTGAAATGTAACTCAAACCTGTCTACAACCTGTAATGGCGCAAAAGCGTAGCCCCCTGCACTGTCACCTTCAGGCTCGGGGACGCTTCGGATAGCAAGGTGTCAACACATGCGAAAACAAGGCCAGAGCCCAAGATTTTTGTGAAGTGGAAGATCGGTTAACAATGTCACATTGGCACAAAATTGTACCACAATTCTACCCAACGCAACCATGTATGTGTCACACAATGGAAATGTCGTCACACACCCTCTTACACATTTTTAACTCCTTTTGACGCCTTGTGGATGGCCGATGAAAACACAGGCACACTGCCTCTCAGAAGCTACACTAAAAGCTCTCTGGTGTTAGAGCAACCGCGAGGCACCACTCACTGAATGGGTATCGAAGTCTCTAATAGACACATTTTTACTCTGCTCAACATGTGTTGCCGAACTGGCTTTCTTAGAGGTACACTTTGCCGTTTTATTCATGCGCATATCAATGCAACAGTCCTCTGTGATCACGCCATAAGAGGGCGCGAAAAAGAATGGCTGACAAAGCTTATACACTCTTTGCTGCTTCGTATAACGTACAAATTTCGTCTAACGGTTCTGAACGATACTTATTTATATAGTTACTTTCATGTTCCATAGATCCTATTACACACTAAATCGTCATGATGTGGAACGAGTCATTTTACATTCATATTGTAAATTAATTTGTACATCTATTTGTACTCTAAATATTACCATATTTTTTCCCGAAATAAAAACAAGAAACACAGACTGAGTTAGCAATTCTTCCCACCACCTCTAACACATCAAAAACATAGAAATTCTTCTACGGAATAGAAGTAGTTGCCAAGGAGAAACTTTTTCAATTTATTTTTAAATGTTACCTTGCTGTCTGTTAGACATTTTACATCACTAGGTAAGTGGTCAAAAATTTTTATTGCAGCGTTGTGGACCCCTTTCTATGCTAAAGACAACCTTAATTACGAGTAATGAATGCCATTTTCCTTCTCGTATTGTAATTATGTACCTCATTATTCCTTTTGAACTGTAGTAGTTTATTTACAATAAACTTCATGAGGGAATAAATGTACTGCGAAGCAGTAGTCAGAATGCCGAACTCCTTAAACAGATGTCTACAAGACGATCGCAGGCGAGCACCACATATTATTCTTACTGCAAGTTTTTTGGGAAATCAGGACCTTCATTCTTTATTTAACACATTACTGAATGAAAATAAGGAAAATATGTCAACTTAGTGATTTCTCTTTCCCCAAAATTTGCTATGATTCTAAGTGCAAACGAGGCTGAACCAAGTTATTTTAGAAGTTCCAAAATGTGTTTTGTTCAATTTAAATTCTCATCAATATGGACACCTAAGAGTTTTGAAGTTTCCATCCTATGTATTATTTCATCACCATGTGTTACAGTTATCACTGGTGTACTACCCCCTAACGGTTTCACCCTGTATACCAGAGCAAATGAATGGGAGTATTGAGAAATCCCACATGTCCATTTTTTGATAAAATTGAATTACCTATGACCTTGTACTTTATGGGCTTATAATGATATATATATTTTTGGAGTTTTTATGTTTTTATGACGCCATTGTGTCAACTAAACCGAATAAAAACACCGACATGTACAAAAGACATGAACTTTCTCAAAATTTTATGTTGTCAACACTGTTTTACACAGAGATAATAATCGATACGTGCCTGTAAATGACAAGAACACCCATGACTTGAGACTATTTATACCATTCCCACCAAAAGAAGAAATCGTCCGTAGCTTCTACAATAACATATAGAACTGACGAACATGTGTCAACTAAAGAAGCATGGTGCAGTATAATTCCAAAAGGAATGGCACATAGCCATAATTTGTTTGATTTTTGTCAGTATTAACAATGCACTATGAGTTAAGTTACGATTTATGCTTATTTATTACAAAACACTGAGAAAGCTTACATGTTCACTAAAATTTTAACTTAATATGAACAAAACGAGTCACGATTGTCTACAGTCCATTGGCATTCTTCCCCTCTACATTCATTTTAAGGAAAGATGAGAAGAAAACCAAACTCTCAGCAGAATTTTAAGGCCTTCGTCGCTTTTGTACCTCCTGAAAAGTTAAGTTTTTTTAGACATGTGGGGTTTCTCAATTTTCCCATTCAAATATAGCGTCGCACTGCATTCCAAAGGGGTCAGATCACGTTCAATGGGGCTGCAACACAGCCATATCCTTAGTGTAGGGTTGAATAGTCTGGAAGATGTCAGCAGTGTCGAATGTTGTCAAGAACGTCTTCCTGCGGTCCATCGCACTACAAAACGTCATTTAGACCGTAAAAAATGTGAAATGATCGTATGGCAGTGTTGTGTATAACGGCCGTGTTGATAGTCTTACTACGTATTTGTGGTGGTAAACTGAGTCCACTAACTTTCGCGCTAGTTTAGCGAGTACATGTACTGCCACCAGTACCGCTGTGAGTATAGTCCCTGAGGATAACACTGTAACCATAAAAGATGTGCAAATACGTTTCGTGAGTTCGCCTGCGTGTAACAGTCATTTCTCCGCTGCCCGTGCTGTGGCGGTTTGCGAATATCAGCACCATTACAGGAACCAGCTGACACATCACTGGCTCCCGGCGGGGTCAGGGATTTTCTCTGCCTCGTGATGACTGGGTGCTGTGTGATGTCCTTAGGTTAGTTAGCATTAAGTAGTTCTAAGTTCTAGGGGACTGATGACCTCAGCAGTTAAGTCCCATAGTGCTCAGAGCCATTTGAACCATTTGAACATCACTGGCCACCGGGGACGTCGGCTTCTGCGGCGGAGGCGGAGTGTAACGTTGCCGGCTACAGAAACAGCAGACACGTCAGCGATAATGGCACTGTATGTGTATGCGAGTATCAACAAGCAAAAAGTGACAACACGGCCACGAAGCGGCATTCAAGCAGCGTTTAACATTACGTTACAGCCATATAGACTAGAAACTAACCGTCTTATAGCAAAATGGAAATGATACTGACACCCAATACTTCACACTGTGATGAATTTGGGACGCGAACGTTGTGGTCCTGTGACTGCGCTGTCTCCACATCCACGTAAGAGTGTGGAGACCGGAGAAAACTAGTTTGCTGGTGACAGCCGCCGATAATCCTTGTAGCACAGCGGACCACCAGAAATAGTAATCACAGTTGCTTCAGAAGGGAAACAGAACGATGACGAAAAGACGAATGACCAGCAACATCAAACAGACTTACGAAACCAGATAGCACCTTCACAAATGGCCCTGTTACAGCCCATTTAGCCACGAAGCGGCAGCGTAAGCAATTAAGTAATTAAATACTAACAACAGCCCATATCCACATGGTATACACTCTAAAAAAAGACTGGTGCACAAATCATCCGTTTTTTGTCACAGTTACTGAATGAAGTATTGATTCAGTCAAGGCTGGTTGAACTCGTTGTTGGAATATTCGTAGTGTAGTGTTGGGCAGTTGGATGTGAACAGCCAGTAGTGTTGTGGTGTTGGACGTGAGCCGCCAGAAGTGGTGGATGTGGGGAGAGAGATGCCAGCGTTATGAGAGCGGACGAGATGGACGTGGGTCCGTCATAAAAAGGAAATTTGTAAGACTGGGTGTAATGATATATAAGGGTAAATACATTGTTCTTTCATTTGCTAACTATGCCTATCAGTAGTTAGTGTCTTCAGTAGTTAAAATCTTTTATTTAGTTGGCAGTATTGGCTTTCTCTGTATTGCTGTAGTTCGATTGACGAAGATTTTTGTGACGTAAGTAATTCATGAAAGGTATAGGTTATTGTTAGTCAGGGCCATTTTTTGTAGGGATTATTGAAAGTCGGGATGCGTTGCGCTAAAAATATTGTGTGTCAGTTTAGTGATGATCAAAATAAGTGAACATAATACTGTCCGAGTACGATGTTATCCTCAGCTGTTTGAAAATCAAATAACGTAAGAGTTTTTCCAGCACTGTTATTCTTTCCATTCAAAGGCGAAGTTCCAATATTAGTAATAACTGCAAACTCGAGAACGCAACTCGACGGCAAACCTGCACAATTCCTTCTAAAAATAAGTAACTGATGTAGCTATAACAGGTGCACGATTGTGGCAAACGATACTTATGTTTATTGATCGAAGGGTAGTGGACAGAAATCCCACCAATAGACTGAACAGCACTAGCATACAGACAAAAATAACAACAAGGTACCAAGGCATATAACTCGTCGAACGGGGTTAACATTCAACGAGCATGTAAGACTTACAACTGAGAAAGCGACAAGGCTAATCCACAAACTTGACACGATAGAGTCAGCTCACGACAGACTACCATTTGCAGACGCCGTGACTGTATCATGCAACCCTGCTTCAGTCTATTATGCCCTTCGTAGAAAGTGCCTGGGCACATTGACTGTCACTCGCGATCCACTAAACCACTGCGAAGCGTGGAGAAAGAGCTGTATGGCTCAGAATGTCGGGTATATTTGGCACCACGTCAGTGGAAGCCCTTCGCGTTATACACTACTGGCCATTAAAAGTGGTACAGCATGAGGATGTCGTGCTACGTACGCGAAATTAAACCGACAGGAAGAAGATGCTGTGATATGCAAATGATTAGCTTTTCAGAGCATTCACACAAGGTTGGCGCCGGTGGCGACACCTACAATATGATGACATGAGGAAAGTTTCCAAACGATTTCGCAAACACAAACAGCAGTTGACCGGCGTTGCCTCGTGAAACGTTGTTGCGATGCCTCGTGTAACGAGGAGAAATGCCTACCATCACGTTTCGAACTTTTGTAAAGGACGGATTGCGGTTTATCGTATCGCGACATTGCTGCTCGTTTTGGTCAAGATCCAATGACTGTTAGCAGAATATGGAATTGTTGGGTTCAGGACGGTAATATGGAACGCCGTGCTGGATCCCAACGGCCTCGTATCACTAGCAGTCGAGATGACAGGCATCATATCCGCATGGCTGTAACGGATCGTGCAGCCACGTCTCTATCCCTGAGTCAACAGATGGGGACGTCTGCAAGACAACAACCATTGCACGAACAGTTCGGCGACGTTTGCAGCAGCATGGACTATCAGCTCGGAGACCATGGCTGCGGTTACCCTCGACGCTGCATCACAGACAGGAGCGCCTGCGATGGTATTCTCAACGACGAACCTGGTTGACAATTGGCAAAACGTAATTTTTTCGGATGAATCCAGGTTCTGTTTATAGCATCATGATGGTCGCATCCGTGTTTGGCGACATCACGGTGAGTGCACATTGGAAGCGTGTATTTGTCATCGCCATACTGGCGTATCACCCGGCGTGATGGTATGGGATGCCATTGCTTACATGTCTCGGTCAGCTCTTGTTCGCATTGACGGCACTTTGAACAGTGGACGTTACATTTCAAATGTGTTACGACCTGTGGCTCTAACCTTCATTCGATCCCTGCGGAACCCTACATTTCAGCAGGATAATGGACGACCACGTGTTGCAGGTCCTGTACGGGCCTTTCTGAATACAGAAAATGTTCGACTGCTGCGCTGGCCAACAGATTCTCCAGATCTCTCACCAATTGAAAACGTGTGGTCAATGGTGGCCGAGCAAATGGCTCGTCACAATACGCCAGTCACTGCTCTTGATGAACTGTGGTGTTGAAGCTGCATGGACAGTTGTACCTGTACACGCCATCCAAGCTCTGTTTGACTCAATGCCTAGGCGTATCAAGGCAGTTATTACGGCCAGAGGTGGTTGCTCTGGGTACTGTTTTCTTAGGATCTATGCACCCAAATTGCGTGAAAATGTAATCACATATCAGTTCTAGTATAATATATTTGTCTATGACTACCCGTTTATCATCTGCATTTTTCTTGGTGTAGCAATTTTAATGGCCAGTAGTGTACTTTCAATATACGTCATTCAGTTAACCATTACACACAAAGCAGAAGCAACCTGGAGCAAACGGGGAAGACTGGAGGATGTGTATCAGATGACAGAGAAGCATATTAAAAGAAATTACGACTAAATCTTTGGACACTTGACGTATAGCAAAAAGAAAGGGAAAAATCTGACACGTCCGTAGCCAAAGTGATACACGTGAATGCGGGAAGCATGGATCTCACGAACACATAACATTAAAATGTGGCACACTCACGCACGTAAGACCGATGACTGAGATCGAAGCCATAGGTCAATCTTTTGGAGATACAGATGAATGGCACATGCTTAAGCGAGAAACTGATGAAATATCAGGAGTGCTGCATGACACTTATAAGCAGCAGCGACCATACACAAAATCACGGTTAGACGCAAACCCCACGACTTAACACGATGCATGGGACAACAAAGATTGAAACATTCATGTGCAAACAGATGATGACGTGAACACACCAGTATCAACAGATACGGATACATACACGGCATAATAGCAGATATCACGACTACAACAATACTACAAGTAATATATACATGTAATTTAGGAATACGTTAGTAACAAGAAATAAAACAACGGATCTTCCTGCTTGTACAACCAAGTAATTCTGTAGTTTTTTGGGTCGTTACTTTCAAACATCTAATTACGTAATATATGAACTGTATAAGATGCAAACCACAAAGCATGTGAATTTTATAATACTGTACATAAACATACATACGTATTAACATAAGGCTTAACCATACAAACGAGAACGCAAAACATAAACAAGAAGTGCCTTTCGAGTAGGCGAGGTTCGAGGTCACTCTTCCGACGCTTCTCTCCCGCTCCTGGTGAGGGTAAATGGAGGAAGTAATTGTAGTAACAAATACTACCGTTAAAGCTCATATACAAACCACACAGGGTTAATCTGACGACATACGGTCATGCAGTAGTAACCATAGTAGAGTGGAATATGTTAATTCAGGTGAGACATACTCGAATTATTTACCGAAGCCCTCCCACTGGAAATAGCCAGGTAAAGGGACCTCATTTACTATCTAAATCTTCCCTCTCGTCCATTACTTTTTAAAGAATATAGTAAAAATTTGTCCTTTCTCAAAATATACTTTATGTATCACATGTTTTTTTTACTAATTAATACTTTTATTATGTACAAGGCAGCAATCAGAGTAGCTGTAGAAAGAAACGAGTCTGTCTCTGCAGCTTTTTACTAATTTTAGTAACAAACAACCCACAATAGTTGCCAAAGCGGTGGATCACCCTGCAACAATAATAAATAAATAAATAAATATGGTACTGATGACCGGTAGTGCCCACCTAGTGACGTTTGGCTGCTGAGTTGTATGTCAGTTCAGCGTGCCGCCACATTGGGCGTCTTGCATGTCAGTGATGATGAAAAGTTGATGAGGGTAACAAAACGCACAGTTCCCTAACGGAGAAAATCTCTGAAGCGGCCTGGAATCGAACCCGTAAAGAGTGTGGAAATCTGTTCCCGAAGGGAACGAGTGGTTTCATTCACGGCATTTGTGGCACAACCTGAGGGCTTTTCCACTCCAGTCTGAGTGGCGGTGTGTCCGTGGCCAGAAAATCCGCTTGATTTCAACGTTGGGTGTCGTGGTTCTGACATCCATCGCAGAAGAGTCGAAAGCAGGGGTGAAATGTGGGTAAGAGGCGGCGTGACGATATCATTGTGCGACCTGTCCACGCTGGCATTGGGTGACACTGTGTGAAATTTGATAGCAATGCGGCATCATTAGCCCACCTTGCAGCTCACATGAATTTCTTGAATATGGCCTGTTTTTCGCATGTGTTGACACCTCGCTATTTGGAGTGTCGCCGAGCCGGTGGATGACGTCATAGGGCGTCACTCTTTTACGTCCTTACAGGGGAAGGTAGAAGGCACCTTTGAGACAAATGTCAAACCTATGGGTCGAAATGGGAGACAAACAAGAGGTTCTGAAAATGTGATACTTTTTATCCGCAGTGTACTTTAAATTTACTAGAAATAAAAATCCTATTCATTTTTTTTTCTCTAGGAGTAATAGTTTGGGGGAAGAGAGGAGCGAATATTGAAAAGCTGTTCTAGGGATCATTTCCTCTATCAATCCCAGCTGGGAGGAATCCCGGAAAGTCGAGCAACACTGAAGTATTTGTCGAATGATGGTTTTGTAAGCTACTTCTTCTGTGAGTGGACAAAGTTTTCTGAAACTTTTTTCAATTAATCTCCGCATCTGCCTTACCTGTGGTTAATTTTACGCGATTATTCCACTTTAAATCTCTCCATTTTCATACTTCTATATATTTTGTGGCTAAAACTGCTTTCAGTGATTGTTGTGCAATCCTGTAGTCATAAAATAATGGGTCTTCCTGCCTCCTTATACTCAAATCGTTAAAGTAGTTTATGTTGAGGATAAAATGCGAATTCCTGCTCAAAGCATCGATCCTCTGCAGATCTTCTGGTATTTCGCTACAATTTTTCAACGTTGTGATTTCTTCATATACAACGTCATCATCACAGACAGCCTTCCCGAAATGTCTACCTTATCCACTAGGCCATGTACACAGTGTACATAGTGAAACGTTATGGTCCAATATCACTTCCTTCGGATACCCCCGTATGTGTAAAGATTTCTGTCCGCTCAGAATGAAATGCTGCGTTCTGTTTGCTATAAACTCTTCATTACAATCACAAAGTTAGTCTGATATTCAGTACGCTGGTTTTTTGATTCATTAGGCTGCGGGATGGAAATAGCGAACACCTTCCGGAAGTCAAAGAATACGGCATCAACTTGAGTGACGGTATATGCTGTTTTCTGGGTCTCCTGGGCGAACAGAGCAAGCAGGGTTTTAGACGATCGTTGTTTTCGAGATCCGTGTGGATTCCTCCAGAATTGTCATAACACACAGAAGAAAAAATATCTTTCAGAATTCTGCAGCAGACCTATGTCAGAGATATAGACCTATAGTTTTGTGCGTCTGTTCAACCATCCTACCTGGAAACGGGAATGACATGTGCTTTTTCCTAATCATTTGGAAGTCTTCGCTCTTCCAGCGACCTATACACACTACTGCTACAAAAGGAGCAAGTTCTACTGGTATCCCGTCAGCTCCAGTGGAACTTCTTCTGTTGAGCGGTGTCAGTTGCTTTCCTGTCCCTTGTCCGATACTTCGATACGTGTCATTTTGACATTCATGCTACGGTTAAACGAGAAAATACACTATGATCTTTCTTAGTGTCACAGTTTTGGATCAAGTTCAGTACTTCAGCCTTCTGTGTGATCCTCCGTTTTGGTGCTACTATGATCGTAGAGTGTCTGGACGGATGTATTTCATTCGTTAACTAATTTAACATAAGAGACAAACTTCTCATTGCTTTCTCCCAGTCGGTAGATGGAATTTTGCTTTCGAATTCGTTGAATGCTCCACGCTTTCTCCATACGCTTCCGCAAGTTTCTGTTTGTCTATTAGGCTTTGGCTACATTTAAATATCCTTTAAAAATGCTTTTAGCAGAACGCTACCAGTCACAAAATTTGTTGACTAATTAAATTATCCATATTCGAGGAACATAACTTCAGGCTACATAGTATTGCAAAACCATTTAACAAAAACACACATAAATATTGAAGTTCTGCTTAGGCTCTTAGCATTTGCCTGAGGATGAGGTATATAGCACGAAACATGTTGCTTCATCAAATTATTTAAATAGTCAACAAATTTTGCGTCTAGTAATTATCTCTGAAAACCATATTCATATTTTCGTAACAAACGTATAGTGAATATAGGTATAAACAGAAGCACTCTTTGCTTTCGTATCAAATTTTTAACAATCGCTATCGAACCGCAGCGGGTCTTTTCTAGCCCGCAAGATTCTTGGCACATAACTATCTAAAGTGTATTATACAATACTCTTGGACTTTGTCCATTGATGCTCAACATTGTTAGTGCTGGAGACGACATTTTCAGTTAATCTCAATTCTGTTTTTTTTTTTTTTGCGCTCTTCCTAAGAAGAGACGTCTTTCTATCTTTCTTCGTATTACTGCCGTATTCAGTGATGTGGTAACGCCTTTGTGATCACTGATTACGTGGTCTATACCGAGTTCAAAACTTTCCTAAGGAAGAAGTCGACTGAGTGATTTCTTCTTTAGAAAAGCACATTTGATTAAAATGGCAAAAGCGTATACGTATATGCGAAACAAACATTGTTTCACATACAACTTGAAATGCCATAGCTGACGAGGGGCCTTCTGGGAGGTGCATCGAGTTATGAGCTCCCACTTCACCTTCTTATAGTGTGGGTAGGCATCTATCACACCCTGAAATCGTAGGTGCCAATGTGCCCTCGTTTTTGAAATATTGCCTGTTAAAGCTTGGGCAGCTCTTCATGAACAGAAACGTTTCACTGTTGTGGTAAGTGAGGGAGTAGCCGAGTAACAGGAAATTAATCGTAATGTAATTTCTTGAAATATTTGATTATTGTTCAATTTTTTGTTGTATTTTTAATTTTGTTCCGTTGAGATAAGGAATATTACAAAAACTAACGAATGAGGGATTAAAAATATGTTTCATTTAATGGAAAGTTAATCGATATTTCCTATATTTTGACGAGTACATTATGACGGAAGCTACTTGTTATAAAAACAATCAAAACATTTGTACTTCTGACACCAATAACATTGTACGAGTGCACATTCATTTTCGTCGCAATCATATCTGTATTTTCTCAAGCTCGCAGGAAACGCCACTGCATTGACATTATGGAATACTGTTAAAATAAAAAAATAAAAACGCGAAAGACTGAATCAAAATATGACATTCAACGTGTAATTTTGATTTATAGAGGCTTCTAATTCTTTTTTCTCAATTCCTTGCGGAATTTTCATGATTAATTATAAATTAAAACAGGCATTTGAAAAAAAAGACTGGTCTCGAATCAGGATCGCCTGGATGGGAGTCTCTCTCGCTTGCCACTTTTTTTATTGTTTTTGTTTTGTTTATATAGATGTCAATGTGCGAACAGTTATAGTTAATCAAGCCTGGAAAACTAAAACAGAATGAAAACACTATCAAAGACAGTAAACATAAATAACATGAAAATAAAGCTACAACTTCGTAGTTAGGCTTCCCGGTGACTGCGCCCACTGATAAAGATAGTTCAATATATGATCGTTTGCAGTTTGTTCTGACCTCATCTGCCACTGCCTGGAACATTCCAGCTACACGGAAGGCTGTGAAAGGCACTCCATAGGTAGTTTGCGGATCATTGTCGATATCTGGTACGCTCGGAAATAGCATGATGTCTTTCTTGCAAATAGAGACAGAAGTCAAGTAAATTCTTGTGTCCGTCACGACAGAGGTAATGGACCATATGTCCACATATCCAGATGACGGAGTTGGTTCGAGTCTTGGGGTAAAATGTCTCATCCGGAAACAATAACGTGCGTGCAGATATATGCGTCGACGAAGCTCGAGATAAGCCAGCATCTGCCGCACTAGGTGCCAAACCGGTTCCGCCTCTCCACAGCTGAGACGGTGCTCATCAGAATCTACTGTATTACAACCCACACAATTGGGAGACTGCCATGTGGATATTGTAGAGACGTTCTTGCGTCACCATCTTCCCATTAACGACTATGTACCATTGGGAAACAACATCTGAATCAAGCATGGCATCGTGTACAGTCTTCCACACCACGCGTACATCAGGATATTTTAGTTCGACCACATTTAGGGGGCGGCGTTGCAGCATGTCGTGATATAGGCGTCGAGTTGTGGCCGTTCTTGGTGTCGTGAGCTCTACACTGGAATAACTTTGTTCTAAATAGAAACGTCCGATATAAAAGAGGTGCGCTGGGATGTCCTGTAGTGGCACCGGCGCTCATAGTGAAGCAGGTCGTAGCGCCGTCGGAAGCAAACTCGTGAAGCTTGTAGGACAACGGCGCAGCAGACATAAATGTAAGCTAACATAGAGGGCAATGGTCTTATCATGGTCGTTAACTAGGCCGAGACCACCTTTTTCCTTAGGGAGGGTGAGAGAGACGTATCTGATCTTCAGTAACATACCAGCGGTGACGATCCCAGCGCTGCCATAATGCAACGCGCCAAGGGGTTCGGAGTGGGTAGCGTTTGGGCGACATGCGGTATGCGGGACGCAAGGTATACATTGGCATAATGAGCCCGCTGGACGATGTTGAGGGATCGGAAGCGCTGATTTGCAATACCGGCCCGAATAGGGTTAAGAATGGGTCGATAATTGAGCGTCGTCGGGCGTCGCATGTCCTTCATGAAATCTAAGCCCAAGCAGCGGACAGTATCACTGAAGTGTAAGGGGGAAATTTGTTCTTGCGGTAACCCAATCCCGATGCTCAAGGCGACGGACTTGTCAACGTTGATTTGGCTACCATAAGCTGTACCGTAGGTTGCAATCCAGTCCAAAGCCGCCGACATATCGTCAGCTCCACGTCATCAAATTATCCACAAATGCGGTGCAGCGATAGATGGAGCCGCCGAACTGTACCCCAGTGAGCCTGTCACTCGGCTACCCGCTCACATACCACAACAGTGGAACTTTTCTGTATATAAAGAGCTGCCCAAGCTTTAACAGGCAATATTTCAAAAACGAGGGCGCATTGACACCTACAATGTTAGGGTGTGAGAGATGCCTACTCACACTATAAGCAGGCAAAGTGGGAGCTCATAACGCTATGCACCTCCCATAAGGTCCCCTCGTACGCGCAGCAATCGCTCCTCCATAGCTGCTGATCAATAAATTTAGAAACGCTTCATATGAGCAATAAAGTCATTCCTTGCCTGATGCCATCTCTTGCATGGCTTATGTCACATCTATATTTACTAGACGTTTGTGCTTCGAACTTCGAATGATCGTCCCTGCCATACCCACGAATATTGATCATTCACTGTATAGTACGCAGCGATAGTTCCAAGCAAGTGACATCTCTTCAGGATTCGCTATCCCATTAAATACACGACATTCAATGGAAAAGTGCATATGATCCTGAAAGTGCTGAAGCAGAGATGCGACATCAGTGTCTCATCTGTTCTAGTGTCCTGTAAACTCCCCTCCGTCCGAAAAGGCCTCGGAAGCCCCAACGGTACCGACTGACCGCCGTGTCATCCTCATCCGATACGCTGTCACGGAATGCGGATATGAAGGGGTATGTGGCCAACACACCGCTCTTCTTTCCGTTGTCAGTTTCTCAGTCAAGTAGTTTCTCGACTGGCCTCACAAGAGTGCCTCGTAAGCATTACATCACTCCAGTAAAAAAATACTCTTTCAACACCAGCGGAAGTTTGTGTCAGTGCGCTGCATACCAGGGCACGTGGGATTTTGCAGGAAGGAGCAACCAGATTAAGAAGCCACATGTCTACAGGAGAAAACAGCCTTCTGGCTGAAGTCTCGCTGTTGCGGCCAAGTGCTACCTCACTGTTGGAGGAAGAGTGTAGGACTGTAAGTTTCGGTTTGTATGACATTGCTTCTTCGTGAATTTTTGGCAGAAACAGTACTGTACTGATATCCCAGTCTCCTTACTCGCCACATATGTATTCATGTGACACTATTTTTTTCTAAAAATAAAGGAAACCATAAAGCAACGTATTACAGGCACGGATGAGAGTAAAATGCTATCTCAAACACCGAGGTACAGAATGTTCGGAGGTCAGAAAAGGCGCTGGTACAAATTATAATATATGACGATGACTGTATGGAAGGGGATAATGTCGATGTAGGTGATTAAATAAAATTCTATCGAAAAAAGAAAAATCCTAGTGATTCTTTGAACACACCTCGTATGACGTCGATACCCCTTCCTGATCAGGGATTCGAAACCACGACTTCCGCCGGCTGGAGTGGCCGAGCGGTTCTAGGCGCTACAGTCTGGAACCGCGCGACCGCTACGGTCGCAGGTTCGAATCCTGCCTCGGGCATGGATGTGTGTGAAGTCCTTACGGTAGTTAGGTTTAAATAGTTCAAAGTTCTAGGGGACTGATGAACTCAGAAGTTAAGTCCCATAATGCTCACAGCCATTTGAACCAACCCACGACCTCCACCTTACGAGGCAGCTGCGCTACATTGAGTTCATGCCGTCCCGCATCATCTGTTCAACAGTTAAATGTGTAGGCAGAAAGCGATGACAACGTATCGTTTCCAGGAAATTCAACTATCGCCCAAAAGCGTCTTGATCTTGTTATAAGTGCCTCAGAGGTTGTCATTAGCCTTAGCTCTCTGCTCATTTAACTAGAGATCAAGTGACCGTCTGTGGTTTACTGATGCGTAAAGAGAACACCAAATGCAAGCCAGTCCGTACCCCGTCGACAGAAACAGAGCGGTAATTGGCCAGTAAGAGATGAGAAGCTCAGTCTTCCCTATAGAGCTGTAGTTACAGCACACACTCTGAAACACACATGCTCATACATGCGGGTCGGCGGAACGTGATGGCGGGGCAAGCGAGAACCGAATGCGAATAGCGGATGGCGGCAGTGGGTTGTACAAGGCTTTGAGCGGAAATGGGGTTGACTGTGCGCCTGCTGCCTCACAGGGCGCCCCTAATTACCGGCAACCCGTCACGCGCTGCCTGCGGAGTCACTCGCTACGGAGACGCTCTGAGTTGGTTGTCGCTTTCCTTAAGGACACGCTCTAATCTGAGCCAGACACGTAATTTCGTTACGAGCGTAATACTATTACTAGGCGTCTTTCTCGCAGGTACAACATGGTGCTGACGAACAGTCTGATTAAATGGATAAGGCTTGTTTCTTCTAGAAACTGTTCTATTCGAGATGATACATTACGTTCCTCATACACAGGAACTTGTTTAGCCAACCAGCTGAAGTGGGATCTTCACATTAACTTGGACACTGTAATATCCCGGCACTCTAGATGATGGACTCAGAAAGTTGAGGTTGTAGGAAACACTCTGGGCAGTAAAAACTTCCAGCCCCAGGATAAATCACACGAACACCGTGTGATACCGCCTCTAGCTATGATTATAGTCTCTCTTCGGTGCGAGAGGGAGAGAGAATTCACAAATTTTTCAGGTATACGACAACCGGCTGCGTATGTTGATTGCTACTTTCACCCGTTGTCTCAAATTATCTAAATTTTTATGAGATCGGGAGATTTAGCGAGTCTGTTGATATCTGCCGTCAAATTTTGGATGTATGAGTGTAGTCCTCTGGAGAAAAAAAAACCTCGCGTCTTGACACAAGAGCGTGCGCGAAGTACTCATCATAAACAGATAACAATAAAGGGCAACATTTGCTCACCGAGAATGCTGAAATAAACATGCTGATCACGTTCGTGGTAACCAGAGTCATCATATGAAAAATATACCCAAAATACCTAGCACCATTTCAAAAGAGGCAAATCGCGACTTGTTGGCCCATACCACAAGCCTTCATTCAGAGGTTTCGTTGCCGATTGGCCCACTGAACACATGTAGCTATATTTGACACTGTGTGAAATGTACATTTCCGAGGCTCGAAAGATAAAGTATTTGTAGTCACAGAAGTGGTAGGGAACTGGTAATGAGCCAGTGAGGGCACATAAAGCTTAACAACAATTTTTAACATTAAGAGTCACAAAATAAACTAATAGTAAACTGTTAATGTGGAAGGTGTTATGGTTCTCGAGAAATAGGTCTAGTAGAGCATAATGAATAAATATTACAACTCTCCACCGAAAAAATAATTTAGAATGACATGGTTACTGTTCTTATAGAACTAAGGACAAATACAAGCTTAATAACAATCGCAGCTCCTAAAGACTGTATAAAAAAGGGTAACAAGTTACAGACTGAAAACCACCCCACGACAGTACTAGCAAGATTTCTTTTAGTTTCTTTAACCAAAAGGAACTTGCGCCTTAATGCAATAACAGGCAAACATGTGCCGTTAATGGATGTTGTAATCTAGACATTTAAGTAAACCGCATTCTGGCACCAAATTAATAGCTCAGGCAACACGCCTTATGGCAAGAATCATATACAATCAAAAGAAAAAAAGGAGAAGTCTCATGATAACCAATTTAAAGAAAGAATATCAACAGTTAACACAGTTGAATGACCAGAAACAGTAAATAATAAATCCTTAAATTAACTTTCGTCCACTGGTCCAGCAGTAGAAGGCAGAGCAGTAAACAACAACAGAAAATAGTGGCAGTACCACAAGGAATCGAGATCACCCAAAATTACAACAGAAGCAAACAAATTTAACTAGATGGCCAGCTGCTATAACAAAAAGAGACATATCTTTATTGCCACTGAAGTCAGAAATGAAATATTATGTCATGGAAGAACTTCGTTTTGAATAAGGTATCAATATAGGCTTCTGGTAGCAGGCATGTAGAACTACACACCAAGGCACCCCCTTCCTGAGTTTCTTCACCATGCACGCACAAGAACAACTACAACAATAATAATAATAATCCTATACATATGAAGATATGTTAATAAAGGTCTAATATAGATGCGCAAACACAAATAAAACTGAAAGAATAGACAAAGACATAAAATGCAAACCAGGAATTAAGCTTCAAAACAAATCTCTTAAGAGCACAGCTCACTAAAAGAGAAGCAACATATCATGCGAAGCTTGTGTGGGCACCTTCAATAAGTATGGCAATAGCTAGTCTGTTGCAGTTAACAAGAAAATTCAGCATGTAACACACATACACAGACACACAAACACACACACACACACACACACACACACACACACACACACACACACAGCAGTTTGTGATGCATAATCAGAAAAGGTACAAACAGCCTAATACAGTTAATTAACGAGAGCACACTCGCTTGTTTGTATGCAAGGCACAGGCAACACACTTCCAAGGCGCGAAGTCACCAGGATGATGGAACCTGAGGACGCCTTTTTTAAAAATTCAAATCACTGCCCAATGACGGAGGTAGATGTTTTAAAGATTCGAACAGTCTTCCGATGAGAAGAAATTCAAGGCCAGGTTTCTGTCTGTCAAACAGCTGGGTCGTCAGTCCAGACTGCCACTTCTGCCCCAATGATCAGTCTACCGTGAATGTAAACAGTGAACCCCGAACCACAAACTGTGCCTCCAATAAACCAACCTCCGTAACATATGCCGTGCATGCCCATATGTCATCAACGGAAGCCACATCACTGCGCCCTTGCAGAAGCGCATCTACTTGTCACACAGCGACCACGCAAAAATGATGCCACAGAACACTTCTCAGATATGGCTGACATATGGCTCAATCCTCTCCTTCTTCAGTTGGAACAGGTGGGTGTGAGCATTGCGAAATATGAGAGCATCTTGATTACCATAAGTGACGTTTTTCTAACAAGTGCCCAGAGATGCTCTAGGATGAACTGATCTTGGATCTGGAAGTTCACTGGAGAAATCAATTTGTATGGCCCCATAAACCGAGGCCGTCACCTTCAGTGCCGCTTTGTTCTACACGCAGTTCTTTCCAAAGACAAAATCCCCCAACCGTAGCGATATAGGACGCCTTCCCTTGATATAATGGGTAGCGTTCCTCCAGTGAGCTAGCCTAATACCGTTCCTTGCACCTTCAGGTTTTCTCTCGTGACTCGTTAATGGTCGTTAATGGACCACAAATTAGACAGTGGTGAATTTACGGAGAAGGTAAATATCAGCATGGCAGGGGCGGTCCTAAGCATTTAGTGTAACACAGTACTCAAAGCGAAGTTAAGCCATCCATAGCTTTTATCCCACTTAGTCTGAGACTGAGCGTAGAAAATATTCAAGACTGACTTTAAATTCCAGTTAACACGAGTAGCAAACGAGGGTTGTGATTAATAGGAGGCGTTCTTGACTTGAGATATGACACTGGTGAAACAAAAGCTCTTAAACTCCCGGACAAATATTCTGACACATGTTTGTTAACCAGAACCTTCAGAGTCCCAAACACAGAGCAAATATTGGTTAAAAGCTTAATGGTAACGCCATCAGAACCCTACCTGCTCTTCAGCAATTAGATGAACCGCGTCAAAGCGTCAACCATTACTAATACATACCAGTTGCCTTGCATGGTACAGGGTAGATAATCTAGGCATTTAACGAAGATTTTGTCCCTCAAGTGTTCCGCCTTAATATAACTAAGTTCACCCACTCGGGTACTAGTGTTGGACTTAGCTCTCATATACTCCTCACAATGGCCAACTAATTTCCTATCATCGCCATTTAAGGCTGGTGAAGGAAGATCAATTTTTGTGGTCGTTTTGTATATTCCTAGATGCCCTCACACATAGAATGATGGAGGTATCTAAATACAGGGAAAGCGATTCCTTGGGCAGGTATATTTTGCTCTTCCAGTCGTAGCATGTTCGATAGCAGCAAATCCCTCTATTTAATGACTAACGTGGCACTGAGTTGTTTTACGTCGCGTAGATGAAGCTCAGCATCCTGTCCCTATGCTAAGATTCCAAAGCAGCTATCATCTGTAACTTTGCTTCCAAGGTAGCAGAATTCCTGCACTTCGTCTACTTCCTGATCATCAATTTTGATGTTCAGTTTCTCGCTATTCCCATTTCTGCTACTTCTCATGACTTTTGTCATTTTCCGGTTTAAAACAAGCCTGGTTTTCATCCTCAAAATGGTGATACTAGTACCACTCTAACGCGACTGAGGCGAAATTTAATTGACGTCGTCTTCCAGATGTAGGTACAAGACTACCAACTTTCGTTTCTGCCATACAACTCCTCTTTGGTGATGTGATTTTTTCCGTCAGTGTATATTGCTTTAATCCTGACTTTGCCTGAACATTTCTTATTTTCGTATATCAACTGAAGTATTTGATCTATTAGCAAAGGTTTCTTCGCAGTTACGTTTCTTGGAACTAGATTTGTCCCTTTTTAGACATATCGAATCCTCTTCATCAGAGCTGCCTACTCTTATGTTCCTTACCACAGTGTAGACATCCTCAGCGAATTTAAAACGCATTCCATCGTATCTCAGTACTTTGACGTACCACTTTTTTCCACATTAATTCTTTCGGACGATTCTCTTAAGCTTCAGTCTACTCATCATAATTACTAAATTGTGATCTGAGTCTGTATCAGTATGTGTGTACGCTTTACGGTACAATATTTGATTTCGGAATCTCTGACAATGATGTAACACAGCTGGAACCTTCCCGTGTCTCTGGATCTTTTCCAAGTGCATCTCCTTCTCTTGTGAGTTTTGAAGATAGTGTTCGCTAAATTTATTGCAGAACTCAGTCTTTTTCTCTCTCATTCCTGCTGTCATGCCCAAATCCTGCTGTAGCCTTTTCTTCTATTCCTTTCCCAACAACCGCATTGCCATCCTCCATGACGATTAGATTTTCATCTCCTGTTTTTGGTATTGAATTACACGTTCAATGTCTTCATATACTTCCTCTATCTCCTGATCTGCTACTTGCAACGTTGCTATATATAACTGAAGTATCGTTGTCGGCTTTGCTTTATTGTCATATCTGATGGAAACAAGCCTGTCTTTGAACTGCTTACAATAGCTCACTCTCTGCCCTACTTTCCTATCCAGCCCGAATCGTACTTCAGTGATATACCACTTTCTGCTGGCTGTATTCATCTGATCAGAAATCCTTAATTTCGTTCTATTTTACTTATCCCTACTATATCTAGAATCAACGCCCCCCCCCCCCCCCCCCCCCCCGCTCCATCAGGCACTTCTGAGATCCGAGTGGAGAGGTAGAGCTACTCTAGAGCTAGTCCGGAATCTTCTCCGAATGGGGGGGTCATCTTGACACTTTTTTCAATTACAGACCATAAGTCCTGTGAACACACATTTGTGCCTTTAATGTAGTGCCTTCTGCAACCTTACGCCATAGATCATTGCTGATTTTTCCGCTTTCTTGGGGGAGTTTCCCACCACATTGGCAAGAGAGTGCGGTGAATGTTTCCGCTCCCCAGCCCTTTTTTTCCCCAAGTCCGTTATTATAACGAAGGTAACTTTTTATGCTGGAAGTCTCAGCTGCCATTGCTGATGATTTTATATAAAAATTAAGCATTTGCTGTGGTCGAATAGTACCCAAAGACGCTACGCGTAGACCATGCAGAGCATCAGCCACGCAGCAATCAATCTCTTTTGTATGTCGTACTTTTGAGAAGGCCGAGGCCCTAACAGCGCAACCGACTGTTATTACTGTCACACGGGCCTTACCAACAGCCATGTCAAAGCCTGGTTATCCGTTTCCAAACGAAATGACTTGCGCACAGGATAAAACTTAAATCGCTCCGAACCAAATAGAACGGCTAGTGCCTATTAGATCCATCCGCCTTCAGGACAAAGTCGGTATCGAAATCAGGTACAGCTGGTACAGGTACATTTGCCAAAGACGCTTTCAAAAATCGAAGAGTGTCACTACGTTGGAATCTCTCCTTCCCGCCACAAATGGTTAAGGGCAGCGGCCAACTGGGCAAAATATTGGGGATGAATTTTTGAAATAAATTCATCATCTCGATGAACCTAGCAACGTTCTGCTTGTTCTATAGACGAAGGAATAGGTGAATGGCCTTGTTTGCGACGTTGCCTAACAATTACTCCTGTCCATACGAACAAACCTGTTGCTACTTTACCTGCAATTGTTCTACTTTAGGTACTAGGGCTGTGCACGGCAATGTTTAAAAAGAATAGCTCAATGTAGTTATAGGGTAGTGCCGAGCACGTCTGCTTTCATGCCCCGCAGCTAATTCACTGTAAGTAATAACCTGTAGCAGTGTTCCTGCATTCAAATAGTCTATGAATTGTCTAAAGCAGCGAGTTCATAAAATAGAAACGTAAAATGATAGATAAACGAATAATTTAATAAAAAGTATTCTATTCTAAGGCCCGTAATTAATGAATACGACAGATAATTGTGTTAAATAATGTTTATTCAAGAAAGAACATCTCAAATAAACGGGAAATGGTCCTACGATATTCAGAAATATCCCTACCAAATGCAGTAAAGTTACGTTGACACAGTGTTGTTGTTGTTGTCTTCAGTCCAGACACTGGTTTGATGCAGCTCTCCATACAGTAAAGCTGCATGCCCTCGGGAAAAACTACTGCGGTAGTTTCCCCTTGCTTTATGCCGTTCTCAGTACCAGCACAGCAAGGCCGTTTTGGTTAGTGTTACACGGCCAGATCAGTGAATCATCCAGACTGTTGCCCCTACAACTACTGAAAAGGCTTCTGCCCCTCTTCAGGAACCACACGTTTGTCTGGCCTCTCAACACATACCCCTCTGTTGTGGTTGCACCTACGGTACGGCCATCTGTATCGCTGAGGCACGCAAGCCTACCCACCAACGGCAAGGTCCATGGTTCATGGGGGTAGGTTGACACAGTACAAAATTGATAGCAAAACCCCCAAATTAATTAGCCAACAAAGACTCTCGAAAGCTAAGTCCATTTCGTGATCACATTACATGAAAGATTCAACAGATCTAAATAGTTCAGAGTTCAATATGATGATTCACAAATTATCATACTCGATACGAAGAATAGTAACTCAGTCCCGCAATTCAAGCGGCAAGAATCCTGCTCTGGACCACATTCAGACCTCTCGAGTTATAAAGTGCCTTCAAAAGCTGGAGTACTGTAGCGGGCGTTCACCTATACGTCTGAATGGTGCACATTGATCTAGACAGGTCTGTCTTTTTCCATAACTCGCCACAAAGTGTCTTGAGCTCTTCACTCTGAAAGTCCCTCTCTCCAGTTGACTCCAGCAGTGTTCCGCCACTGTTTGACTCACTGGCTGAAGGCCGTCACCATAAAAAATTCATCGTTGTCAGATTCTACATACATGATTTCACTGACCTTGACCACTTCCCGAACTAAACTAAAATATTGCAACGATATTTTAATAACGAAATGTCGTAAACATTCGAGTACACTAAGATATTTAAAATGTTATAATCAATAGTTGGGTCATACATAAATAACCCAGCATTCTTGCGCAAGTGTGCTCATGATAAATGACAGCAGACTTATTAAATATCTTTTAAACAACTGTTTATGTCTTCTTGACAGAAGCACCTTTTGGTTCTCTTTTCAGTTGCGGTGTCCGCTAACACCTAAAACATGCGACTGACCACTTCTAAATTAAAATAATTTCTTAACTGCATTTGCAGTCAACATTCAAATGAAATTATTGGCAAAATAGTCAATTCTTCATTAAATAAATAGACAGGTATGATAAAATATGAGGTTTTCTCATCTGCTGTGTAAATGTGGCGAATACGATATTCTGACAAATATTTGCATAGTGAAAAAGATATAAAAGACCTCGGAAAACATTAAATAAAGTAGATTCAGATACACACCTTTCAAGAACAATAGCATGAAGCGATTAAAAGTTGTTAATTGAGAGGTCCATTATGAAAATGTTTATTCGCTGTGGGATATTAACTTCTGCAATCTTAAAGATATTGAAAAACTGTTGTGTCATTGAATGCCCCTCACGTTTTTTTGTTTTTTTTTTTTTTTGGGGGGGGGGGGGTATCCCAAATGTATTCATGTTTGAATAATATGTTACCGTGATTTATTATCGAAGTTCAGAGAGCTGTAACTTAGCCATCTTCATGAGTGTCTCGTAAAATTACGTGGTGCATTTGTTATTTACTCTAATGCCGTCAGCGGACAATATGTGACGCAAAAACGGAATCTGTTTGTGAGCCAGGTTAACCTTAAGTGGTTTCACCATCAGCCCAACCTTATGTAGGAGGTGTAGAACTTGTTCTGCAGACGATCTAAATGTTAATTAAATGTCCTGCTATAAATACCACGTCGTCCAAATAGTTATAAGCGCATTTAAATTTGAAATCACATTCTACAGAATGTAATCTAAAAAAGTACTTGAGGCAATTATGCAAATCGGTACTCATTCCAAGATGACTTTTTGATTGAGGGTATACTAGTCAACAGTCAACAATGAAACAGTATCCTTCCTCTCTGGGCTTGGGTACGAAATAGATTGCCAAGCTGTAGTGGGACGCTGCAGGTTTGACTATACCATCAGCCTGTTCAAAAAATGGTTCAAATGGCTCTGACATCTAAGGTCATCAGTCCCCTAAAACTACTTAAACCTAACTAACCCAAGGACATCACACACATCCATGCCCGATGTAGGATTCAAACCTGCCACCGTAGCGGTCGCGCGGTTCCAGACTGAAGCTCCTAGAACCGCTCGGCACCCCGTCCGGCCTATCAGCCCTAAGTTGGTCAATAATTCTGCGCAGTTCCTTCATCTTGGGAGGCAACAAGCGTTAAGGAGACTGGCGAAATGGGACCTGATCCATGAGATGAATTATGTACTGAATGTTATCAGTCACTCCTTTGTAAGAAAGTTAGGCTCGCCAAAGAATTCACAGGGTGGCTGTATGGTACCCTTTATGTGAACTAAGTAATACATTACCTCCATAGTAAAGTAATTATAGTCTCTAATAAAATTTAAAGTCCGCATAAATTTAAACTTTACATAGGAATAAAATAAAAGTAAATTGATTGACGTTGCTGTACTGACATACTGTCACATTTAGCAGTTATGTTTTAAAGTTGGACAAAATATGGATGCGCCAGCAGAATGACAATCGATCACTCTTAATCGAGAATGATGACGCCTTCCAAAGATAGGCATACCGTCGGCATCACGTGATGAATCGTGGTGCCCTCTATGCGCTCTATAAATGCGACAGTACCTGGAGTCTCAGTGGCAGTAGCCGGGCGACCTCAGAAGATGTCTCCTGCAGATGGAGATGAAACGTTAGATGGAAATTTTATACATCGACCACGGCCTCTCAGCCAGGAAGTTTCAACTGAACACAGCACCGGCAGTGAAAGTCTACATTGTATGATTAACATTAGAATAAATAAAAAATGCTAGATTATTTATTTAATCTTTAAAAGCATAGTTAAAATCAGTTTCATAAAATTTGCAAACATCTAGAAGACACATGATGTATTTTGTGACTGTCGGAACTGATTTGAATATTTTTTCTTTTATACGTTTTTAGTCGTTATTCCTTGATATGTGGCTGTTATTACTTATTGTACAGTTCATAGATAGTGCCAAATAAAGCTAAGATAGATTGTTGGTGTCATTTCCAATTTGTAACGGATGTAGAGAGTATTGATACCTGCACTACTGCATACAGATTTTTAATTATAAGTACAATATTTGCTATTATTGACAAAGTATATGCATGCAAATCTATAGAACATGGAAAAAGATACGTATTTTCGACACTACAACCATTGTGCCCGTACTGTATTATATCAGTGATAGCTACATACTGTCAAGAAGTCAGGACACATTTATCTTGGAATAACCCTCGACCGGCAACTGACGTGAAAACCTTGCCTACTAACCATTGAACAGCAAGCCCACAATAGACTGAAACTATTAAAACTACTAACAAGCCGAACTTGGGGATTACACTCGTCCACTATTCTCCACACCTACAAAACCCATCCTCTGCTATGCAAACGGTGCATGGATTTCCGCCTCACCAAAGTCCCCGCCTCACCAAAGTTCTATAAGTCCCTCAAAATCCCCGAACACCAAGCACTCCGTCTCGCTTTCCGCATCCGTTTACTTTCGCTCCATCTAGATCCTCTACCATCTCATTAAATTCCAACCCCTCCTCACCCACATCGAACAATTACGCATCTCCTATACCGTCCACAAAATAGTTTCCTATGACTAAACTACACACACTCCATATCCTATACCAACGCCAATTCAACTAGCTCCCTCTCCCTGATATTTATCCCTCCTACCAACTATACTCCCACTCCTCGTAAGGGTTCGTTTCTCCTTTCTCTTTTCCCTCTATCTCCTTCTCTTTCTCTTCCATCTGCCGCCCTACCCATACGGCACACTACTCCTCATCTTCTGTCTTTCCCATCGACTGCATTTTCCACTATCCACCTCAGCCCCTACTTCTCATCTCCATATTTTTCCTATCTAGCAGACCCCTATTTTCCTACTCAAACCCCTTAACACTGTAGAATATACTCTCTCCCCCAGCAATACCTCAAACCCTAGTGCAGGTCCTTCAGCTTGTACGTGAAAGTGGAATGCTTCCGTGTTTTTGTCCGAAAAATTCCACCTTCTGCGATGTGCTTTTAAAATGTTTATATTTTCGTTGGCTTTAATTTCCCGTCTTTGATTTTTAATTTAAATCAGACAACAGCCCCAAAATTTTACTTCTATTTCTGGTCGTTAACTTTTTAATTCACCTGGATGAGGAGCAGAGAATTGTACCGCCGATAGCACGTTCCCAGTCCATATGGGAATACGGGAATTATACAACAACAAAGAAAAAAGGAACCTATTTCATACACCCTCGGTTGTATTTTTCACTGCTTCGAAGCAAGCAGTTTTCAAATAATTCCAAAACATGGGCTTTTTCCTTAATGACCAGATCATTTGTCAGGTGCAGTTAACATTTTTCTGATGGCAAAAGATCTCCAGCTCTTCTAGGAGATCGAGAATCTGCCCTTCTCACCCTTATGCAGCAACCTCATATCGGGCGTCAAAATTAGCATCCTATGTTGTTGTAACCAAATGTGCAGCCGTACTCGGCGTCCCTGTGGAGTCCTTTCATTCCAATGTAATGTGTTCCCCCACATCTAATTTCCAGCTTTCTTCCCGTTTGGTCGAGGCAGCAGGCCCCACAGCCTGGACAATCAATTTTATGAAATGCAGAAGCATGAAATAAATTCTTTGTAACTACAGTAAGTTGCAAAATGCATCCTAGGTTATTTGTCGTTTCAAAATAAACTCTCCCATTACACTTTCCAAAGACAGATGCATTTCTAATATTCATTTTTCCATAGTGAGGTAAACTAACATAGGATTCTGTTTTGGAACAATATTGTTGTAAAGAGCGGTGTTATTTTTGTCTTTATTAGATTTTGTTTGTTTATATTGCCCAAAAAGTCATATGGACAGCTATTCACATTTGCATTGTGACGTATTATAGTCGTTTCGTCATCATGTTCGTCTTTTGACAAAGTAATCTTAAACACCTGATTGATATCAAAATTGAAAAATGTCTTATTTAATTATTAGACGTACGTTAATAAAATGGGTACTATAGTGTCGATGACATCTTGGTTACCTTTTATTTACAGCAACGTATCATCTACGTACCTAAAGTAATAGACCATTTTGTTTGCCCATAATGAGTTTTCTATATAATTCATAAATATATCGCCGGCCGGAGTGGCCGAACGGTTCTAGGCGCTTCAGTCTGGAACCATGCGACCGCTACGGTCGCAGGTTCGAATCTTGCCTCGGGCATGGATGTGTGTGATGTCCTTAGGTTAGTTGGGTTTAAGTAGTTCTACGTTCTAGGAGACTGATGACCTCAGACATTAAGTCCCATAGTGCTCAAAGCCATTTGAACCATTTTTGATAAATATTTCGGCAAGGAATCAAGATATTAAGTTGCCCATATTTTATCCGTCCTTTTGCGAATAAATTTATCTATTAAATTGAAAGTAGTTGAATTTAGATTTATCATAAGTAGCCCGATAAATTCATTTATTTCTCTCTCTGAAAGTTTGTTTTGTTCCATTAAATTACGGTTTTGTCAATAGATACGTTTGTGTATAAGTTGACTCTGTCTATAGAAACTAATTTCATTTCATCAGTTATTTGTATATTTCTAATTGTTCGCCCACGTTCGGAACTGCTTTTAATAGAAAATTGGTTGTAGAAATTATAATGAGTTTTTAGAAACAGCAGGCATTTTCTAAATACTTTATAGAAACGACAGCTCCTACCACTACTTCTGAGCGTATCGGACGCTATCTTTATGAACCATAAGTTGTGCTTTAAATGTGGGTGCTAGGAGATTCATAACTTTGCTTCCCCTGGAGCAACCATCTCACTGCAGGTATTTAACTGATTAACGAATTTTTTTCTGAGCTTCCTCTATTACATCCTTATTTTCTCTATCTTCTTAGCCTCCAAAAAAATTTTAAGTCTTAGCAATATAGACCTCTTTGCAACTATCAGAATAATTCCCTGTTTATCATGGCGTTGTCTTTAGAAAGTTTCAAATTAATAATTTCAAAGACCCTCATTTCCTTAATAGATTTGGGGACAGGATTATTTACTTAATATTGTTAATCGCTAAACAAATCCTATTCTGATCCATATTTTGCACTTTCTGTGAATCAGTAGCTTACTTAGCATGGACTACGGAGTCTGTTATAGCCCTGCTATCCACTTTCCTATTTACGTTGTACTTCATTCCATTAATAAGCATTTCGATTGCCTGTTGATTCACTCAAAGTGCCAGTGCCGTTTCAGAACAAGATTTGGGGAGCACATTGCGTTGAAAATAAAGGTTGCCACAGAGATATCGAGTATGGCTACTCATTTAATTACAACAAAACATAGGATGCCGACTCTGATTTCTGATGTTGCTGCATAAGGGTAAGATGGGGAAGTTACTCTTCCTCCCAGAGGAGCTGAAGATCTTTTGCCTTGAGAAAAATGTTAACTGCGACTGATTAATAAACAGGCCATTATGGAAAAAAAATCCTGTGTTTTAGAATTATCTGAAAACTTCTTGCTTGGAAGTAGTGAAAAATACGAGCCAGGGGTTTCGAAATAGGTCTTTATTTCTTGCCAGTGTGTAGCAGCCGTTGATGTAATACTGCGCCAGCATGATGGCCATAATATCGAGCCTACGTATCATTTTTTCATGTTCATTGGTGTAGATGCATGTATATTGTTAATAATAGCAATTCAGCTCCTCATTTTTATTGTACTTTTAATTAAGAATCTGTATGAAGTGACGCAGAGATGAATACCCTCTACATTTGTTATGGATTCGCAAATCACATCGACGATCTATCTTGGTGATATTTGGCACAATACATTAAATATCCAATAATTACCTCGGCACGACGACTAAAAATGCATAAAATAAAAAAAATATTCAAATTAATTCCAATAGTAATAGCATGCATCATGTGCTTCCTAGATGTTAGATTTTATGAAACTGCATTTACCCATGCTTTTAAAGATCAGCAAAAATTATTGTGTCACCAGGAACGAATATGGAACTTTTTTTATGTTTTCTAATGTTAACTGTTAACTGTGGCAGTAAGTCTGTTGAGCAACGTCAATAATTTTACTGGTATTTTATTTTATTGCTATGCAAAATTTAAATTTTGTTAGAGACCTCAATTGCTTTACGATGAAGGTTATGTATTACGTAGCTCATGGTCTTTAATGAACTGTGACAAGAGTCTGAACAACAGGTGTAGACGTACTAGGGCACTACAACAACTCTGAAATACTTCAATGTAATTTGATGTAAAAGCGCTGCAGATTAGGTCATATTTTTGTGTACTGCGGCCTCACTAGGTACTCTTGTATTTTTAGCAATGATAATGGCTGATGACTAGCCGAAATCTGGGTCTGCTGTAATAAAACTAGAATGCGAACGACGACTGATTGCTGCTCTTTACCATTTTGAGCCAACATTCTGTACGGTGAGTTTATCTGTGTAGCTCAGGGCCAGCTGAGATTTTGCCACAGTGGCCGTGCCTTGGCTTGAGTGTAATAGCGTTCAGCCTCGCAGCACGTTTTCCTCGCCACCACAGCACGCTGTCTGAGCCCTTAGAGATGGATAGGTGTTGGGAGAGGGAGAAGCGGCGAACATACCGCTTTTAAATGGGAATGCAGTCTTAATGCATACTACTTCGTTTTGTATTTCACGTTTCTCAGACGACATATATCACAAGTAAAATAAATCTTCAGTATTAATTAGCTATGTTTGGAGCGATGAAAGCATAATACAATTTTCATTTGGTAAAAACTGCCGGCGTAACGACAGACGCCGAACATTTCATAGAGTTTCGCACTCAAGTTGCCACATAATCGTGACTTACTTAGTATCATAATCGGAAAAAGGCCTTTCACAAAGATATGGCGATTGAAATATTGTAGCAGTTTTGCAACTTCGTTATGGAGGCATCGAAACTCTTCCTAAGGAACAGAATGTAGACGTCCTGGACAGTTTTAACCCAAAAGGATTTATCTTTAAAACGGGAATTACCTTGGAGGTCAATCAGTTGCATCCGCATTTGCACAAAGCCGCTTTCAACTGGAACGGCAAGCGGTCTCGAGAACAGCTGGAAAACAGATGTAAGATTGACAGTGTCTTCAAAACGTTTAGGAAGCTATCCTTCTTTCTAGGCCTTAATGAATTCCTCAAACCTCCCATTTTTCTGTAACGGCAGTGAGCTTAGAGAACACGCCTGCATTTGTCAGAATGTGGGTCTTCTCTAACGAAATTTTCTATTTAAATGGATCCCCATCAACTCAAAAAGAAGTTGTTTCTCAACTTGCAGTGTCTTATTAAGGGCATTATGCAGTCCACTTAAAATCCAAGGTCTCCAGTCCATTCTGTTTCGTTCTCCATTCATTTTTCCTTCATTAATTCAGCAACAGCGACTTCTAAATTGATCAGTCTTTCCAGGCAGCTCCTGGTCTTGTCCCATCTACATTACAGTAATATATAAAGTCTGTATACTCTTAGTTCAGTTCCAACGAAAACTATTACAATTGACAATGGTATAAAGCATGCGAGTTCAGAAATTTTATTCTTAATACTAGCAATTTTTTTCACATGCTCCCTGCCCAGAGATTTAGCACAAAGTGCTTCTTGATGTACTAAACAATGAATCCCGTCTGTATAGTTGTAATTTTTTGCTCTTTCATTGCCAACTAAATCTTTCAATTCTTCCTGCATGCTATTGTAATTTTCTTTCATAGCAAATTTGCAGAACTCATAGGGATTGCTAAGCGCAGGGGTCCGGCTTCGATTCCCGGCCAGGTCGATGTTCTCCCCACAGGGACTGGGTGTTGTGTTGTCCTTACGTTTGTATCGTCACAAGTGACATTCCACTGTTCAGATGGCTGTAGGGCTACATCCAGGAAGTCAATAAATACCTCTATAAGGCACGTCGGCGAGACAGGTCAAGCCGTGCCCTGCACGCGACTCGCACACTCGTCCCGCGTGAAGTTTGACACGCCGAGGCCAGCCGCGGTCTAGCTGATAGCTACTGTAGGCTATTGGTGGCCACGACTGCAGGGATTGAGGTAGGCACGTCACATGGGGTTCACCACTGATCTGCTGCAGGAAATAAATGTCTGGCTCTCGGCTGGATCATTAACTCGCATGTCGCCCTTGGAGCCTCCGTTATGCTGATGTCTGAAACCTCTCTTTCATGAAGCTAGTACTTGATTTTTTTAGAGGTTAGTCGTGAACGTTCTTCTTTACTTCTATTATCGCTTTATTTTTCGGCCTTGATTTGAGCTGACATTACTTTCACTCGTAAATTTCTCAATGTTCTGCGGTTTCGCCTATTGACTCAGCGTTGATCTTCATTACCACATACTGTGTGGTATGTATCAGCACCCTTTCTTAGTTGTGTGAGGCCATAATCGAAAAATCCAAGTGAAACTTATTATTTTTCACGGTATAAAATACATGCTCGCTGTGAAAGAGGCTTTGGATATGTGATTTGATAATGAAGTGTTCACCGTTGTAGAATTAATATTTAACAGTGGGCTTCCTGCTGGTCCGCCGAGATCACAAGGTCCACAGTATATGTACGAGGGTGAGTCAAACGAAAACCTTAAATTTGCAATAACAAATCCAAATTTCACGCCGTTGTCCTGTAATTTGGTAAGCGTGCTATAAACAGCGTTGAGAATGGCCTGTAGGTGGCAGCATAGTGCAGATGCACTCATACCGTCGCAGTATCAGTATAAAGATGGCCGCCCCACTTGCGACTTGCACCAGGGAAGAACGGCATTCTGTTATTCGGTTTTTGTGTAATGAAGGTGTGAAACCTATTGAAATTCATCGACAAATGAAGGTTCAGAAAGTCTACGAATGGAGTAGGAAGTTCGCAAATGGTGTGACTTCAGTGTTAGATGCTCCTCATCCAGGTCAGGCACAACAAGTTGTGACTTCATATAAAATTGCAGCAGTTGAAGCCATAGTGATGGAAAACCGCCGAGTGACACTGAATGACATTGCAGAATGTTTACAGACTACTCATGGGTCAGCACACCACGTTGTGCACGATGTGCTCCAGTTTCACAAAGTGTCTGCAAGATGGGTGCCACGGCAGCTGACTCCTGAAATGAGAGAACGACGTGTTGATGCTTGTGAAGAACTTCTTCGGCGCTTTGACCGAGAAGGTGATGGCATCCTTGCAGGAATCGTTACTGGGGACGAAACCTGGGTTCACTTCCACCAACCGGGAACGAAGAGAGCCATTCCTCATCACCGAAAACAAAGAAGTTTCGAACAGAACAGTCAGCAGGGAAGGTTATGCTGACTCTCTTTTGGGACGAAAAAGGCATCATTTTGGAGCATTACATGCCTAGAGGGACCACTGTCACCGGTGCATCACACACAGATCTCCTGAAAAACCATCTGTTGCCTGCTATCAAATCAAAGCGACGTGTATTGCTGTCAGCAGGTGTCCTATTGCAACATGACAATGCTGGACCCCACACTGCCCTTACAACAGTTGGTAACAATCACAGACCTGCATTTTGAGTGTCATCCTCATCCACCACACTCACCAGACCTTGCCCCAAGTGATTTCCATATGTCTGGGCCACTCAAAGACGCAATGGGAGGAAAGAAGTTTCGTTCTGATGAAGAAGCACGCCAAGCGGTGCATGAGTGGTTGCGCGGACTGTCAAAAGAATTTTTTTCTAAAGGAAAAAAATGCACTTTGTAAGCACTGGAGGACTTGCATTGAGCGCGGGGGAGATTATGTTGAAAAGTGATACGGCTTTGTACCACTTCCGCAAAATAAATAATATTTAAAAAAATATTTAAGGTTTTCATTTGACTCACCCTCGTATAAAGCCAATGAACAATGGCCTCTGTCTCCAAGCTTTGAACCATCACCCTCCACTAGACAGAAGTTCATTGCTAAAGACTGGCCCATAGAGGTCGAACACTTCAGATAAGAAGAGCCTTGTCGGAGAATTACGATACTACCGAATTGTGTTACGAAGTAATGAGTACTCATTAGTACCTAATATCTTTCCTGTCATAAACGTTAATACAACACTTTCAAATAAGCCTTACTAGAAGCCTGAACTTGCGACCTCACCCCCATGGGGTTTCTTTTCAGTCTTATGAAGTTGATTTTGGGGCATAATTACTGACAGACGTGGAGTACAGCAGCTACAGAGATCTTCTAGTACGTGACCGACGGCTGTTGTGATTCCTCAGTCTGATGGTAACAGATAGCAGTACTCCTTCGTCTCGACGATCTCACTGGGACTTTAAAGTAGCTACATCCTTACAAGGGAAACTCCCCGTCGCATCCCCCCCTAACTACCCACACCCTCACATATAGTTGTAAAATAGCCCAGTTAGCCCGTCGAAAACAGAACACACATCAAGAATGAAAACAGGAAGAAGGGATGTAACCGTAGGCTTCCGCGGCCGTTGTCAATGTCAATAAAATTCTTCTGGGTTAGAGACCGCATTGTCATTTATAAAATTCCAACGTTTCGGCGTCTGTTGCAAGACGCCTTCCTCAGGGTGTGTTGCTAACTGCTGAATGCGCGCAAGTGTGGGAACATTTATACTATGGAAGAGTGTTGTGATTGGATGTGAGGATGAGGAGGAAGGGTACTAGGAGTTCATTTTATTGGCGTTTGCATTGCGTCTTGTTATTGGCGGAAATAGGCGTTTTCCATTGGAGTTTCCTTTACTGCCTGCCATTGGTGAAAATCGGCGAATAGGAGACTTAGCGGCGACTGCAGCGTAGCGTTGTTTACTAACTGCCTAGTATCGACTAGGCCGCGTCAGCGCTCTGTGTACATCCTCCGCTGTGGCCTACCGCACGCCTGTTGCTTTGCGCGAGCTGTCCTTCCGCAAAGCTGTCACAGCAGGCAACCAAGACGCTGGAAGT
The DNA here is from genome assembly GCF_023897955.1 of Schistocerca gregaria. Classification (NCBI taxonomy): domain Eukaryota; kingdom Metazoa; phylum Arthropoda; class Insecta; order Orthoptera; family Acrididae; genus Schistocerca; species Schistocerca gregaria. The sequence goes on along the minus strand of NC_064921.1, from coordinate 921,089,604 downwards.
CTGTATCCGTCTTCTCTGTTCATATTATCGCGTCGCTTGGCTATTTCTATAGCCTCTCTAATCTTCCTCCTCAAACTAAACGGCTGTTTCGCCAGTACTCGGGCCTCTCGAAATTCGTTGTTCATCCTGCACTGCTCATGATGTTCTGACACCGCTGATTTGCTATATTGTTTGAGGCGGATATTTCTCTCATGTTCAGTTAGCCTCGTGCTTATTGGACGCCCAGTCTCACCTACATACACCAGTCCACATTCACACTCGATTTCATAAACTCCGGCGGCATGAAGCTTGTCAATTGTATCTTTTGTCGAGCCCAGAATGTCTTTTATTTTGTTGTTGCTACGAAAAATCGGCTTAATACCTGCCCGACGGAGAATTTTGCCCAGACGTTCAGTAACCCCTTGTACATACGGCAGCACGGCGGTGTTCTGTGCTTCGTTCTGTATTTCCCTGTTGCCCTCCTCCTTCGGCGCCATGGTTTTGCGTATCAGCCTCATGTCGTAGCCATTAGCTCCAAAAATGGTCCTGAGGTTTTGCAGTTCAGCTTGCAGGTTGTATTCATCGCTGATCCTGTAGGCTCTCTTGGTTAAAGGTCGCAGGACCGAATTCTTTTGCATAGGTTGGTGGTGGGAGGATGCATGCAGGTACCTGTCCGTGTTGGTGGGCTTCCTGTAAACTCTGTGTCCAAGCTTCCCGTCTGTCTATGGGATCAACGTGGTTACTCGCCAACTGAAGGGGCTCGGGTTCGATTCCCGGTCTGTCGACATTTTCTCCCCTCAGGGACTGTGTGCTGTGTTATTATCATCATTTCATTATAAGCTAAGCACAAGTCGCCTAAACGGCTTCACAGAAAAAGACTTGAAACCAGGCAGTGCGCTGTCACACTACAAGGAAGGAGAATTTACCACAGTAACGCTGTCAGACAGAGGGGTCATTCAATATAATGTGGGATCCGAACGACGTGTCGTTCTTCTTTAAGCCATCGAATGTTGAAAGCTGAGATAGGGGCAGATATTCCGTGGTTCGACTGGGATTTGATCCCTCCAAATTTCTGTTCCAGGCAAGCGCCTTAACACTAAACCACTATGCGGAATAATGAAACGCAAATGGGAGCTTTTAGAATCCAGAAGCCATCTTGCATTTTTCTGTTACAGGGAGAATAGAGATGAATCGGAAATCAATTTAGCGGTTGACTTTTGTCGCACATACTATATACGTAACAATATCACTCTTTTTTATTGACTCTGTAGTAAAGGACACCACCGTCTTATTTTAACCTTGGCTTACTAATTAGTTGAGCCTATTTCACTTCTGAAGTGAACTGTCGAAACTGGAAAAGTGAACCAAATAAAGGTTTTTTTGTGTGGTTGAGGGCTGACCTTTTATCTTTGTTGAAATATTTTGCAGCTGAACTACAGCTATGAACAAAACCACTCCTTTTTATTTCCGACATTGCTTCTTCAATGTATAGCCTGAAAAGTATCGTGGAAAGAATACATCTCTGCCTTAACACCTTTTTAACCAGAGTTTTCATTCTTAGACTTCGACTGTTATTGTTCCTGGTTGGTACTTGTATACATTATACACTCCTGGAAATGGAAAAAAGAACACATTGACACCGGTGTGTCAGACCCACCATACTTGCTCCGGACACTGCGAGAGGGCTGTACAAGCAATGATCACACGCACGGCACAGCTGACACACCAGGAACCGCGGTGTTGGCCGTCGAATGGCGCTAGCTGCGCAGCATTTGTGCACCGCCGCCGTCAGTGTCAGCCAGTTTGCCGTGGCATACGGAGCTCCATCGCAGTCTTTAACACTGGTAGCATGCCGCGACAGCGTGGACGTGAACCGTATGTGCAGTTGACGGACTTTGAGTGAGGGCGTATAGTGGGCATGCGGGAGGCCGGGTGGACGTACCGCCGAATTGCTCAACACGTGGGGCGTGAGGTCTCCACAGTACATCGATGTTGTCGCCAGTGGTCGGCGGGAGGTGCACGTGCCCGTCGACCTGGGACCGGACCGCAGCGACGCACGGATGCACGCCAAGACCGTAGGATCCTACGCAGTGCCGTAGGGGACCGCACCGCCACTTCCTACCAAATTAGGGACACTGTTGCTCCTGGGGTATCGGCGAGGACCATTCACAACCTTCTCCATGAAGCTGGGCTATGGTCCCGCACACCGTTAGGCCGTCTTCCGCTCACGCCCCAACATCGTGCAGCCCGCCTCCAGTGGTGTCGCGACAGGCGTGAATGGAGGGACGAATGGAGACGTGTCGTCTTCAGCGATGAGAGTCGCTTCTGCCTTGGTGCCAATGATGGTCGTATGCGTGTTTGGCGCCGTGCAGGTGAGCGCCACAATCAGGACTGCATACGACCGAGGAACACAGGGCCAACACCCGGCATCATGGTGTGGGGAGCGATCTCCTACACTGGCCGTACACCTCTGGTGGTCGTCGAGGGGACGAATAGTGCAAGGTACATTCAAACCGTCATCGAACCCATCGTTCTACCATTCCTAGCCCTGCAAGGTAACTTGCTGTTCCAACAGGAAAATGCACGTCCGCATGTATCCCGTGCCACCCAACGTGCTCTAGAAGGTGTAAGTCAACTACCCTGGCCAGCAAGATCTCCGGATCTGTCCCCCATTGAGCATGTTTGGGACTGGATGAAGCGTCGTGTCACGCGGTCTGCACGTCCAGCACGAACGCTGGTCCAACTGAGGCGCCAGGTGGAAATGGCATGGCAAGCCGTTCCACAGGACTACATCCAGCATCTCTACGATCGTCTCCATGGGAGAATAGTAGCCTGCATTGCTGCGAAAGGTGGATATACACTGTACTAGTTCCGACATTGTCCATGCTCTGTTGCCTGTGTCTATGTGCTGTGGTTCTGTCAGTGTGATCATGTGATGTATCTGACCCCAGGAATGTGTCAATAAAGTTTCCCCTTCCTGGGACAATGAATTCACGGTGTTCTTATTTCAATTTCCAGGAGTGTATATTACCCATCTTTCCCTATATCTTACACCTATTTTTTCTTAGAACATCGAACATCTTGCTCAATTTGACATTGTCGAACGCTTTTTCCAGATCTACAAATCTTGTAAGCGGGTCTTGATTTTTCCTCATTCTTGCTTCCATTATCAATTGCGGCGTCAGAACTGTCTCTCTAGTGCCTTTACCCTTTTTAATGCCAAAGTGATCGTCATCTAACAGATCATCAATTTTCTTGTCGATTCTTCTGTATATTATTCTTGCTATCAAATTGGTTGCATGAGCTATTACGCTGATAATTGTCGCACTTCTCTCGGATCTTTGCTATCTTCAGAATTGTGTGGATGATGTTTTCCGAAATTCTGATGGTGTATCGCCGGTCTCTGCACACCAACGTGAACAGTAGTTTTGTTGTCACTTCCCCCAAGCATTTTAGAAACTCCCATGGAATTTTATCCACCCCCTCTGTCTTATTTCATCATAAGTCGTTTAAAGCTGTTTTAAATTCTGATCCTAAGACTGTATCCTCCATCTCTTCCCAGTCGACTTCTGTTTCTTCTTCTGTAACGTCATCAGACAAGTCCACCCCCTCATATACGCCTGCAGTGTATTCTTTTCGCTTATCCCCTCTCTACTCTGCATTTAACAGCGAATTCCCCATTGAACTCTTAATGTTAACGTCCTTGCTTTTAATTTCACCGGAAGTTGTTATGACTTTTCTGTATGCTGTGTCGGTCCTTCCGACACTATTTCTTTTAGTATTTCTTCACATTTTTCTTGCAGCCATTTCGCGTTAGCTTCCTTGCACTTCCTGTACACTTATGATAATTCTGGTGGCCGTATCTAATCTTCAAATTTTCAGTGACGTTATCTTTCAGCAAGGTAATGCAAGATAGCATGTTGCCTAGCTGTCCTACGCCCATGCAGAGCGTGTTATGTTGTTGCCCTGTCAGTACATGTTCCTCATCTCTTACACACGGAGAACACTTGGTCTTGGTTTGCGAAGAGACTAGCGCACCATCGATCACCAACAACTACAACTGATAAACCCGGGCATAGAGCTGTAAGGGCGTCGAGTGACATACGTCCGTCATCTGAGCTCATTTGAAATCGTTGTCCATTCAGCCACTGCTCCTTCTTTGTACTAAATTTAGCATCTTGTGAACCCTCAAATCACCTACAAATTTAATCATTTAAACTTCCTATCATAATGTATACGCACAACAAATTTCATTATTTGCCATGTATCCGGTTTTTGTAGTTGTTCATAATCAGTAGTGTAGTTGTTTTTTTAAGTAGTTGTTTTTAACATTTTTGCCTTGAATTTATATTTCCTGCTCCAAGCAGCCAGCAGAAAAGTCGTAGTCTAGCATTGGCCAGCACATGAACCAGAACAATCAGTTGCGGATGGTGGGAGTCAGTTGCTGGACGGAGAGGAACGAGCCTTTCTTTGCAGAGCTATGGCCGAGAGTGTCAACAAGGAGGTACGCTGCGGGCTATTGACTGGACGTCACTAGCGGTCAGCGTAGAGTGTGGGTGCTGTGTGGACACAACAACGTGTTGGAGCGGTTATTATCTATTCCGTGCCGAGATAAAAAAGCGATTCCAATGAAGGTAGAGAAAGAGGCTTTTGTATATCAAGAGAAGCATTACCTAAATACTTTAGCAGCTGAACGTTGCACCGTGGTGATTCAGTGCTTCCATACAGATTTCTGTGTTCTGTACCAACGGTGCAATGGATTATTGACTAGTAAACACATTACGTACGACAGTCAGTAGTTGTCATGTGACAAGTTGTGGTTGTTGAATGATGTCACAGTGGGAGTGCGTGTGTGTTCTCTGTGAACTACAGACTTATTATCTGTTAAATTCCACGCCGTGAGAGGAGATTACACCGAAAGTGATTTTTTTAACTATGGCGTGAGAGTGACTGATTTGTTTACTCGAGATGAACTAAAAAAAAACACATTATTTATTCTGTGCATGTGGTCGATGTCTACGTGTTACTGTATAGCAGGTTACTCAGATATATTAGTAGGTAGTTTGGTAGACCAATGATGATATTTCACTGCAGAAGCTACATGGTGATGCGAGTAATAATAGATCAATATGTACAATACTTGATCAAAAATACCCTGACATCCAGGAAAACATACGTTTTTCATACTAGGTGCATTGTGCTGCCACCTACTGCCAGGTACTCAATATCAGCGATCTCAGTAGTCATTCGACATCGTGAGAGAGCAGAATGGTGCACTCCGCAGAACTCATTTCTTCGAAAGGCGTCAGGAGGTCAGGTGATTGGGTGTCACTTGTGTCACACATCTGTACGCGAGACTTCCACACTCCTAAACATCCCTAGGTCCACTGTTTCCGATGTCATAGTGAAGTGGAAACGTCAAGGGACGCATACAGCACAAAAACCTACAGGCTGACCTCGTCTGTTGACTGACAGAGACCGCCGACAGTTAAAGAGGGTCGTAATGTATGAGGTGCGACAATAAAGTAATGAGTCTCATTTTCTTTGCAAGATGTGGCAACCCTGCAGGCTTGCGTAGGCACAATATCTTTGACCTTGGTCTATAAGCTGCGTCTAGTCCAAGTGGCACATCGGTGCAACTGCTCAGGCGTGAGTTGTGCTTCATAGGTTAACACATGTCAATGTTTCTCGTCACGGAAATGGAACTGCATAATATTTCGCAAGGGTATGCCATTTCTTTTTGCGTTAAATTGGGTGAAAATGCGACGACAACTTACGGTAAGCTTCAGAAGGCTTTTGGAGAGGAGGTTATGTCAAGAGCTCAAGTTTTTCGTTGGCATAAAATGTTTAGTGAAGGCAGAACGAATGTCGAAGATGAAGAACGCAGTGGACGACCATCAGCTCACGGACGGATGTCAACTTGCCTAAGGTGCATGAACTCGTACTATCTGATCGAAGATTATCCGTGAAAATGATTGCTGAAGAACTGAACATCAATCGAGAAACGGTTCGTCAAATAACAACTGAAGATCTTGGCATGAGAAAGATTTGTGCAAAAATGGTCCCCAAAAGTCTGACACCACAACAGCGAGAAACACGGAAAAATATAGCAACCGATCTGTTAGAACAAACGGAAATCAATCTAGAATTGTTGAGCCGTGTTATCAGTGGTGATGAACGTTGTTTTTTTTTTCAGTACGATCCAGAGACAAAACGCCAAAGTTCGCAATGGTGCTCAAAGGGGTCACCCAGGCCAAAGAAAGCTCGTACATCAAAGTCAAAAGTGGAATGCACGCTTGTGTGCTTCTTTGATTCCAAGGGAATTGTTCATAAAGAGTGTGTGCCTCCTGGACAAACAGTTAACCAATATTACTGCAAAGAAATTTTAGAAAAGGTTTTTCGTGTCCATGCCAACATTGCTGACAGTTGGATTCTGCATAACAATAATGCACCATCCCATACTGCTCTGTCAGTACAGCAATTTTTAACCTCAAAACAAATTACAGTGCTACCACAGCCACCTTATTCACCAGATATCGCTCCGTGTGACTTTTTTCTATTTCCAAGAGTCAAAACGGCGGTCAAGGGACACCATATTCAAACAACACAAGATGTCCAAGAAGCTGTGACGAGGGTCTTGGAGGATATTACAGAAGATGAGTTCCAGAAATGTTACCGTCAATGGCAGAAGCGTTGGAAAACGTGTGTGCAATCAGAAGGGAACTACTTTGAAGGAGACAACACTAAACTTGACTAAAACGGTAAGCAACATTTTTTTTTACATCAGTCACATTAATTTACTGTCGCACCTCATATAATAGGGAGACATCTATCCAGACAATCACAAAAGAATTCCAAACAGCGCCACGGTCCACTGCAAGTACTATGATAGTTAGCCGGGGGTGAGAAAACTTGAATTTCACAGTCGAGTGGGTGCTCATAAGCCACATATCACGCCGGTAAATCCAAACGATGTCTCGCTTGGTGTAAGGAGAGTAAACATTGGACGACTGAACAGTGGAAAAACGTTGTGTGGAGTGACAAATCACGGTACACAATGTGGCGATCCGATGGCAGGGCAGGTGTAAGGACAATGCCCGGTGAACGTCATCAGCCAGCGTGTGTAGTGCTAGCAGTAAAATTCGGAGACAATGGTTTTATGGTGTGGTCGTGTTTTTCATGGAGGGAGCTTGCCTCCTGGTTGTTTTGCGTGACACTATCACAACACTGGCCTACATTGGTATTTTAAACACCTGCTTGCTTCCCACTGTTGACGAGCAATTGGGGGATGGCGATTGCTTCTTTCAAGACGTTCGAGCACCTGTTCATAATGTACGGCCTGTGGCGGAGTGGTTACACGACAATAACATCCCTGTAATGGACTGGATTGCACAGAGTCCTGACGTGAAACATACAAAACACCTTTGGGATATTTTGGAACGCCGACATCGTGCCAGGGCTCACCGACCATCGATACCTCTCCTCAGTGCAGCACTCCGTGAAGAGTGGGCTGCCATTCCCCAAGAAACCTTCCAGCGCCTGATTGAACGTATGTCTGCGAGAGGGGAAGCTGTCATGAAGGCTAAGGTTGGGCCAACACCATGTTTCATTCCAGCATTACCCATGGAGGGCGCCACAAACTTATAAGTCATTTTCAGCCAGGTGTCCGTATACTTTTGATCAGATAGTGTACCTTCGTCCTATGTGGTTCCACTTAACGAAGTGTGAGAGTTGTTTTTGTACCTTTGGTATCTTATGTTGCACGGCCCAGTCACGATTATGTTCTACGTCAACGTGTAATAACCACTCACAGACAGCATGTGGCAGTCTTAGCTGTGGAGGGTACATAAGGCGTATCGTTGTTGCATAGCCGAAACGGGGCTATTACTCTGACGTCCAGAAAGGCACGATCATTGGCTCTCAGGTCAAGGGTGGAAAGATTTCCGAAACGGCTAAAATCTGTAAATTTTTCGTGTGCCAAGGTGGTGAAACTATGGCGTGTGTGGCAGAATGCCGCCAAAGCAAGCGTGGTGCACTACGGTCCATAGATGGATTTGGCAATGTGTTCGGCCGGTTATACGTGCAACTGTTGAGCAGCTCAGCCCAGATGAACCAAGGGGCTATCATCTGTGTCTCCTCAACGACCGTTCAGCGAACGGCCTCAGCGACAGGTGCCTATTTCATACCCCCATGCTGACTGCTGTTCATCAGCGATTAATGCTGGAAGTTGCACGCCAATACCGCCACTGAACGTCCAGTGAGCGGCAACAGTCGGGCGTATCAGATGAATTACATTCTACGCCCCAACGGAAAGCTGGCCATTGGCGTATACGGCGCGAAACGTCTAAAAGCAAAGGGCCAAAGGAAGGAGGGTTACGGCCTGGGCACTGTTTTGGTGGCATTCCCTGAATCGTCTCGTTATTCTGGGAGGCACATTAAATCAACACAAGTATGCATGTCCTCTCCTGTTTTCCTTGACCGATGCCATCTACCAGCAAGACAATGCTACGTGTCACAGTGTATGTGCATGATTTAAACAGCGCCAACATGAGTTTAACATATTCCGCAAGCCTCAAAACTTCCAGGATTTAATCCCAGTTGGCGACCTCGGACGACCTCGATCGAGTTGTTTACGCCGTGGATTCTCAAATGAGAAATCTAGAGCAGCAGGCCACAGCACTGGAGCCAGCATGACTGTAACACAGAAAATGCAGATAAAATACCTTCTGCACCAGCTAAAACATTTTGTCGTTCAATATCTGTTGGTAACTTGAACCGTACTTCTGGTTTAGAAACTGTAAGCTGTATTACAGAAACTATATTTAGTAAGTAATCGATGACTGTAAATGTTGTTGTTGTTGTTGTTGTGGTCTTCAGTGCTGTGACTGGTTTGATGCAACTCTCCATGCTACCCTATCCTGTGCAAGATTCTTCATCTCCCGGTACTTACTGCAACCTACATCCTTCTGAATCTGCTTAGTGTATGCATCTCTTGGTCTCCCTCTACGATTTTTATCCTCCACGCTGCCCTCCAATGCTAAATTGGTGATCCCTTACTCCCTCAGAACATGTCCTACCAACCGGTCCCTTCTTCTTGTCAAGTTGTGCCACAATCTCCTCTTCTCCCCAATTCTATTCAATACCTCCTCACTAGTTACGTGATCTACCAATCTAATCTTCAGCATTCTTCTGTAGCACCACATTTCGAAAGCTTCTATTCTTTTCTTGTCCAAACTATTTATCGTCCATGTTTCACTTCCATACATGGCTACACTCAATGCAAATACTTTCAGAAACGACTTCCTGACACTTAAATCTATACTCGATGTTAACAAATTTCTCTTCTTCAGTAACGCTTTCCTTGCCATTGCCAGTCTACATTTTATATATTCTCTACTTCGACCGTCATCAGTTATTACGCTCCCCAAATAGGATAACTACATTACTAATCTAATTCCCCCAGTATCACCCGACGTAATTCGACTACATTCCTTTATCCTCGTTTTGCTTTTGTTGATGTTCATCTTACATCCTCCTTTCAAGACACTGTCCATTCCGTTCAACTGCTCTTCCAAGTCCTTTGCTGTCTATGACAGAATTACATTGTCATCGGCGAACCTCAAAGTTTTTATTTCTTCTCCGTGGATTTTAATAACTACTGCGAATTTTTCTTTTGTTTCTTTTACTGCTTGCTGAATATACAGATTAAATAACACCGGGGAGAGGCTACGACTCTGTCTCACTCCCTTCCCAACCACTGCTTCCCTTTCATGTCCCTCGACTTTTATGACTGCCATCTGGTTTCTGTATAAATTGTAAATAGCCTTTCGCTCCCTGTGTTTTACCCGTGCCACCTTTAGAATTTGAAAGAGATTATTCCAGTAAACATTATCAAAAGCTTTTTCTGAGTCTACAAATGCTAGAAACGTAGGTTTGCCTTTCCTTAATATTTCTGCTAAGATAAGTCGTAAGGTCAGTATAGCCTCACGTTTCCAATATTTCTACGGAATCCAAACTGATCTTCCCTGAGATCAGCTTCTACCAGTTTTTCCATTCGTCTGTAAACAATTCTTGTTAGTAGTTTACAGCTGTGACTTATTATAGTTTGGTAATTTTCACATCTGTCAACACCTGCTTTCTTTGGGATTGGAATTACTATATCCTTCTCAAACTCTGAGGGTATTTTACCTATCTCATTCATATTGCTCACCAGATGACAGAATTTTGTCAGGACTGGCTCTCGCAAGGCTGTCGGTAGTTCTAATAGAATGTTGTCTACTCTGTCAAACTCTTCACGCAGTATCGTGTCTCCCATTTCATCTACATCCATTTCCATTTCCACAACATTGTCCTCAAGTACATCTCCCTTGTATAGACTCTCTATATACTCCTTCCACCCTTCTGCTTTCCCTTCTTTGCTTAGAACTGGGTTTCCATCTGAGCTCTTGATCTTCATACTAGAGGCACTCTTTTCTCCAAAGGACTCTTTAATTTTCCTGTAGGCAGCATCTATCATACCCCTAGTGAGATAAGCCTCTACATCCTTACATTTATCCTCTAGCCACCCCTGCTTAACCATTTTGCATTTCCTGTCGATCTTATTTTTGACTGTACGTTATTGATTGTAATTATAATGAAAATATCGTAAATTGCTGAGTCACAGCCAAGGGAACTTTGTTTAAATGTATCGATAGCAAAGACTAAATGACAGTAGCTGTGCCGTGGTTTGTCTTTGCATACGGAAACTCTCTGCCGCGTTGCGAGCGGAGAGGAAGCAGCGCAGCTAGAGAGATGAGAGAGTGCGGAAGTGTTTGCCGCTCCCGCGGACCGCGATATGCAGCTATATTCCCGCCAGTGTAGACCCAAGTGATTCGTTAACCTTCGAGTATTGAGAGCACGGTAGGAGTGGGCGGGTGGAGGAAGCTGCAATTCCAGCTATCGCCTGCCCCATAATTATCCGTGGCTCTGGAGACGACTCGGTGTTCTCAAACTGCAGCAGCAGCTACAGCGGCAAGTCAGGGTTGTCGTCGGCTACATGCTTCGTCGTCCGCACAGCTACATCATCGTAAGACGTTAACTGACAGGTATAGTAATGTAGGGGCTTTACTCAGTTGCATTTCTTTCACAAAGTATAACTAACTTGCAATAGTTAAATCTTGAAAGGCAGCTGTGCAGTCATTGTCCTCATATATTATTACCAGGCAGGGTCCCTTTGCTTTCCATACAATCACCAAGTGTGTTAAGAATATGAAAATTGATTAACTTTTTACTGCCAGTTTTGTGTGTTTGCTAATGACCAGTTTCAGAGTAAATCTTCTGCCTCGGCAACTCTTCATTTTTGTACTGCGTAACAGAGGCGTAAATAATTTGCGGTTTTCCGTATTAACTCCATTCACTGAAAGTAACGTACAATTTCAAGGGGAAAAATAGAAACTGAAGATACAGCACAAATTAAGATTGCGCATTTCATTTATTCTTTATTTTGCTTAGTTGGAGACTTCTGCTGGCTTGCTATGTACTTTTATTCTTGTTGTACGAGGGTAATCCCAAAAGTAAAGTCTCCTATTTTTATAGGTACATAGAGCTGTTTATTACTACAATGGTTTACATCAGTTTACAGCTTGAACATGTAGCTATTTCTCGACATAATCACCATTTCTGTCGATGCATTTTTGTAGACGGCGTGGCAGTTAATGTATGCCCATGTCATTCCAGCTCGCCGCTATGCTGTTCAGAAAGTTATGAACCTCTTCTTTCACCTCGTCGTCGGAGCTGAATCGCTTTTCGGCTAAAAGTTCTTTTAACCTAGGGAACAGATGATAGTCACTGGGCGCCAAGTCAGGACTGTAGGGTGGGTGGGTGATTACGTTGCTCTGAAACTGTTGCAGGAGGGCAACGGTTGCCGAGCGATGTGTGGGCGAGCGTTGTCATGGAGAATGTGTATGCCCTTGCTCAACATTCCACTTCTACGGTTCCGAATTGCCCGTTTGAGTTTTCTCAGAGTCTCACAGTACCTGTCAGCGTTAATTGTGGTCCCAGCAATTCAGCTCCGACGACGAGGTGAAAGAAGAGGTTCATAACTTTCTGAACAGCATGGCGGCGAGCTGGTATGACACGGACACACAAAAACTGCCACAGCGTCTACAAAAATGCATCGACAGATATGGTGATTATGTAAAAAAAAAGCTACATGTTCAAGCTATAAACTGATGTAAACCATTGTAGAAATAAACATGTCTATGTACTTATAAAAAAAATAGGAGACGTTACTTTTTGGATTACCCTCGTATTAAAATTAAAATCAGTTGCCTGTTGCTCAAAGTAAATTCATTCAATCTTTCAACAATCAAGAGTAAATTGCTTACCTCTTTCTAAATATTGCATAACGTTACACAGAGGATACTGAAAGTAATTTTGTTTTTACACATCAAAGTCTTACTTACACTTATTTAACCAGTCACTCCATTGAACTTTACTTTCAAAATGTAGTGGTTCTGAATAAGTAAATCCAAACTCAGTGCTTTCTTATTCATTTATTTTCTTGTGAACTTGAAATGCCTGGGCTAGCAGGACAGAGCGGATTAGGTTGTGGAAAGGGGACAAAATAAGTTGCTGTCAGTTACACTCAACATACAAACTTCATTTATGAACACACAATATTACAACAAGGATGCAAAACACTCAAAACTTTAATTGATCTCCTCTGATTTACTTTGGAGCTGAAGGTCACACTCAGAATCCAAGACACAAGACCTAAGCAAGAAATTGAAATACAAGGTTCTTCTGAAGGTTTCACCCAAGAATATTTTCTAAACCTTCAATCTAAATAGGCTGAATGCCTTAGCAACTTAATGTAAATGGAACTTGGCAGGAGGCCGCATATTAACCAATAAGAAGAGTTTCAATCAAAAGGCAGAAGGCTTTATCTTAAGACATTTCATGCAAAATTCGGCTGAAGACCCTACACAAAAGCATAACAATCTTAGACCTTAAGGGCAAGAGCAGAGCATTAATTTAAGAGATATTAAACCTCGGCTGAAGGCCACACATCAGCAAATAATTTACAGCTTAAGCTCTAGAAAGAGAGTTTCAATTTTAAGAGGGAGAAAGCTGTATCTTAAAACATTTCATATACAATTCGGCTGAAGGCCTCTATAAAGAATAACAATCTCATGCTTCAAGGGCAAGACAAGAACATTAATTTAAAAAGTATTAATACTTGGCTGAAGGCCACATATCAACAAAATAATTATAACGACTTAAGGCCTAGAAAAAGAGTTTCATTTTAAAAGGCTGAACAAAATTCGGCTGAAGGCCCCATATAAAAGAATAATAATCGCATACCTTAAGGGCAAGACAAGAACATTAATTAACAGATATTGGTACTTGGGTGAAGGCCAAACATCAACCATATAACTAAAATCCAAACAGGGAAATTACCATGTATCACATAAGGAACGGCGCTCAGGAGTTTGCAAGGGTCGGCCTGAGATTGTAACACTAACGCCCGTTCAGGTGAGACAGGCATCCTGTCCAACGACTTCTTAATCTGGAGGCAACCCAACCGACAGACAGCCGACTAACCAATCAACAAGATCACTTCCACTTCACGCAACCAGCAAAATGACCACAAGATTTGAACACAACGACACACAGAATGTTGACGCCCACAACGACCAACAACACCTCAGCTGTTAAACTACACGCCACGCTGGGGGCAACAACACGCCGAGTAAAATACACTGCCGAAAGTTACTTCAACGACCAGGGCAGGTAACCGGAACGTCAACGGCCACAAGGCAGAAGATACCGCTGGTCAACTTCAATAAAAGGGAATAAATTAAGTTAAACTCCACAGGAAGACAGCTGGAATCTTAGCCGACTCGAATACACACACGTTGTTGATCGCGGGAATATCCCAAAAGCGACAACCAGTATAAAACGAAGAAATGTAAACAGTTGAAGGTCGATAGTAGGTTAAGTGAGGACTCAACTTCCATGTCCAAGATCGGTGGGCAACGAACTTCGTCGCACCCGCAAGCAGCACCTCACACTCCAACCGCGCTTCCACATCGCCAGCGGCCCCGGCCAGAGTACACGCGGCGAAGACTTCCTTGCTGCTCCACCCCATCCGACCGACTGCCCAGGCCCGGAAACGGTGAAAGGACCAAATATACGTCGGCTGATGAGACCACCAACCAAATGACCAACCGGCGGTCGTCCTGCTCCAATCTCCCTCCGTCAGACAGTTCATGTGTGTCGCCAGCAGTCGGCGAGCACTGGCTGTCCGCGCCTCACCGAAGCTCCGTCCTAGCCTTCACTACTGCTGCGTCACGAGTGCACTGCTGGTCCGTCTCCAACTGACTGCCTGACACACGACGACCCGGAAATACTATCGATCGCTCCAGAGATGGTACGACGGTGCACTTATCGATATGCACTGCTGCTGCTGCTTCCGCTAACGGGCAAGTAAGGCAGGAAGTTAGTGATGCCAGTGTATGCAATAAGAAAACGAGGGGGCAGTACCGTAATAGAAGATGACAAACCATAAATGGCATGAACACGAGTCGTGCACGGCTCAGAACTGTTGTGCTGTGGAAAAGCGTGACAACCTTCTGTTGCCAACCCAGTGATTATTTGCTTACATTTCCTTGCCATTGCCTCTCTTAAGAATCTGCAGACTATTGCCCTACCGGGCTGGCGACTGTTTAATTATCCTCTTTTTAGCAAATAAGTTTATCTTTGTATTATTAGTAAATTTTACTGTAAATATTAGGTGGTACCCTTCTTCTCCCTGTGCGGTTCGTGAGCGATTGCTCTACATTCTACCCATTTCAAAATTATCGTCTGTCTTTAGCTGAAGTTTAGAATAGATTCTTCCTTCAGAAGAGTCTGTTGTACACTTCCCTCCAACTAACTGGTGTTATTTTCGTCCGATAAAGGTAGCCTTACTCACCGTAAAATTTCATTCGGTATATGCGATCATGGTCAGTTATATCACAATCCAGTAGGGCGATTAGGAAGGGGGATGTTACAACTCCACATCATTGCCGGTACCTTCCGGAACGTCATTGACTCTTCATGCATATCACACAGTGGCCCGCGCTGCGAAAGGTGGTTATTCAAACTTTTAATAGTCGATCCCCAATTGTGACTGGAAGTTGTATCTATGTTACATTTTTTGTGTAAGATGTAGGGCCATTAAAAGTAACTGCTGTTTCCCGTGTGTTTATCCTAGGTAAAGGTTTATTTTAATTTTCTTTATTGTATGAAAGCTGTGTTTTATTTTTTAAGCCCTCTTAACGAACGCTACACGGCTACAGAAATGTATATTGTTTTACTATTATTATTATCGCTGGAACGACTGAGTTTAAGTACCATACAGGGTTACAGAGTTGTATACTGTTATTGCTGGAACAGAGTTTCCATTTTCATAATCTTGTATTCAGCTTCCACATTTTGCTCAGCGCTATTAAATGCAACATTGTCGCTGAAGCTAGGAAAACTCCGCCGCAGAACATAAAATCGAGGACAGATTTAAGATCTCGCATGGTGACAGTGGGATTGCGCTGTCTCCACCGCGCCACTGGGGAAGGCAGACACGACTTCCTCCGTGGAGATCGATTAACAGCACCACCGAGACTCGGTATTAGCATGTCACCCACGTCACTGTCACTTCCCGTGCAGCCGTCCTTCTGTTTCCGACGGAATAGCACCGAAAAGTCACGTAATTCTATTCGCTAGGCAAATACTAATATAAACTCAGTGAAATTTACTGTTTTATTACCATCACACTGTTTGTGGCAATACGGATTCTCTTTCTTAGTACTGGTTCGATTATGTATTCCATCTTTCCGTATCTTGTAACTAACACACCCAACATCCTACACAAAATTTTTAAAACTTTTTTCTCGCATCTGCGCCAAGTGGACTACATCTGATCTATCTCTTCTTTTAGTAAACGTCTACATTTAATTACTATCAAAAACAATCTTGATCTCAATTTTATTTATTGCGGTGACTGGTTTCAACCACTACAGTGGTCATCTTCAGACCAATGAGTAAGAACCTCCTTCTGCTGGAGAATCACTTAGTAGTGATCCTCCTCCTTCTGCTGGAGATTTACTCAGTACTGATTCTCCTGATTCTCCTGCAGAAGGAGGTTCTTAGTCGTTGGTCTGAAGATGACGACAGTAGTGGTTGAAACTGGTCACCGTAATAAATAAATTGTAATCAAGATTGTTTTTGATGTCCGCAGCTCATGGTCGTTCCCACTTCCCACGCCCGGGTTCCCGGGTTCGATTCCCGGCGGGGTCAGTGATTTTCTCTGCTCGTGATGACTGGGTGTTGTGTGATGTCCTTAGGTTAGTTAGGTTTAAGTAGTTCTGCGTTCTAAGGGACTGATGACCATAGACGTTAAGTACCATAGTGCTCAAAGCCATTTGAACCACTTTTTGAACTGTTTTTGACAGTAAATATCTGTAATACATTGATCACTGTCATGCCAATAATGTATTCAAAAATAAGTAAGTCTTCGTTTATCTTTTATTTTCACACTTTATCGGTCCACTTTTTTGACATAGGTTGATATATTTATAGTTTCTTCTTTCCCAGATTACCAACCGCCAGTATAAAAGATTTTGGGAGTACTGTACTGTCTCTAGAGAACCAGTAAGAGAAGAATGGACCGGTTCAGTGACTTCGAATGTGGACTAGGCATTGAATCTCACCTGATTAATTAACAGCGTAGATCCTTCTAAAACTTCGCAAGTAGGCTGTTGTTGACGTAGCTGAGAAGTGAAAACGTGAAGGAACAACAAGAGCTAAATCAAGACCAGGCAGATCCCACTGACGGGTTAGGAACGTCGAGAACTGTAGAGAGTTATTTTAAAAACATCGCAATAAACGAAAGGAAGCAATCACTCGTGAGTTCCAAAACGAGTAGGGAGTTAAGAAGAGTGAGGCATCCCCCAGGGGGCTCAGCATTCGTTTGCCGAGTACGGGCTCGGCGAACCTGGGGTCCTCGATCTGTGGACTGGTGTGCGCCGCCAGTCTGCTGATACCGTAAGCTCTGGGCATGCTTCAGCGACCACCGTGTGGCGCAACGGTGGAACGTTGTGTGTGTTAGGGACCGGGGATCTTGGCTTGATTGCCTGGATCGCGAGGACGGTACATACCTCTATAAAAAAACCTTCAATCTTATGGTGTGCAGCGCGCCGATAAGATGCATGGCTGTTGAGGTGGAACAGTCGCTAGCGGGCAACCTCTGGGGAACCTGCCGCACCTCAGTTGTACAAGGCTTATCCAGGCATGCGGGGCTCTGTCTGGATGGACGTAAGTTTCCCTAGCTGCTCGTGGAAGACCATGGATACCACGAATCCTTCCTCTTTTCCTTATTCTAATTTTTCGCTGGCCAGTGGGATGGGTGGACCGCTGGTAGGCACTACCGCCCAGTCCAACAAGAGGGCTAGGTTAGCCAGTCCTCCTGACTCCGGCGTCAGCAAACGTACAGCGGTTCAGAGTGACAGAGCACATACTGACAACCAGAATGTGTTTTTAACAATAAAAAGGAAAGAGGGTTCCTTTGAAAAGGTTTCGCCATTCTATATTCAAAAGGGTCTACAAGGAATAGCTGGAACTTTAAAATCAGTGAAGCGTTTACGGAATGGGACACTGCTTGTTGAAACGTCAACTTCTCAGCAAGTAGTTAACCTTCAAACAGCTAAAAGCTTGGGGGAATACACTATCGATACAGAGCTTCACAGCACCCTGAACTCCAGTAAGGGTGTTGTTACCTGTAGGGATCTCGTTGACATTCCTGTAGAAGAATTAAAGAGTGAGTGGGCTCAGGAGGGAATTGTTGACGTCCAGAACATCATGAAAAGGGTGGATGGGAACCTGATGAAATCTGACTCCTTCATTCTTACTTTCAGTACCCCCAAACTCCCAGAACACGTCAAGGCAGGATTTCTTCGACTAAACGTCCGGTCGTATGTCCCAAACCCAATGCGCTGTTTTAAGTGCCAGCGTTTTGGGCATACAACTCTAGGGTGTAAAGGAGAAGCGATGTGTGGCAACTGTAGTAAGGCTGCCCATGACGGAATTGACTGTTCGTCGCCTGTCAGATGTATAAACTGTTCTGAAAGCCACCCTGTTTGGAGCAGGGACTGTAGAATCTTCCTAGAGGAATGTAAAATACAAGAAATAAAAACAACTAAGCGTATCCCCTACAGTGAAGCCAAAAAGTTCTTTAAGGCCATGCAGCCCCCCACATTCGTTACGTCCTTTGCTTCCATTGTTCAGAAGCCGCCTCTGAAGGTCGATGCATCTACACAGACGGAGGTTGTTAGTGTTGGCACGAACACCTGCACATGTCAGTGCACTTGCAGGGCAGCAACTGTATCAGAGCCTGTAGCCCCTCCTAGAACAGCAGAGAAAGGTGCAGTAGCTAACACTGAAGAGCCCCAGGCATCTCCGATTGCTGAGACTGTTCCAAAGCCCGGCATGGTCATAAACACCCC
The DNA here is from genome assembly GCF_023897955.1 of Schistocerca gregaria. Taxonomy (NCBI): domain Eukaryota; kingdom Metazoa; phylum Arthropoda; class Insecta; order Orthoptera; family Acrididae; genus Schistocerca; species Schistocerca gregaria. Next base: position 921,071,104 of record NC_064921.1, on the reverse strand, counting down.
AGCTCCGGTTCCAGCAAAGCCCTCTAAACAAAGGAAAGCACATGTGAAGCAGCACCAACAGATTAAATCGGCTGGTAAACCCTCGTATCATGTTAATGTGGTCCCGCTAGACGCTTCATCAGACTCTTCCCCAGAGCTGATGGAGTCTGAGAATATGGGGCAATCATCTCGCCCCAACACTGAGCCTCCACCCGCTGCAGTCTCCCCACCTCGGCGGAAAGAGAGGCAGAAAATACAACCACCGTGATGGCTCCCATACTACAATGGAATCTGCAAGGGTTCAGGACACATGTGGAGGAACTACGTCTATTGATTCAGGATAGACCTATGTGTGTATGTCTGCAAGTGACAAATTTCAGTGAAACATACACCCCTGAGCTACGTGGTTATGTCCTTCACAAAAAGGACGACCTGAGTGGACAGAGAGCTCGAGGAGGAGTAGGTATCTTCGTCAACACAGACTACCACTCCTCGCCTCTCCCTCACGACGGATTTACAGGTAGTTGCAATATTAGTACATGTGCGCCATATGCTAACACATGATGTGCTTGACGAAGAGGCTCTCAGTGATCTTCTTACACAGCTCCCCCACCCCTTCATCCTCTGTGGTGATTTTAATGCACACAATATGCTTTGGGGCTCTGTGAGTACTTGCCCCAGGGGTAGAGCAATTGAGAGGCTTCTTCTGTCTACCAGTGCCTATTGGCTAAATACAGGTCAAAGCACGCATTTTTGCATTGCAACTAGGTCGTTCTCTGCCATTGATCTATCGCTTTGCTCTCCAGCCATCGCCTACACTGCTGCTTGGGAAGTGGCTGATGACTTACACGGCAGCGATCACTTCCCCATCCGGATTCACTTGCCACATGCAGTGGAACCGGAAAGGAAACCGCCTCGATGGGTGCTCGGTAGAGCCAACTGGGCACTGTATAGTCTACTCGCCCAGTTTGAACACCGGGTCAGTGTCCAGGAATGGGTGGATCATATTACTGAAGTGATCCACCGCGCCAGTGAAGCGTCCATCCCACTGTCCACGGGACAACCGAAGCGGCAGCCGGTCCCTTGGTGGAGCGACGAATGCCGCTGTGCAATCAGGGCTAGGCGGGCAGCTCTGCGTAGGTTCAAATGACGGCCAACTGTAGAGAACCTTGCAGCTTTTCAGGTGGCGAGGGCAAAGTGTCGTCGAATTATACGAGAGAGCAAGAAGAGGTCGTGGGAGCAATTCCTTAACACCATTAATCGTTCTACACGAAGTCCGATAGTATGGGAGACCATCAGGAGGATTTCTGGGAGAGGTGGGAGGTGCCCTATGGCTGGTACTCTCCAAACGACCCCAAAAGATATTGCCCAGTCTATGGCGGCTCATTTTGCAGCTATTACTGCAACCACCAGTCATAATCCAGCTTTCCAGCCCCACAGAGTGGCTGCTGAGAGGAGCAGTTTTGACTTCCGCTCACCCAATACAGAAGAGTACAACTGCCCATTTTCCATGTGGGAACTGGATTCTGCATTGTGTGGGGCTCGTGATACATCCCCTGGTCAGGATACAATCCACTATAGCATGCTGCGGCACCTCACAGGGAGAAATAAAGAAATCCTCCTCCGACTTTTTAATCTAGTTTGGACGTCCGGTCACTTCCCTGACTCGTGGCGTGAAGCAATTTTAATTCCTCTTTTAAAACCTGGGAAAGACCGCACGTACCCGGGTAGTTACCGTAGTGTTGCCCTCACTAGCTGCGTGGGAAAGGCCTTAAAGCGGATGGTCAACCGCCGCCTTGTCTGGATGTTAGAATCCAGACAACTCCTTAGTCGCTTTCAGTGTGGGTTCAGGAGGTATCGCTCCACCTTTGATAACCTGGCCCTCCTGGAGGTGGCCATACAACAGGCTTTCCTGCGCCAGCATCACCTATTGGGAATATTTTTTGACACTGAAAAGGCATACGACACTACTTGGAGGCATCTTATAATCAGGCAGCTCCACGAATGGGGTTTTCGTGGATTTCTTCCCAATTTTATTCGGTCCTTCCTGTCGCCACGTTATTTTCGGTACCGAGTCAGAGACGTACTGTCTAGTCGCTCTCAACAACAGAACGGTGTCCCTCAAGGTAGTGTTTTAAGTGTGACGGTCTTCGCTATTGCTATTAACAGTATTACGTCTGTTTTGAAAAGTCCTGTGCAGTGTTCCTTGTTTGTGGACGATTTCTCTGTATTTTGCTCTTCTTCAAGCCTTGCAACGACGTCTCGTCAGTTGCAACTCACTCTGCGGCGTTTGGATGAATGGGCACAGAAGAGTGGTTTTAAGTTTTCAACTGATAAGTCGGTGTGTGTTCTTTTCAACCGTTCTCGTTCCATTTTTGACTTGCCTGAGTTGCGGATGAGGGACACCGTTCTGAATTTAAAGACACGGTGAAGATTCTGGGCCTCACTTTTGATTCTAAGCTTACGTGGCTGCCACACATTAAGGAACTGAAAAAACGGTCTCTTAAGGCGCTGTCTATTTTAAAATGTCTTAGTCACCTCACATGGGGAGCAGACAGGACTTGTCTGCTCCAGTTTTACAGAGCCTTCGTGCGGTCCCGGCTTGATTATGGATGCACGGTGTATGGGTCTGCAAGACCCACTTATTTGAAGCTGTTGGATGTGGTGCACCATGAGGGGATTCGGTTGGCCACTGGGGCGTTCAGAACGAGCCCCATACCGAGCCTGTGTGCAGAGGCAGGTGAACCGCCACTTCGCCTCCGGCGGCGTCTACTAATGGTGCGCCAGGCCTATCAAACATTATCCACACCATACACACCTGCATACCACACTGTTGCTCGGCCTCCACTGGAAAGGCTTTTTCGCAACCGGCAACCAGCGACAAGGCCCTATAGGATTCGTGCAAAGGAAATGGGTGTGGCCGGTTTTAATGTGTCACGTCGAGGTTGGAGCATATATCCACCTTGGCTCCTCCAGAGGCCCAGAATGATCTTAGATCTGGCAAATTTTAAGAAAGACAGTACATCAGATTTAACTTTCAAATCTTTATTTTTTAACGTTTTAGATAGGTATCATGATTTTACAGTAGTATACACTGATGAATCCCAACAGGGGGATTTTCTTGGCTGCTCAGTAGTGTTCCCCGAAAGTGTCATCAGGATTCGCCTTCCCCAGGAATACACTGTTTTTTCCGCAGAACTTCACGCGATCCTGAAGGCATTGGAGCAGATACGGTGTACTCAGGGCTAAAACGTCCTAATTTGCTCTGACTCACTGAGCGCACTACAGTCACTGCAGAACCTGTACCCAGTGGAGATGTTGGAACAGCTGATTTACGACCAGCTGTACATTCAACGATAGGGCAAGCAAGTGTCCTTTTGCTGGGTGCCAGGGCATGTGGGCATACGGGGAAATGAACAAGCTGATAGAGCTGCCAAGGACGCCTGCAGATTACCGGAGGTGACACAATGTTCTATTCCTTTGCAAGGTGTTGTTTCTATACTGCGGCGGAAGTATATGCAATTGTGGGAGGAGGAATGGCTGGCGGTGAGGGAAAATAAGCTGCGGTTGGTGAAATCCACCATCCAGCCGTGGTGTTCCTCCTGCCGGTCACCTAGGCGTGACGAAGTGACCCTTACACGTCTTCGCATAGGGCACTGTCCACTTACGCATGCCTTCTTACTCCGGTGAGAGGAACGCCCACTGTTTGATGCCTGTGGCGTACGAATCACTGTACGCCACATTTTAGTTGAGTGTGATTTATATCGTTCTGTCAGGGCGGAAGTTAATATTAGTGGGGATCTGCCCTCGATTTTAGCCGATGACGAAGCGAGTGTCAAGAAAGTTTTAAGGTACTTTGATGTTTCTGGGCTTCAGCCTAAAATTTTAGGTTGGAATTTTTAGTGTTTTGCCGAGTGGCTTACCACTCCTTTTAATTCTTGTAATAGGCCAGTTCCAAAGATGTGGCGCGTTTCATTTTAACCCTTTCCCCTACATTCTCTTGCAGTTATCCTCTTTATGTGCTGCTTTCCACTTTGCAACTGTTGACGCGCAAACTGCCTATGTAGCCTTTCACCTTTAATTTTAGTCCTGTTTTGCACTTGCTGCATTTTAGTGACACTCGTCCGTTGTTGTTTCCGTTCGGGCGCTAAAGACTACACTGTTGAGCGCCCATAACACCATATCCACCACCACAAGAGTGAGGCAGAAAGTTCGAACATCTCCTTATAAGCTACACGTTTCTGCAATCAGTGCTAAGTGGCACGTTAGGTGGAGTAAACAGCAATGACAATGGGCAGTGGATGACTGGCAACAAGAGATTTGGAATTATGAATCAATCTGTACCCTGTGGCTATCCGATGGAAGGGCTTAGGTTAGCGAATTCCTGTACAACTTTACCAATCATCATGTGTATTGGCAACAGTGTAGTTTGGAGGACATGTCGTAACAGTATGGAGGTATGTGTCAGGGTTAGGATGTGGTCCCCTTATGCGCTTAATAAAACGCTAAATGCGGCAGAATATGAACACATGTTACGGCATTGTGTACTGTGTACAGTAAAGGAAACACTGTATGCGATAATTGTATCAGCATGATAATGCATACTGACATAAAGCATCATCTTTGAGGCAATGGTATATGGACAATAACATTCTTTAAATTCACTGGCCAGTCCCGAGTCGCGACCTGAACTCAATGGAACACCACTTAGATGAGTTGGAAGGTCGAACTCACTACAGATACGGGCGTCGATCTTCACTATCTTCCCTCGTCTCAGCTTTTGAGGGAGGATTGGTTGCCGTTCCTCCACGGATATTGAGACACCTCATTAGTATTCCCACTAGAGTTCAAACCATAATAAAAAGGCCAAGGTTAGGCATATCCAATATTCATGTCCACTAACTGATGACCGGATTCTTGTGATCAGATAATGTACATGATACTAATAGAGTTCTAATTTTAGAAAGATTTTTTCGTCTGTGACAGACTTTGCCCATCTATCCTAATTTTCCTTCCTAGCTAGATTCCTTTCACGTCTTCCACCACTATGTCATCCCCATTTTTAATGCCGGGCAAGTTATTAGTCCCCTTTCTACTACTCTTCAAGACCTTTGTCTTTCATGTATATATCTTCAAGCTCTACTGTGTTTTATGTATGCTGTAAGTTCCTTTTAATAGGTCTAAGAACAGATCTAAGTTCACCTAACATTCGTGCGGAAAAAGTTATGTACTTTGCTAATCTTATACCAGGGCATCGTATTTGAAGAGAGGAGCACTGTTTTTTTTTCTTTTTTTTTACAGTAGGTTGTACAAGAACAATCTCCTTTATTCAACGCTTCAATACATATACTAATGTTACATAACTGTATTTTTAAACTGCATGTGAACCATACGAATAAATAACCAAAAAAATAAAATTTCATAATCAAGCAGTTTCTCAGTTTCGGAATCAAACTACACATTCAACAGCCAACGTCTTCACTGTGAATGATGAGACACGCGTGAGAACTTGACCCCGGTCCACCAGCGTGCTTCGATAGCAATCACGGCACGAACCTCGGAGTTGCTGAGGGTGGAAGACAAATAGAAAGGGCAGGCGTTCTTGTTCTTAAAAAGAGACATGAATAGCTAATATGATGTGCTGAACGGTTTTAACCTCCTTCTCACTCCAGCTAACAGCACCACTGGTTGTCAACCTATAAGCACACATAAAATAAAAACATTCACTTGAGCAACAACTTAAAGACTTCACAAGGAATACAACAAATTATCACCATTCACCAGTACTAAAAGACTTAAAGAAAATAACGTTCTGATATGAATGAAAATTAAACAACGTCAAACAACGCTCTTCAAGTCGATGACGTACATTTTGGGTATTAATAATCGCTTCAGTTGTATTTTGGTCCTTTGTATTATGTACCACTACCGATTTCACTAACACGGTGTGTCATGGATTTCAGCGGTACTTTGTACTTGGCAGACAAAGAATGTTGGGATAAAAGATTCGGAGATTTTCCTCTCTAATGTTTTAATTATATGTCACCTGAATTTGTGGCTTTAACACCACGAAACCGGTAGTGGTACAGTAATAAAAACGACCAAAATACATCTGAAGCGGTTGTGTGACTAGAGCCTCCCGTTGGGTAGACCGTTCGCCGGGTGCAAGTCTTTCGATTTGACGGCACTTCCGCGACGATGGGGATGAAATGCTGATGATCAGGACTACACGACACCCAGTCCCTGAACGAGGAAAAATCTCCGAATCAGGCGGGAATCGAACCCGGGCCCTTAGGATTGATATTCTGACGCGCTGACCCCTTAGCTACCGAGGGCGGACATTTGAAGCCGTTATTAATACCCAAAATAAATACTCACAACTGTGGTTACCCCAGCTACAGGTTGTGTGCACGATGACATACGCCGCTTCACACCAACACAGCCAATGAGTGATACCGATAAGCACTCAGGTTCAATTGACTGGCATACGTTGTTCCTAAAAACACATCTTCCACATTGATAGTGATAAACTTATAATACCTCACATGCAACAACAGTAATAAAACGAGACACTGATCAACACAAGGCAACACTTAAACTCCGACACGCTGGGTAAGTGCACTGAACACAGCCAACAAAATTAAGACACTTCACAAAAGACAGACAGCCAACTTAGCGCTCGCCCGGAAACGTGTACAGAAACTGGTTCTCCTATACTTCTAAAAAAAACCTTTTAAATAATAAAACATGACCTATACAAGTAATCTGACGAAAAAAATTGTCATAGTCTTTGTCAGAACGGGCAGAACCTTATGTGAGGCTAATAAGACGTCAATTTTAATCTGAATATGGTATGCCAATGTTTATGTAATAAAAAAATAAATTAGGTAATTCAGTACAATTATTATATAGATGCGATAAATCACTTTAATGGGAGCCAAATGAACAATTAAAGTCAATATAATTCCAGTAAACCAGCAAAAGTAAAAAAAATTGCGGCCTACATAGACTTAGCGCATCTGCTAGATGCCCACGAAATACGTGATTTTGTTTTGAAGTTGACAGCCAATGGGAAAATAGGTGCAGTTTTGAAGCAGTAATGGCGAACAGCATCAGCTGCTAATATACATAATTTTATGGTAGCTAATTTTACTACACAAAAAATAAAATATATACTCACTCCAAAAGAAGTTACAAACAAACATTAAAATAAAATTATAATGGGCAGCAAAATGACTGAGAAGAATTTAGAAAGAAAATTATAAATTGCTCTTTAATTTGGCGAGTTTTCAACACTGTCAACAAGACGAAATAATGTAAAGTATATTTATTGGAACTAAACAAAGTTGAGATATTGCGACAGTATTTATAAAATAGGTAATTTAACTGCAATTGTCTTTAATTTTCTTTTAATGTCTTAAATGTTGCTGGAGGCAGTGCGATGACGTCAGCGGCGGTCCGCGCGGACGATGTGTGAAGTGAATCCTGGTTCGTGGCGTGAAGATAAAGATCGATCCTCCTGTTTCATAAATATTCCAGTTACGGTGATGGTCCACGTCTTCGTTGTAGTCGAATAAGCTGGCAGCACTGGCTTGATAATAATATTTCCAGTGCATGCGTTGTCGTTACGCGCGCGATGTTTTATTATTAAAAGTTTATTAATCGCGCGGTACGGGTAGGTCGGAATTATGCAATGTCTTTAGTATTTACCATATACACTCCTGGAAATTGAAATAAGAACACCGTGAACTCATTGTCCCAGGAAGGGGAAACTTTATTGACACATTCCTGGGGTCAGATACATCACATGATCACACTGACAGAACAACAGGCACATAGACACAGGCAACAGAGCATGGACAATGTCGGAACTAGTACAGTGTATATCCACCTTTCGCAGCAATGCAGGCTGCTATTCTCCCATGGAGACGATCGTAGAGATGCTGGATGTAGTCCTGTGGAACGGCTTGTCATGCCATTTCCACCTGGCGCCTCAGTTGGACCAGCGTTCATGCTGGACGTGCAGACCGCGTGAGACGACGCTTCATCCAGTCCCAAACGTGCTCAATGGGGGACAGATCCGGAGATCTTGCTGGCCAGGGTAGTTGACTTACACCTTCTAGAGCACGTTGGGTGGCACGGGATACATGCGGACGTGCATTGTCCTGTTGGAACAGCAAGTTCCCTTGCCGGTCTAGGAATGGTATAACGATGGGTTCGATGACGGTTTGAATGTACCGTGCACTATTCAGTGTCCCCTCGACGATCACCAGAGGTGTACGGCCAGTGTAGGAGATCGCTCCCCACACCATGATGCCGGGTGTTGGCCCTGTGTGCCTCGGTCGTATGCAGTCCTGATTGTGGCGCTCACCTGCACGGCGCCAAACACGCATACGACCATCATTGACACCAAGGCAGAAGCGACTCTCATCGCTGAAGACGACACGTCTCCATTCGTCCCTCCATTCACGCCTGTCGCGACACCACTGGAGGCGGGCTGCACGATGTTGGGATGTGAGCGGAAGACGGCCTAACGGTGTGCGGGACCGTAGCCCAGCTTCATGGAGACGGTTGCGAATGGTCCTCGCCGATACCCCAGGAGCAACAGTGTCCCTAATTTGCTGGGAAGTGGCGGTGCGGTCCCCTACGGCACCGCGTAGGATCCTACGGTCTTGGCGTGCATCCGTGCGTCGGTGCGGTCCGGTCTGTACTGTGGAGACCTCACGCCCCACGTGTTGAGCAATTCGGCGGTACGTCCAACCGGCCTCCCGCATGCCCACTATACGCCCTCGTTCAAAGTCCGTCAACTGCATATACGGTTCACGTCCACGCTGTCGCGGCGTGCTACCAGTGTTAAAGACTGCGATGGAGCTCCGTATGCCACGGCAAACTGGCTGACACTGACGGCGGCGGTGCACAAATGCTGCGCAGCTAGCGCCATTCGACGGCCAACACCGCGGTTCCTGGTGTGTCCGCTGTGCCGTGCGTGTGATCATTGCTTGTACAGCCCTCTCGCAGTGTCCGGAGCAAATATTGTGGGTCTGACACACCGGTGTCAATGTGTTCTTTTTTCCATTTCCAGGAGTGTATATCCGGTTAATGCCAATACTTCGGTCAGTTCTTTCACCGTGTTGCCACAGGAAAACAGTCACACGTGTTTATCACTATCACAGTCCGTTAAATATCAGTTCAATTTACGTCGTTGTTTTTAAGACAGTTTGGACGATATAATAAATGTTTCTTGATCAAATCACAGCAATGTTCTTTTACTTAACAATTTGGTTTGTTCCACTTTCACGCAATTCTAACAGTTAGTGTCTCCACACGACAATGGTGTCTGATTCATGGCTAATTGTCACGAGTTCACACAGTTGTAAAATCGTCACCGCAAACACTCGTTATACTTTTCAGGTTTTACTGTTCACCTAATAACGCACGATCTCGTATTAACACAGCGGACGCACTGTAATCAACTGTTCCTCCACATGTCACCGTCTTTCACGCCGAACTTTGCCACGTTTTTCCACCAGCGAGCCGGACACGTACCAGAACAACTCGCACGCTCTCTATCGATAGTCGTTCGCTCTCTCTCTGACACAGTACTTCACCTAGCCCAACCAAAGATTTACAAAGCATATAGAACCAGAACATTCATATTCGTACAATATAAATATAAAGCAGTAGCAAGATGAATGAAAAAACAATGTGACGTATTAAGAAATAAAGAATAGTTGAAATAAATGATACATACGTACTATGACAAGGTAATTCACAAAAAAATACTATCGACTTTCGGGGAAAGCAATGTCTTTACAAACGGCGTTCGTAAGCCACACGTCTTCAGACAATCCAACGGATACACACACGACTGAATGATCACTTCAGCACTTCAGCAGCAGGTCTTAATTACGATAACGACTTTCAATTACGGTTGCTTAGCAGTCCAAACATTACCAACAGTGACACTGAGAGATCGTTTCCTCCCGAATGACGTGCAGAACTGATTCCCCATCAGTAGACTCACTAAGCGAAACAATTAATCACCGATGTAAGGAATCAGTACGTTACACTATCGATTTTCCCCACAGTCACATTTTTCCCATTATCTTGACATATATCTCTCATCTGACCTGACTCAGGCGGTTTTAATCTTCCTGCTACTTTCATTCTTAAGTAATAGTGCGTACTTCTTACCTCATTCGTAAGACTGTTATGTTCTCTTTTTCGATTCGTAACCTCTGATATTTCCTGACTCATCCGTCATATTCCACCCTGATTCTCATGAACTGCGCTGTTGCAGTATTTTTCTAAACCGTACCTGTTTGAAGCAGATATTTTTAGTTCTATTTCTATGATAGCTATTTATCTGAAATCACTGTCATGGAATGAGTGTTGAAGCATCTCTCTGTCCTACACTTGATACCGTCCTCAGCGTCTGATGAAATTAAAAATATGATAATATCGTTTTGGACAGGAATTATAATGAAACGTCTTGAAAGCATACGTATTTGGCACCAAATTCATCCTCATTAATATATATTCTCAAAAAACAATTAGTCCTTAAAGCAGCCAACTCAAACCAAGCAGTTTTTCAACTGCTAAGACCATTTTAAAATTCTTAAAATATAACAAGTATTGCCCAATTTGGGAAGACTTACAATCCGATATCCTTTCTTTCTTGCTGTTAGGATGTAAACTAATTTCGCACATAACTTCCAGATCTAAGTTAGAAATTCTGTATTTCAGTTCCCAATGAACATAAAATAATGTAAGTTCACTTTGTAGGGTCATCTACATCTACATCTACACTCCGCCAGCCATATAAAGTATGAGGCAGACAGTATTTCTGGTCTCACACGAATATTTCCAAGTATCGCCTCCAGTATTCAGTTAAAGACTCTGTCTATTCCTCACACACTGCTTATTGTACGCTGTTGGCCGACAAGTGAGCACTGACTTCTGAAACGTGTAATGGGGACCCATAATAGGCCTTTTCACTACTACATGGTTCCTCAGTTCTGCTATGACCGACAGTTGGGTGTGTATACGATCTACTTCTGTAGCCCCTCCGTGTTAACTTCAAGTCATTGGAAGGTAGAAATTTTGCAAAATATCCAATTGCACATAGAGTGGCCTGCTACTTCGACACAAAAAGTCGATTGATGAGCAGTTAATTCGAACTTCAAACGGCAACAGAGGAGATGTTACAATTGCACGAAACAAAGTTTTAGTGTTTTACAGCGGAATCTCAACACTGTTGTTTTTATAATTACTGTTACATGTCACTCATTTAGGAGATACCCAATAACTGAAGATATGGATGAATACTATTTATTGCTTTCACATCCTTGCATTCATAATTAGTTGTTGCCGAATGTAGGGCTCTGCACAGCACTTGACAGAAACGTATAATGTCAGTACCATACGTCTTGTTTCCAGCATCAATGGAGCATTTCATATATATTTGGTTAAATAAATTCCCAACTCGATAGTTCATAGTCACTGATCGTCTAAAGCAAGAAGCACATTTTCGTCACATAGCATGTCTTTTGTTTACTATCCAACTAATGATACCTCAATGGGCAATTTCAGGTAGCCCTCTTGGGCAACATAGTTTGATCATCATTCTAAACATTGTCCCACAATGGAGTTGAATAGATAGGGCTCAAAATCCAAACTCAAGCGAGGTGCGATTTCGTTAAATCGCTGTTTATCGAAATTTTTAGAGCATAATGAGATCACATGTCGTAACACGATCATACATGAAACATAATAGGTACATTTCTTATCTTATTAAAACAATACCAAATGTCATCTACGTTAGTTCATTATGAATGGAATTTTAACGTCCACGTTACACCTATGTAGCGATCTGAATTACGGAATAATTAAGGACTGGTTGATCTAAAAACCATTACTCGCTTAGCAAGAAATTCTTCTGCTGAAGTACTTCATCCTCCGCTTGTCAATACTAGGGTAACTACTATCAAATGAAGATGAATGATACTAATATGCACTGCTTGCCGACGGGGTGCATTTGTATGGGTCTGTCATGTATATATCGTTTTAAGCCCAATACTATGAATCAGTGAACGATGGTGATCAGTGATTTAAATGTTCTTGAGGCGTATGTGTTGTAAACAACTGAATCGGAAAGTGTTAAGTGATGATATTGTGTTTATTACTATATTTTGTGTGCCAGAATGAATGATTAAACTTCATTACGTAAACTCAGTGGCTCACCCAGCAAATAAATGTCATCACATTAGATTACCGTACATGTAACTGTAAATCACTTGATGTTTCGTAAAAAGTGACTGGAGCGAAAAAATTGTTTTATAAATATAGTTGTTCTAGTATCAAACATTGGCCTTAATTGTCTGAAAATGTACTTTGTTGTAACGGAAGCGCATAACGAACAGTGGGAAAATCGTAAAAGAAAAGAATCGAAACGTTTGAGATATGGTGATTTGGAGATATGTAGAAAATTATGTGGACTAACGTGAAATGAATGGGTTCTACGCAGGATCGGTGAGAAAGGGAGCATTTGAAGAATACTGAAAAGAAGAAGAAGACTGGATGATAGGGCCTTTTTTACTACATGGGGGAATAACTTCCATGGGACTAGACAGGTTTTGGAATACACACAACAAGTAATTGAAGCCGTTGGGTTGAAGTACTATTATGAGAAGACAATAGATTGCACTCGAGATTTTCAGTTTTTCAACATTTTAAATAGATAGTTGTTTTAAAGTTATGTACATTCATGACTGACTAGCAGAAGGTCAAAATGTTTAAGATTTGGATTCACTATTGAAATTAGTAGCCCAATAGGAGATCACTGTTTAGTATCGTTCTCCGTAAAGAGAGACAATGTACACTTAATTGGCATAAGGCCGAAGTCTGAAAAACCAGAATTAAAGTCACTGTCTTAAATACAATATGAATTGAAAGTTTAAGAGTACAACACTGCGATGGCCATGCCTCAGTGTGGTCAGAAAACAGAAATGGCTGCTCCACTTACTGACGGTTTCTGGCAGAATAATAGGTGTCGAAGATCCTCCAGTGTGAAGATCCCTAACTGACACTGACAAACTGGTTCTGCAGTCGGTGCCAGGACCTAATAGCCAGAGCGTTACTGAGCGCCGGTCTGAGTGGGGTGGAGGCTCCAGGACACTGTTGAAACTATTTACGCACATGCGACTCCGCGAAAGAAAGTGGATCTGCGGAGCCAGAGACCTCTGTTGGCGATCTTGCTGCCGCCTATGGGAAGGCAGGAAATCGTATCCGCTGTTCTGGAGTTTGATGAGGAGTTCGCTGCAATTTACTGTGAATGCGACAAGCTGGATAGTGGGTTACGTCTTTTTGTGAAGTAGCCGAGATATATCAACGACTGTTGGTGCACATGTAGATGCAGAGAAAAGGGTCCAGCTCTTGCAAGACCAACTGTACCACCTACAGCAACTGGGGAAGGCAGTGACATCTGCTGGGTGCCAGGTCACCAGGAAGTTTGGTAAGTGACCAGGTAGACAAAACCGGTAAGGAGGTCTGTAGGGAATATAATGTTACACAATGCCCCATTCTTCGGCAGCCTGTCATCTCGCATGTGAGTCACAAATACATACGAATGTGGGGAGACGAGTGACGTTCCTCATGCCGGTCACGCTGATGGGATGAAGTAGCCTGATCTGCCTCCAAATCGGGCGCTTTCCTCTTTTTCTCCGGCGAGAGGACTGTACGCCACATTTTAACTGAGTGCATTTTATTTGGTAATAAACAGGCGAAAGCAAATTTAGGTAGGTCTGTGCCCTCTGTTTTATCTGATGACGAGTGTGATCAAACTTTTAAAACTGTGTGAAACGCTGGCTTAAGCTTTTACGCTGGACATTTTGGTGTGTTTCACAGTTCCTGGCTCACCCCTTATATTCCAGCGACCATCCACCCACAGCTATCTGCCATCTTCTTTTAACTGTTTTCACCGTATTTTCCCTTTTTACTGTGTAGTAGATATGACGACGTGATTTTCGTTGTTGCGCGTGCGCTTGTCCGTGTGAGCAAGTTTTTATTTGCTGTTTCAGTTTCAATTATTTTGCGACCTTTATCCACACTTATCTCTCTACATTTTATTTCGGTCGCTAAACAGCTTACTGTCAGGCGTTCTCACGATTATCGTCGTCACAATCAGCATAATGCGAAGATGAGGTTGACGCAGGACACGAAGTTGTGGAGGTTCGCATCGAATCAGTCAGAAAATGGATTACGAACAAAAACATTTGCAACCATGATGTATTAAACTGATAGAAATCAAGCTTCACTAAAAATCAACTAAAAGTTTCAAACTTTAGATTACCAACGCTCCTTCGCAGTGGTTAAACATAGTTAACGATCGACGTATAATAATATTCATACAAAGGCGACAGAGGTTAAATTTCTCAGTTCAGTCGTGGACTACTATTTCAGGATGTTTGCTAAAGAAAGAAAAACAATAAAATTAAATATGGATGAAGAGGGTAGAAGTAGCATGTAAACAACTACGCAAATGGCAGTGCCGAGGATAGATTACCAGTATAGACCCAATCAACAAAGTTTTTATTAATAATTTACAACATGACAAGTGGGAGATGATGCTTGTGCCTTACCTTCCCTCGAAGATCAATGTTCAACCAATTTTCTGTTTCAAGTATTTCAGAAAAAAATATTCTGTCAAGCATATTAGTTGCTTCCGTTCGAAAAATTTTCAAAAATTTTCGAAAGATATGTTTTCTTTACATAAGGTAACAACAAAACTGAAATTTGTAATTTACCATTACGTTAAAACCTACAAGTAGCTTACGCAAAACGTGTAGTATCAGTTAGTTATTCTCTTACATAATGTAGGGGAGAGTCTTGCACTTTTGTAGACTTTTCAGACTTTAGCCACCCCGGTAATAGAAGTGTAACACATTTTCTGATTCCAATTTTAAATAATGGAATTCATTCTTTATGAGCTGCAGTCTTTTCTAGATTCGCAAAAATTACTTCTGAATACTAAAATTTTTCCAAATGTGAAAGTATATTCCAAGGTACAAGGTTTTCATGTACCTAGGAAGAAATATCGGAACCGAGAAAATTGTGTCACTGAGGTATTTAATAGTCCAACTGTTACATTATTCCTCTACCACGTACCAACAAGCAGTATGTGAAATCATATTAAGCATAACTATTGTCAAAAATCAGTTTGACATTTAATAATTTGAAACAAAAATATCGAAACATAACGCATATTGCCACTTTCTAGAAAGGTAAAATTGTTGAGGCATTAAAGAAACTCAGTTAGTTTGCAAGTATCACCTGTTCCCTGATAAAAGACATTCTACTCCTTGAAGACTCAAGATGGTGCACGCCTGATGAAATATGGCTTAACCTTCCACAACTTATATAAAAGTTTGTAAAAGTATACAGCATTTCGCTCACCGCAAAATCTTTTAGCTAAAGAAGTAACAATACATTCCAAATAACTTCGATAAATTATACGGTACTTAAATGCTTCGCAAAACACAACCTCACGTCTAGCAACAAAAACTGTAGCAAAAGGCGGAAACTGCTTATGGTGGACCCCAGTGTGCATTCTTTAATGAGATTCTAGTACCAGTCACTAGACCGAAGTAGCAACAAAAAAACATCGTCTATTCCTAATTTATCTATACTGCAGCAACAACACTGTCCCTTATTCCTATAAGAACACAGTGAAAATCTGAGACCTCGATTGGCTTTGCTGATATGATACAACCTGTCGTTTTGATAACCTTCTAAAACATGGCCAATGTGAATCCGGAAACAGTGCTATAGACTCTTGTACCTAAAGCCATACGATTACTGCCGCCTGTGTGCTGTTAAAACATCGTGTGTTCGTTTTTGACAGTTGCCTCTTATGACATAATTAAGAGGATATTAACGTTAGAGAGCAGCTATTACCATCATTGTTAAACATATTCTGCCTACATTTTCTGCGTAAGCACAAATTACAAAATTTATCACTGCTGTTTCTCTCCCGAAGTGATTTTCATACATCAGAACTAAAAGGTTAATCGTGCCTTATGAACACAATGGATCTGCAAAGCAGGATGATCTGACACGGATTACTAATACTAGTTAGCGTTTTCTGATGTTATACTCCAATATTTTTCCACTAATTATTTGTGAAAAATATAGGTGTCGCAATTTGTATCCCATGACGGCCTCCGTATTTATTACAATTATCAGTGTGTGATGTACTCCACCGAAATAAATGTAGTACCCTCAGGGACTGTGTTGACTGGCATCAGGTGCATACTAAAGGGTTGTAATGTTAACGTTCAAATGGCTATCTGATGGCAAGTGCTGAGTTTAGAACTGTATTATCTATGGAACAATGAGTCTAGGGTACAGCAGTGCCCCGCCGACAAGTACGTACTCTGTTGAACAACATCAACCATTTGAACAGAGTCGCATTATTGGCCTGCGGGAAGTTCGATGGAAGTACCGAATGCTTGTTTCACAGTTTGGGCACAATATACAGGGTGTTTCAAAATTGAGTTTACAAATTCGAAAATCCATGTAACTTAATTTATAGTATCTAGAGAAGTGATTGTAGTGTCAATTTGTAGGAAAATACATCAAGCTTTGTCTCACGTAGCTCGCTAGTGCCGAATCGCACCGTAAGGAGCGTTAGTGGCAGCTGTGTTAAACATGGGTGCCTTCACTAGACCCAAGCGTGCTAGCTGTGTGTTTTGGTTGGAAAAATCGAAATCGACGGCAACAGTTCAGCCTAATTTCCGTACCAAGTACGCTAAAGAATCTCCTACTAGACCTGCAGTTTGTGAGTGGCATAAATGTTTTGTAGAACAGGGTGATCGGTAAGACATGATTTATCAGGTAGTCCAAGCACATCTGACGACATCGTTGAGCGAGTGAGACAATGTTTTGTCAACAGCTCTACGAAATCGACCCGGCGTGCATCTCGCGAACTGCAAAACCCACCTACGACTGTTTGGTGTGTGTTGCCGAACTGTTTGCGTTTGTAATCGTACAGATAGACGAGCGTACAAGCAATAAAAGACACTGATAAATTGCTCACAAGAACTTCTATGCTGATATGTTAAATCGATTACATGAGAATGAACATTTCTTGGACAAAATCTTTTCTGACTATTCGACTTTTCACTAGCAAGGTGTCTGCCCCCAGTAGCAGAGTGGTCAGCGCGACAGAATGTCAATCCTGAGGACCTGGGTTCGATTCCTGGCTGGGTCGGGGATTTTCTCCGTTCAGGGACTGGGTGTTGTGTTGTACAGATCATCGTCATTGCATCCCCATCGACGTGCAAGCCGCCGAAGTGGCGTCACATCGAAAGACTTGCATCTGGCCAACGGCCTACCCGACAGGGAGCCCTAGTCGGACGACTAGCAAGGTTAACACACGTAACTGCAGGATGTGGGCCATTGAAAATCCACATCAAACTCTGCAACATGTTCGTGATAGTCCTAAACTGAACTTTTTCGTGCATGGATTTTCTCGTGAGAGAACCGTCAACAGCATAGTGTACCTGGATCGTTACAACAATTTCTGATACCACGGATCGATGAGGATGATCTAGAATGAAATGTGTACTTCATGTCAGATGGTGAACCACCCCACTACCTGGCCGACGTCCGGGATTTACCCAGTAACCGCTTTCCAGGTCAATGGATTGGCCGTGATGCGCTACTTGACCTGACGTCACTCGACCTTTTTTATGGGAATTCATCAAGGATATCGTGTTTGTACCCCTTGTGCCGGTTCCTCTGCCTGAACTTAGAACAAGAATTTACGCCGCCACTGAGGCCGTTACACCTGCAATGCTAGAGCGACTCTGGGAAGAAGTTGACTTTCGATGGGATGTGTGCAGGATAACCAATGGAAGCCACATACATCTTTAGTTTACGGTAAAAAAAATGTGATGTGTTTATCTACAAAACAACACTAAACCCAGCTCTGTATCTTCTTTCAATAAATTTATATAAATTTTTGAAGTTGTAAAGCTATTTTCGAATCACCCTGTATAGACGGTGTGTCGCAGCTTTCTGCAGTGGTCTGTGGAACACTTCCACACTTGTTGACTAGTCTGTGGACGTACACGTAGTACACATCAAGGTCGACGCATTATAGTGCAGCAGTGACAGACTGAACATTAACCTGGAAAGAAATCTGGCTACGTGTTGCACCTGCTGAATGATCAGACACTACTGGGAACCGACTGCTTGCAACAGGACTAATATCACATGTGCCTCTGGACAGGCTAACACCGACACCGCGACGCCGCCAAGCTCGGTTAGTCTGGTGTTGTGAAAGAGGCGACTGGGGAGTGGAAGTTCTGTCTGTGGGCAAAATATGGACGTAGAAATGTACGGCGTAGATCTGGTGAGTGGCCTATTCTAGAGCGTATTCGCCCGCAATACACGGGTCGCACCCCAGGCTTCACAGTCGTATTTGATGTTTCTACACGATAAAGTAACCAGAGCCCGCCACAAGCTGCACAGTCTCTTATACCTGCACTACTACCATTCCTTCAATAGGAAGGTGACCTATTTTTTAGCAAGACAATGCACGGCCACATGCGGCTGCAGCGACGCCAAGTGCTCTTCATGGTGTACAAGAACTACCCTGGCCAGGAAGATAACTATATCTCTCTCCAGTTTAACGTTTATTGGACACGATGAATGAAGAATTTACTCCTTGTCCACAGACTGCACGATCCATTGCCGAATTGCAAGAAAATGTGAAAGGTACTTGGGACAGCCTGTCGCAGAATGCCTTTCGGCACCTTTACGATCATTTGCACGTGAGAATACTTTCCGCGTTGTACCATGTATTGATGCAACTGTTTTGGCACACTTTACTGTGGCGCGTGTATTTCATTCGATCTGAATTTGTTATCATATACTCCTAAAATAATGAACTACCTGTTATATCAGTTATAAAAAAATGATATTGTCTTTCACGGTGCTGCGTTTTCGTCCAGCAGTGTATGTGTTCCAGGGTATTCAAACAGTTATTCGTACTTTGATTGAATTATAAAAAAACGAAACAAATATTACATTTTACCATCACATCTACGTGAAGATCATTAGAGACGAAGCACCAGTTCGCATAGAGAAAATCTGCACATCGTTCGTGGTGTCCCCCATGGAACGATTCCACCCTTCAGCTAGACGCTACCTCGGTAAAATCTCGTAATGGGCACATATAACAGCTCTTCGTCAGATGTTACAAAAAGACCTGCCATCATTAATATTTCCAGATATTATTGTATTAAATTATTGTTTTTCATTTTCAGGTTATTCTTAAAACAAATTAAAAGAACTTTAGTCAAATAAACAAATTACCTGCAATTTATCAATTACTACACCGAACAGCTGAACCAGAGCAACACCAAGATGAACACTGGAATAATGAGTTAACTACTCCTGCTAGTAACAGATATATATTAACAGTTTCATTTATGTAGTAATATCGTTAACAACAAAGCTTCGCCTGCATTGGGGAAATAATATAGCTTTGGGTTACTACACAAAATTTATTTCAAAAGGCAAGTGTAGAAAACGTACACCAATAATTTGTGACAGCCTACTGACTGACGGTTTAGTGACACCAATAATAATTTTGAAAACAAGCGAATTGGGAGAAAGGAAAACAACGATAGTGTTCGGTAGAAAATAAATTCCGTAATTACGTTTGTAAGCAGTGCCAGATATTAAGCATTAACGTTGAATATGGATTCACATTTTTAAGAAGCGAATATGAGTAAATTAATTAATTAATCATGTATCTTGACTTTTCCATTTAATTAGAATGGCTTCCAATCGAATTATATAATGCATGAAATTTGAAATTTAATTTTTTAATAGCAATATCTCGTAATTAAAGCAATTCACTGGTGTCATAAACCGAATATTCTGGATCGGTTCCTATTCAACAAGCCACAGACATATGACAAACAGTGTTTTGTACTTCGTGAGTTACAGTGATCATTCAGAACCCCTCCATAAGCAGAACTCAAATTCCTGATGTAGCAAATGATATCCTTTGTATCACTTAAGGAAAAGCTTAATAGTCACGCTTCTTAGCATAGAAGCAGTCTAATATGACATAAGAAAGTGGTTTTAGAATCCTGATACACTCTACAATTCCTGCTTGTTACGCTACGGGGATGCTGTAGAAACATTCAGCCCTCATAATTTCCTTGTCTGCACCTCTTCAGATCTTAATAACAACTGCAAGCCACCAACAGATCATGATAAATCGGAAACTGAAGAGTGTTTGGACATAGACCGTCTATTACATCTGTCATCGTTCAATTTCTAAACATTTACCCATTGAAGTTCGTATCCCACAGATAATTGCAAGGGCGAGATTGTAAGGAAAAATATTGTTTCCGGTCTCGGCGATGATGAAGTCAGAGTAATGGTTTTATTTGTGTAAGTGGAAACGTTTATATTCTGTTAGTTCACATGGCAATCTGTGGTGAATGTGTAATAGAAGCATTTCTGTAATCCACACCAGTGTATGCTCACATTGCCATGCACCTAGCCTACCTATTAATATTCGCCTCGGCGTATGTGCCTTAAAGCGCAAGCCTCCCGTGTGGGTACTGACAAGGAAATATGTTGCACAGATGTATATTCTCGTTGCATACGATAAACAAAGAACATCTTTCTATGAAAATAAACTAATAACTGAAATTAAAGTAAGTCATTCTAAAAATAAATTGGTTTTTTTCGTGGTAAAAATAAGAATTCGCACAGACCATTCTCGTATTTCACATTATTGTTTATTTCGTCTAACTTGCTAGTTTCTAGGTCTCTATCGGTCGTCAAATGTAATTTCACTTCCTACAACACTTCAACACTTAGCCTTTGTAGTTCTCGACTCAAAACGAAATGTGAGACAGAAAAGCTTCTCAGTTTCCCGTGGTTTATGGTGTAATGAATCTCGATCTCGGATTTGCTTTGTAGCAAATTTTCTTAAGACTAGAATTCGGCTTGAGGTTGAAGCAATTCGAAATGGATTTGTAGCTATCAACTGCATCCCCAAAAAAGACAACAGTGCCGTACTTAAGAGTGAAATGGATCACGATAGTCAGTTTAGCAAATCGATATGACAAAAATTCAGACTTGATCTTTGATTACACAAGAACTAAAGTGAATGTTGGTACTCTCTATCGGCTAACAAGGAAAAGAAAGACAATTCGCTGATTCATCGCTTTCTACAACAACCTAGACGTTTCTGCTTATATATTTCACGATATTTAATAGATTTCTATTGGAAAGCAAACAAATTTACAAGAAGGTGATTATTGTTCTAAGGACAAAAGCCATTCATAAAGCTACATTCAACATAAAAAATACACATTCTAATATTGGACTGAACATTATCAAGGTTATCCAAAAACCTGAAAATACTATTCCAGGCTTGGAGAGCTCAAAAGAAGGAAATGCTTTCGAGCGTGCGTATTGTGAATTTCTGCCCATCAAGCAATGATTATACGACAAACTTGTATGGAAACTGTAGTAGATAAGTTCGTAAAATTTTATCACCTACTAGTTTCCAAGCTATAAGCAATGAATAGTAAATTTTTAGCACTGTCGTACATTACAGAATGAACGTATTGTACCATAAAATTGCAGGGCTTCTGTTAAATTGTAAGTATATATAAACTGAGGTGACAAAAGTCATGAGATACCTCCTAATATCATGTCGGACATCTTTTCCCCCATGTAGTACAGCAACTCAACGTAGCATCGACTCAAAGAGTCATTGGAGGCCCTCTGCCGTGCTGTCTCTATAGCTGTACATAATTGCGAAAGTGTTGCCGGTGCAGACTTTTGTGCAGGAACTGACCTCTCAATGATGACACATAAATGTTCAGTGGGATCCATCCCGGCCGATGTGGACCGCTAAAGCATTCACTGGAACTGTCCAGAATATCCTTCAAATCAATCGGGAACAGTTTTGTCCCAGTGATAGGGCCCATACTCATCCTTAACAATTTCACCGTTGTTTGCGCACATGTATGGTTACAAATGGTCTCAAAATAGTCGAAAATAACCATTTCCAGTCAATGATGGGTTCAGTTGAACCAGAAGACCCAGTCCATTCCATGCAAACACAGCCCACACCATTATGGAGCCACCACCAGCCTGTACAGTGTCTCGTTGACAACTTGGGTCCATGGCTTCGTGGGTCTGCGCCACGCTCTATCCCTACCACTAGCTCTTGTCACTGAAATCGGCGCTCATCTGACCAGGTCATGGTTTTCCAATCTTCTGGGGTCCAACCGATATCGTCACGAGCCCAGAGAGGAGCTGCAGGCAATGTCGTCAGCAGCCACAGCCCATTTACGCCAAATTTTGCCACACTGTCCCAACGGATACGTTCGTAGTACGTTCCACATTGACTTCTGCGGTTATTTCACGCAGTGTTGCCTGTCTGTCAGCACTGACAGCTCTACACAAACGTCACTGCTTCTGGTCGTTACTTGATGACCGTCGACCACTGCGTTCTCCGTGATGAAAGGTAATGCCTGGAATTTGGAATTCTCGGCACATTCTCGACACTTTGGATCTCGAAATACTGAATTCCGTAACGATTTAGAAATGGAATATCCTGCGTTTCTAGCTCCAACTACCATTCTGCGTTTAAAATCTGTTAATTTCCGTCGCGCTGCCGTAATCGCGTTGGAAATACTTTCACATGAATCACCCGTGGACAAATCACAGCTCTGCCAATGCACGGCGATGCATGCGTTACTACTGCCGTCTGTATATGTTCATGACTCTAGTCCATGAAATTTATCACCTAAGTCCATACCATCTTGGAAGAATGAATAAGGCCCAAACTAATAAAATGCCATCTGACTACTCTCAACTGTGCTTCTACAGACACCTATACTTACATAGCGCAATGGAACATATATCAACATATCCCAAAGATTTGCAGGGCAGAAATTCTATTTTTGGTTTCATGTACACAGTTGTTGTATTTCACAACATCGCAAAACAATGGAATAAAATATCGAGTAGCCATCGTCGCTTTCGATGTGACTTATCTCAGTTGAAAATAACTGTTTGTGCACACCTGCTACCAGGACAAATGGTTTTTGATTGGTAAAGCCGACATGAATTACGTGCAAGAATTTTTAGTTTAAGTTCTTCCACTTAGGCACTTGGCTACGTCTAAGGCTTTCTCTCTTCTGCTACCTGACAAAACTGATGATTCATTTAATTAATTTTATGGTACATGTGAATTTAAATAAAAGGTATGAGATTTGCACTAATTTCATAATTACTTTTGCACCTCAAAATTTCCAAAAGCCTTACATAATTCAAATGATAAATGTGCAAACAGCTGCTGCTCTCAGCATAACCATACGAAGATCTGTTTCCTAATACTCGTTTGAAGATGGTGTCAAAAATTCAACCTCTATTTCGTGAAATAAGTACCAACTTCCTAAACCTGACCACACGTTAAATTCAGTTCATAAACAGAGGAAGATCCGCCGCAGTTCAAAAATGGTTCAAATGGCTCTGAGCACTATGGGACTGAACATCTGAGGTCATCAGTCCCCTAGAACTTAGGACTACTTAAACCTAACTAACCTAAGGACATCACACACATCCATGCCCCAGGAGGATTCGAACCTGCGACCGTAGCAGTCTCGCGGTTCCCGACTGAAGCGCCTAGAATCTGCCGCAGTGCCATTAGTGCTAACCTGCTACACATTCGACAAAAAGATATAAGCAACCACACTGCCCCAATGTAACACACCAGTTCTTTAAGAAAAAGTACACATTACTCTGTTTTGATGAGCAGACAAATAGAGAGGAGCAGTGTATGTTTTTTTTTTCTCACGTCCTTAATACGAATTTACTACTAGACCCATAGCTCTCTCTCTCTCTCTCTCTCTCTCTCTCTCTCTCTCTCTCTCTCTCTCTCTCTCTCTCCCATTCAGTGTCTCTTATTGTGGCGACACTCATTGCCATTTCATGCCAGTGTCACACCTTCTATCCATATAAGTGACGAAACATATAATACGTCAAACAACTGTCTGACCGTCATATACGGGTTCTAGCGACCACTTCATGATCATTACTGTCAGGCTGTTGCCGGCCGCGGTGGTCTAGCGGTTCTGGGCGCTCAGTCCGGAACCGCGCGACTGCTACGGTCGCAGGTTCGAATCCTGCCTCGGGCATGGATGTGTGTGATGTCCTTAGGTTAGTTAGGTTTAAGTAGTTCTAAGTTCTAGGGGACTGATGACCACAGAAGTTAAGTCCCATAGTGCTCAGAGCCATTTGAACCATTTGTCAGGCTGTTCGCAGCCACAACAACACACTCACTCCAACTGCACAATCCTTTTACTATTTCCTCGTTTCGAATTCAGCCTATCCAAATAAGGCGACCACGACCCATTTCGCAGACAGCAGCCACTCATACCACAGGATGTACCTACAAAATTATATTATTGTACAACATGTAGCTCAGGTGATACGACGTCGTAAATATTGAGCTGCATGGTGAAATTTGCTAGTGATAATATGTCTACAAATATGTGTGAAATATATATGTTCCTGTTCGTGTGTGTGTTTGTGGAGGAGAAGGAGGAGATTAGTGTTTAAGGTCCCGTCGACAACGAGGTCATTAGAGACGGAGCACAAGCTCGGATTAAGGAAGGATGGGGAAGGAAATCGGCCGTGCCCTTTGGAAGGAACCATCCCGGCATTTGTCTGAAATGACCTAGGGAAATCACGGAAAACCTGAATCAGGATGGCCAGACGCAGGATTGAACCGTCGTCCTCCCGAGTGCGAGTGTGTGTTTGTGTGTTTGTGTGTGTGTGTGTGTGTGTGTGTGTGTCTGTCTGTCTGTCTGTCTGTCTGTGTGTATGTGTGTATGAATGCGTGTATGTGTGTGCGCGCGCAATATATTTGAAATGTACGTACACAGACAAAGTCGCAAGTGAAACGCTCATCTAAACCCCTGGGACGATTTCAGCCAAATTTGGTACACACTGTTGGGGTAAGAACCACGAGGCTTCTATAGTGGTAGGGCTCATAACGTAGACAGAGCGGGGTAGGGAAGGGGGTGGACAAACAATGAGTAGAAGAAGGGGACTGACACAGATAGAGGGAGGAGGAAATGGTCAGAGAGAGGAGGAGGAAAATGGATAGAAAGGGGAGAGGAGGAGATGGACAGAGAAAGGAAGGAGGAGGACATCTCAAAGAAGGGAAGAAGAGATGGACAGAGAGAGGGGACATGGAGGAAGGAAGAGGAGGTGGACAGAGAGGAAGAAGAGATCGGCAGAGGGAGAGTAGAGGTGGACTTGGACAAAGAGAGGGAAGAAGAGGAAGTGGACAGAGAAAGGTAAGATGAATAGAGGAGATAGAAAGAGAGAGGAGTGGAGATGAACAGAAAGGGAAGGAGCAGTTGGATATAGACAGTAAGGACAGCACACAGAGAGAGGGGCAGGAGAAGACAGAATTAGGGGCAAGGTGAGATGAACAGACAGTTGGAGGGATGAGTGGGCGGAGAGAGAGAGAGGATGAAGGAGATTGGCAGAGAGGGGGAAAAGAGGAGATAGACAGAGAGAGGAGAAAGGAGGTGATGAACTGATAGAAGATTGAAATAAGGACATACCTGGGCAACGCCAGATTTTCAGCTAGTCTTTCAATAAAATTGTTTTGGCTATTAGTCCACATCATTTTCGAACTTTCCAAGCTCCTCTTTCGGTGGTCTTTGTGTTGGTCGCCTTCGGTGCTTAGACGCCCTGAAGGAACGCTAGAAAGACGGTCGATACGTTGGTTTTTTTGTTATACTTTTAGTTTCAAAATGACGCGGTGCAATACTCAAAAGAATTTTATTACAACTGACAAAGGTCGAGTAAGTCCTTGCACTTCTGTAACCTCCAAATATCTACTTAGTCTAGAACCTGTGTCTACCCGTGGCGACCAGCCTTTGGAATGGTATGGCGAATCCTCCCGGCCCAGGACGAGCTGCACTGCGTGGCTTTAATCTCCAGTTTCTGCTCGGCTACCGCTTCCAATCTCCACGGGCTGCCTCCAGGAACTCGTGCACCTGGCAGCTGCGGCATTAAGGCGTATTCTGAAAGAAGACGTCCTTTCAGCAGAGGCGAGCGCTGTAATATCGCACGACGGAGGAAGCCAAAATCCCAGATTATAATTGCGGACTGGTTCAGAGTTTAAATTTGCGACGAAAGACATCAGGTGTCTCATAGTATCTAGATTACTACACTAATGATCTGTTTCTTAAAAAATGGTGTCCGTAGAAATTAATGGAAAAGTCTCTGTAAGTCTCTCTTTATGCAAGATGGTTGCGAGACCTCGACTGATCAGTATAAAATGTCAGATCAAAACATCAACAGTCAACATCCAAAATCACTTGAAAACTCAGTCACTGGGACCGCTGTGTTAATAAGAAATCTGCGGATACCAGACACGGAATGCTGGACAAATTTGACTGGACCAGAGTGGGATTCTTCCTACAACTCGGTCATGAGGCCTGAAGATGACGTAAAGTAGCGCTGAAACTGGTTGCATAAATAAAATAGAATTAGAAATTTGAACTGCAGAAGTTGTTTTTATTTTACATTTTAATGGCAAAGGTTCTTCGTGAACTTGCGTATGAAGCGCAGTAATAGTTCAGTATGACTCCATTGCTTCTAACTCGAAAGCTCTTACAGGAACTTTATTATGTGTAGGATTGATTTACATTTCATCCTTGTCTTTTCTGTGATCATTCTCGTCGTATTGTACACTGAAACTTGAATTTCTCACTAATTACTGGAATTTTGTTCAATCTAAAGATGTGTAGGAAACGATTCGAATGGTTCCTGTCTAATGAAGCTTACCGATTTTGCTGATGAGATTCTATGTTAAGGCCTGAATGGAATTTGGAAAGCCCTGTCAAATACCGGTTTTGCTATATTCAGCTGTTTCACAAAAGCAGCCTTTAAAAATCAGTTGCTCAAGTTGCCGATTTTGTCAATACAACAGTTATTTCTCTTACATTAAATATGAGGTGGACAACTTCATGCTCAGTCTAAAACTTCTTCTTGTCCTTCGCTGTAAAAATATTCACTTCGACCACATTAGCCGCCATTTTATTAAAGCAAATGGAAACCTGGCAATTTAAGCACATTAGAAAATGGTTGAGCTAACTAAACCCTAGTTCCCTGTTTGCTATTAGAGTGTTTACATGACAAGCCAGAAATGGCATTAGCAAATTGGTTTCCCAATATCAAATGTGGGAACACAAAGTGAAGGTACTGTCTGGGTATTTTTGTTTTAAATAATTTTTATTTCCTTCAAAGCTTCGACATTGGTGATCGTAAAATAGTAGTTTAATTGGTGAATATTATTTAACTTTATTCACTTTATTTGTTTTAATGTTAAACTTTGGCTGTTGAAAGCATAAAAATGAGTTGATGTGGTCAGTATCTAAATTCATGATTACTTACAAGCCGGTTAGGATACTAGTTTTGTACGTCTTGTAAGTAGGCTGTTTACGTTTTCTTATTGGTAACGCCACGTAGCGCTCTGTATGAAAAATCAATGGCTGTGCTGTGTGCAGTCTGTGGCTGGTTTGCATTGTTGTCTGCCATTGTAGTGTTGGGCAGCGGCAGCTGGATGTGAACAGCGCGTAGCGTTGCTCAGTTGGAGGTGAGCCGCCAGCAGTAGTGGACGTAGGGAGAGAGATGGCGGAGTTTTGAAATTTGTAAGAATTGGTGTCATGAACTGATATATATATATTATGACTATAAAGGTAAATACATTGTTTGTTCTCTATTAAAATCTTTCATTTGCTAACTGTGCCTATCAGTAGTTAGTGCCTTCAGTAGTTTGAATCTTTTATTTAGCTTGCAGTAGTGGCGCTCGCTGTATTGCAGTAGCTTGAGTAACGAAGATTTTTGTGAGGTAAGTGATTTGTGAAACGTATAGGTTAATGTTAGTCAGGGCCATTCTTTTGTAGGGATTTTTGGAAGTCAGATTGCGTTGCGCTAAAAACTATTGTGTGTCAGTTTAAGCACAATCGTGTATAATTTTTCTAAGGGGACGTTTCATATGTCGACTCTTAGCCGAGGATACCTCACTGGAATATTCTGATTTTTTTCTTGTAGTTTGTGTAATTAATGTAGATTTTGTTTATTGCTAGCGCGTAATTGTAGAGAGAATCTCCTTTGTAGTTGTAGTCTTTCATTGTTGTACAGTACAACAGTCGTGGCATGCATGTACAGTTGCATCAAGTATTTCGCAGCTGCGCTTGCAATTAACTAGATATTATTTTCAGTGCTACGTTAATGTGTTCTCTTATTTTTGCTCTTCAAATTGTGCTTTTCTGTGTAGTTGTGTGAAATATTGTGACAATAATGGCGGGTGAAAAACGTAATACTAGGCTCCTAAATAAACTGAGAAATGACAGTGAAGACGAAAGCAGTGTGTTAGCGCCACCGAGTAATGTATTAACTAATGTTCAAAGTAGTAATTTGGTAATTGTACATAGGGAAATGGAGCGGGCTGCAAACAATGGTGTAGACAGTGAAACAGTTAGTGAACAGGGAAGCATTATCGATCGATCGGTCGGCAACAGCTCTTGTCAGGAATCCGATATGATAGGACACAATCTTGCAAATACTGTACATTCAGGTTTTGCGTCCTCACCGTTTTCTCAAATAAGTCAAGACACATTTTTTGCTTGTCAAAATGTGAATGGTGCCGGTGCAAATGCACTGCCGAAAAGCATAGAGGAACAGATTCCAGACACTAATACATTATTATTGCAATTAATGCAACAAATGAAACAAAATCAGATACAAACACAGCAACAGTTAGACAAAATGGAACAAAATCAGAGACAAACACAGCAAAATCTTCGAAAGTTAGACGCAATGGAACAACACCAGAGACAAACACAGAAACAGTTGGACACAATTTAACATAATCTTCAAAAATTAGACGAAATGGGACAAAATCTTCGGAAGTTAGACACCACACTTGAACAAACACGTGAAGATTTAACTACTGAGTTACATAACATTGAATAGAAATGTCAAAAAATCTGTAATGACGTAAAAACACAAATTTGTGAGCATGTCCAACCTATTTTTTTCCGGCATGAAAACGCATTACAGAATCACGAAGCAGCCATAAAAGAATTGCATACTTGTTCGTGAAAATCACGACACATTGCAAGCTAAAATGGACTCAGTTGCATCCACCGATTCGGCTACGCAACTTGCAAGAACTCAGGAAAACTTAAAGGAAACATTAGATTCGATTTCAACACAAATGGACACTCTGAAACTTGGTTCAGAAAAACACACTGAGGAAATGTGTTCACTATCGGAGAAAGTAGCCGAACTTTCGGATCAGTTCACTAATTTATCTGCAAAGGTAGATGATGATCTGAATGACACAAGACCTGTAGCCATCACTGACACAGAAGAGTATGAACAAATTAAGAAATTCAAACAAAATCAGAATCAAATTAATACGCAATACAAAAGAGAAATCCGGAAAGTACAAGATCAGTTGACGCAGGTAATACAAAAATTACATATTTCAGAGGACACTCGCGCTCCAACACGGGAAGAGGATCTTAGAAATACAGAAAAGCCACGAAATAATAACACAGGGCATTTCGAAAATCATGAAAGAAATTGGCAAGGTGCACCGAATTTTGAGATGGAACCTTCGACACAACGTAACAATGACCGATATGCTACCCGCCGACACGATGATTTTGACTATAAGCTGTTCATTACTGCACGTAAATTCAAAACATTTAAGAATTCTGGCAACGACATTCATCCACAAGCGTGGCTTCATCAATTCTCTCATTTTTTTCCTCCAAACAGGTCATTAGAGCACAGATTAGAATTTATGTGTGGCTACTTGGAGAATGAGCCAGCGGTAAGAATGCGATCGGTCATTCACGATTGTCACAGGGAAGGAGAATTTTATCATGCCTTCCTCTCAGCATATTGGTCTCAAGCTACACAAGACCGAGTAAAACAAAGCATCATGATGATGAAACACTTTGAACAATCTGAATTTTCCAGTCTCGTCAAATATTTTGAAGACATGTTGTATAAGAATCAATATCTTTCAAACCCATGTAGCCCTTCAGAACTCATCCGCATTTGCATAATGAAATTACCTTAACATTTAAGGAATATTATTTTGGCAGAGCGTTGCAAAGACGACATTGAAGCTTTTCAGGGACTCTTACAAGTATTAGAAATTAACACAGACAGTCACGGGATGCGAAAACAGGAAAACAATCACTACTGGTCACATCCGTCGCAATTCGGCGGTGAAAGAAACAATAACTGGACACGACAAGGCAATTCTCACAACACAAATCGTGACCAAAAGAGACACCAACCGTATGGCAACCGTTGGCAGAGTAGTAATAGTTACAAAGAAAGATCACATTTCCGTAGTAATGAGTATTACACAGACAATGATAGAAACAGACAATATGGAAACCAAAATAATTATTATCACGGAAATAATTATTATCACGGGAGACAGAATAATTTCAGACCAAGGGTCCACCGCGCCGCGATAACTCAGGGAGAAATTCTCCACCACGTGACCGACAAGAAATTAATTACAGAAATTACCGACATGACGACAGACGATATGATCGTAACGACAGACCTGAATTGCATCAGAACTGGCGGGATTCAAACAGAGCTGGGCCCTCTCGGCAAGGTGAATTTGTAGAAGTTAGGTCTCCTAATCCCAATAACGGCGCGCGCCAACAAAGAGACAGACAATGGCTAGCACCGCAGGCAGCCGCGTGCGCCGGCTGGCTCAGAGAAAAATAACATAAGCTAACCTTGAGAAAAATTCCAGTGTTCCTTACCGACGTACACCGCTTGAAATTGCGTTCAAGTTAACTCTGAGCACTAGGAACAGTGAAGGATTGTACTACATTTCACATGTAAAACCGTTTATTGAAAGATAGTCTGCTTTTTAACTTTGTCTTTGCCATAAAACATTTCACTTCACATTTCTAGTATGCTTTGTCACACTGAGAAACTGTTAACATGCAACAATGTTTTGAAGTTAACTATCCAGTCTAGAACCTAGGGAACATTTTTAAACAGAAATTACGAATGCATTGTTATAGTGAACAGACGACACAGTGTTGCCATTTGTACGTTCTTGCTTCTTAGTTGCACGATTACGTAACGACTATAAGGATTACATACTTAGAACATATACTGTTAATGAGGTTTTAATGCAACATTTTGGTTCAGTTGAAAAGACATTATTTGAAGTACTTTCTGTGCGATTAAAGATGACTTAGCGTTTGGTTTCTTTGATAGCTACACGATTATATCACGACGCTACTAATGTGTGACACAATTTACATTGTGCTTTTTCGGTGTATTTGTTTCATATCTGCACAGTTTTTCTGAATTCTTCTGGAAAGGAAAACATGTTTAGTAGTAACTTTGTGGTATAGCTACAATGAGACAGCCTTTTCTGTAGCACAACAGTACGTTATAGTACAGTACTTACTTCATCACAGCAATAAGCGTAGTAACTATGATATCATTACGCAAAGCATTTCACTTTTGTTTATCATGAGGTGAGTACATTGACTTCTGCAGAACTTAGCTTTCGGAGGACGATAACTACGACACTTCCACAGAGATTATCTTACAACACGACGCACAGTTTAGCGCTACAGTACGTGTAGTTGAGTGATTAATTTTGTACTGAAAACATTTATTTTTAAAGATATTTGAAGTACAATGATAGAAAGGTTTTCTGTGATACATTTCATTCCATTGCTGTAACCTGTAACATCTGAGGATATAATCACATTAATCCTCAGGGGGGTACACACTTACTTTGTGTACCATGTGTGTGGCAAGCACAAGGAGCCCTAGCTAATATGGTATTTGCTTATACAACTTTACACAACGGTACCATGTTTCTCTAACACACAAATTACACAGCTGCCTGATTATTTAACAGAGAAACAAACATTTATTATACTACATCAGTAACAGATGTTTACGTATTATTTAACAGAGAAACAAACATTTATTATACTACATCAGTGACAGATGTTTACGTAATTACACCGTTGGATAACTTCACACTTATGAAACTATTTTGTCTGTACTTTGTGAAATGTTCATATTTTTTCGGAACCATTGTGATACTATGACAGGTTTGAATGATGTATTTGGTATGAGGTCATGATTTTTAAAGTACGTTTAAGATAGATGACACTTTTGACATGAGCAGAGAATTTTTTTAGGTTTTGAAATTAGTGGAGGAAGCTACGACGATTTAGAGAATTTGACTGAGGTGTTATGATGTTGATATTACGATGACTATGTGTATTATGCTGTTGCGGTATGTTTATGATCAATAAGCTGATGCTATATGAGGAATTTGATTATGCTACATATTTATTATGATGAGATATTGAAGAAGTGTCGACGAATATGTATATGTGTAATAAGGTAAGGAATAATGAGTAGTGGTTAGGGACTCTGGTTTGTGAAAAAGGATGTTGGAAACCGAGAATCGTACTTTAAGTGTTATGATATGTGTGTAAATGCGTCAATGTATCACTATGCTGGTGAAAATTTTTTGGACACTATTATATTTAAAGGATTTTGTTTCTACAGATTTGTAACGCAAATTCTCAACCTGTGAAAATATTTTTATATGAGACTGTCACTGTAGCGGAAACTGTTGTAAATTTTTCAGTAAGAAAGGTAAGTGCGTCGTGGGCACCCAGCCGTGCGACAGTCGCCTGGGAAAAAAGCCATTAGTGTGTGCCATTCAGAGGCACAGGTTAAAAAAAAAGGGAAGCCATTATCCTCGCTATTGACATTCCTTTGTAGAAAGCATCGTAAATACGATATCCTCAAACTTGATTACACTGTAGAGTTCTTAATTTATGACATTTACTGAAATGAAATGATGAGAAACATTTTATATCTATTGTCTTTCTAGCTGAGAAATTGCTCATTTTGTTTAATATCCAGTTTCTATCTGCATTGCAGCATTGGTTAAAATAAAATTTAATAGATGTACTAATATCACTATTTTCTGTCTACAGACCCAGTAAAGAATCATTTTATGATGTACTTTCTTGGAAAAGAGAGCACAAATAGACATTTCCCTTCACAGGAATTGCAAAAATAATTTTTTACGATTTGGTAACTTATCTGCTAGCGTATGTTTTCGTGATGTATCACT
This sequence comes from Schistocerca gregaria, assembly GCF_023897955.1. NCBI lineage: Eukaryota > Metazoa > Arthropoda > Insecta > Orthoptera > Acrididae > Schistocerca > Schistocerca gregaria. Next base: position 921,037,821 of record NC_064921.1, on the reverse strand, counting down.
CTAGTGTTAAGATGTGACATAGGTATTAAACATTTTTACTATAATATTTTTTCTGCTTCAGCTTTGTCATGTTTAAATATAAATTATTACATTTATTGCTGTTCGCTATGCTTACTTGCATTTTTTTTTTGTCATTGCTGTTTGTATTAATTGTTTTGTGCCGCTGCATTGCCTCGTCCCTTTCTTAAGCATCCGAGCTCAGTAGATTTAAGTTAGCTTAAGAGGGGGTAGCCTATATAAGAGAATGAGTTGCGATGGATTTGAAGAAATGCACTGAGAGGTTATATGAGAAAAGTACAGAAAGCAGGTATAGATAGGACTTTTTGGAATTAATGAAGAACAAAGGGAGATCTCCGAGAAGTAAAGAAAGTTTTGTTTGCAAAATACTTATGTTGCAGAATTTTTCTAATACTAAGCTACATTCACTATGATGAGGAATACTGTTATCCTCAAATATAATTTGCATTAATAACATGTTATTTTCTTTGTAAAAATGTTTATAGACATTATTAATTCTGTTCTGTTTCAATTCTCATGTGTGAAATTAATGTTTCAAAAACTATTCTCATTATTTGATTTATTTACTTATATCATATTCGTGTAACACTGATGTATATGTTTATTTCTATTGTTTTGTAAAGCCTGTACTACTGCAAATGTTATCTGTATTGTTATGTTCTTTAAAGATGAATTTTGTAACTTTGTCATTGTATTCTTATGTTATAAAATTGTAATTGACACCAGTTCATCAAATTAAGTAACTTGTAAATTACATTTCACTGCACACATTTCTGTTGGTCATAGTATATGGACAATATGTGAGAAGTAGGGACTGATAATGTTTGCATGTGTGTTAATAATTCAGTAAGGGACTGGATAACAGCATTGCTGGTTGTAAGGACATTTCAAAAACAATTTTTGTGAGTGCACAAGTGGTGGTTATGGACTTGCTATATTATCCGCAAGACTCTTCAGTGGTGATTGTGCGCCTGCACAGTCAAACAGATGGCTGCTGGCCATCTCTACAAGGACTACAGTGGGTCTACACCTTTGTTGACCCACCAATACCATTATTTCTACAAGGACTGAAGTGGGTCTGCACCTCTGGTGGCCCACCAATAGTAATCTCTACCAGGACTACAGTGGGTCTGCTCTGTGATGACCTACCTACCGATAGTCTTCAACGTCAACTGACTCTGTTCTGGCCCATTACCTGTCTGCATGTCAAGAGTCAGCACTATCTTTCCGTTGGAAGGACAACACTATTTCTTCAAGACTGCATGGAAATCCACTACTTCCAAGTGCATTTTCTTTTATTGCTCAGTCTTTGAGAAAAACACTACTATTTTACTGTGATGTGATCAGGACTGTCTATATGCACTGTGAGAAAATTTTAGTTTTTGACCAACATTGTATCAATAAGTGTGTGCATTTGATTTCTTTGCTATTGTAATCATAATTATGAAAAAAAATTTCAAATCTGTATTGGCCACTGCCCAAAACAACTAGTAAAAATTTTTTTGTGGGGAGCATGGGGCCTATGTAAGTAGGCTGTTTACGTTTTCTTATTGGTAACGCCACGTGGCGCTCTGTATGAAAAATCACTGGCTGTACCGTGTGCAGTCATGGCTGGTTTGCATTGTTGTCTGCCATTGTAGTGTTGGGCAGCGGCAGCTGGATGCTAACAGCGCATAGCGTTGCTCAGTTGGAGGTGAGCCGCCAGCGGTGGTGGACGTGGGGAGAGAGATGGCGGAGTTTTGAAATTTGTAAGAATTGGTGTCATAAACTGATATATATATTATGACTATAAAGGTAAATACATTGTTTGTTCTCTATTAAAATCTTTCATTTGCTAACTATGCCTATCAGTAGTTAGTGCTTTATGTAGTTTGAATCTTTTATTTAGCTTGTCTACTTTGTAGGTTCTAGAAATAACAAGAAAATTAATGTTAAAACTTCATTGTACATCTGTTTTACAGTGCATATCTCACCAAAACCTGTGTTTAAACCGTGATACCTCACATTCACAGTACTATATGGGGCGTGATAAATAGCGTACTAAGGAGGGTGGTATTTATTGTGTATGAGACATCAGACGCATATTTATGAACGGTTCACTGATGACATTACTACGCTGACTGAAAGTGAAGAAGAATTAGATGATCTTCTAAATAGACTAAACAGTCCAATGAGTACAGAATATGAACTGTGAGTAAATAGACGAAAGTAATGAGAAGGAACAGAAATAAGGACAGCGAGAAACTTAACATCAGGATTGACAGTCACGAATTATATGAAGCTAAGGAATTCTACTACCTAGGTAGCAAAATAACTAATAACGGACGGCGCAAGGACAGCAGAAGCTGTCTATCACTAGTAAAAAGTTCATTCATGGCCAAGAGATGACTACTAACCATGAGGAAGAAATTGCTGAGAGGGTACATCTAGAGCACATCATTGTATGGCAGTGAAACCTGGAAACCGGAACAGAAGAGAATGGAAGCATTTGAGATGCGGTTCTGCAGATGCAGATGCTGAAAATTAAGTGGACTGATAAGGTGAACAATCAGGAGCCTCTGCGCAGTGGAAAGGAACATGTGGAAACCACTGACAAGGAGAAGGGACATGATGATAGGACATCTGTTAAAACATGAGGGAATGACTTCTATGATAATAGAGGGATTGTAGAGAACAAAAATTGTAGAGGACGACAGAGAGTGTAAGACATCTAGCTGATAATTGAGGACGTGGTTTGCAAGTACTACTCTGAGGTGTAGAGGCTGGCACAGTAGAGGAAACTGTCGCGGACCGCCTTCAATGAGTCATAAGAATAATGAGTCAAAAAAACGCATACCGCTTCCCACTGAATCCTCATTGGGAAGGGAGCAACGCACATCAGTACTCGTTTTGTCGTCAACACAAGTTGAAAATTTTAACGATGAAGCTACTTTTGTTCAAAAATAGTTCGAAAATAGAGGTATTTACTAAACTTTTGGTTTTTTCAACAGCCACACACAATGCCTGAGCGCTGCTATATAGTACTATGGTACTCGCACAGAGGCAAGTTATCTCTAACTTATTCTTGAATAAAGATTCATATTTCATGTTCAGATTGGCTCCAGAACACTTCTGGCTAGTAGCACAGGATAAGTTTGTGTAATGCACCAAGATCCTCTATAGCGCCCGAGGAAAGTTGGTCAGAGCAGGAAGCGTATTAGTGGCTGAAGAAATTTCGTAAACACTCTCAGCCATCTGAATGTCATACAAATAAGCGAGATTCCTGTAGCATCCCAGCTAGCATTTAACAGAACCATCTTCGGATGCATCTGTGAATAGTTCCCACTATGTGGCCTGGAATATTTATATCCTGACTCTCCCAAAACTGCTAATGAATTTAAAAAACTTAAAATCTATCCTCGCAGACAGAGGCTAATTTATTTAAATTGCTAGTTAGCCTACAGCTGAGTTTCTACCAACCACCACAATGGGAAGTCACGTTTCTACGCCAAGAAATGAGAATTGTTGACAGGTTCATCTGAAGAAAGGACTGGCAGTCTGGGAATCGATTATCCAAACAGAAACTAAAAGCCTTGCTGTAGTTTGCAAATAATTGAATTATAATTACGAATCATCACATGGTTGCTTTCCCACCAGCCACTACAATGGAAAGTCTCGATACATGTGTGTTTTAAAATCATTGAGCCAAACATCTAAAAGTGGTAGATCTCATCATGGCTAAAAACATTTTTTGCAGAGAAAATGTTCGCTAAAGCTTCGTGTCGACGCTGGACGTCCTTCAGTATTTGCCGGGCCGAAATATCAGGGTCTACGAATCAAGTGTGCTGCATTCTACCAATCCGAGTAAACTTGTAAAATGATTTTCAACAAGAAAACCACAAGAATGAGTGTCACTAAACAGAGAAAAATATTTTAAAAATGAATCATGAACTTTTATTTTGCTGGGCGTACTACCAATCGCACAGAGCGGACGACTGGATGATAGGCAACATGCATAGCATATAAACACCACAGAGTGCCTACACCCTGCCACTTTCAGTGGCATAACCAGTCTCTGAGAACGCCTCGCTTCACTGCGAAGCGTCCGCAAACATTTTTGTCGTTAACAAAAGTTGTCCCCCCCCCCCCCCCCCCCCATAAACCATGGACCTTGCCGTTGGTGGGGAGGCTTGCGTGGCTCAGCGATACAGATGGCCGTTCCATAGTTGCAACCACAACGGAGGGGTATCTGTTAAGAGGCCAGACAAACATGTGGTTCCTGAAGAGGGGCAGCAGCCTTTTCAATAGTTGCAGGGGCAACAGTCTGGATGATTGACTGATCTGGCCTTGCAACATTAACCAAAACGGCCTTGCTGTGCTGGTACTGCGAACGGCTGAAAGCAAAGGGAAACTACAGCTGTAATTTTTCCCGAGGGCATGCAGCTTTACTGTATGATTAAATGATGATGGCGTCCTCTTGGGTAAAATATTCCGGAGGTAAAATAGTCCCCCATTCGGATCTCCGGGCGGGGACTACTCAGGAGGATGTCGTTATCAGGAGAAAGAAAACTGGCGTTCTATGGATCGGAGCGTGGAATGTCAGATCCCTTAATCGAGCAGGTAGGTTGGAAAATTTAAAAAGGGAAATGTATAGGTTAAAGTTAGATATAGTGGGAATTAGTGAAGTTCAGTGGCAGGAGGAACAAGACTTCTGGTCGGGTGAATACAGGGTTATAAATACAAAATCAAATAGGGGTAATGCAGGAGTAGGTTTAATAATGAATAAAAAAATAGGAGTGCGGGTAAGCTACTACAAACAGCATAGTGAATGCATTATTGAGGCCAAGATAGACACAAAGCCCATGCCTATTACAGTAGTACAAGTTCATAAGCCAACTAGCTCTGCAGATGATGAAGAAACTGATGAAATGTATGATGAGATAAAAGAAATTATTCAGGTAGTGAAGGGAGACGAAAATTTAATAGTAATGGGTGACTGGAATTCGTCAGTAGGAAAAGGGAGAGAAGGAAACATAGTAGGTGATTATGGATTGGGGCTAAGATATGAAAGAGGAAGGCGCCTGGTAGGATTTTTTGCACAGAGCATAACTTAATCATAGCTAACACTTGGTTCAAGAATCATAAAAGAAGGTTGTATACATGGAAGAATCCTAGAGATACTAAAAGGTATCAAACAGATTATATGATGGTAAGGCAGAGATTTAGGAATCAGGTTTTAAATTGGAGGACATTTCTAGGGGTAGATGTGGACTCGGACCACGATCTATTGGTTATGACCAACTGCAAAAAGGTGGGAATTTAAGGACATGGGATCTGGATAATCTGAAAAAACCAGAGGTTGTACAGAGTTTCAAGGAGAGCATAAGGGAACAATTGACAGGAATGGGGGAAAGAAACACAGTAGAAGAAGAATGGGTAGCTCTGAGGGATGAAGTAGTGAAGGCAGCAGAGGATAAAGTGGGTAAAAAGACGAGGGCTGGTAGAAATCCTTGGGTAACAGAAGAAATATTTAATTTAATTGATGAAATGAGAAAATATAAAAATGCAGTAAATGAAGCAGGCAAAAAGGAATACAAACGTCTCATAAATGAGATAGACAGGAAGTGCAAAATGGCTAAGCAGGGATGGCTAGAGGACAAATGTAAGGATGTAGAAGCTTATCTCACTAGGGGTAAGATAGATACTGCCTACAGGAAAATTAAAGAGACCTTTGGAGAGAAGAGAACCACGTGCATGAATATCAAGAGGTCAGATGGCAACCCAGTTCTAAGCAAAGAAGGGAAGGCAGAAAGGTGGAAAGAGTATATAGAATGTTTATACAAGGGCTATGTACTTAAGGACAATATTATGGAAATGGAAGAGGATGTAGATGAAGACGAAATGGGAGATACGATACTGCGTGAAGAGTTTGACAGAGCACTGAAAGACCTGAGTCGAAACAAGGCCCCCAGAGTAGACAACATTCCATTAGGACTACTGACGGCCTTGGGAGAGCTAGTCATGACAAAACTCTACCAGCTAGTGAACAAGATGTATGAGACAGGCGAAATACCCTCAGACTTCAAGAAGAATATAATAATTCCAATCCCAAAGAAAGCAGGTGCTGACAGATGTGAAAATTACCGAACTATCAGTTTAATTTGTCACAGCTGCAAAATACTAATGTGAATTCTTTACAGACGAATGGAAAAACTGGTAGATGCGGACCTCGGGGAGGATCAGTTTGGATTCCGTAGAAATGTTGGCACACGTGAGGCGATACTGACCTAACTACTTATCTTAGAAGAAAGATTAAGAAAAGGCAAACCTACGTTTCTAGCATTTGTAGACTTAGAGAAATCTTTTGACAATGTTGACTGGAATACTCTCTTTCAAATTCTGAAGGTGGCGGGGGTAAAATACAGGGAGCGAAAGGCTATTTACAATTTATACAGAAACCAGATGGCGGTCATAAAAGTCGAGGGGCATGAAAGGGAAATAGCGGTTGGGAAAGGAGTGAGACAGGGTTGTAGCCTCTCCTCGGTGTTATTTAATCTGTACATTCTGCAAGCAGTAAAGGAAACAAAACAAAAATTCGGAGTAGGTATTAAAATCCATGGAGAAGAAATAAAAACTTTGAGGTTCGCCGATGTCAATGTAATTCTGTCAGAGACGTCAAAGGACTTGAAAGAGCAGTTGAACGGAATGGACAGTGTCTTGAAAGGAGGATATAAGATGAACATTAACAAAAGCAAAACGAGGATAATGGAATGTAGTCAAATTAAATCGGGTGATGCTGAGGGAATTAGATTCAGAAATGAGACACTTAAAGTAGTAAAGGAGTTTTGCTATTTAGGAAGTAAAATAACTGATGATGGTCGAAGTAGAGAGGATATAAAATGTAGACTGGCAATGGCAAGGAAAGCGTTTCTGAAGAAGAGAAATTTGTTAACATCGAATATAGATTTATGTATCAGGAAGTCGTTTCTGAAAGTATCTGTTTGGAGTGTAGCCATGTATGGAAGTGAAACATGGACGATAACTAGTTTGGACAAGAAGAGAATAGAAGCTTTCGAAATGTGGTGCTACAGAAGAATACTGAAGATAAGGTGGATAGATCACGTAACTAATGAGGAGGTATTGAATAGGATTGGGGAGAAGAGAAGTTTGTGGCACAACTTGACTAGAAGAAGGGATCGGTTGGTAGGACATGTTTTGAGGCATCAAGGAATCACAAATTTAGCATTGGAGGGCAGCGTGGAGGGTGAAAATCGTAGAGGGAGACCGAGAGATGAGTACACTAAACAGATTCAGAAGGATGTAGGTTGCAGTAGGTACTGGGAGATGAAGCAGCTTGCACAGGATAGAGTAGCATGGAGAGCTGCATCAAACCAGTCTCAGGACTGAAGACAACAACAACAACATAATGTGTAGAACAATGAAACAATTTAAAATCAGAGATGATGCAAAAGTTTATATTAAAATTGAGTGGAAGTCCAACTCCACAACAGCTGTTTCTTGTGTTTCACTGTGTGACTACCGATTTCATAACCTGGAGGTATATCTTCAGGTCATATCTGCATTCAGAATAAAACTACATAAGTAAAAGCTCTAGTAGTCAACATGATCCACAGAACAAAGTAGAAAGTAAAGCGATGTACTCAAAAAACTAATTATTCATGTGCCACGAATACCAAGTTACAAGTGCGCGTCAAAACATGTCATGTCTCAGTAAAACCTTGGGTGAAGCGGCAGATGGACCTACTATCCGAATCATGCATGATCACTAATACATCTCCAAAACACAATCAAAATGCGAGCCTGTGACGCTATTATCGATATTACCTGTAATGGTAAATGAAGCTCTTTATTTTTCTTTTTTTTTTTTGCTTGATGTTTAACTATCCTCTTTGATGCTACATCCATGTACATGTTTCATTGATTATTTGTGATAATTTATATAACTGTAATTAATCTTTAGATATTATTAACCTATAATTGTAATATCAAAAGTTGTGTGTTGTGAAAGAATGAAAGAGATATATTTTACTGGCTTATGCACAGGGAAAGTGGGTTTCTAATCATATAAAACTTGGAAGCCCCTCTGCAACGGAACTGGCTAGGCGGGAATAGCAAAGGTGCATCTGGCGGTCGAACAGCAAAGCTCCTTTGTGGCATGAGTCAGTTGGTGGCTAAAAGGCAAAGAGTGCGCATCTTGCGAACTGAATGACGAGAGAAGAAGAACCAGATTATATAATATAGCCTCGGATGCGGAAGGAATACGACTTATTTTTCATGCCATACTTTGGTTAGCTTTGCACTATGAAAATCCGACGCCTAGAAGAGAATTTCCAGAGTCTGTGGTACAGGAGGAGCCGTGGATATTTTTGCCGCCTTTTGAGTAGCACAGGAGATCGATGCTACTTCCACCTTCATTTTAAATGGACCAGTTATGTGGTTCCTTTTTCACTAATAATTTTGTGTTCTGTAAACTTTGTGTTGAGCCCCTGTAACTTATCCTTAGTCACTTACCAAGACAGGGTCCTACCCCAAGTACTATGATGAATCCGAGTATCCTGTTTTACTGAACTGAAAATCAATTATTTTTCGTAACAAAAGTTAACTAGCTTTGTGTAGTTGTAAAATACATAATTTTTATGAGCATAAGTTTTATAGTACTCTACGTAGTTTTCATAAATGGATAATTGAAGTATTCAGTTCAAAGATTCTTTTTATTGAAATAATAGTGTTTACAGTTTCGTGTGTTATGTAGTTAACAGTTTTTCCCGTATTGTGTTATGAGTTAAGTGTTCAGCCACATTCTGAATCTACCGATAAATTAGTTTCTGAATACCCATGCTAATTGCTGAGCCAAATCTAATGGTCATAGTGCAATAACAGCAGTCAAGAATAAGCAACTGGCTACATTTATTCAAACGATACATATCCAGATGTAACATATGCCGTTTGCGTTAAATGATTTAAGGTAGTGAATATTCCTTGAGAATTAAAATAATAATCAGAACAAAAGATACAATTTGTCATAACTGTTTCAATAGTAGTAATTCCCTATGACAAGACTGACAGAAGGATCTCTTGTCCACATCAATACTGCTCCACCATTAGTAATCATTTACCTGTAATCATCATTACCGCCCTACTGTATTGTATGGGTAGTAAGTGTCCTGCATCATTCAAGTCAATTCGCTCTTACGATACTTGCTAAACGGTGCTACTGTCTTGTACCTTATTAGCAAACCAGAAGTTTAATATCAAGCAAAGTTAACCCACATAGTTAACATTCTTTACGAGCCATGATAGTGTTGGGGCACTTAAAACACTTAGTAAAAGCAAGTCTTACAGTCCAGACTGTATACCAATTACACTCCTGGAAATGGAAAAAAGAACACATTGACACCGGTGTGTCAGACCCACCATACTTGCTCCGGACACTGCGAGAGGGCTGTACAAGCAATGATCACACGCACGGCACAGCGGACACAACAGGAACCGTGGTGTTGGCCGTCGAATGGCGCTAGCTGTGCAGCATTTATGCACCGCCGCCGTCAGTGTCAGCCAGTTTGCCGTGGCATACGGAGCTCCATCGCAGTCTTTAACACTGGTAGTATGCCGCGACAGCGTGGACGTGAACCGTATGTGCAGTTGACGGACTTTGAGCGAGGGCTTATAGTGGGCATGCGGGAGGCCGGGTGGACGTACCGCCGAATTGCTCTACACGTGGGGCGTGACGTCTCCACAGTACCTCGATGTTGTCGCCAGTGGTCGGCGGAAGGTGCACGTGCCCGTCGACCTGGGACCAGACCGCAGCGACGCATGAATGCACGCCAAGACCGTAGGATCCTACGCAGTGCCGTAGGGGACCGCACCGCCACTTCCCAACAAATTAGGGACACTGTTGCTCCTGGGGTATCGGCGAGGACCATTCGCAACCGTCTCCATGAAGCTGGGCTACGGTCCCGCACACCGTTAGGCCGTCTTCCGCTCACGCCCCAACATCGTGCAGCCCGCCTCCAGTGGTGTCGCGACAGGCGTGAATGGAGGGACGAATGGAGACGTGTCGTCTTCAGCGATGAGAGTCGCTTCTGCCTTGGTGCCAATGATGGTCGTATGCGTGTTTGGCGCCGTGCAGGTGAGCGCCACAATCAGGACTGCATACGACCGAGGCACACAGGGCCAACACCCGGCATCATGGTGTGGGGAGCGATCTCCTTCACTGGCCGTACACCTCTGGTGATCGACGAGGGGACACTGAATAGTGCACGGTACATCCAAACCGTCATCGAACCCATCGTTCTACCATTCCTAGACCGGCAAGGGAACTTGCTGTTCCAACAGGACAATGCACGTCCGCATGTATCCCGTGCCACCCAACGTGCTCTAGAAGGTTTAAGTCAACTACCCTGGCCAGCAAGATCTCCGGATCTGTCCCCCATTGAGCATGTTTGGGACCGGATGAAGCGTCGTCTCACGCGGTCTGCACGTCCAGCACGCACGCTGGTCCAACTGAGGCGCCAGGTGGAAATGGCATGGCAAGCCGTTCCACAGGACTACATCTAGCATCTCTACGATCGTCTCCATGGGAGAATAGCAGCCTGCATTGCTGCGAAAGGTGGATATACACTGTACTAGTGCCGACATTGTGCATGCTCTGTTGCCTGTGTCTATGTGCCTGTGGTTCTGTCAGTGTGATCATGTGATGTATCTGACCCCAGGAATGTGTCAATAAAGTTTCCCCTTCCTGGGACTATGAATTCACGGTGTTCTTATTTCAATTTCCAGGAGTGTATGTTCCTTTCAGAGTGTGCTGACGCAATAGCCCCACGCTTAACAATAATAGACAACTGCTTACTCGACGAAAGATCCGTTTGCGACGTCTGGAACGTTGCACTGGCAAGAAAGGCAGTAGGAGTAATTCACTAAATTATAGGCCCAAATCATTATTGTAGGCATGCACAAAATTCTGTAACATATATTGTGTTCGAACATTATGAATTACCTCGAAGACAACGGTCTTACACACAGTTAACACGTATTTAGGAAACATCGTTCTTCTGAAATAAAACCAGCTTTTTACTCACACGAAGTGTTGAATGCAATTGACAAGGGATTTCAAATTGACTCCCTATTTCTAGATTTCCAGAGGGATTATGACACTGTACCTCACAAGCTGCTTGTAATCAAATTTCGTGTCTACAGAATATCGTCTCAGTTAGGCGAGTGGATTCATGATTTCCTTTCAGAGAGGTCTCATTTGGTAGTAACTGACGGAAAGCCGTCGAGTAATGCGGAAGTGATTTCTGGCATTCCGCAAGGTAGTATTATAGGCCCTCTGCTGTTCCTTATCTATATAAATGATTTAAGAGACAATATAAGCAGCCGTCTTAGGTCGTTTGCAGATGATGCTGTCGTTTAACGTCTAGTAAAGTCATCAGAAGATCAAAACAAACTGCAAAACGATTTAGAAAAGATATCTGTATGGAATTTAAAAAGTGGCAGTTGACCTTCAATAATGAAAATTGTGAGGTCATCAACATGAGTAGTATAAGAAATTGGGGAGAAGAGAAGTTTGTGGCACAACTTGACTAGAAGAAGGGATCGGTTGGTAGGACATGTTTTGAGGCATTAAGGGATCACAAATTTAGCATTGGAGGGCAGCGTGGAGGGTAAAAATCGTAGAGGGAGACCGAGAGATGAGTACACTAAGCAGATTCAGAAGGATGTAGGTTGCAGTAGGTACTGGGAGATAAAGCAGCTTGCACAGGATAGAGTAGCATGAAGAGCTGCATCAAACCAGTCTCAGGACTGAAGACAACAACAAACAACAACATGGAATATGGCTGCACCGAACTCCCGCCACTCCGAAGACTCTTGGGATGTAAACTAAACCGTAAGTTGGAAACAGTGAGAACCAAGACCCATCTGCAGTCTGTGATGCCAAGGTGTACGTCACACCCGTCACTCGACGGAATTAAGTCACCTTGGTCGGTCTCCATAGGCCAGGTACTATTCTTTGGCACCACGTTTTCCTGTTACGGGCTTTTGCATCAATGATGATTCTGGAATTCCGGCTCGCACTGGAGTTTTCTCCTCATTGAGCTTCCTTTGTGTTGTTTTCGTGCTAAAATTCAGCTCTGCAGTGGCTTTTGCAAGTGTCGTCCTCTTATTTTTCGTCACTGTCCTCTTCAGTGACGTCTGCCACGAACACCCAACACAAACTTTGGTCCGTTCTCTGACTCGTCCGCTTTGTGACTTAGCCGATAATGTTCTTATGCTTTCTCTGTATGCTGTATAGATCTTGGTTATGGTGCCTCTTGGAACACCAAACATTCCGGCTACCTTCGTTATGGAAGCATCCACAGTACGACCACCAACAATTTGCCCACCCTCGAATGCACTGAGTTCCTGCGTAATGTACTCACAATTACATAGAACATGGTTCAGACCATAACTGGCAACTGCAGCATGTCGAAGACAACCGTACAACCTGCAGGCTTGGCTAACATCTACATTTATGTTCAAGTACGGAATTTCTTACTGTGTTTCCACGCTTTTGTCCAAGCTCTGTATGTCTGAAATGATCTTTTAAACTATTTTTATTATTTTAGTGCAACTTGTTTTTATCTTTATCCCATTGTGGGGTTCGTTGTGTTATTCAGTGGTTTGGTATTTAATTAATTTGTAAATGACAATGATAATTTTATTTCATTACAATGAGTAATTACAAAATAATTTTTTATCCCGGCTAAAGATTTGGTCAAGTTGCTAAAGAAATCCAAGTTAACGTTGTGTTAAAGTGTTGTCTGTAGGTTGTGTAAGTGTCACTAAATCACAGTTCATATAACAGATTCTATAAAACTATTTATTATGATGGAAACAGTTATCTTCAGAAAAATAATCATTAAAACCACCGAATATCAGCTGCGCACAACACTAACGTATGTTATCTGAAACATTATTCTTCGCAACTTGTGCATAGTTAATTTCGGCTCCATACATCAGCAAGAAAAGTTTGTTGTATGCATGTTTTAAATAACCAATCTGATTCGAATTATTTTCATTAAAATGAGATCGGGACCACCGTAGCACATTTATTTTTACACATTTTTATTACCTTCGGCATTTATGTCTGCAGAGTTGTCTAATTTGAATTTGCAGCTGAGATAATTGTTAAGATAGAAGCAAACAATTGACAGAGGCTTTCTACTGTTAGAGCAAATTTCGTTTTAACAGGATAAGTACTTGAATTGATGCTTATTAAACTTTACTTTTATATTGTGAACGACTTAGCCTAATTTGCATCAAGAAAACCTTTGATTCTTTCGTAAGAAACACAGATAAAAATGCGATACAAATCGCTATCATCAATGGCTGCGCTCCTTGCAGCGGAAAGAAATAATTAACACAGAGAATGCTTATAGAGAGAGGAATTAAAGTTACAAATAATTATTCACTCATATTTATCATAATAATGAATTCTATTCTCAAGTAATAATTAACAAATAATTTCTAAACAGAACTCAGTTTGAAATGCGTCTTGCGTGCGCAACCTACAAAAGCCAACCAAAAAAGGTAAAAACAAAGGAAAACAAACGCAGATCATAAAATGAATTTACAATTATCATTGTCTTTGTATGATACACATCGATATGCCCAACTACATCATAAAATATTATATAAATAGTTAATATTTACCCTCATTCTGTTTTACTTCACTGCTTTTCTAAACGTCGGATAGATAATGTTTATAACTGTTAGAGGCATAGTTTCCTCTCGCCGCACTATAGCTAAAATTTATCTTGTGGATGTTACGCCATTTTCATCGTCATTTTTAATATGGGCACTAAAGACTTCGATGTTATGCGCCAGAACAATCCTGTCATCCCATCTTGTCAACGTTCTGCATAAAAGGAGTCATCCTAATGCCACACATTTAGACAATGGTTCGTTTGTAATGAAATTATTACAGAGTATGGAACTGCGGAACATGAAACCTTATGTGCAAGTTAGCTCGTTACACTACGAGAAAGACTGAATGAAAGCTTTAGGTACTGTGTGAATAATGGTTTTAACTGTATGCCAAATGTTATGTTCCTAAATCTCATTATTTACTGTGGCAAAGCGGTGACTGATTAATTCTTATTACTATTTTTTGACCTGGGATTCAGTTTCAGAATTTATATCTACAACCAAACTTTATGAAACCAACGAATATATGAATAGTAATGTCACACCCATCATGAAACTATATATTCATCAATTTATTTATATCTGAAATTTTATTTAACGTAATCTATGGTAGTTTTCAAATGAACTATCATCATCATCGAGAAACATCAGACTAGTAAACATTTAGTTGTACCGCTTGTTCACAGTCTTTTGTTTCAGAACGTGTAACGCACTAGTTGGTTGAGACAAACTGCACTCAACCGTCACTTCTTTTTCATCGATAGGTGAGAATAAGAACTTAGATACCACTGTATTTTCCGTTTCGTTGTGCACGTTCTGGTAGTCGTATTAATTTCGTGTGAGACAGCGCACATATTTCAAAGAAATTAATGTGCAGGCAACTACCGCACTATCAACAGAAATTTGACCTTGAGTGCCTCGGACAAGCTCTCCGCGGACGAATCGCATGGCGCTACCCTTCTTGTGGACTCCCCATTTGCCGTTGACCCTGGCAAGAGGCAATTAGGTGAGTGACGAGAGGGAATTGCTTCCTAACAAGACGCATGTGCCTTGGCGTCGCTGCCCGTCACTGTCACTGCGCTGGATCGATGTTCTGTTCCGAATTAGACTGGAAGAATTCATTACCGCAGCGTGGTCTCTGGAAATGTAGTACCGCATGGAACGACCACACAGTAAAGACTTAATTAAGCCACATGGACGGAACATATTACTGAATAATATTACTTGCAGTAAATAAAATTCCACCCATTCTCCGATCTTCTTTATTAATGTCACCAGTTTCGAACGATTAATTCTTCCATCGTGAGGCTTTTATCCTCAAACTGGCCGGAATCTCATTTATTGCCAGTAATAACTGTTACGCACAAGTCACAAAATAAGTGAGCTTATTAATCATACTACTGCTTTATATTGCACCATAAACTAAAAGAACAATAGTTTTAAAAAGTCACATCATCGTCACCTTTGACTGTAATAATATATTTGTATGTATAAACCACGGTTGCAGATTCGACACTTCAACTACTTACTCCCACGCTTTTAACATTAACAGCTAATACGTAAGATTCTGAAATGCGTCAAGCATCATTCAAAGTTGTTCCGCGTGAGTGATTCAGACACCTGTTAATCTAAATGGCTCAAGTAGCAGCAGCAGTTACAATGTGTTCCAAAAAAATCAGGCGTCGTTGTTATGTTCTGGCGAACACCTCCAGTACTCTGACACCAGCGCACCCATGTTCATTGTTATAATCTGCCAAGAAATTTCAAAATCGCGCTGCAGAGTGGAAAACTGATTTTGTCGACAGTCCCTTGACCGTGCTAAAGTTGCTTCTCCGCACCATTATTTTTTCCACAATTGTTCGTTCCACAAGGTATCAATGAAAACTATCAAGTTTGGAAAATCAGAAGTAAAGTTTTGATGGCATCTCTTGAGTCATTACAGGACGTCTCAGCCATTAGGAGCATTACTTTCGGAGGATACGATTCCGGGTTTCAGTCGCTGTGCAGGACGCTGCTTCGATCTGCCAGAATATTACCGCTGCATAGCCATCTCATACAGACCAATAAACAAAGTTGCTCTACTCCCCACAACTTAAAGATGCAGGTTAGATCATCACATATTTCTGTATGTCACAGAGGTGCTCTTACTACTTATTCCGAGAATACTGTCGGGAGACATAAAGAGACATAAAGTGATGTAGCAAAACGTTATGACCACCTGCTTTACAGGGTGCTGGTCCAGCTTTCGATGGCAATGCACCACTCATTCTACGTGGTACAGATTCGTAAGTTCTTGGTATCAGAATGAATTTTTCACTCCGTAGCGAAGTGTGCTCTGATATGAAACTTCCTGGCTGAGTAAAACTGTGTGCCGGACCGAGATTAGAACTCGAGACCTTTTCCTTTCGCGAGAATGTGCTCTACCTACTGAGCTACCCAAGCACGACCCTCGACCCCTCCTCACAGCTTTACTTTCGCCAGTATCTCATCTCCTACTTTCTAAACCTTCAGGCTGTTGAATCGTGCTTGGGTAGCCCAGTCAGTAGAGCACTTTCCCGCAAAAGGCAAAGGGGCCGAGGCGATCCAACACATACTTTGAGTCTTCCAGGAAGTTTCAAGTCCTTGGTAAGTTTCCAGATGTTTGTAGCATCGGATGTAGGCGCACAGGTCATGCAATCCTCGTCAGTTACGAGGCGGTGGTTTGCTCACACGGAACTGGCTCTCGATTGCGTTCCAGGTGTGTTTTATTGCGTACAGAACAGGGGAACCTGGTAATCAAAACGTCAACCTGCTTCTCAAACGACTCTATCTCGATTATAACTTTCTAACACGAATTGTTAGATTGCTTGAAGATGTCGAAGCAGACATCAGGCATGAATGGAGGTAGCTGGTGTTTATATAGTCCGCAACTGTTTGCTGCCTGTGATTCCTACCAAAGGTCCTATGAGAGCCCAGATAAACGTCCACCAAATACATCCCCCCTCCTCCCCAAAGACCTTTCTGTGGGCGATGATTTTTTCGAGCAGATATTCGCAATTCTGACACTACCATCGGTCCTGTGTTGCAGAAAACATGATTCGTATGACCAGGTGACATGCTTCCATAGATCCAAAGTCCAGTCTCGATGATTAAGTGCCCACTTCTATCGTAACTGACATAGTCGTGCCAACTTGGGAAACCCTAAGTTTGAACGCTTGGGACTGTGGCGCCCCATGTTTAGTTTCTAGTACAGAACAGTATGATCTGAAACACTTGTAGCTCCACCAGACTTGCACTCTGTCGTACTCTGTCCTGCTTTAAAGAGTTGGCAAGCTTCCAGCCTCCACGATCTATAATGAGGTGTGAACGCTTAACAACTTGTGGTTCACTCGAGGTTTCACTGTCTTCGGATCACTTTGTGTAGATTTTTAAGTCAGCAGCGCTCGAATAGTAGACTAATGTCGCCATGGACGTCCAGGTTTGCGACCCTTCACGCCGACATAATAGTTCCTCTCTCGCCTCTGCTCCGCTTATATACATACCTCACAGCGTCACGTGCTCGCAGTTCCACCAAACGGCATACATTCTTGCGGTGGACAGTTCTCATAATGTTTCGGCCAAGTATATATTGGAGTTCTCCATTGTTCGGCAATAAACTCCATAACACAAGATTCCGCATACGCTACGAACTACTTAAACACATACGTTATGAATGACACTACTGGCCATTACAATTGCTGCACCACGAAGATGACGTGCTACAGACGCTGTGATATGTAAATGATTAGGTTTTCAGAGCATTCGCACAAGGTTGGCGCCGGTGGCGATACTTATAACGTGCTGACGTGAGGAAAGTTTCCAACCGATTTCTCATACACAAACAGCAGTTGACCGGCGTTGCCTGGTGAAATGTTGTTGTCATACCTGGTGTAAGGAGGAGAAATGCGTACCATCACGTTTCCGACGCTAATAAAGGTCGGATTGTAGCCTATCGCGATTGCGGTTTATCGTATCGCGACACTGCTGATCGCGTTGGTCGAGATCCAATGATAGTTAGCAGAAAATGTAATCGGTGGGTTGAGGAGGGTAATACGGAACTTCTTGCTTGATCCCAACGGCCTCGTATCACTAGCAGTCGAGATGACAGGCATATTATCCACATGGCTGTAGCGGATCGTGCAGCCACGTCTCGATCCCTGAGTCAACAGATGGGGACGTTTGCAAGACAACAACCACCTCCACGAACAGTTCGACGATGTTTGCAGCAGCATAGACTATCAGCTCGGAGACCATGGCTGCGGTTACCCTTGACGCTGCGTCACAGACAGGAGCGCGAGCGATGGTGTACTCAACGACGAACCTGGATGCACGAATGACAAAACGTCATTTTTTCGGATGAATCCAGGTTCTGTTTACCCTGGCCAGCACATTTTACAGACCTCTCACCAACTGAAAACGTCTGGTCAATGTTGGCCGAGCAAGTTGCTCGTCACAATACGCCAGTCACTACTCTTGATGAACTGTGGTATCGTGTTGAAGTTGCATGGGCAGCTGTACCTGTACACGCCATGCAAGCTCTGTTTGACTCAATGCCCAGGCTTATCAAGGCCGTTATTACGGCCAGAAATAGTTGCTCTGCGTACTGATTTCTCAAGACTAATGCACCCTAATTGCGTGAAAATGTTATCACATGTCAGTTCTAGTATAATATATTTCTCCAATGAATACCCGTTTATCATCTACGTTTCTTCTTGGTGTAGCACTTTTAATGGGCAGTAGTGTAGTTAAGAACCGTCCATTCGCAGGGACTATAAACTTTTTCTTCTATAGTAACATTGATTAACGTTTTGCTACTGGTCATTTTCTACCATAGAGCCGTTTTCAAATTATGGATGTACACTTAAAACACACGAACGTTAGCCAAATCTATTGTGAATTGCCCACATAGAGAATCATATTTACGCATATTTTTCTAATTCCATGCCTGTCACTTTTACGTGCCTGTAAGACCAAAAACTGGCTGTCTTGTGTAAATAAATCCCAAATAATTAAAGAATTAGGTAATCCCCACATTAGGGAGGTTGTAGGCTTAACGAGGCAGAGAAAGGTCTAAGAAACATATTGGACTCCAGACATGGAGGCAGGTAAATAATTAATTGTTTGTTCTCTAATTTTGTAACTTAAAATTTTTGTGGTCTTGTGCGTTTTTTAGATCTCACAGCCTTTTACAAGGTCCAGGAATCTGTTTGTGCCGATAGCTAGAAAGTGCTGGAGAACGTACTATTTATAGTCTTCATTGCACAGGTCCACCTCTCAGCTCACCCAAACTGGCATTAGTCAAAGGAGTGAGGAATCACGACGATAAATCAAAGTCTACTGCCGTTGAACGAAACAGTACGTTACGATCAATGTTCACACGCACAAGGAATTGGTTCTCCAAATGATTAATGTTGCCTAACGTACTCAGCAACCTGAACAGTTCCAAGACTATTTCTACTCTTGTTCCCATGTAATAAAAGTTAACTGCTGGCCTCAAAAATGAGAGTAATCTCGGACACTCGTCATGTGGTTTTCTACAAGATAGCGGGCGGCATACAGAAGAGGACGCGGGGAGTGAAACATGGGTTTTCCAAATAACTTTCCAATCCAAGTAATTTCACTTTTACATAGTTTCACCAATTATACGCGATATATCACACGAATGAAGAGAAGTAATGTTATTACTGACACCATCAGACGCAAAAACGGGCGCGAACTGAATCACTGAGGAATGTAGCACTTGCCCATATGGCTGACAATGATCGAATAACTTCAGAAGGAGACATCTCATCCCTTCTATGATAGGTCCGGATGGCGAAGGGAATTCTTGCTCCAAAAGCGCTTCTAAAGTTACCTGCAGTGCCCAACCAGCACCCTTTATATCTTTGTTAATTTAAGACTATCAACATTCCCAATTTTTCTATAAGTATCTCTGCCTTTATTTATTTTCGATAAAAATTTTGGCCTGCTCTAATTCTGTACCTTTTAAGTTTTACAGTGTTTTCTTGAAACTTGGTGGTTTATAGTGAAAGACAGATCAGACGTGCGTTATGCTATCGCCCAACTGTGCACCGGGTGAGTGATGATAATACCGAGGTGGCACAAAATTCTGCGGCCTTTTTGTCTTACGCAGGGGGCATTTCGAACAGGATTGATCTTA
Organism: Schistocerca gregaria; assembly: GCF_023897955.1. Classification (NCBI taxonomy): domain Eukaryota; kingdom Metazoa; phylum Arthropoda; class Insecta; order Orthoptera; family Acrididae; genus Schistocerca; species Schistocerca gregaria. The sequence goes on along the minus strand of NC_064921.1, from coordinate 921,017,939 downwards.
TTTTGTGGAAATACTATGCGAAATGTGTTTTTCCACCACCTCCTCACATCAAGGTAGTTTTAAGTTTCGTACAGGATGGTCTTGGTTTACAGTAGATGGATGTCTACCGTATTAATTGCAGGTATACATTATGGGATCAAACGTATCCGGACACCTGACCGAAAATGACTTACAAGTTTGGGAAAGAAAATTGTGAAAGACACCAACAAAAGTCTGCCCATAAGGCTTTGTTTGTGGTAGAGATTTCTGTGATGGTAGCTTAGAGCCATTACTGAACCAGATTCAGAGTATAATAAGGCTGCATTTCCTACGCAGACGATCTTTTAGTTACAGTATCTGCCAACACAAAGGCTAAATTAGAGGAAAATAGTAGGGTGGGTAGTTCTTGACAGACTAAGTAACTAACGGTAACAGAGGACAAAATAGTCCATATTTTACTAAAAGGAACATTATCAAGAACAAGAAGTCCCACGTTCAAAATAAACGATCAAACTATGAAAAGAAGTGTACAGGTACATTGGAATTAACATCGACTACAAGCAAGGCTTTCATGTACATGCAGAAACAGTCTGCCAGAGAGGCATTAAAATCCTAAATAAAATAGCAACAACCGACCAAAGAAGTTTTCCGATGCTACTAGGTGCAAAAAGAACGTATCACAATGCAGTCTCATTTGCTATTCTGGGCTATGGGTCGAGCTTTTGGGCTCAGAGACAAAGCCAAAGACCGCACAGGCTGTACTGCAAGCACCGACATGTGTATTCCTGCACCTGACTGGCACCTATAGAACACCGACTCAGGCGCTATTGCTGATCTTAGGCTCACTGCCTCTAGACCTAGTATTGAGAAAGAAAGCTGCACAATATTGGCTCAAAAAGCCCGAATATGGTGGGGTAAATGAGTTACTGGGCAAAGTAAATGAGATACTCGGCACAAGAGCCGTATCGTACAAGGCAGTAGCTATACTCCACCTGTCGCGACGTAGTCCATATTCCAGGTACTTACTAAAAATACGACACACACTTGTGAATGTGGAGCGATCGGCACCCTGGATCACATCGTCTGGGTATGTGTCATTAGACGAGATGTAACAGACCAGGGCAGGAATGCATTTGGAAGTGCCCTACCATACTTCCCCGGTCGTTATGACCCATGCTTACCACTTGCCATGCACTGAGATATATGACCCATCCGAAGTGTCTGTGAACCGACGCCCTGCAAATTAAGGAGATCCTGGATGAAGTCACGACTAAACATCAGAATAACAGACCCCATACATGCCCTAAAATATTTCATTGAGAAAGGGGTAGGCTCTACTCTAGAACACACAAATAACTGTTACCTGTACTAAATCACCATACACGTTAGGTTCAAGTGTGTAACTGGTGACATTGGAAAGTCCTATATAATTAGAAAGCTCCTGACAATGAATTCACAAAGTAAATGAAATTAATTGCCATAAATATGAACACATAACCTTTCAAAAATGTTCCCACATGTGAAAAGAACCCCTAGCGTAACTTACAATGCAATGATCACAAAGCAGTTTACCCTCCAAAATATTACAATCAAATACTGCATTATGTCCCATTTTCTATGCTATTTTAGTCGGACAGTGACGTATATTTACCGATACCATTCCGGACTTCTAAGCCCTATGAACACACACGCTAGCATGGACAAAAGGGAATGAGTGGCCTGCGATGGCGACGGTGCGTCGACGCTGTGCGGACCTGTAAACCTCAATACTATTCTAGCTTTGATTTTATCAGCAACCGGTTTGGTTTAGCAACGTGTACACCTATGCCCTTTTTAACTGTTCCGCAGAACACAACCAACTCTGGACGAAATCCGTAATCCCCACTCCAGAGATGTTAAGATATTTTCGAACCCTGGACATACAAGTTTCACTAAAACTCTTCCAGGCCGACAGAACAGGAAGTGTTCCGTCTACACACGGCCCTGGTCTGAAGAGACCTCTGTCCTTTCTAGTCCTGGCCCCGATCTGTATGTCTTTCTGTCAACCCCCCCCCCCCCCACTGTTGTACCTTGTGCTCATCCCCTATGAAAGTCGTAGCAGCTAGCGCTGATTGTGGTATGACTGGTGTCGTTTCTTGGCCCAATGAAGCTTGAGAAGCGTACTGGGGGTGGAAACCATTTTCCTTCTGGCCCAAAGCATTCATTTTTCGCTCCTGTACTCTGAGACATTCCTCAGACACGAGTCCAAGTGCAACCTCGTGTTTTCCACACCTTCATCACGTGATATGGGAGTATTCGTTAAAAACAGCGGTACTTTCCACTGTGGTCTATTTTCTGTTTCGAAAAAGGAAACATAGCGACACTGTTTTTCGTGCTTTTCCAAGACCTCCTGTTGTGATTCTGAAAGCATTCCTTTCCTAGAAGCTTTCCCAGGCATCAGGTGTGGTCTTTTTATGTATGTTCTGCCCTGGTTCTCTGACCCGCTGTTCAAATGGCTCTGAGCACCATGGGACTTAACATCTGACGTCACCAGTCCCCTAGAATGTAGAACTACTTAAACCTAACTAACCTAAGGACATCACACACATCCATGCCCAAGGCAGGATTCGAACCTGTGACCGTAGCAGTCTAGCGGTTCCCGACTGAAGCGCCTAGAACCGCTCGGCCACAGCGGCCGGCGACTCGTTGTTAACTCTATTTTGTGCAACTCAACATTTTTCGTAAATGCGAATTCCATGTATTGGTCCTCTAAGAGCGGCCATGCGGACCCCTGCTATGCTAAGATGATTCTTTCGTTCCACGTGAAACGTCCCCTTTGAAAAATTATATATGACTTTGCTTAAACTGACACACAATAGCGCCATTTCCCTATGCACAATTACCAAATTACTACGTTGAACATTAGTTAATTCATTACATGGTGGCGCTAACACACTACTTTCGTCTCCACTGTCATTTTTCAGTTTACTTTGGAGCCTAGTATTACGTTTTTCACACGCCATTATTGTCACAATATTTCACACGACAACACAAAAAAGCACAATTTGAAGAGAAAAAATAAGAGAACACATTAACATATCACTGAAAATAATATCTAGTTAATTGCAAGCACAGCTGCGAAATACTTTGTGCAAAACTACATGCATGCCACAACTATTTTACTGTACAACAACGAAAGACTGCAACTACAAAGGAAATTCTCTCTATGATTATGTGGTAGCAATAAACAAAAGCTACACTAATTACACAAACTACAAGGAAAAAATCAGAAGATTCCAGTGAGGTATCCTGGCAGGGTTGCCATATGAAACGTCCCCTTTGAAAAATTATATGTAAATGTGCTTAAACTGACACACAATAGTTTTTAGCGCAACGCAATCTGACTTTCAATAATCCCTACAAGAGAATGGCCCTGACTAACATTAACCTATATGTTTCACAAATCACTTACCTCACAAAAACCTTCATTACTCGAACTACTGCAATACAGCAAGCGCCACTAATGCCAGCTAACTAAAAGATTCAAACTACAGAAGTCACTAACTACTGATAGGCACAGTTAGCAAATGAAAGATTTTAATAGAGAACAAACAATGTATTTACCTTTATAGTCATAATATATATATCAGTTCATGACACCAATTCTTAAAAATTTCAAAACTCCACCATCTCTCTCCCACGTCCACCACCGTTGGCGGCTCACCTCCAACTGCGCAACGCTACGCGCTGTTAACATCCAGCTGCTGCTGCCCAACACTACAATGGCAGACAACAATGCAAACCAGCCACAGACTGCACACAGCACAGCCAGTTATTTTCTTACAGAGCGCTACGTGGCGCTACCAATAAAAAAACCTACTTACACAGCCCCCATGCTCCCCACAAAAAAATTTACAAATTGTTTTGGGCAGTGGCCAATACAGATTTGAAAATTTTTTTCATAATTACAATAACAAAGAAATGAAATGCACACACTTACCGATACAATGTTGGTCAAAAGCTAAAATTTTCTCACAGTCCATAAAGACAGTCCTGATCATTCATCAAAGTAAAATTGCAGTGTTTTTCTCAAAGTCTGAGTAGTAAAAGAAAATGCACACGGAAGTAGTGGATTTCCATGCAGTCTTGAAGAAGTAGTGTTGTCCTTCCAACGGAAAGACAGTGCTGACTCTTGACATGCAGACAGGTAATGGGCCACAACAGAGCAAACCCACAGCAGAGTCAGTCATAGTTTTAAAGAATATTGGTAGGTAGGTCGTCACAGAGTAGACCCATTGTAGTCGTGGTAGAGATCACGGTATTGGTGGGCCACCAGAGGTGCAGACCCACTGCAGTCCTTGTAGAAATAATGGAATTGGTGGATCATCAAAGGTGTAGACCCACTGTAGTCCTTGTAGAGATGGACAGCAGCCATCTGTTTGACTGTGCAGGCACACAATCACCATTGAAGAGTCTTGCGGATAATATAGCAAGTCCATAACCACCACTTGTGCACTCACAAAAATTGTTTTTGAAATGTCCTTAGAACCAACAATGCTTTTATCCAGTCCCTTACTGAATTATTAACACACGTGCAAACACTATTAGTCCCTACTTCTCACATATTGTCCGTATACTATGACCAACAGAAATGTGTGCAGTGAAATGTAACTTACAAGTTACTTAATTTGATGAACAGGTGTCAGTTACAATTTTATAACATGAGAATACAATAACAAAGGTACAAAATATATCATTGAAGAACATAATAGTACAGATAACATTTGCAGTAATACAAGCTTTACAAAAGAATCGAAATAACATATACATCAGTGTTACAGGAATTGTGATGGGACCACATACATAAAAAAATCAGAATAAATTTCGAAACATCAACTTCACACATGAGCATTAAAACAAAATAGAATAAATAATGTCTGAACATCTTTACAAAGTAAATAACATATTATTGATGTAAATTATATTTGAGGATAACAGTATTCCTCATCATAGTGAATGTAGCTTAGTATTAGAACAGAAAAAAATCTATGAAACAGTACACAGAGACAGGAAGAAAATAAATACACAAGGGTACACAAACACATAGTGGGATAACACAAAAGGAAAGGACAGAGTTTGTTTTCAGGGTAACATTTGGTACTGGAGTCCAACCCAAAACTTCATTCCATAGATCGTCCCTCTTATTTCAACATTTGCTCCAGCAAAAAAAAAAAAATCCTTTCTGTATTCTGTTCCCATCCTCTTTCAAAAATAGTTTTCCTCCACTGTACACTGCTTTTTTGGCCAAACCATTTTCTTATAGCTCCTCAATGCTTTTCTTCCAATTCATCATAGTTAGTTTCTAATATAGTCCACCCCCTCTTAAGCTAACTTAAACCTACTGATCTCAGATGCTAAACTAAGGAACGACGCAATGCAGCAGCACAAAACAAATTAACACAAACAGCAATGACAAAAAAATGGCAATTGGCAAAGCAAGCTACAGTAAATCTAAATTACGAAGCAATGCAACATTACAACTGATATGAACCAATGTGCAGCAGCAAGAAAAATAAATCAGTAGTAAAACTAGCTTAACAGAGTAATACAAAGTGAAATTTAGTAGCACTATGCCTGGCAAACACCAGCAGCAAATGCAATAACTTATATCTAAACATGACAAAGCTGAAGCAGAAAAAATATTACAGTAAAAATGTTTAATACATATGTCACATCTTAACACTAGAGTGATGTATCAACAGAACATACGCTAGCAGATAAATTACCAAATCGTAACAAAATTATTTTTGCAATTCCTGTGAAGGGAAATGTCTATTTGTGCTCTCTTTTCTAAGAAAGTACATCATAAAATGATTCTTTACTGGGTCTGTAGACAGAAAATAGTGATATTAGTACATCAAAATTTTGTTTTAGCCAATGCTGCAGTGCAGATAGAAACTGGATATTAAACAAAATGAGCAATCTCTCAGCTAGAAAGATAATAGATATAAAATGTTTCTCATCATTTCATTTCAGTAAATATCATAAATTAAGAACTCTACAGTGTAATCATGTTTTCTAGTTTGGGGGTGTCGTATTTACGATGCTTTCAACAAAGGAATGTCAATAGCGAGGAATTATGGCCTCTTTTTTTTTTCTTCTCCAACTGTGGCTCTGAAAGGCACACACTAATGTCTTGTTTCCAGGTGGCTGTCGCCCAGCTAGGTGCCCACGACGCTTACGTGCAGGTGGCCACTTAACTTTCTTACCGAAATATTTACGACACCAGTTTCCACTACAGTGGAAGTCTCATATGAAAAATTTCACAGGTCAAGAATTTGCGTTACAAATCTGTAGAAACAAAATCCTATTGATATAACAGTGTCCAAAAAAGTTCCGTCGCCATTGTAATACATTCACGCATTTACATACATTTCATCTCTTAAAGTACGATTCTTGGTTTCCAACCACCTTTTTCACAAACCAGAGTCCCTAACCACTACTCATTATTCCTTACCATATTACACATATACATATTCGTCGACACTTCTTCAATATTTCATCATAACAAATAAGTAGCATAATCAAATTCCTCATATAGCATCAGCTTATTGATCATAAACATACATCAGCAGCATAATACACATAGTCATCGTAATAATAACATCATAACACCTCAGTCAACTCTCAAAATCGTTGTAGCTTCCTCCAATAATTTCAAAACCTAAAAAAAAATTCTCTGCTCATGTCAAAAGTGTCATCTGCCTCAAACATACTTTAAAAATCATGATACCTTACCAAATACATCATTCAAACCTCTCATAATATCACAATGGTTCCGAAAAAATATGAACATTTCACAAAGTACAGACAAAATAGAATTTCATAAGTGTGAAGTTATCTACCTGCATAATTGCATAAACATGTGTCACTGACGTAGTAAAAAGGTGTTTGTTTCTCTGTCAAATAATCAGATAGCTGTGTAATTCTGTGTTAGAGAAATATGGTACCGATGTGTAAAGTTGTGTAAGCAAATACCATATTAGCTAGGGCTCCTTGTGCTTGCCACACACATGGCACACAAAGTAAGGGTGTACCCCCCTGAGGATTAATGTAATTATACCCCCAGGGGTTACAGATTACAGCAATGGAATGAAATGTATCATGGAAAACTTTCTTTTTAATTCAACAATCTTGATAAATAAATGGTTTAAGTACCAAATTAATCACTCAAATGCTTGCCCTGTAATGTTAAATGTGCGTTTTGCTGTAAGATAATTCTGTGGAACTGTCATAGTTATCGTCCTCTGTAAGCAAAGTTCTGCTGAAGTCAATGTACTTACCTCATCATAAACGAAAGTGAAATGCTTTCCGTATAGATATCGTAGTTACTACGTACCTTACCGTGATCAAGAAAGTACTATAATGTAACGTATTGTTGTGCTACGATAAAGGCTGTCTCATTGTAGCTATACCACAAAAGTTACTACTAAAACATGTTTTACTTTCCAGAATAATACAGAAAAACTGTGCACATATAAAACAGATACACCGCAAAAGCAACAATGTAAATCTGGTCACATATTAGTAGCGTCGTGATATAATTGTGTAGCTATCAGAGAAACCAAATGCTAAGTCATCTTTAATTTCACCGAATGTACTTCAAATAAAGAATGTATTTTCAAGTAAACCAAAATGTTGCATTAAAATCTCATTAGCAGTACTGGTAAATGTTCTAAGTATGTAAGCCTTATAGTCGTTACGTAATCGTGCAACTAACAAGCAAGAATGTACACACACAAAAACACTGTGACGTCTGTTCACTATAACAATGCACTCGTAAATACTGTCTAAATACACTCCTGGAAATGGAAAAAAGAACACATTGACACCGATGTGTCAGACCCACCATACTTGCTCCGGACACTGCGAGAGGGCTGTAGAAGCAATGATCACACGCACGGCACAGCGGACACACCAGGAACCGCGCTGTTGGCCGTCGAATGGCGCTAGCTGCGCAACATTTGTGCACCGCCGCCGTCAGTGTCAGCCAATTTGCCGTGGCATACGGAGCTCCATCGCACTCTTTAACACTGATAGCATGCCGCGACAGCGTGGACGTGAACCGTATGTGCAGTTGACGGACTTTGAGCGAGGGCGTATAGTGGGCATGCGGGAGGCCGGGTGGACGTACCGCCGAATTGCTCAACACGTGGGGCGTGACGTCTCCACAGTACATCGATGTTGTCGCCAGTGATCGGCGGAAGGTGCACGTGCCCGTCGACCTGGGACCGGACCGCAGCGACGCACGGATGCACGCCAAGACCGTAGGATCCTACGCAGTGCCGTAGGGGACCGCACCGCCACTTCCCAGCAAATTAGGGACACTGTTGCTCCTGGGGTATCGGCGAGGACCATTCGCAACCGTCTCCATGAAGCTGGGCTACGGTCCCGCACACCGTTAGGCCGTCTTCCGCTCACGCCCCAACATCGTGCAGCCCGCCTCCAGTGGTGTCGCGACAGGCGTGAATGGAGGGACGAATGGAGACGTGTCGTCTTCAGCGATGAGAGTCGCTTCTGCCTTGGTGCCAATGATGGTCGTATGCGTGTTTGGCGCCGTGCAGGTGAGCGCCACAATCAGGACTGCATACGACCGAGGCACACAGGGCCAACACCCGGCATCATGGTGTGGGGAGCGATCTCCTACACTGGCCGTACACCTCTGGTGATCGTCGAGGGGACACTGAATAGTGCACGGTAGATCCAAACCGTCATCGAACCCATCGTTCTACCATTCCTAGACCGGCAAGTGAACTTGCTGTTCCAACAGGACAATGCACGTCCGCATGTATCCCGTGCCACCCAACGTGCTCTAGAAGGTGTAAGTCAACTACCCTGGCCAGCAAGATCTCCGGATCTGTCCCCCATTGAGCATGTTTGGAATGGATGAAGCGTCGTCTCACGCCGCCTGCCCGTCCAGCACGAACGCTGGTCCAACTGAGACGCCAGGTGGAAATGCCATGGCAAGCAGTTCCACAGGTCTACATCCAGCATCTCTACGATCGTCTCCATGGGAGAATAGCAGCCTGCATTGCTGCGAAAGGTGGATATACACTGTACTAGTGCCGACATTGTGCATGCTCTGTTGCCTGTGTCTATGTGCCTGTGGTTCTGTCAGTGTGATCATGTGATGTATCTGACCCCAGGAATGTGTCAATAAAGTTCCCCTTCCTGGGACAATGAATTCACGGTGTTCTCATTTCAATTTCCAGGAGTGTAAGTTCTCTTTCTAGACTGTATAGTTAACTTCAGAACATTGTTGCATGTTAACAGATTCTTAGTCTGACAAAGTATACTAGTGACGTAATGTGAACAGCTTTATGGCAAAGACAAAGTTAAAAAGCAGATTATCTTTCAATAAACGGTTTTACATGTGAAATGTGGTGTAAACCTTTACTCTTCGTAGTACGCAGAGTTTCAATTTCAACGCAATTATCATGTGGTATAGGTCAGATTCTGTAAGGTCCATTGTAAACTAGAAAGAATTTTGACTCAAGTGTTTCTTCTTATGTGACAATGAATGAGCTTTAATGAGAACTTTCTGACCAATATATAATTTCTTTGCATTTGCTTTACCGTTTAATTTTCTCCTTTTGTCTGCAGCAGAATTTATATTTTTAATTGCCAAATCAATTATGTCTTTGTGTCGAAGTTTACGTGTATTCGGAAAAGGTACAAGCTCTCTGATTCTGTTCTGTGGTTCTTTATTCTTCAATAAAAGAACAGGTGGTAAAGTAGTAAAGTCATGAGGCATTTCATTCAGCACGTTTTGAAATAAGTGTAAATATCTGTCCCAATGCTGATGCTTTCTGTGACAATAAAGTCTGAAAAGCTTATTGATTTCTTTCATAATCCGTTCACACGGGTTACAAAGTGGTGAGTACAATGAAATAAAAACAGATTTGATTTTATGGTTACGAAGCATGTATGACCAAACAGCAGATCTGAATTGCGATCCGTTATCTGAAATGACTTTACTAACGTGTCCAACTTCACGTAAGAAATTTTTAACAGAGGCGTTGGATACAGACTGTCCAGTGGCTTTACATAACGGAGTGAAAGAAACAAATTTGGAAGTAAGTTCAACAGCGACTAGAACGTACGAAAATCCATTAGATGTTCTGATAAGCGGTCCCAAGAGATCAACAGCAGCAAATTCTTTTAATTTAGAAGGAATGATAGGAAACAATGGAGCACGATGAGAGACAGTAGATGGTTTCGCCTTTTGACAAAGTTTACAAATAGACAAGACTCTTCGAATTCTCTTTTCCATATTGCTAAAATAACAAGTCTTTCGAAGAATATGATAACATTTTCGTGGACCAAAATGTGCATAGCTGAAATGAATGTACCAAATGAGCTTATTAACAAAATCGTCTGGAATGCAAAGTACCCATAGCTTGTCATCAACAGTGCAGCGTTTGAACAGTCTGTTGTTTCTAACCAGATAATAATGCCGAATCTGTGTATATGTCTTTTCATGCCATTTACTTTGGATGTCTTTCCAAATCGGATCTTTATCTTGTTCATGAGCAATGTCCTTTAAAGAAGTGCTGATGAAGTTTTCAAAGGCGACTTTCTGAATGTAAAGAATACTGAAATTTTTCTCGACGTTGCTTTCTGTGTTACTTTTCTCAAGCCCAGCCGGTGAACGGGACAGTGCGTCCGCAACAATGTTCTCCTTGCCGGGAATGTAGAATACTATGAAGTGGAATTCTTACAGAAACAATGCCCAACGTTTTAACCTGTCATGATTTAATTTTGAAGACATAAGAAATTGTAATGCACGATTATGACTGTATAGTTTTACGTGCTTACCATAAAGAAAGAAATGGAATTTGTTAAATGCCCAAACGATAGCTAAAGCTTTTCAGATTTTGTTAGCACTCGGCTAGCAAAAGCAACGGTTTTCTGAACGGTAGTGTCATTTTCTATGGCTTCTTGAAATAAATGGGCACCAAGACCGACTTTAGAAGAATCCGTGCTAACGCAGAAATCTTGTGACAGAACTGGATGAGCTAGTATTGGCGCGTTAAGTAGCGATTCTTTCAAAGTATTGAATTCCAACATTGCTTGTTCGTCCCAGTTCCAAATAGTATTTTTTCCAGTGAGAGAACAAAGTTTTGGTGTAACTAGAATTTGCATATCCAGAAAACGACGGTAAAAGTTTACGAGACCTAGAAAACTGTGGACTTGTTTTTTTGTGGATGGAACTGGAATGGCTCTGATTGCTTCTAACTTTTCAGGATCCGGCTGAATGCCTTCAGAAGAAATAATATGTCCCAAAAACTTCACCTTTGTCCTACCGAAATCAGACTTTTCCAAGTTAACTGTAATTCCAGATTCTGCAAAAATAAGTAACACGCTATTGAGGATGCGATTATGTTGTTCGCATGAGTCTTCTGCTATCAGAATATCGTCCACATATAAGGTGATGTGACGTTTTAAGAACTCAGGTAATATGGAATTTAGCCCGCGAATGAATGCTGCCGAAGAAATGTTCAAGCCAAAAGGAAGTTTCCAAAACTGATAACAAACGCCGAAACAAAGGAAAGCTGTGTATTTTCTACATTCTGCATGAAGTTCGATCTGATAAAAGCTGGATCTGAGATCAATGGAAGACAACATTTTTACACCATTAAAATTTTGAAGAAGTTCTTCCAACGTTTGCGGCCTGTCTGTTTCAGGAATAATGATAGTATTGATTTGTCTCGAATCTAAGACAAGCCTGATCGACCCATTTTTCTTCTCAACAACATGTAATGGATCGTTGTATGAGCTTACTGCAGGCTCAATAATGCCCTCGTCAAGCATAGATTGTATTTCTGTTCTAACACGGTCTCTATAATGTGTTGGAATTACGTATGGTCTAACACAAAATTTAGTATGCTCACGAACACGAAATTGGTATTGAAATCCCTTGATTGTTCCTGTTTTGTGAGTAAAAACTGTGGAATGTGCTTGTAAAATCTCAAAAAGGTCCTGTCTATCAGTGTCATTACAATTCTCAATTTTTTGAATTTTATACTGAATTAACTCATTAGTTTAAAATATGCAGTCGTTATCATCCCTGTCAGTACTTGCAGAGTGATTGTTAGTGACTACTTCCGTAGAAAATTCCGAACTGTTGTCTAACAGAAGGTAAAGCCGATTAATTTCCTCGTCATGGTTTGAGAGCCAATCTTCAAATTTCAAAGCTATTGACTTACCTTCTTTCTCTAAACTTATTTCAGCATCGTGAAAGTTTAAGATTGCTTTGTTTTCATTCAAAAAGTCTATTCCCAGTATAATTTCCGTCGACAATAATGGAACAATAAGAAAATTCATAGAGAAGCTGTGGCTTTGTCAAACGAAATCTAAGTTGGTTTGTTGGCGTACATCTACACTTTTTCCAATGACTGCAACTTGTAATTTAATCTTGCGTAACGAAAGTGTGGGGCAATCCTTCGATTTGCTGCATTTGCTAAAAGCTGTTTCACTAATTACTGAAATGGGACTGCCTGAGTCAAGTACTGCCGTAAATTTTACGTCATTTACAGTAATGTGAATCACAGGATATGCAATGTTGTTACGTTTTACGTCGTGATCCTGGAGTAAGATGTCCCTAATGTCTTCCATTTTTACGTAATTACTAGCTACGGCAGCTGCGTCGTCAGTTTCGTTTTCTGGCTGCCAACGGTATGACTCATTGCCTAATGTGTCTTTGTTGGCGCGCGTCGTTAATGGGATCTGGAGACCTAACTTCTACAAATTCACCTTGTCGAGAGGGCCCTGCTCTGTTTGAATCCCGCCAGTTGTGCTGCAATTCAGGTCTGTCGTTACGATCATATCGTGTGTCGTCATGTTGGTAGATTCCATAGTTTCTTTCTCGTCGGTCACATTGTGGAGAATTTCTCCCTGAATCGTAACTGCGCGCTGGACCGTTGCGTCTTAAGTTATTCTGTCTCCCTTGATAATAATTATTTTGGTTTCCATATTGTCTGTTTCTCTGATTGTCTCTGTGATAGTCATTACCGCAGAGAGGTGATCGTTCCCTGTAATAATTACTACTCTGCCAACGGTTGTCATACGGGTGGTGTCTGTTTTGGTCACGATTTACGTTGCACGAATAGCCTTGTAGTGTATTACGTCTGTCATCGCGGATTTGTGACAGGTGTGACCTGTAATTGTTGTGCTCCTGTTTTCGCATTCCGCGATTGTCAGTGTCAATTTCCAGTTCTTGTAACAGTCCCTGAAAAGCTTCAATGTCGTCTTTGCATCGTCCTGCTAAAATAATCTGTCGTAAATGTTCAGGTAATTTGATTAAGCAAATGCGGATGAGTTCTGAGGGGCTGTATGGGTTTGAAAGATACTGATTCTTATGTAACACGTCTTCAAAATATTTGACAAGACTGGAAATTTCAGATTGTTCGAAATGTTTCATCATTATTATGCTATGTTTTACTCGGTCGTGTGTAGCTTGAGACCAATATGCTGAGAGGAAGGCATGATAAAATTCTCCTTGACTGTGACAATCGTGAATGATCGATCGCAATCTTACAGCTGATTCATTCTCCAAGTAGGCACACATAAATTCTAATCTGTGCTCTAATGACCAGTTGGGAGGAAAACAATGAGAGAATTGATGGAGCCACGCTTGTGGATGAATGTCGTTGCCTGAATTCTTAAATGTTTTTAATTTATGTGCAGTAATGAACAGCTTATAGTCAAAATCATCGTGTCGGCGGGTAGCATATCGGTCATTGTTACGTCGTGTCGGCGGTTCCATCTCAAAATTCGGTGCACCTTCCCAATTTCTTTCATAATTTCCGAAATGCCCTGTGTTATTATTTTGTGGCTTTTCCGTATTTCTAAGTCCCTCTTACCGTGTTGGAGCGCGAGTGTCCTCTGAAATACGTAATTCTTGTATTACCTGTGTCAGCTGATCTTGCACTTCCCGGATTTCTCTTTGGTGTTGTGTATTAATTTGATTCTGATTTTGTTTGAAGTTCTTAATTTGTTCGCACTCTTCCGTATCATTCAGATCATCATCTACCTTTGTAGATAAGTTAATGAACTGATCTGAAAGTTCGGCTACTTTCTCCGATAGTGAACACATTTCCTCAGTGTGTTTTTCTGAACCAAGTTTCAGAGTGTCCATTTGTGTTGAAATCGAATCTACTGTGTCCTTTAAGTTTTCCTGAGTTCTTGCAAGTTGCGTAACCGAATCGGTGGATGCAACTGAGTCCATTTTAGCTTGCAAGGTGTCGTGATTTTCACGAACAATAGTTTGCAGTTCTTTTATGGCTGCTTCATGATTCTGTAATGCATTTTCATGCCGGGAAAAAAAGGTTGAAAATGCTCACAAATTTGTGTTTTTACCTCATTACAGATTTTTTGGCATTTCGATTCAATGTTATGTAACTCAGTAGTTAAATCTTCATGTGTTTGTTCAAGTGTGGTGTCTAACTTTTGAAGCTTTTGCTGTGTTTGTCTCTGATTTTGTTCCATTGTGTCTAACTGTTGCTGTGTTTGTCTCTGGTGTTGTTCCATTGTGTCTAACTGTTGCTGTATTTGTCTCTGGTGTTGTTCCATTGTGTCTAACTGTATCTATGTTTGTCTCTGGTGTTGTTCCATTGCGTCCAACTTTTGAAGATTTTTTCCATTGTGTCTAACTTTTGAAGATTTTGTTCCATTGTGTCTAACTTTTGAAGCCTTTGTCCCATTTGTTGCATTAATTGTAATAACAATGTACTGGTGTCTGAAACATGTTCCTTAGTGCTATTCGGCAATGCATTTGAACCGGCAATATTCGCAGTTTGAAAAACAGAAAATGTGTCTTGACTTATTTGAGAAAACGGTGAGGACGCAAAACCTGAATCTACAGTATTTGCAAGATTGTGTCCTGTCATTTCGGAATCCTGAGGCGAGCTGTTGCCGACCGATCGATCGATAACGCTTCCCTGTTCACTAATTGTTTCACTGCCTACACCATTATTTGCAACCCGCTCCATTTCCCTATGCACAATTACCAAATTACTACGTTGAACATTAGTTAATTCATTACATGGTGGCGCTAACACACTGCTTTCGTCTTCACTGTCATTTCTCAGTTTACTTTGGAGCCTAGTATTACGTTTTTCACACGCCATTGTTGTCACAATATTTCACACGACAACACAAAGAAGCACAATTTGAAGAGCAAAAATAAGAGAACACATTAACATATCACTGAAAATAGTATCTAGTTAATTGCAAGCACAGCTGCGAAATACTTCGTGCAAAACTACATGCATGCCACAACTATTTTACTGTACAACAATGAAAGACTGCAACTACAAAGGAAATTCTCTCTATGTTTACGTGTTAGCAACAAACAAAAGCTACACTAATTACACAAACTACAATGAAAAACTCAGAAGATTCCAGTGAGGTATCCTGGCAGGGTCGCCATATGAAACGTCCCCTTTGAACAATTATACAAGACTGTGCTTAAACTGACACACAATAGTTTTTAGTGCAACACAATCTGACTTTCAATAATCCCTACAAGAGAATGGCCCTGACTAACATTAACCTATATGTTTCACAAATCACTTACCTCACAAAAATCTTCGTTACTCGAACTACTGCAATACAGCAAGCACCACTACTGAAAGCTAACTAAAAGATTCAAACTACAGAAGTCACAAACTACTGATAGGCACAGTTAGTAAATGAAAGATTTTAATAGAGAACAAACAATGTATTTACCTTTATAGTCATAATATATATATATATATCAGTTCATGACACCAATTCTTGCAAATTTCAAAACTCCGCTATCTCTCTCCCCACGTCCACCACCGTTGGCGGCTCACCTCCAACTGCGCAATGCTATGCGCTGTTAACATCCAGCTGCCGCTGCCCAACACTACAATGGCAGACAACAATGCAAACCAGCCACAGACTGCACACAGCACAGCCAGTGATTTTCTTACAGAGCGCTACGTGGCGTTGGCGTTACCAATAAAAAAACCTAAACATCCTACTTACACACGCAGGTGTGAGTCAGAGAAGCTCGCTTAATGGCTTATTGTTAGCTAATGGTGCCTGCCTCCCCAATGCGAATGGTAGGCTTTTTTATGCCTCCTCTCGATATACATTCCACGTTCTACTTCTCTCGACGGCTGGGAACTCCCTGCGTCCGCTTCAGTTCAAAGTGATCGCGATACTACGTGACTACTAAAATGCAAAGTAGGCAATGCTTATTAGTATCCAGCTCAAGCTGGCCGTTTACGAATGTTTACCCTCTGTACTACTTAATTAGTATCACTTTACTTGAAGTAGGGTATGCATGGTATCAAGCTCCTAGGCTTCATGAGTAGATTATGTTACTATATTTAAAATAGTATGTTAAGGGGCAAAATTATGCTGCTACCTTACAGTGCAACAGTCTATAATATAATAAGAAATGATGAATTGTGGTATACGCTGAACCTGCAGACACCTAAAATTCAACTTAGGAATTGCAAGCCGCGCGGGATTAGCCGAGCAGTCTACGGGTGCTCCAGTCATGGACTGTGTGGCTGGTACCGGCGGAGGTTCGAGTCCTCCCTTGGGCATGGATGTGTGTATTTGTCCTAAGTATAATTTAGGTTAAGTAGTGTATAAGCTTACGGACTGATGACCTTAACAATTAAGTCCCATAAGATTTCACACACATTTGAACATTTTTTTTAATAGGAACTGCAAGCCTACATGACTGAGAGACAAGCAAGAAGAGACCATAAAACATGATAACAAGATGAACAGCAAAACGTTCATCTACAACAACCTCCTGGAAGCAGTAAGAGATTAGCCTTGGGGAGTGCCACGAAGAATTTCCTGAGACCTTAAATTAAGATAACATTGTCCTTGGAGCGCAGTGATCGTGGTACCACGTGCAAAACCGAGGAGGCGCCAGCACGAGCCATAGGGGGACCAAAAAATCTGAAGATGGCTTTAGCATAACCCAAAATCGATCATAATAAACAAATGTTATTGCTATTTCAAATGTTGTTTTAACCAAAGATTTCCTGAGATCCTGACAGCCATCTCCCAATCTCCACAGCTGGGGTGGCACAGCAGCACAACCTCTGTGGATCCTGAGTTGCACCTAAGTGCACTGCGGGGGGGGGGGTAGCTATGAGAAATCCAGGTTGTTTCTGATACCACGTACAGTAGTGTAGTGTAGCATAGAGCTGCGTAGTACAGTATTCTAGTAGTGTGGTCCAGAACAGCGTAACAGATCAGTAGCGACTGCCTACTAGATTCCAGATGAACAGATATCTAAGCACCAGACGGCCAAATGGTAGACTGTAGTCTTTTTTAGATATTGTTATTATTTTACTTTTTATGTAGCTAGTCTTTGTAGATTCTTCCTCCTCTTAATTTAAAATTTTGTTAAGAAGTTATGTGCTGTATTCGTGCCAATTCATGTGCAACATTCTGTCTGTTCCTTAATAAAAATAACAGACTAAAAGAAAATAGCAAATAAATAGACAAAAATGTCAATGAAGCTACTGTCCTCACAGATTCAGGATCTGGAAAGATTACCCATATACCAATGGTCCCGATCGATTTACCCATTTATTTTAAGCGACTTGAGTTGGCTATAGCAATAAACAAGGCTCAAGCTAAGTAAGAGGGGAAAGAGCAAATGGGTAGAAGGGTTGGTTCAAATGGCTCTGAGCACTATGGGACTTAACATCTATGGTCATCAGTCCCCTAGAACTTAGAACTACTTAAACCTAACTAACCTAAGGACATCACACACATCCATGCCCGAGGCAGGATTCAAACCTGCGACCGAAGGTATCGCGCAGTTCCGGACTGCGTGCCTAGAAACGCTAGACCACTGGGCAGAGGGGGGAAGAGTGAGGAGAAATGGATATACGGAGGGGAAGGAGGAGATGGGCAGAGAGAGGAGGGAGGAGCAGGTAGAGACAGGTGGGGGAGGAGCAGATGAACAGAAAGTGGGGGGGGGAGGGAAGGTGATAGAGAGAGAGGAGTAGGAGATGGGGATACAGAGGGGACGGGAAGGAGGTCATGGCGTATATCCAATTCCCTTACTTATTTAGCAAATGTGAAGCGCTGTTGGGTTCGCTATAGTTGGAGCCACAAACGATGGCGTTTGAGTTTATGCTTGTTCAGCACACCTACGTCACATGTTCTCCGACAGCCAATGAGCATTCAGTAGTGATGTGAAGGTTGGAACCAGTGCAAGCATAAAGAGGTTTCGTAGCGATTTATTTAGTAAATTTTTACTCCATTTCTACGAAATCAAATGAGAGACCTAATATGCAGGATACACTTTTTCACTAAGCGGAAAGCATGTGTATGCATGTACTTCAACTGTCGCTTGAAACAAGCAACAATGCACTACCCACCCGTTTGTCGACCAGAGCGAACTGCCATCGTTCTTAGATCGGACTATAGTAGTAAATAAAACAGGTAATAGTCCTACGTAGCGCCCAAGGATGGGGGTCCAGTACGAAGTTGTCCACATTCTTACAGTACTTTTAATTAATTTTATGTGTGGCTGCTTATGCCTCGTTATGGGTCTAGTGGCTAACGATATTTAGTGCCGTTCTTGGAGTAGTATCAGGCGAGGTAAATTTGATATCGGGAGGCCATTTAATTATTCTTGGTGAATGGCCTAGAGTGCACCAACCTGTCTCCCCCAACCTCGACGCATTAATATTTTGTCTCAGTCCATGTCAAATACCGCACCAAAGTGGCCTAAACTAAGTCCACTGATAATAGCTATTTTCAGTAGTTAACAAGCCCTGAAATGTTCTAATATCTGACTACGCTGGGTCAGAGTAGAGAGGTACCATTAATAACGACTCCCAAAAATGTAAATTCCACGGAACATATAGGCTTCCTAATGAACAAACAAGCAACACTTCTTCGTAATACTTCTTACTATTTAATAAAATCAAACAGCCCAATACTAGTCTTCAAGTCTAGCAAACAGATCGATAAAAAAAACTCAGATATGGTTGAAGCTACAAATCACAAGTCACAAATTGCTGGAACTCAAGGACGATATACTCTTTCGAACTCCATACAAGTGTTGCATTACTGGAGTCTCTGGTTGTCGTTAATCTGCATTAATTCCATTTCGTTAACAGATCAAGCAAATCTGGCTTGGCACAGACAGCTTTGTACACAACTGACGTACGATAATGGTGTAATTTATTTCGTTTCTTCAGCAAGCGTAGTGGGGCGCTCCTCGGATGCTGTCACATTATTGCAACACTACTCTAGAGCACGCTGCCAACTGCCACTTCCCATGGGTCCAGTGGTCGCTTGCTGGACAGCGTAACTCGAGCAAGTGACAGAGGTCTGTACAATTTTTGTACATGTAAGCATACATGAGATTCCCTATACCGGTAGACAGCTGATCCCTCAGCAGTAATGCTAACCCCCCACGAATTAAAATAAATCTTAATTGACATTATGGACGATCCTTTACAATTCGTATTGTGAGTTTAGGATGTACTTGCATCTGGAAGATAAAACCGTTTAGCGATCAGTTAATCTATAAGTGTTGGTTATGTTATTATTAACATTTTCATTTTATTGTTCGTTTGTGGGGCACTGAGCACCACGAATTACAGCTCGATTATCCTCTGCAATCTTTGGTCGAAATTCTATGTGTACTTTTAGTTTCTTTGTATCGTTAGTATTTACTTTTCCTTCATTAGGTTTGATTTTGTTCATTATGAATTCATTAACCTTAATTCTGTATAGTAATTATATAGATTCATTGTCCCAGAAGCTCTGTGCTATTGATTACTACTCGCTAAGAAAGATTAAATTACTGTTGTTTATCGTTCTTTGAATCACTGGCGTAATGTTTCAGCTAAAACTTTCCCTATTCATTGTCCAATCATTTTGTAGCTTGATGACTGTGCACAATGGATTTGTTTGTTTAATATTTTTTGTAATATTTACATTATCAATAAAATGTGTATTCTGGTAAGGAAAGTACACAGCTCCACAACCTCCAGTCAGTTCCACTCCTCTTGCAAATTTCAGAATCGTGTGGATGATATTTTTCCGAAAATGAAAAGGTACATTCCCAAACTAACGTATTCTACAGAACAACATGAATAGTTCTTTTGTTGCCACTTTCCTAACCAACATATTCTACACTCCAACGTGAATAGTCGTTTTGCTGCTACTTCCTCCAATGTTTTTAGAAATTCTGATGGAATATTATCCAACTCTTTTGCTTTTTTGATCCAAAGTCTTCCAAAGCTCTTTTAAATTTTGATTCTAATACTGGAACCTGTATCTCTTCTACATCGACTCCTGTTTCATCTCTTATCACGTCATGCGACACGTCTTCTCCCATATAGAGGTCTTCGTTGTACTCTTTCCAAATAACCGCTCCATTTTCCATTGCAATCTCGATGTTACCACCCTTGCTTTTAATTTCACTACAGAGCTATTCCTTATCACAGTATTTATAGACTCGAAGAATTTCAAGCGGACCTCTTCATTCCTTACTACTCCGTATCCTACTTCGTTGGGCACAGATTATTCCTGACTAGTCCCTTAAACTTCAGCCCCCTCTACTAAATTATGATCTAAGTTTACATCTGTGCCTGGATACGCCTTACAGTCCAGTATGGTATCTGATTTCCGATCTGCTCCTGACCATGGTGCAATCTAACCGAAATATTCCCGTTTCTCCCGGCCTTATCCAAATATACGTCCTCTTGTGATTCTTGAACAGAGTATTGGCTATTATTAGCTGAAATGTATTGCAGATCTCAATTAGTCTTTCTCCTTTCTTATTCCTAGTACCAAGGCCATATCCTCCCGTAACCCTTTATTCTACTCGTTCCTCTGCAATCGCTTTTGAGTCCCACATGACTATTAGATTTTCATCTCCCTTTACCTGTTCAATATCCGCTTATGGTTTCTCCACCTCTTGAGCTTCGGCTTGTGTATCTGAATTATCGTTTTCAGCGTTGGTCTATTGTCGATTCAGATGAGAACAACTCTTATCACTGAACTGTTCACAGCAATTCACTCGCTGTCCTGCCTTCTTATTCATTTTGAATCCTACTATCTTTATGCCGTGTTCGGCTGGTATTAATGTTACCCTGTACTCTGACCACCAGAAATCGTTGTCTTCTTTCCATTTCACTTCACTGAATCCCCACTATGTCTAGACTCACCATTTATCTTCTCAGTTTTTGTAGCTTCCGTACAACGTTCAGACCTTATATTCAGCTCCCAGATCCTTAGAATGTTATCCTCTCCCTGGTTATTCAGTTTTTATCATGGCCACCTCACCTGACCGTCCTCTCCCGGAGATTGGGATGGGGGACTAGTCTGGAACCTTTTGCTAATGGAGATATCATCACGACACTTTTTCAGTTACGGATCACATGTACTAGTAATACAGACTATGTGTCTTTAATGCTGTGGTTTTCCATACTTTCCTTATGCCATAGATCAATGCTGATTCTTCTGCCTTCAGGGGCAGTTTCCCACCCTACGGAAAAGACAGTGCCCTGAATCTCTGTCCGCTCCTCTGCCGTTTTTGACCAGGCCGATGGCTGACTGAGGGTGACTTCTTATGCCGGAAGCCTTCAGCCACTATTACTTATGATTTTTATTCAAAATTTAAGCGTGGCCGGATTCGAAACCGGTACCGAGTTTATTTTGATTACTAATCTAAGACGCTACGCCTAGATCTATGTCTCTTATAATTTGCTGAAAATGATGAACGACATTTGAATCATAAAAAGTAACACGCGAGGGACAGATAAACAAAGTTGTAATATAAAAATCAAGATATAAATATGTGTGACGTAGTGCCGCAAATACACAGCTGCGTACAAACACAGGTCGGGAGTGACATCTGTGAGCTTTCAAAATATAAGATTTGATTCCCAGGATCAAGTAATGCACAAGAACGTGATGCATACATAAAGATAACTGCTAAACATTCTTCTAAAAGCTGTATCTGGAACACACATAAGTACTATTTAGCTTGAAGACGAGTTTCTGCCTTGCAAACTTTACCGTACGGACCTACAGAATAAAGCTGTCTTTTTCCCACTGCGCCCATTTGCTCGTAGAAGAAGAGGAACATTCTGCAAATTTACTGTGGCAGCATACGCCGTTCTGCACTTCAGGGTTGTGCGCAACTGGTCTAATAAGAGGCCACGCTCACATGCGCGTTTAATTCAATGCTGCTTTAGAGCCGCTAACAAGTTGGCCGTCCCAAGCCAAGCACCATGGCCGCCGGACGTCTGCCCTGCCCCTGCAGAGCTAGACCTGCCCGCGGCACACCGTCGCGGAAGCTCCGAAGTTAATTCTCGTAACTGGATTGAGTGGCGGCCCGTGTTAGAACCAACAAAGCGTGCTGCGAAGGGACAAGTCTTAAATCAGCTTTTCCGCGTTTTAATTTCACAGACGGCCACTCCCCGGAAAGTGACGGGAAATTTCCAAGCGGCGTTGAGAAAGATAAATTGCATTTTTATTTTCTGAGTGAGCACTGCAGTGCGACAGCCTTCGAAAAAATCTCAGACATTGTACACTTTTTTCGCTAAAAATTGAAAACAATTTCTCTTGGAAACGTATTTAACGTCTGAAACCAGCAATTTATGTTTGTCATACGCCTTATACCGTCGCTAAAGTTGTTGAGCCATGTTAGCAGATAAATTAGTCACTTACCTTGCAATTCCACAACACAAACATTAATAGTTGAGTCACATGATAAATAAAACTCATATAATAGTTTAAAAGGTATTCGGTTTCCACATGACTGGAGACAGTTGAGATTTTCCTTGCATCAATGAATGTACTGAATACACCATAATACGTGCATTTTATGTTTAGATAAAGAGGTATGACCGAAAACGATAGACATAAACATTCAGAGGAACTTTTATTACCAGATTATATTTAACGATAAAATGGAACTATATGTATATTTCGAACTTTTCTATTTTCTCTAAAATATTTGCCATATTTTTCATTTATTGCCTGTTGTACATAAACATACAGGTGTTCTTCGCCTTCAACAGGAATCGTAACTTATTTTCCCTTGTTATTTTTCTGGAACCTGATGGTTGCATTTCACACTGGTCATGGCTGTACTTGTATGTACAATGGTTGTATGAAATACCGTTAGGGAGTCCAACATTTGTCCTTTCTTTTCCCACATTAATGTGTAGAATATAGCATACCATAATTACTACCACTTTTACTATGATACAGTTCGATATTGTCCAAGGGGAGAAATTAGCTAACTGATAAATAACGAAATAAAGTGTATATTTCAAAATAATGTGAAAAAAGTGGCTTCATGTAATAAATTGGCGGCAGCTCTTGGACCACACACAAAAAAGACTACAGAAGGATTCACAGTACCTATGGAATAGCAAGACGACTGTTCAACTAAAGTTTTGCGTGTCTATATTACATTTCCAACAAGTGTGTCGGAATCATATGAAAACAAAACATTTCCACAGGAAGACTGTACAATTATTCATGCCGGTGATGCAAAAATGATGGATTGTTCACTATATCAACTTTATTTAAATCAATAAAACTACAATTTTCCAGATATGTGAACGTATTTTATTGGTGCTTAAAAACATGTCACTAATTATGTATTTGAGCATGTAAGTAAATGAATAAAAAAAATTCGCGTTGTCCATGAAGTGCTATCGGTAAATAATGATTACGTATCATATATATAATTCACAGTGGCATGAGAACTAATATTGTTAGTAATTACGCGAAAGAAGCATTCAATAGAACTATAAAGGTGACAAGCAATAAAATGCATAGAGTTAAAGTTCCACTGAGCAGGAAAACATCAGAAGATGAGAACTGTTGGAAAATAGTAGAAGAAATTACAGCTGCCATGTAATATGTAGAATGATTGACAAAATAAGCTGCGCAGCTAACAGGAAAGGTCCAATTTAGAAGATATTTTGCATACACATAAAATCACTTGGTATGTAAATGATTACACCTGAAGTGAACTGTGATGCAGAGAATAGCCATGCAAGATTTTAAACTTGTAGGCTGAAACGGTATATAGTTGGTGTGTAATACTTGAAATGGGTACTTAGTGGAAAAGACGACGAGAATGTGTAATGCTTATTTGAGACAAAGCTAACAGCACTCGACAGAGTGTGAAAATGACATCATCGTCGTGTGTAGTGGATACGTATCTGCTAATACAGTGCAACACCGCCTCAGACTTGATAATTCGGCGAGAAAGAGAGGCCAAACGTTTCTCCACGTCTGCTACAACGAGATGAAGCATTAATCATCAAACCCCATAGAGCTATCAAATTGTGGGAAAGTCCCACACATTTTCTGCGGTATTATGATCGCACAATTAAGCGGGCGGGTTGAAATGCGACAGAACGTTGAGCGTCCTCCAAACAAGAAACGAATGCGTGTAGCCTTGTAAACACAGTTGCAGTATTGGAAGCTGGAATATTTGCAGTATATTCATCATGAAGCCGTATCAGAAAGGGAAGCACTGAAATAAGTTTTAAATTCGCGGCAACTTGAACGATCGTGCCCAAGTTGTAGCACGAAAAACATCGCCAAAACATCACAGAAGTACCTCCGGCCTCAATCGCTTCTCCACATACTATTAACTGAACTGTTTTATGCTCCACTGAGACCGATGGGCTTTTGGCAGGTTCCGTACAACAAATAACCAATAAATATTCATTACATGCAGTTACTTTCGCGATATTCTCTCGCATACTGGTTGAGATGGACTTGTCGCGGTTTTGAACATATTGTCATTGACAAGATGTGTCACTCGCCACTATTCCATATCGGGTAGGGTATTTTTACGACTACTGTTCGTGCATCACGTTATGTGGTTGCGAGTACGAACACTCTGGAAACTAACAAATCTTGTCCTGTCCAAACACGATGACTCTCTTCTGCCATTCTGCCACAATGGCCACCTTATACACAACTGACTGACACGTTCATATCACTTTGCTGTCATGAATAACGTCAATGCTTGAGGGTCACACGACATACCGATATAGGCCCCACACCACCTACAGCGCCCACAAAGATCTACTGTACTTTTTTTTTTCAAGCTTGTGGCTACTATTTTGTCACGTGAGCTTCCTTGTACAGGTGTCGAAAGACAAGAGTGTTTGCCTCGCCAGTGAGGCGTAAACTGACGGCGACCCTGCCAGCACCAACTTGCCTGCGACCGCCCTTCGTATTAATTAGAGGCAAGGCGTAGCTATCCTGCCCTCGCCCTGCCGCATAATGGACGGTCATTATAGCGCCTGCCCTGCTGCGAGTCTGCTACGCGGCTCGCACCTCACCCCCCCCCTGGGGGATTACGAAGGCGCCGGCCCCACGGGCGTTATTCCCCGCCGACCCCCAGCGGCCTCGCTGCCCTTGGGAGCTTCCTGAGTGGCGTCACAACGGTAGCGAGTCAATGCAGTTACTGGGTCCTGCCAGGAGCAACTTCTCAATGTACGAGGGCTATTAGGAAAGTAAGGAACGATAGGTCGCGAAATGGAAACCGCAGTGAAAATAAAAACTGTTTCATTTGCAACAGTTAGCTACAACTTCTAGCTACTCATCTCTATAGTCGCCAATCCGACATAGACGTTTTTCATAGCGATGTACCAACTTTCCAATACCCTCGTTATAGAAGGCAGCCACCAGTGCTTTCTACCTACTCTCTACGCTGGCCAACAGCTCGTTGTCTGTGCCAAAATGTTGTCTTCATAGGCAGCGGTTCATGTGAACATAGCTGAAACTCAGAGGGAGATAATTACGGGCTTTATTGTGGATAATCACATTTCTCCAACTGAAAAAGGTGCAGGAGCATCTTCATTGCCCCTGCAAAATGTGGCTGGGAATTGTCTTGAAGAAGAAACTGCACAACAGTTGTGTAATGTTGGCTGCATAGCTTCAGGCGAAATTTCTCACCAGGCTATTGTGCTTGGTGGGAGACAATATCTTTATGTGCTCCATGTGTGCTCATAACTAAAAAAAAAAAGACGTAACGCGATCGCCGGGCATACAATTGACATTGCGCAACACACCTGTGCAAAACTGCATCCGATATGCACTGTAGTTTTCACTTCGCGACCGATCGTTCCTTACTTTTCGAATAACCCTCGTATCACTGACAACTTCCAGAACATTACAATTCAAGTTAAGACTCTATAGTCCTTTGTCATATGAGCTTGTCTTGGAATGTTCTATTGTGAAGACATTAATGTGCACATACAGGAAGAATATTAAATTTATATGGAGGTATACAGGATCCGACATTTAGTAGACAGGCGCACGCAACTCTAGCAGCAACAATGGCACTATCCCGGCAGAGCACCGAGTCTAGCTGAGCTTGGATGATACACTACTTGCCATTAAAATTGCTACACCATAAAGATGAGGTGCTACAAACGCGAAATTTAGCCGACAGGAAGAAAATACTGTGATATGAAAATGATTAGCACTTCAGAGCAGTCTAGCGGTTCTAGGCGCGCAGTCCGGAACCGTGCGACTGCTACGGTCGCAGGTTCGAATCCTGCCTCGGGCATGGATGTGTGTGATGTCCTTAGGTTAGTTAGGTTTAAGTAGTTCTAAGTTCTAGGGGACTGATGACCAGAGTAGTTAAGTCCCATAGTGCTCAGAGCCATTTGAACTTCAGAGCATTCACACAAGGTTGGTGTAGATGGCGACACCTACAAGGTGCTGACATGAGGAACGTTTCCAACCGATTTTTCATACACAAAATGCAATTGGCCGGCGTTGCCTGGTGAAACGTTGTTGTGATGCCTCGTGTAAGGAGGAGAAATGCGTACCATCACGTTTCCGACTTTGATAAAGGTCGGATTGTAGCCTATCGCGATTGCGGTTCATCGTATCGCGACATTGCTGCTCGCGTTGGTCGAGATCCAATGACTGTTCGCAGAATATGGAATCGGTGGGTTCAGGAGGGTAATATGGAACGCCGTTCTGGATTCCATCGATCTCTTATCACTAGCAGTCGAGATGACAGGCATCTTATCCGCATGGCTGTAACGGATGGTGCAGCCACGTCTCTATCCTTGAGTCAACAGTTGGGTAAGTTTCCAAGACAACAACCATCTGCACGAACAGTTCGACGATGTTTGCAGCAGCATGGACAATCAGCTTGGAGATCCAGGTTCTGCTTACAGCATCATGATGGTCGCATCCGTGTGTGGCGACATCGCGGTGAACGCACATTGGAAGCGTGTAATCGTCCTTGTCATACTGGCGTATCACCTGGCGTGATGGTATTGTGGGGCGGCGAAGAAGTTGTCGAATGAGTTGTTTGAATGTTCATTTCACGTAACAGACTATTGCCGATGCAACATATGTGGGACGGCGAAGAAGTCGTTGTTTAATGTTGAATGAAAGTTGAACATTGCCACCTTAAATCACGCGAGCCTGGCAACTAATTTGGTGGCCAGTCAGAAAGCGAAGGGAAACTTACTGACCTTAGTTCCCAGTCTGCACGGCCACATTCCTGTACAGCCCAGCTAAACGAAAAATATCCATAGTTCTTCACGGGATTAGGGCTGCTTCAATAAAATTTAAAGTTCCAAACAAGATTTTATTATCTTAAAGGCTCACACAAATTACTCGAAACTTCTGAAAATGCTAAAGACATTAAATATTGTTAATTCAGCCAATCGTTTAATAGTTCAGAGGCGACTTCTACAGCAAGTTCCTCCCGAATAGTTCATTACTCTAACTAACGGTGCTCTATTAATAGTTCGCAATAATGTTAAGAAAAAAAAATTAATGCTCGCCTTAAAAGTGGAGTTAGTCACCACTTGCCACGCGGAATTATACTTCACACGGACGGCACAATAACAGTTTGTTACCGAAGTCTAAACGATCCAGGACGGTGTACAGTCCTCGCGATTTTCAATGTCCGTTTACATTGCTAAGTACGCGCATGTCACAGCCCGCTATGACGTCACCCGAGGCGAGGCGCGATCGGACGTTAAGCTCGCGTGGACTAGGCGTTGGTCTAATGCGGAGTGAGCTTACTACTGCCTCTGCCGCTCTTTTTATATAGCTCCGGCGCGTACCGCCAAGAGAGCATCTGTTCTTTCCGTTCATATGCAGATGCCTGCGGCCTCCAAATGACCGCTATCTCAGGCACATAATCTTAAATATCACATTTAATAATAGCTTTACAAACTTCTCAATTTTTGTATACATACATCTGAGCAGTACAGAAGCACGTAGAAAATCTCAGCCCGCTAAAATTAAAACTTTACTCTCTAGAATTTTTACAATGGAACTAACGGTAGATTGTTACCTCTGAACCATAGCTTTATCAAGACTTGTATCAGCTGTTAATTATGCTACAAGACTAAAACTTGGTGTAGCTTTGTTAATTGTCCTATCTGATCATTGGTCTTAAAGAATTTGTTTTATCATTAAAATTTAAAGTACTTAATCTATAATGCTTATGTACATTTTACTCACAAAAGTAGTTTTTACTAAATTACTAAAAAATTAGAAGAGGTAACTGATTGTGGTATTTCCATTATTATTATTAGGGTGAACTGAAGCATCCTACCAATTTTCAATATTGTAGCTCTATTATTTCGCGCCTCTGATTTTTCCGAAAAACGCGGATTCTGGAGTCAATTTTAGTTTTATGGTTTTGGAAACCAGCACCACTCATTAATGACTTCTTACTGCACCTTCTCACCAAATTTTGGCTTCCTAGCGTCATTATTTAGCGCCTCCTATTTTTCTTTCAAAACGTGAATTTTACGTAAACTACTAATTTTATAACATTAAGATTTGTTACCTGAAACATTATTACATAGAACTATACTTTAACAAAGTTTTACACACAAATCTTAATTTTTACTTTTATGTTAAATGTGGTGCAATACTATATGCAGGCGCGTTACGATGACGTGACGCTACTAGCAGTGAACTAGGGTAAGTCCCGTGCACTCGCTCGCCTCTGTATCTTATACATGATACAGCGCTTGCTTTGCTTCATCACCCCCTTTTTAATTTTCGTGAAAATCTATTTTTGAACAAAATTAAATTTCTAAAAGAACAAACAAGCGATGGATTACTTTAGTATACCTTTTTCAACTTAAGTTGCTTCTTCTTAGGAAATTCCTTATTACTACATACACAAAATAACCATACTCATATACACATAGAAAACCTAGTACAGAAGACATTCACAAATTATTTACATACATTTACATGGAAATATAAATTTTTCAATGGTTACAAAATAGTTATTTTTTTTTTCTTTAAAATCAGTCTCTTCCTGAAAAAGAAAATACACACGACTTTTATCACTGCAACGCACTCACATTTTTCTTTTACTATAATACTCGGCACTGTGGTGGGTGTCCTATTGTAACACTCATTTAATTTCACTGATTGACAAAATTGTGGGAGGAAATTGTATTCACTGTGGTTTGCGTCTCTACTTCCAATCTCCCTACCGCTTGTTGTCAGTCATTCATGCAGCCTGCATGTCCCTGAGAAACAGACAATACAGTCTAAGTTTCTGTTTTCAACTTATATCTAAGGTAGGACAAAGTACATTTTATAATTTATATTCTGGCACTATTTTACTAATTGTGAAGTTGTCAGAAAGACATTTAGCACTAAGTCGTATCTGATACAATAGCTCCTACTTTCTTCTTTCATAAATAATCTTTTAGGTTCCTAAATAGTGAAAATTCTTTTAGCAAATTAATATATTAAGATCTTGCTTCAACTTAGAAAATTGAGTAACCTTTTAGTTTTAATGTACTCTGGCTTAATTATCGTATGGATTAGTTCATCAAAGAAGTCATTTGCTGACCAGCACTTTGCTTTATTGTATGAATTACTAAAGAAATTAGTTATTTTCAGTATACCGATCCCAAATTTCTGCATTTTCCAATATTTGTGTGTTTCTGTTGTCTGTTTAACTATTTATTTGCCTCAAGCAAGATTTAGCGTTTTTCACCATTTCACGAGACGTGAGGGAATTATTCTTTAATCCTACATCATTTACTTCAATTTACTTACTTCACTTCTTCACCTTATTCATTTTCTCCCTTTTCTTCCAGATTCAAAATACTTCATTTCTCCACTTCTTTCTCCCTTTTCCTTTTGTCAGCCTATTGACGTCCTGTTTCTATATATTTGGTGCGATCCTCACACCACTTCCACACATCTCCATTTATTTAATTCTAAAACGCCATTGCTTGCCTCTATGAGCATTACCTTCTTACGCTGTTTTCCTTCAGACAACCTTATTTCTAGCAACATACTACCTTCTGCATAATCTCATGGATTATTCATATTCATACCGTACTTCGTATACTGCAAAGTGTCTCTCTTAGTTGTAGTTTCTAACCCTTTACAATTACATGAAATATTTTAATTTATTTATTTTAGCCATGTTTGCCTCTTATTGGTACTCAGACTTTTGTTTTGCCATTCACTAGGTAGATCCTTACTAAGAATACTTAAAACCTAATAGCATATATACAACATGAAGACATATGTGATTCTTACCTGTTATGATAGACCAGAAGAAGGGAATGAAACTTGAAAAGGAAATAAAGTTTCACCCAGCTGGGACTGCACGGTACGCCAAACCGTGTATCCGCCAAAGAGTGGCAGACTCCCTACAGTAATTAATTACTGTTAATTTTAAATTCCTTTAGGATGTGTCTCTCTTCAACCTTAGCACTTTCCTCATTCTCACTGAAAACCAAATTTTCCTGCAAGTATCCTTTATTCTTTATTACTCTAATAGGCAGTTCCCAAGTTTCATTACTACCGCCTATATGACTTCCTATAAAAGACTCTCTTATCACTTTAGAGTCAGGTAAAGTTAAAATTAAGTTGTTCTGATCAAAATTGATCTTTCCCTGGTACTTTGATAAGAAATCAGTACCAATCAACATATCAACACTTAAGCCTAGCACAATCAAACAAGGATGATCTATTACTACGTCATTTATACCAATGGGTATCAAAGCTTCGTGTTGAACTGGTCTAGAGACTTTTCCAGTAGCACCTATAATCTTTAAGCCACTTACTTTCATAACTGTTAACTTCTCTTTATTGGGTATGGTGTCAAAAAATGTTTGTGATAAAGCACTTGCTTCACTGCCACTGTCAAGCAGACAACGCACAGTGACTCCTGATATGTTTACTTTGATAACAGGGTGAGTTATTTTACATTGAACAGGTTGCTCACACACCTCGTCTAATAAATCTCGTTCTATGTTCTTCCAGCTAAAGTAATTCTGATCAGTTGCAATTACATTTACATTTACATCCTGGGGCTCATCATGCTCTATAATCTTAGCTGCTTTCTCTAATCTGTCCACTAACTTTAAATCGAAGCATCTGACGACTTTTTCTACTTTTGTTTGCTGCACATCAGCCAAACTATCCTCTACCTCTGAGCAACTGCGTCCCTGCGCAATATTGCTGTTCATAAGAATGTCGTCACCTTCAACCATTTGTGGCACGTTTACACAGCTACTAGATTCTTTCACCTCGTTACTATTTCTACCCCCTTCATTCATCATTTCCTCCTCTCTAAAGTTTTGCAGTACTGATTCTACTTCTGCTACTTCTACTTCAGCTTTTAGATTGCCATTTTCATCGAAGATGTAAGCTTTTACTTCATCATTATTCCCATCAGACTCAAACCCATTATCTATTTCTTCCCCATTATCTACCTTGAGTTCCTGTTCTTCCTTGACCCATTTTTCTAGTGTATCCAAAATACTATCCACTATTTTGTGAGAGTGGCTTAACACATCACTGGTATTATCTGTATTTATTTCGTCATCCATGTTGTCTGTCTGTGTATGTTGGCTGATTGTCTGTGTTTCCGTTACTGGCTGTGTTACTGTTACCGCCTGGTGAGCGCCAGTTTCCTCATAGACGGGATTTAGTTTCCCACACGCGGCCTGTTGTGTTCATCTGTGACACCACTAGATATAGTAGCATCATGACTCCCTTCTTGTCTTAATGGTATAGTATTTACTTCTCCACTTTCGTCATAGTAGTTGTTACGAAAGCGTGGTGAGTATCTACCCCCTCTTCCTCTGCCACGGCTTTGGTTTCGATAGTTTGTTTTGGTGTGCCTAACTTCCATATTTCTAACGTTCACGTTTCCATTATTTTGTACGTGATTGTTAGAAGATTTGTTATTCTTTTGCACCTGCTCCTCAGCAGCAGCTACTCTTTCCACTCTCTCCAGATATTCAATAAATTTGTCTATATTATCTCTAGGGGCGGAAATGATCCTCTTCTGCCAGTACCACGGCAGCTTACCTTCTAAACCCATAATGATCATATCTGGCTTCATCTTTTCTGTCAAATGTGACAGTCTTGAAACCCACTTCCTAGCGAAATCCTTTACTGATTCACGCCCTGGGAAAAACTTCTTACCACTCCAGAATTCCCTTAACACATCATTTTGTTTGTTATGTGACCAGTATTCGTTGAGAAATGCAGACTTAAATTCAGATAAAGTTTTACATTTGATCATTACATCCGCTGACCATCGCAAAGCATCACCTGACAAATGACTTCTTATAAATGAAATTTTTTCTCTTTCTGACCAAGTGTTGGGGAGAACATCCTCAAAGTCATTCCAAAATTCAAGAGGGTGAATGTACTTATCAGGATCAAAGCGCAAAAACTGTCGACACCCTATAAAAGCGGCGTCAACTGAAGTCACATGCTGTACAGTAGAATGACTAGAATTAACAGAGGTTACTCTATTTTCTAGGTTAGCAATGTTAGTATTTAATTCCTCTACTTGTGACTCTACTGCTTCTATCCTGGCAGAACATCTTTGTTCCACTGCACCACGAATTTCGGTACAGGTTTCTTTTACTTTCTCAATGTTTTTCTGACAAGTATCTACTTTAATTTGTACCTCTTTAACTTTGTCAGAGCAAAGTTTGGACTCGTTGCTCAATCTTTCGGACAACCTCACTTCCAAAAGTTCATCTGCCTCTTGATAATTTTTTTGAATTTGATCTATTTCACATTTGAAAGTACTATGCATTTTAGTTAACTGTTGCCCTACTTTTACTTGAATGTCATGATGAATAGCATCTATCTTATAATTCAAACTATTCCATTTTGATTGCAGTTCTTCTTTTAGTTCTTTATTACTATCCTCAATTTTATTTTCCAACCCTTTATTACTAACCTCAATTTTATTCTCCAACTCTTTATTACTATTTTCAATTTTAGCCTCAATTTTATTTTGGTTTGATTCGAGTTTGGCAAACAGTATTTGCATCCAATCCGGAGCTTCTACCTTGATACTTTGTATCTCTTGACTTGACTGAGCTGGAGATATATTGAGCTCAGTTTCACTACCTGACAAAGTTAGCAACTCTACTGGCTCCCTTTTGACTTCTATTTCACTTATTGATTGCATCCCTGCACTCTCATTTAAATTAAAGTCATAATTTACTGGTGACAAATTACGTTCTAGTTCAATATTTGAGGGATTAATGGAACCATCCTCATTAAACTCAATTCCTGATCCTGAGGATTCTTGGTCAGAGACCGGTTCCCTTCTAAAATGTACACTACTTTCCATATCTTTTAGTTTGTTAGCAGCAGTTAATAAATATTTTAAAAGTCTTTGACTTAACTTAAATGCTTGATTTCGACGAATGATGTCGTCGCGGTGTACCAGCAATCGTGATGCGACGCGTCGCGACGTATTGAAGGCAGCAGCAGCAGCCGTAGCGTCGAGTACCGCCACAGGAATCGCCTACTGCAATAGCTCCAGGGGGGGGCAGCAAGGCACCGTTGACCGCTCGGCGCAGCCGGCAGCTGTCTCGCAGATCAGCGCAGCTCCGCGATGACGCACCGTCTTCCTTTAGTCTCAGCGCCGTCGGCAGCCGCGATCCAGCATCGTCGCCTTCCTCACCATCGTCACTAACCAACGTACAGCGGTAGACACTTATTGTTTATACACTACACCTGCCTTTACTGGTAACACTGTTCCCACACTAGTTCAATTCAGTGTCCTGTTATTGCCTACCGAGTTCGTTAATTTATACCAATCGCTTTCACACATCGAGCACTTTTATTTGCTTTTAATTCAGTTTTCCCGGCCGATGCACCATATGTGGGGCGGCGAAGAAGTTGTCGAATGAGTTGTTTGAATGTTCATTTCACGTAACAGACTATTGCCGATGCAACATATGTGGGACGGCGAAGAAGTCGTTGTTTAATGTTGAATGAAAGTTGAACATTGCCACCTTAAATCACGCGAGCCTGGCAACTAATTTGGTGGCCAGTCAGAAAGCGAAGGGAAACTTACTGACCTTAGTTCCCAGTCTGCACGGCCACATTCCTGTACAGCCCAGCTAAACGAAAAATATCCATAGTTCTTCACGGGATTAGGGCTGCTTCAATAAAATTTAAAGTTCCAAACAAGATTTTATTATCTTAAAGGCTCACACAAATTACTCGAAACTTCTGAAAATGCTAAAGACATTAAATATTGTTAATTCAGCCAATCGTTTAATAGTTCAGAGGCGACTTCTACAGCAAGTTCCTCCCGAATAGTTCATTACTCTAACTAACGGTGCTCTATTAATAGTTCGCAATAATGTTAAGAAAAAAAATTAATGCTCGCCTTAAAAGTGGAGTTAGTCACCACTTGCCATGCGGAATTATACTTCACACGGACGGCACAATAACAGTTTGTTACCGAAGTCTAAACGATCCAGGACGGTGTACAGTCCTCGCGATTTTCAATGTCCGTTTACATTGCTAAGTACGCGCATGTCACAGCCCGCTATGACGTCACCCGAGGCGAGGCGCGATCGGACGTTAAGCTCGCGTGGACTAGGCGTTGGTCTAATGCGGAGTGAGCTTACTACTGCCTCTGCCGCTCTTTTTATATAGCTCCGGCGCGTACCGCCAAGAGAGCATCTGTTCTTTCCGTTCATATGCAGATGCCTGCGGCCTCCAAATGACCGCTATCTCAGGCACATAATCTTAAATATCACATTTAATAATAGCTTTACAAACTTCTCAATTTTTGTATACATACATCTGAGCAGTACAGAAGCACGTAGAAAATCTCAGCCCGCTAAAATTAAAACTTTACTCTCTAGAATTTTTACAATGGAACTAACGGTAGATTGTTACCTCTGAACCATAGCTTTATCAAGACTTGTATCAGCTGTTAATTATGCTACAAGACTAAAACTTGGTGTAGCTTTGTTAATTGTCCTATCTGATCATTGGTCTTAAAGAATTTGTTTTATCATTAAAATTTAAAGTACTTAATCTATAATGCTTATGTACATTTTACTCACAAAAGTAGTTTTTACTAAATTACTAAAAAATTAGAAGAGGTAACTGATTGTGGTATTTCCATTATTATTATTAGGGTGAACTGAAGCATCCTACCAATTTTCAATATTGTAGCTCTATTATTTCGCGCCTCTGATTTTTCCGAAAAACGCGGATTCTGGAGTCAATTTTAGTTTTATGGTTTTGGAAAGCAGCACCACTCATTAATGACTTCTTACTGCACCTTCTCACCAAATTTTGGCTTCCTAGCGTCATTATTTAGCGCCTCCTATTTTTCTTTCAAAACGTGAATTTTACGTAAACTACTAATTTTATAACATTAAGATTTGTTACCTGAAACATTATTACATAGAACTATACTTTAACAAAGTTTTACACACAAATCTTAATTTTTACTTTTATGTTAAATGTGGTGCAATACTATATGCAGGCGCGTTACGATGACGTGACGCTACTAGCAGTGAACTAGGGTAAGTCCCGTGCACTCGCTCGCCTCTGTATCTTATACATGATACAGCGCTTGCTTTGCTTCAGTATGAGGTGCCATTGGTTACACGTCCCGGTCACGTTTTGTTAGCATTGACGGCACTTGGAACAGTGGACGTTACATTACAGATGTGTTACGACCCGAAGCTCTACCCTTCATTCGATCCGTGCGAAACCCAACATTTCAGCAGGATAATGCGCAACCGCATGTTGCAGGTCCTGTACCGGCCATATTGGATACAGAAAATGTTCAACTGCTGCCCTGGCCAGCACATTCTCCAGATCTCTCACCAATTGAAAACGTCTGGTCAATGGTGGCCGAGCAACTTGTTCGTCACAATACGCCAATCACTACTCTTGATGCACTGTGGTATCTTGTTGAAGCTGCATGGGCAGCTGTACGTTTACACGCCATCCAAGCTCTGTTTGACGCAGTGCCCAGGAGTATCAAGGCCGTTACTACTGCCCGAAATGGTTACTCTGGGTACTGATTTCCCATGATCTATGCAGCCAAACTGCGTGAAAATGTAATCACATGTCAGTTCTAGTATAATATATTTGTCCAATGAATACTTGTTTTACATCTGCATTTCTTCTTGGTGTAGCAATTTTAATGGGCAGTAGTGTAGCTAGAGGTACGTCGTTACATGCTGCTTCAGCAATACGTCAGAGATTATCGTTCGCAGCAGCTGGCGCAGTACGAGCGTACAGAATATCAGGCCAGCTGTGTGATTGTATTTATGAATTCTTGTATATAAAGGTTCAGAAAGACCCAGCATTGTATTGCTACACTATTGCAGAAAAATCACTGGAAGAAGTCTCATCCTTTAAATATTAGGAGTGATTTAAAGTAGAACAACCACACAAATCTAATCGCACATGTGGTACAAGCATTGGAAAGTATTGGAAAAAGCCTCATGAAGTGTAGTCCTCCCCCAAATGAGGTATCTTGCGCAACCAGCTTTCGACCAATACTCGAATATTTCTCGTTGGTCCGAGATCTGTACCAGGTAGATTGAGGAGAAAGAATACTCTATGGAAGAATAGCACATTTCGTTAATAGTTCATGTACTACACACGAAAGTACCACAGAGATTCTCAGTAGCTCCAGTCGCAAACAATACAAGACAGGCGTTCTGCATCACCGTGGTTTACTGCTAAAATTCGAAGGACGCATATTGCTAGAAGAGTCAAAAAGTACGTTGCTCCCCACTATGTATATCTCGTGAAGCTAAAATTAAACAATTTTGGGTTCACGCAGAGGCTTCCCTACAATTGTTCTTCTCGAAGACCATTCACGCTGGAACAGGAGTACGTAAGAGTTGTACAAAACATACACCACACACCATAAGATGGCTAGTAAAGTATAGATGTATACGTGGTAGCGTGCAAATCTCTCCGCAAGCCATTACTGAGGATTTTCAGTGGATGAGAGATCTGTATGACGTACTGGTCAGGACAGCAATCGAACGTCCTCCGTATCAAGGTATGTCAGGACAGCATGGACAACATCTTGCGTTATCTTGTTGGAGAATGATATTACATAGGGCGCAAACATCTGCCTCAATGTCGGAAATGAAACGGCTGCTTTCCAAATTACCGGCTTTACGAACTAGAGGTAATTGAGCTCCCTTTAGCACTCCATGGACCTATCGATGGACAAGTGCATGTGTTGCGCACATTGTGTCAGTGGTGCGTCACTGGTTTCAGCAGTGGTCTATGGATAATTCCCACGCCCGCAGACCAGATTGTGGGCGTCCGGTCGATGGTCGGGCGAACATCATCCAAGGAAGATATTCCGGTACAAGTTGCGCCTACTGTGTCACAAAGGACACTGGGAATCGTCGGCTTGCAAACACTAAGGCAACATGTGTCAAAGGGCAAGACTACCACCGACAACCCTACACCGCCAAGCACAGCTTCTCTGGTGTCTTGAAAGAGACGACTGGAGATTGGAATAGAGCTCTGTTGTCTTCACACAGGATCTACCCCAGGCATCACGTTTGAGAGGGAGGGGACACCATTACAAACTCGCTATCACATTTTTTGGTGTTTTGCAGGATCAAGTAACCAGTGCCAGCGACATTAGACAAGCTGTAATCCCAATGCTGCTGCTTTTTCTTCTACAGGAAGGTAATGTGCTTTTTCAGCAGGACAGTGCATTTCCACATACGGCTGCTACGACACAACGTGCTGTTTGTAGTGTGCAATTGTCCTGCCCAGCAAGATTACCAGATCCCCTGCCAACTGAACGCGAATGGGACATGATGGAGCGGAATTAACCCGTTCTAAAGAGCCTGTAAGAATCACTGCCGGTTTGCAACAAAGGGTACAAGATGCTTGAGAAGTCTACCACAGGATGCAAATTCGGCACCTTTATGGTCGTTTGCATGCGAGACAATACGCCAGAGGAAGGTACACTGTATATTAATGTGACGATTTGGACCCTCTTTATTGTGTGATATGTGTGTTTCAGTTGGTCTGAATTTATCATATACACCTTATGACTGAAATTACGTTGTCCTCGAGGCGCTGAAATCCTTTTTTTTCTCACAGTGTACATTAGTTGTCTGACTCTTTTGAGGTCCAGTTACTTTGTTAATGATGTAGTAACTCGAAATTACTGAAATCTCCTCCTAGTTGTGACATCACGCTTTCTTGTTCGCTACACTGTGAATTGTCCCTAAAAGAGTCACTCCGATTCAATGAATAACCCACCAGACAACTGAATAGAGATAAACGTTTCCTGTTCTAAATGAAACGACGCTGTCATATTGTTTGAGGTGTATTACTTCGCCCGTGCAGTTAGCGATGCGAAGATTGAATTGAACCGGCCGAACTTTAATGCATTTCAGGCGAGTTAGAAATTCTACAAGCGTCTTATATGCCGCAGTGCGTCTCACTTCTGACTGAAAGCTTTTGTGTTGTAAGTTCTCAAAGTTGTCGGTCGGTAACGGATGCTAGAAAATTACTTTCCAGGAGGGTTGTCATGTTAATGGAGTCGTTACTCAGGGAATGGCGGAACAGATGCCTGCAAGAACGGCATTATGAAAAGCTACACGTAATACAAAAGTTCTTACGTACTGTTCAACAATTTTTTTATTATATAAGGTTTCGTCAATGATGAGGGCATTACTGAAGGTAAATAATCTTAGGTTGAACTGGGAAGAGGTTGGTAATCGGTCGTGTCCTTTTCATAAACTCATGTCGGTAGCTCCTTAAGCTATAGAAGCAAATATAGATAATCAGATGATGATTTGAACCCAGCAGCTTCCGAATTAGAGATCATCAGTAGTGACGAAGTAATATTCACTAATATACAATCATTTAGAGCTCGGTTACATCAGTTTAAATTTCCACGAAGAGGCAGCTCATAAAATGCCTGAACTTTGTTGATACAAAAATTTCTGTAACTTCGCCATCCACAGCTGCTACGTCCATTGTTGCTGTTGCAGCTCTCGATGTTAATCCATCCTCTTCATCTCACCATAACTGCTGCAACTATATTTACTTGAAACTGCTTATTGTTGTCAAGTCTTGATGTACCTCCACTATTTTTATCCCTTTTATTTCACTACATTAACAAACTGACGAGTCCTTCATGCCTCAAAATGTGTTCTATCAACCGATCCCTTATTCAATCAAGTTGTGCCATAAACTTCTTTTCTCATCAATTCGATTTATTACTCTTCATTAGATACTCTACCCAGTCTTATCTTCAGCATTCTTCCTAAAACTTTGCTTCGAAGGATTCTATTTTCCGCTTGATTTTGCTGTTTGTCGCCCACGATTCACTCCGGGTATCTTCAGAATAGACATATTACCACTTAAATTTATTATCTATGTTAGCAAATATCTCTTTTTTAGCGACGCTTTCTTTGCTGTTACCAGTCTGCGTTTTACATACTATTTGTTCCTTCCATCGTAAGTTATTGCTGGCCACAAAGCAAAATAGTCTGCTTCTTTTAATGTCTCGTTTCCTAATCTAAATCATTCAGTAATGCCAGATTTAATTAGACTACATCTCGTTAACCTTGCTTTACCTCAACGGATGTTCATCTTTTGAAGTATACTGTTAACTATATTTACTCTGTTTACCCTGTTCAGTAGATCTTCCTGGAACTTCTATGTTCTTTGACAGAATTACATTGTTATCAAAGTTTTTACACCTTATCCCTGAACTATAATTCCCTTTCTAAATTCCTTTCTGACTTCCTTTTATTGTTTGCTTAGTGTACTTATTGAATGACATCGGTGATATGCTATTGCCTTGTCTCATTCATTTCTCATCTATCGTTTCCCTTTCATCTCCTGTATCTTATCTAAATACAGCCTTTCACTAGCTTTATTTCCTTATTCCCGAAAAATTTAGAATTATGAAAGAATATATTCCAGTCATCATTATCAGTACTTCGTTTCTAAACCAAAAATGTGATAAATGTGGATATGTTGTGCAATTTTCTTTCAGATAATTCGTGAGGTTAATATTTTTCTTACCTTTCTCCAAAAGCAAAAGTAATCCTTTCCCGCTGCTCCCTTTCTATTAGTCGTTCCAGTGTTCTGTATCCTATGTTACATACGTCTTTAATTCAGATAATCCCACGCTACGGAAGCATCATGCTGTCGAATTCGAGCGCCTGCTTTCAGCCTCGCGCTTCGCATTGCGACGGCACACAGAATCCAGGTACACTCACATATGTAACCGTCATATCACCTCTCCACACTCAAATCAAGTGTCCCACAGTCCAGACACACACAAATGTCTGTCTATGCAAAATAAATACGTAGCAATTACAACAACAACAACAATGGTTAAAATTGCTCTAAGCACTATGGGACTTATCATCTGAGGTCATCAGTCCCCTAGACTACTTAAACCTAACTAACCTAAGGACATCACACACATCCAAGCCCGAGGCAGGATTTCAACCTGCGACCGTAGCAGCAGCGCTGTTCCGGACTCAAGCACCTAGAACCGCTCGGCCACAGCGGCCTGCAATTACAACAACAGAAATTCTAGTCACAAAACACACAGTGTTGTTAACAGTCATCTACAATTTTTGATAAAGCCATTGAGTCACGTATTGTTTCAGGTTACGTTCGTCAAACATCCCAACTCGCGTTCACCGTCGTAAGTTGCGTAGGCCTTCAGTGCTACCACCAGACGCACCGTGTATGGGCCCTCGCACAAGTGGAAGAAGTTTGCTACATTATTGTTTTTGGCGTCCGATATCCTATGTATTCTTGCGAGGTCTCGGTCCCCGATTTCTTAAGTCTTCGTCTTTTCTTCCCGCTCCCTTTCTATTCTTTTCGTCGCCTTCTCCATCACGAACTCTCGGGCTTGATTCTCGCATTGTTGATGCGTTTCTGCCTCTCCTCCGGTTTCTGAAATTGTAGGTCTATTGGTCTGTATCCTGTAACGGAGTACACGGTTTAGTTGAAGCACCTCTCCGTATTCGGTAGGTACTGGACCCAGACATTGTGTCTCTCAGAAACGAATATTCTAAAGAACACTCCCAGTTGGCGCATGTATCATTCTGCAGGATTGAATTGAGGGTTTCTAATAGAGTAGAATGTCACTTTCATCCCTCCCTTTCTTATCCTGTCTTCCATCTCAGAGACGTGAAAATTTTAGCATGGTCTGAGAGGCCTCTCTTGGGCTTACCACATGTGCACACATAATCTTCCGTCAAAATTTTTACACAGTTTTTCTGTGAATGCGTGGTGTCTGTTCTTTTGGACATGTCCGAAAGAACAGATACCACCCATTCACAAAACTGATTCACCTAGAAGGGTATTGCATCCACCTTCTTCACTACAGATGCACTAATACGTTCGACCCCCTGCGGGAAACAGAGTAGCGATCATGGAGGGAATGGATAGGGGACTGCGGACAGGTTGCGCTCGTTCGGAATGTGGGTCGGCCAGCAGGGGTGCTGAGGTAACCGGCGCAGTAACAATAAACACTGTGTCTGGGTAGCGCAAGTGGTCGACACAAATCCCTAGTAACCAGCAGATCCTGAGTTCGAATTCCGGTCTGGCACACATTTTCACTCGCCGCCACTGATGTTGCAAAAACTCCTAATGCAGCTCATATCGACAATCCCGTTCCCTATCTTTGCTTTCCCCTCCTCCTCCATCAATTTAATCCACATAGCTTTTCGTATTGGTGGGGTATGTGGCGTTAAGTCTGAAGTGCTCTGTAAATGCGTCACGACAACGAAAATAAACCGCCTGAACTCTCCCTTCGGCAGAGGGCAGTAATAATCAACAGACACCAGGTCATTTGGTGCCTCTGATGTGATGGCACGCATTTCATCTCGCACAGTCGCGTTCGGATATTTTACCCGATGGCCTAGCTATCTGCAAGCTTTCATCTCAGTAGAGCATGTCCCCAGTCCTTGGCGATTGTCGCATACAACTTCGTCGCTCGCAGTGGCTAAGCTGCATCAAGGAAGCCATATTTCTCACCACCATTCTTTCACATTCGATCGTAAACATACCCTCTGCTTATCGTGCACAATAGAGCAGTGTTTCTTATTCGCATCTCCTCTCCACCAACGCCCTACGTCAGAAAGTCCTTTGCTCTCAGAATTTCTGTTTGTTGGTCGCGTGTTGGTGCTAAACCGCTCCTGTACATTCGGCGGAATGCCTGGACCCATTGTTGTAACGTTTCAATTGTAACCTCATTACTTTCTGCTAGACATTTTCGTCGCCGTCATCCCACGAATGATTTCGGCTCAATCAGTCGGGAAATTTGTTGTGTTTACTCCGACAATAAGCGACTTTCAGATCGAATTCCTGATCGCAAGGAACCAACACGTCACTCTGATAGGCGGTTTTTAGGAACATTAGAGCATGGTGGTTCTAGTATGTTAAAGAAAAAAATATGTTAAATATATTTCAATTTTTTCAATATATATATCTTGGCCACAATAATGCGTTCACTATGCTGTTTGTAGTAGTTTACCCGCATTCCTATTTTCCTAGTCATTATTAAACCTACTCCTGCATTACCCCTATTTGATTTTGTGGTTATAACCCTGTAGTCACTTGACCAGAAGTCTTGTTCCTCCTGCCACCGAACTTCACTAATTCCCACTATATCTAACTTTAACCTATCCATTTCCCTTTTTAAATTTTCTAACCTACCTGCCCGATTAAGGGATCTGACATTCCACGCTCCGATCCGTAGAACGCCAGTTTTCTTTCTCCTGATAACGACATCCTCCTGAGTAGTCCCCGCCCGGAGATCCGAATGGGGGACTATTTTACCTCCGGAATATTTTACCCAAGAGGATGCCATCATCATTTAATCATACAGTAAAGCTGCATGTCCTTGGGAAAAATTACGGCTGTAGTTTCAACTTGCTTTCAGCCGTTCGCAGTACCAGCACAGCAAGGCCGTTTTGGTTAATGTTGCAAGGCCAGATCAGTCAATCATCCAGACTGTTGCCCCTGCAACTACTGAAAAGGCTGCTGCCCCTCTTCAGGAACCACACGTTTGTCTGGCCTCTCAACAGATACCCCTCCGTTGTGGTTGCACCTACGGTACGGCCATCTGTATCGCTGAGGCACGCAAGCCTCCCCACCAACGGCAAGGTCCATGGGGGGGAATGTACGATGAAATAAAAGAAATTATTCAGATAGTGAAGGGAGACGAAAATTTAATAGTAATGGGTGACTGGAATTCAAGTGTAGGAAAAGGGAGAGAAGGAAACATAGTAGGTGAATATGGATTGGGGCTAAGAAATGAAAGAGGAAGCCGCCTAGTAGAATTTTGCACAGAGCACAACTTAATCATAGCCAACACTTGGTTTAAGAATCATGAAAGAAGGTTGTATACGTGGAAGAACCCTGGAGATACTAAAAGGTATCAGATAGATTATATAATGGTAAGACAGAGATTTAGGAATCAGGTTTTAAGTTGTAAGACATTTCCAGGGGCAGATGTGAACTCTGACCACAATCTATTGGTTATGACCTGTAGATTAAAACTGAAGAAACTGCAAAAATGTGGGAAATTAAGGAGATGGGACCTGGATAAACTGAAAGAACCAGAGGTTGTACAGAGTTTCAGAGAGAGCATAAGGGAACAATTGACAGGAATAGGGGAAAGAAATACAGTAGAAGAAGAATGGGTAGCTCTGAGGGATGTAGTAGTGAAGGCAGCAGAGGATACAGTAGGTACAAAGACGAGGGCTGCTAGAAATCCTTGGGTAACAGAAGAAATATTGAATTTAATTGATGAAAGGAGAAAATATAAAAATGCAGTGAATGAAGCATGCAAAAAGGAATACAAACGTCTCAAAAATGAGATCGACAGGAAGTGCAAAATGGCTAAAAAGGGATGGCTAGAGGACAAATGTAAGGATGTAGAAGCTTATCTCACTAGGGGTAAGATAGATACTGCCTACAGGAAAATTAAAGAGACCTTTGGAGAGAAGAGAACCACGTGTATGGATATCAAGAGCTCAGATGGCAGCCTAGTTCTAAGCAAAGAAGGGAAGGCA
Organism: Schistocerca gregaria; assembly: GCF_023897955.1. NCBI lineage: Eukaryota > Metazoa > Arthropoda > Insecta > Orthoptera > Acrididae > Schistocerca > Schistocerca gregaria. Next base: position 920,973,543 of record NC_064921.1, on the reverse strand, counting down.
GAAAGGTGGAAGGAGTATATAGAAGGTTTATACAAGGGCGATGTACTTGAGGACAATATTATGGAAATAGAAGAGGATGTAGATGAAGACGAAATGGGAGATACGATACTGCGTGAAGAGTTTGACAGAGCACTGAAAGACCTGAGTCGAAACAAGGCCCCCGGAGTAGACAACATTCCATTAGAACTACTGAAGGCCTTGGGAGAGCCAGTCATGACAAAACTCTACCAGCTGGTGAGCAAGATGTATGAGACAGGCGAAATACCCTCAGACTTCAAGAAGAATATAATAATTCCAATCCCAAAGAAAGCAGGTGCTGACAGATGTGAAAATTACCGGACTATCAGTTTAATAAGCCACGGCTGCAAAATACTAACGCGAATTCTTTACAGACGAATGGAAAAACTGGTAGATGCAGACCTCGGGGAGGATCAGTTTGGATTCCGTCGAAATGTTGGAACACGTGAGGCAATACTGACCTTACGACTTATCTTAGAAGAAAGATTAAGAAAAGGCAAACCTACGTTTCTAGCATTTGTAGACTTAGAGAAAGCTTTTGACAATGTTGACTGGAATACTCTTTTTCAAATTCTAAAGGTGGCAGGGGTAAAATACAGGGAGCGAAAGGCTATTTTTAATTTGTACAGAAACCAGATGGCAGTAATAAGAGTCGAGGGGCATGAAAGGGAAGCAGTGGTTGGGAAAGGAGTGAGACAGGGTTGTAGCCTCTCCCCGATGTCATTCAATCTGTATATTGAGCAAGCAGTGAAGGAAACAAAAGAAAAATTTGAAGTAGGTATTAAAATTCATGGAGACGAAGTAAAAACTTTGAGGTTCGCCGATGACATTGTAATTCTGTCAGAGACGGCAAAGGACTTGGAAGAGCAGTTGAACAGAATGGACAGTGTCTTGAAAGGAGGATATAAGATGAACTTTAACAAAAGCAAACCGAGGATAATGGAATGTAGTCAAATTAAATCGGGTGATGCTGAGGGAATTAGCTTAGGAAATGAGACACTTAAAGTAGTAAAGGAGTTTTGCTATTTGGGGAGCAAAATAACTGATGATAGTCGAAGTAGAGAGGATATAAAATGTAGACTGGCAATGGCAAGGAAAGCGTTTCTGAAGAAGAGAAATTTGTTAACATCGAATATAGATTTATGTATCAGGAAGTCGTTTCTGAAAGTATTTGTTTGGAGTGTAGCCATGTATGGAAGTGAAACATGGACGATAACTAGTTTGGACAAGAAGAGAATAGAAGCTTTCGAAATGTGGTGCTACAGAAGAATACTGAAGATAAGGTGGATAGATCACGTAACTAATGAGGAGGTATTGAATAGGATTGGGGAGAAGAGAAGTTTGTGGCACAACTTGACTAGAAGTAGGGATCGGTTGGTAGGACATGTTTTGAGGCATCAAGGGATCACAAATTTAGCATTGGAGGGCAGCGTGGAGGGTAAAAATCGTAGAGGGAGACCGAGAGATGAGTACACTAAGCAGATTCAGAAGGATGTAGGTTGCAGTAGGTACTGGGAGATGAAGCAGCTTGCACAGTATAGAGTAGCATGGAGAGCTGCATCAAACCAGTCTCAGGACTGAAGACAACAACAAACATATATATATATATATTGTTTCATACTAGAATGTCGTGTTGCCAGTTTGGCACAGCTTTGCCACAGGAAACACGAAAGCGGTCGAAGACGTCCGCCTTCTGGTCGGCTCCTGATCGTTGTCAGAAGGAGGCTAGTTTTTGATTACGCAAAGGTTTCTATTATTCGGAAAAGAACAATCCGGATTTCTTTACGTAATCAATATGAATTTTATAATTACCTAAGGGAGCTTTCACAATGAACAATAAAAAAATTGCATTTGCAAATGAAATCATTAATAAATGGGGAAGCTATGAGTTGTATAGAATACAAGGAGCGGCCTTCTGTGTACGACCAGGATGCCGCAGTATTCCCTGCTGTAGTAAAGGCTGTTTGACATTTATAAAAATAATATGACATGGAGGTAAAAAAATAATGGAAAAGAATAGATTAAGAAATCTGGTAAACACTAAATATATTCAAATAACACTCACAAGCAATTAGGGCTTATTTACAAACAGTGAAACTTACATAAGTAATTTGCTAACTGTGTTGTGTGAACAGATTTCAGCCTGTCCTGTGATAGCTTCTTGGTTCACGTTTTTGTCACAAATACAGTCATTACTTTTCTCCTTCCTTCGAGACAATTCTTGCACCGTTCAACACATTCATTACAATATCTTGCCGGTTTACAGTATCGAAAATAAATTACTTGAATTTTATTAATTAATAACTGTTGTCTGCACGCTGGCAAGACCGCTCTCTTTTATGGCTTAAAGACGACCTTCTTTACGCTTTCACATTAAAAGAAGAAGCACGACAAAATCTGAAAATCTAAAAAGCTTTTTACCACCATATTTTTTATTTGGGTTGAAGCGGAACGCTCAGTTCAGCTTCTGTTAAAATGTTTCTTTGACTGCGCAATCGATGTATTATCGTTCGCACTAGATGCGCATCTTTATAGTTACGTAACTTATATAAAATGAATGTCTTTCAAAGAATAGGTCTCATCTCATATGTTGATCATTTAATATACAGAAAGGTGAAAGCCTTTCCAAGGATACTCACAGCTTTCATACGACGGAATGCCCAATAATATTACATGGTCCGTATATAAACGAGTTTTTCTTTCGAGCAGGTAACTCCTAATCTGTTTTCTCGTAAAGAAAAAGGCCAGCATTTCTAGTTCGGTAGTGAAATACTGTGTCTCAGCGCCCAGCAGCTTCCGGGTGCATGTGGCCACAATGTGTACATTCCCATCCTGACCTTCCTGCTGTAGACATCACCCAATGCTTTGAGCACTTCGTATGTGAAGAGTTGGGAGTGTGACAGTCAGGATGCACCAAACAAATTCCGTCATGGCATGCAATCCTTGCCTTCTCGAAAGTATTTCCCTCCTCGTTTCCCCAGATCCACTTGTTGTCCCTTAGGAGCGAGTATAGAGGACTCAACTTCTGCGATACGCTGACAATGTACCGGATGTAAAATGAAATCAGCCCCAAGATCCGTCTTAATTGTCCTACGCGGGATGGCCGTTTCACTTTCGTGATTTCCATCAATTCTCAGTCTTCCAGATGGATACCTACCGGCGAGCTCTCTAACCCGTGATATACCACACCTGGAAAGACGGATGGAGCTCAACTTGATTTAAACCGAATGTAATGTCAAAGGTTGACAGCCAATTTTTCCCAAGAATTGATGCAGTATATCCTGGATAGATTCCGGCCTTGTTACGTCTGTCTCAGTTCTATTTTTTTTTTCAGGTCCAATATTCTGAGAGGTTTTACACGGCCCGCCAAAAATTCTTCTACTGAGCCAACCTCTTCACTTAGCGTAGAACTTGCAACCTACATCCTTAATTATTTGCTGGATGTATTCCAACCTCTGGTTACGTTTTTGCCCTCTACACTCCATCTAGTAACATAGAAGTCATTCCCTCATGTCTTAACACATGTCCTATCATCCTGTCGCTTCTTATCAGTGTTTTCCACACATATTCCTTTTGCTCTCCGATTCTGCGCAGAACCTCTTCATTCCTTACCGTATCAGTCCATATAATTTTCACCATTCGTCTGTAGCACCACATCTCAGATGCTCCAATTCTCCTCTGTTCCGGTTTTCCGACAGTCCATGTTTCACTACCAGACGATGCTGGGCTCCAAACGTACATTCTCATAATTGTTTCTGCAAATTGGGGACTATGTTTGATACTAATAGACTTCAATTGTCCAGGAATGTCCTTTTTGCCAGTGCTGGTCTGCTTTTGTTGTCCTCCCTGCTCCGTCCGTCATTCGTTAGTTTGCTGTCAAGGTAGTAGAATTCCTTAACTTCATCTACTTCATGACCATCAACTTAACGTTAAGTTTCTCGCAGTTCTCATTTCTGCTACTTCTTTTTACTTTCGTCTTTTTTCGAATTACTCTCAATCCATATTCTGTACTCATTAGACTGTTCATTCCATTCAGGAGATCATGTAATTCTTCTTCACTTCCATTCAGGATAGCAATGTCGTCAGCGAATCGTATCATAGTTTCCTTTTCACCTTGAATTTTAACTACACTTCTGAATCTTTCTCTTATCTCCATCATTGCTTCATCGACGTACAGATTGAACATCAGGGTGAAAGACTACATCCTGGTCTCACATCCGTTTAATTTGAACACCTCGTCCTTGGTTGTTCTCTCTTATTACTCACTCTTGCCTCTTATATATATTGTATATTAGCCGTCGCTCGCTACAGCTTACCCCCATTTTTCTCAGGGTTTCTAACCTCTTCAAACATTTTGCATTGTTGAACGCATTTTTCCACATAGACAAATCCTGCAAACTTGTCTCTTTTTTTCTTTAGTCTTGCTTCCGTTATCACACACGGCATCAGAATTTCCTCTCTGGTGTCTTTACCTATCCTAAAGCTAAACTGTTCGTCATCTAACACATCTACAATTTTCTTTTCCGTTCTTCTGTATACTATTCTTGACTGCATAACTGTTAAGCTTATATTGTGATAATTCTGGCACTTGTCGGTTCTTGATGTCTTCGGTATTGTACAGATGACTTTTCCCAGTCAGACTCATACATTCTACACAGAAATGTGAATTATCGTTTTCTTGTCAATTCACCCAAAGATTTTTGAAATTCTGAGGGAATAGTTATCTATCTCTTCTGCTTTATTTGATCTTATGTACAAAGAGCTCTTAAATTCTAGTTCGAATACTGGATCCCCTATCTCTTCTAAATCTACTCCTGTTTCTTCTTCTATCACATCAGACAAATCTGCCCCCACATAGAGGTCTTCAATTTCTCTTTCCACCTATCCGTTCTCCCCTCTGCGTGTAACAGTGGAATTCCCTTTGCACCGTTAATGTTACCACTCTTGCTTTTAATGTCACAGAAGGTTGTTTTGATTTCCTATAAGCTGAGGCGGTTCTTCCGGCTGTAACTTCTCTTCCGATTTCTTTACATTTATCATGCAGACGTCTCGTTTTAGCTTTCCTGCACTTCCTATTTATTTCATTCCCCAGAACGTTTTTTGTTCTCCCTTCTTCCAGCGATCACTTGAACTATTTCTTCTGTTAGCAATGGTTTCTTCGCAGTTATCGTCTTTGTACCTAAGTTTTTCTTTCCAACTTCTGTGATGGCCCTTTTTAGAAATCTGCATTCCCCTTCAACTGTTCTGACTACTGAGCTATTCCGTATTGGTGTATCTACAGCCTTAGAGATCTTCAAGCATATCTCGTCATTCCTTAGTACTGTCGTATCCCACTTCTTTCCGTGTTGATTCTTGCTGAATAATCACTTTAACTTCAGCCTATTCTTCATCACTACAACATTGTGATCTGAGTCTCTAGCTGTTCCTGGGTACGCCTTAAAATCCAGTATCTGCTTCGGAATCTCTGTGTAACCATGATGTAATTAATCTAACTAAAATCTTGCTGTATCAGCCGGCCTTTCCCAAATATACCTTCTCCCCTTATGATTCTTGAACAGAGTATTTGCTATTACTAGCTGAAAATTATCACAGAACTCAATTAGTCTTTCTCCTCTCCATTCCTTGTGGCAAGCCCCATATTCAGCTGTCACCGTTTCTTCTACCCCTTCTCCTGCAACCACACTCCAGTCTCCCATGGCTATTATGTTTTCATCTCCCTTTGCATATTGTATTTCCCACTCAGTATCCTCATATACTTTATCTTCATCTTCAGCTTACGATGTCAGCATTAATACCTGAACTATCGTTTCCGGCGTTGGTTTTCTGGCGTTTCTGATAAGAACAATCCTACCATTAAACTGTTCATAGTAATACCGTGTCCGCCCTGCCTTCTTATTCATAGATCGAGCGAGGTGGTGCAGTGGACTCACATTCGGGAGGACCACGATTCAATCTCGCGTCCGGAATTCCTGATTTAGGTTTTCCGTGATTTCCCTAAATCAGTCCAGGCAAATGCCAGGATGGTTCCTCTGAAAGGGCACGGCCGACTTCCTTCCCCGTCCTTCCGTAACCCGATGAGACCGATGACCTCGCTGCCTGGTCTCTTCCTCCAAACAATCCAAATATTATACATAACGAATCCTACTTCTCCTACCCTGAACCTCTGCCCGCCGTCGTTGACATGGCTGTTGGCATAATGAGTGTGACTTCTTATGTGGGAAGTTTTCGGCCGCCCATGCTGATTATTAATCAAAATTTGAACAGCGGCGGGTTTCGAACTTGATTACTAAATCAAAGACGCTAATCCTAGACCAAGGAGGTAATAGCTCAGCAGTGTCAGAAGAGAATGTTGTTCCTTCCATGATCATTTACTAACCCCGCATCCAGGCGACAACGGACAGTTCCGTCTTACTTAGACACAATCGCGAGCGAATTCACATATTCCGACGCGACCAGTGAGATCACTGTCTGCATCGCCTGCATCACTTACATGGTAACTTTTCGTTGCGACCATGCCACTGAGTGTGCTTTCCTTGGCGGCGGCCAGTCACATATCACTCTAAACTTATGGACAGCTCACCTAAACCTTCCCAGTAGGAACGACAATGTATTCTTGAAATCCATGATTGTTTCTTTTCACCTCCCGTCTCTGCTCCAGGGTCACCAATGGGTTATCTTGAATACTCTTTCTAAGGATTCCAATTGGATCGGCCTCTGCTTTCTCCACGCCTACTTCTGGCTGCTCGTCTGTTCACATATCGCCATCTACCGTGTCCCTTGTTTCTGAATGAGACGTCTTCAATTTCTCTCGCCACTTGTACGCATGAAAACTCCTACCGTCCTCCGAATATCGTTTGAATTTTGCACATATTTCGACCGTGGAATGAACAACATTATCTTCTAGAATGAGATTTTCATTCTGCAGCGGAGTGTGCGCTGATATGAAACTTCCTGGCAGATTAAAACTGTGTGCCTGACCGAGACTCGAACTCGGGACCTTTTCCTTTCGCGGGCAAGTGCTCTACCATCTGAGCTACCGAAGCACGACTCACGTCCGGTACTCACAGCTTTACTTCTGCCAGTACCTCGTCTCCTACCTTCCAAACTTTACAGAAGCTCTCCTGCGAACCTGTAGCCCATGAGACCGTATCTTCGAAAAAACAGACCACTGGTTTAAAAAAAAGTGGCAAAGGTCCCGAGTTCGAGTCTCGGTTGGGCACACAGTTTTAATCTGCCAGGAAGTTTCAACATTATCTTCTATTACTGGTGAGTGGGCGTATGCTAAACTCTTACTTTAGTAGCGCACCTCACCGTGCTCCTAAGCCACTCTGCAATCGCTTTCATATTCTACAGGTCACATCGGCTTCTCTGTTGCCGTCATGGCATTTGACTGTGGTTTCCCTTTGCGTATTATAATATTCCGATTGGAGCCTGTCTTCCATACTTGCACGAGTGGTTTCACCTGCCTCTGGAAAGCACACATTAATCGCCTCTGGCCCTCTAAATCCTAACAGTGGGAGGATGTACAACACACAATCAGTTCCATCATGTCCGTCAGATTCTCTTCCTGTGCGTGGAATTCTCATCACGACTTGTGGACGAAAAACTGACTTCAATCCGGAACCCATGTTCCCTCTAATGAATCACCTTTTAGTTCCCGTGGCTCAACTATGAAAATTTCCTCGTCCTGCTTACATTTTACTACATTAACAGTGTCCTTAGTTTGCTCTGTAGCCCATGAGACTGTATCTTCGAAAAAACAGACCACAGTTATAAAAAAAATGGATTAAATGGCTCTGAGCACTATGGGACTTGACTTCTCAGGTCATCAGTCCCCTAGAACTCAGAACTACTTAAACCTAACCAACCTAAGGACATCACACACATCCATGCCCGAGGCAGGATTCGAACCTGCGACCGTAGCGGTCGCGCGGTTCCAGACTGTAGCGCCTAGAACCGCTTGGCCACTCCGGCCGGCAGCCCACGGTTTTAGTGGTCCAGTTCATGAACACCGCTCTACTCAAGAGTATGTCATTCCACCGCTTAGGTACACCAAGACCTGCTTTTCTACATTCTTCCCTTTCGCCCCAAAAGCAGTAATTAGTGAGACACCCGTTACAGATATCTCAGCTAATTTATTACTACTTTGTCCGTCCCGATAGCTGAATGGTTAACGTAACGTACTGCCGTTCTAAGTGGCCCGGGTTTGTCCCGGCTGGTTCCTGGATTTTCTCCACTGAGGGACTGGTGTTGCCTTGTCTTCATCATCATTTCATCCCCAACCGGCGCGCAGGTCGCCCAAGGTGGCATCGAATGTACCATGGCGGCTAGACCTGCCCCGTAAGAGGTCTCCCGGCCAGTGACGTCAAACGCTCATCTCCATTTCCATTGCTACTTTGTACCAGTATTTCGTAAAACGACGTCGAAAGTGCTGACATACTCTCGTCTTAATTCCTTCCACTCTTATTTCAATGAGGAGACACCGACTGTCCGCTTTTCCGGCTACTCTAGGCCATCACAGTACTGGTCAATGTCGCCTTGCTCTTGTGATTGCCAATTCCGCACGTTGCATATTTAGCGTCCCTTCTGTGCTATCTCGTCTCTGCGCAATCTCATTATCTTTGGTCATGCACTTGTGCGATCTGACGCACATCCTCCTGCGCTTGGGGCCAGAAGTGATGAACCTCCATTACTCTCACGGCCTCCCTTATTTTGCGAGGGTTGCACTCAATTCACGTGCCGTCTGTTTTCTGGCACTGCGTTCCTGTCCTGCTCTCCCTGGTGTGGGCGATGGCGTCTATATCGCTCTCGCCTATTCCCTTCTACCCTACTTCGTCCGTTATTGCGACAGTACAGCCTGTCACTGTGCTGAGCAAACTCTTGTGTCGTCCCAGTTTTTGTACTCATTGAGTTAGCGTGTGCCGAACTTCGTTCCTCCTGCTCTTCGATGTCATCCACCGTCTTGAAAACATCGAGGAACTCTTCTCTCACCGGCCGCGGTAACCGAACGGTTCTAGGCGCTTCAGTCCGGAACCGTGCGACTGCTACGGTCGCAAGTTCGAATCCCGCCTCGGGCATGGATGTGAGTGATGTCTTTAGGTTAGTTAGGTTTAACTGGTTCTACGTTCTAGGTGACTGATGACTTCAGCTGTTAAGTACCATAGTGCTTAAAGCCATTTTTGAACTCTTCTCTCGACAGTGTCGCGACGAATGCACGTTGTAGGTGAGCAGGGAAATGTGAGCTCATCTTGCTACACCATTCCCCATCTGTAATTCTATCGTCCAAGTATCCCGCCAGAATGGCAAAGTGACAAGCTTATGTTGCCATAGATTTGCTTGACTGAGGCGCACACTGTCCACAATATATGCTCATCTTTTCACTTGTCTGTACGGCCAAGTTCCAGTACGTTGCCAGAAGCTTTGTGGGAAAAAAATGTAACTACTGTTCCCGCAAATTTTAACGTCAAACCAGGCAGCCGCCTCCTGGGCGAGTATCTGCAACGAATAAAACGTTGGAGTCCATCACTCCTTTCGCGTCTAAATTCTGTAGACGTGCCATCGGATGGGTATTGCGCGTTCGACCGAACGTGGGCAGTGTTACGTCCAACTTATGCATCGGGAATGCGACCTACGGCTTCGTTAGTGTGACCTACGTCACAAGGACATTACCTTGTCGCATTTCAGACACTACTTGCTAGAGGACTGACACTCGTGTTTGTGTTTGATTGGACGATTTATTTTCTTCATCTATGTGCGCGGAGATTTCAGTCATTTTCCCGTTTACCCTCGTTTCTAAGTGGTCAACTTTCGTTTCACACTCTTTTCTCTCCTCGGCCAGGCTGTTGGTGGCCTCCGTAGGTATGTTTTTGGTTTCGGTCTCCAATTCGTGTCTAGCTTAAGCGATCTGCCCTTTAAGATTTAGACTGCAAAGTTTTAGCTCTGCATCCAGTCTTTCAAATCATGTGTTTTTTTCTCTTTCATGGAGGTTAACAGCGACGTGCGATTTTCCAATATCGCGAGAATTCAGTTCAGTGGACTGTGACTTCGCGTCCCTTGTTTTTCCTCGCTCAAGCCCGAACATTCCTCAATTAGCCTGATGGTTTCCATATTTATAAACCTCCCAGACCTCAGTTGCGTAGAAAAACGGTATCACAAACTAAATGCACTCCATAGAACAAAGTCAGATAGACAAAACGACGCCATTGGCAACGCTGGTTTCCACAAATAGAACAATGAAAACATGGTACAGAATATTCATTACAACAAACTACATATTCAAAAACTACTTCGCAAAATACGGGCGAGGTTACGGCAAGTGAAACTAAATACACTGGCTACCACCATAACTACTTTGTACAGTACATTTGCAACGCATTCAGCACACACAGGCGCACCACCCGTGTGCTTAACATCGCACACAACGAGGTTAACGTATTCACGTAAATGTATTGGGAGTTACATTAAGTGTATTTACACTTGCGAATAATGTCAACCATCAGCTGTGGAATGGAAGGACGACAATGAAAATTTGTGCCGGACCGCGACTCGAACCCGTATTTCCCGCTTATCGCGAACTCTCGCCCTACGATTTGGCTATCCGAGGACGACAACGGCCAGACGTAAACTTCCATATGTAGTCAACCATCCGTCTGCGACCTGGACTCCTACATCCATTATGTATATACCCATACAGGTTAAACGTTGCACTTGGAAGTCGATTGCCCGGTATCGACAGCGAAATACGATATTGCAGTGCCTGTGTTATTCTGATTTCGATGCAAAGTTCCTTTCCTCATGCTTGCGTGCCCGAAGGAACAGACACTGCGGAGACTACAACCATTATGAAGTACATTACATGTATTCGCACTTGCGAATAATGACAACGATCAGCTATAGAGTGGAAAGACGACAATGAAAATTTGTGCCCCAGATCGGAACTCGAACCGGAATTTCCCTTTAATCGCGAGCTGTCGCCTTACCATTTGGCTATCCGTCCACGTTTCTGTGGACATCCATGCATGTCCAAAGGAACTTTGCATCATCATTACAATAATTAAGGCACTGTAACATTGTATTTCTCTGTCGATACCTGGCTAAAGACTTTTAAGTATATCCTCTTACCTGTACGGGAATATTCGAGGGTCACTCCAAATGAAATGCACACTATTTTTTTTAAATCTTTCATTCTACATGTTTTAACGTTTTACAGTGTGTAGATACATTCTTTAGGAGCAATATTTTCATTTCTACACATAATTTCCATCCCTCTCAACTCCCTTACGCCATATTGGAACCAGCGCTTGTATAACCGCACCGTAAAATTCTGGACCAACCTGTTGGAGCCACTGTTAGGCAGCGTACACAAGGGAATCATGATCTTCAAACCTTGTTCCACGAAGAGAGTCTTCCAGTTTCCCAAGGAGATGATGGTCACATGGAGACAGGTCAGGTCTGTAAGGCGGGTGTTCAGTGTTGTCCATCCGAGTTTTGTCATGGCTTCCATGGTTTTTTGACTGACATGTGGCCGTGCATTGTTGTGCAACAGCAAAACATCCTGCTGCTGCCGATGTGGTCGAACACGACTCAGTCGAGCTTGACGTTTCTTCAGCGTCGTCACACATCCATCAGAATTTATGGTGGTTCCACTTGGCAAGACGTCCACAAGCAAGAGTCCTTCGGAATCGAAAAACACCGGAGCCATAACTTTTCCAGCAGAAGTGTGGCTTTGAAATTTTTTTTCTTGGCTAAATTGGCATGAGACCACTCCGCTGATTGCCTCTTCGTCTCTGGTGAAAAAATGATGGAGCCATGTTCCATCATCTGTCACAATTCTTCCAAGAAATTCATCTCCACCATTCTCGTACTGTTCCAAAAGTTGGCTGCATACCGTTTTTCTTGTTTCTTTGTGAGCCACTGTCAAATCCTGGGAACCCACCTGGCACAGACCTTTTTTAACGCCAACACTTTCAGTATTCTGCAAACACTTCCTTCCCCTATCCCAACGTAGCGTGACAATTCGTTCACTGTGATGCGTCTGTCAGCAGTCACCAATTCGTTAACTCTCTGCACAATGTCTGGAGTGTGTGCAGTACGAGGCGTGCCACTGCGAGGACAATCCTCAATATTGCCGTGCCCGCTTTCATCACGTAAACTGCTTGCCCACCGACTAACTGTACTGCTGTCGACAGCACAAACTTCATACACCTTTTTCAACCTATTTTGGATGTTTCCCACTGTCTAGTTTCCACAGCACAGGAATTCTATAACAGCACGTTGCTTCTGACGAACGTCAAGTGTAGCAACCATCTTGAAGACATGCTGTGACGGCGCCACTCATGGGAACACGTTGAACTAAGTTTGAAACCAAGCGGGAAGGGTGTATCTACACACTGTAATACCTCCACACATGCAGAATGAAAACTATATTTTTATAAAAATTCTGTTCATTTCCTTTGGAGTGACCCTCGTACATAATGAATGTTGGAGCCCAGGTCATAGGCGTAGGGTTGACAACATATGGAAGTTTGGGACTGTACGGTATTCGTGGACAATTAGCCAAATGGTAAGGCGATTCTTTACGACAAGGGGGAAATCCGGGTTTGAATCACGGTGGGGCAAGCATGTCCAGAGGAACTTTGCATCTTAAGAAACATAACACAGGCACTGCAATATCGTATGGGAAATTAATACTTTCGGTGTCGTGTCGTAAAATTGCTATCGCGCTAGTAAAAACGTGAGAATGGAATCAAATCGAAGCCCCACACAGGGCGCCAGTAATGTGCTGAACTTGAAACTTGTTTGTTGCATTACTCAACATGAAAATTACGAATGAAATCGCCCCACGCTGGGGCATGAAATCAAATACAAAAGGTTATGAGATTAATGTGTTTATGAATGAAGGGAACAGATTGCTTAGATTACTGAAACATGATAAAAATGTATCTATTTCAGTAGCGTTTACACGAAAGAAAACAAAATTTCTGGGCCTAGAGGACTGGGTGTGGTCACGGCTCAATTATTATTGATCCTCAGCGATCACGCAATCATTTTCGTACGTCTTGGTGATGGTAGCAGACGATGGTTATTTACGGGGCGTCGCCTCGGAACTGTTCGCTGCGTGTCGGCTGCTCTCCCGGTTTTCGGCGGCTGAGCGCTGAGGGACCGGATGTGGTCTCGGCGTTGTTTACCTGATGTGGTTTGCGTCGCCAAAGCAGCGATGTTACGGTCTCGGAAGGCGGATATTGACGATGGCTGGACGAGCCTCCCGTGTCCTCTCGCTTCAGTGCTGTTTCACCGACTCTCTGCTTCACTCCACATGTGAACGATTCCCCGAAATTTTTCTCCTCTCGAGGTTGTCTTTGGCGGACTGAATTTTCAGTGCGGACCAATGACTGGTCGCCAATTCATGACCACGCCACCCAGTGCAAGGTGGAAATTTTTTATCTTCCTTGGGCTGATGTGTGACTCGGGAATAGGTGTCCTTTAGACGATTTCACCAGCGCTGTTGGTATATTCCTCCCGTGTTTTTCTGCTTTCCGAAGTTTTTGTCAGAGCAGCCACGCAACACTTCTTTGTAACCACCATCTCTGCATGATGCCTGGACAGATTCATGTTGAGGCTTCGTCTCAGCGTCTAGTGGTGTGCGTTATTTATATGTAACGTCCTTACTATCCAGAAAACAGCTTTTTAAGAAGGCTGAGTTCTTCACTCGCCTACCCGTGCGAATTATTCGCGTTTTGTGTACGCTCCTCCCAGCCCCTGTGGGGTACTTCAATTTTCAGCACGTTCTTGCTTTCTAAGGCAGGTAAAATGAGTTCTTCCAGGCCAAAAGAATTCACATGGTTTCGCACCCGCGTTCTTTATGTTCCATCCTAATGGCCACAGGGGTCCAACAGTTTTCGGCACGCTTCTCATTGTCCACCAGCCTCTTTGCATCCTGTCCATTCTTAAGCAAGACGAGGGCGTCTGTGGGGTTGTCCTCTGTGTGACTGCAGAATGGCCACAGTGTCTGCTTCTCTCGGGCATTCGCCGCATGCATCCTGCCGGCTTTCCCCTGGCCCGCTTAAGGTGTGGGTTGTTGAACGAGACCCCAGGTGGAGGTATCATAATACCCTGTTTGTCGACTCTTCTTTTAATGCGTATTAAGAATTCACTTCTGATAACAACGATCAAAAATGTTCAAATGAGTGTGAAATCTTATGGCACTTAACCGCTAAGGTCATCAGTCCCTAAGCTTACACCTACTTAACCTAAATAATCCTAAGTACAAACACACACACACACACACACACACACACACACACACACACACACACACACACACGCCCGAGGGAGTACTCGAACCTCCGCCGGGACCAGCCGCACAGTCCATGACTGCAGCGCCCTAGACCGCTCGGCTGATCCTGCGTGGCTAACAACGATCAGTTGCCCTAATAAAATCCCAGTCATCATTATTTTTACACTAATTTTTATTTCTTGTCTACTGCTCTTGATTTTTTAGTTGTCCTAAGTATGTAAACTAGTTGACTGCTTCTATAATTTTCCAGTCAGAATACAGATTCTACTTTGGTGTGGTATAGCTGAATTTGATATTCAGGCCCACTTTCATGTTTTCGTGTTCAGTTAAACTACCTTTTGCTGAATTTTTCTCGAAATAAAAATTACTTGAGATAAAATCAGTTTAACCATATTTCCTCTTCATCTCAATTTAATGACTTGAAGGCTTCTTCCAATATTACAGAAAACTGTTTTATTCATGTAGGATGACATCACCTCTTTTTCCAATTCGCAATCGAATGGAAGCTATGGTCTTGTCATATCAATGTTTCAACAAACTTTACCATTTTCCTTCTTCAACGTGGGGTTCGAGGAAACAGGCAACCTCTACTTAGGTGGCAACTTTACTCTGCATGGGGTCCACAATGAATTACACCACTTGCCATTAAAATTACAAAACCATGATGGTTGTGATACATACGTATCGCTTACCCCTTCCACTCCCCCCCTTATCTCCCCCCCCTGTCCAATCCCCCGGGCCGGCTTCACTTGTACAACCGAGGAGAAATGCCGGGTTGTGGAACAGTTCTAAGCGGACCGAAAGCGCGAAATGGGCTCTTGTCTAGACTTCTGAGAAGAGAGCGGAACGCACGCTGGTGATTAGAGTAAGCTTGCACTTATCGAGGGTCACGTGCTGGTTCCTACACCCGAGACGGACAGGCAGCGTGGCAAATAACTGTTGTAAACGCCGTTTACGAGAACATACACATGACAGTGCTGCATCCAGTTGCTGGCACAGTGGGTCGTTGTGTGGGGCGTGTAAGCTGAAGGCTGTGATCTTCCTCTCGTGTCTGCCTTCTTATTAAGGGTGAGATATCACGGATACTCCATTTCAAGTAAAGGTTCCTGAGATTGAATGAACTCTTGAATTCACTTGGCGGTCATGGTGTCAATTGTCAGTGATGAACTACAGGCCGTTATTTTGAAATTTTGGGTGAAAGTGTGGAATTGCACGTTGCTCCTATCGGATGCGTGGATACCCTGAGCGTTCTGTAAGAATCTTCCTTCTATATTAATGGGTTGTTAACCAATTCGGTCGTGACATACTGAAGAGTTAATTTTTCTCACTGCCAATTTTTCGCCATTTGCATGTCTATGCTGGGAAATACTGTGAATTCATGTCCAACTGGTCTGTCTTACCGTAATGTGTAAATTAACCATGCTTCTCTCTCTATGTTGTGGGACCCTGTTCTGATTGCACGCGTTGAGGTAATTTAGTACGAGGCGTGGGCACACTGGCGTATTGTACGTCTGAGAATGCACACTTCAGTCAGGTGTGACAGATCAGGCGACATTTTCCTGAATGCGTGCCGCTGAGCCATGGTCTGTACAGCTGGATGAAAAGCAGCGCCAGATTTAAATTCAGCGAACCATTCCCTTTATTGATATTGATATTCCTCTGAGTATTTATATATTGTTCATTGTTGAAAATTACTAAGAATTTCGGTCAATATTTTAAAAAAATGGTTAAACTTGATCAGATAGCGTAAAGCAAAATGTGCTACGAGCCGAGAATTATACTTCTGTGTTCCTTCCGCTGTGGCATGCTAATTACTACACTATTCGTCATTAAAGTTGCTACACCAAGAAGACATGCAGCTGATAAACGGATATTCATAGCATAAATATATTATACGAGGGCTGTCCAGAAAGTAAGTTACGATCGGTCGCGAAATGGAAACGACTATGAAAATCCGATAACGCTTTGCAAAGATGTGTTGGGCAGTGTCTCTAGTATGGCTCTAGGTAGAATTATGTCGCTCTTTTCATTCCTGAGCTCTTAGTGAGCGCGTAAAGATGTTATAGAAAATAATGTCTCCCGCTAAATACGAGGGCCTGGTGAGAATTGTCCCTTGAAGCTATGCAACCAACATTACATAACTGTCGTGCGGTTTCTTCTTCAAGACAATTCTCAGCCTCATTCTGCAGGAGCAATGAAGATGTTCCTGTATCGTTTCAAATGGACATGTTTGGTTACCCACAATACAGCCAGTAATTGTCTTCCACTGAGCTTCATCTGTGCTCAAACGAACCGTTGGCTATGAAGACAACATTTTGGCACAGACGACGAGCTTTAGGCCAGCGTAGAGAATTGGCAAAAAGCACTGGCGGCTGCCTTCTATGATGAGGGTATTGGAAAGTTGGTACAACGATAAAACGAATTGTCTGAGACAGAACGGCGACTACGTAGAGAAGTAGCTAAAAGGTGTAGCTAACTGTTGCAAATGAAACATTTCTGATTTTGACTGTGATTTTCATTTCGCGATCAAACGTAACTTACTTTCTGGACAGCCCTCGTACTAGAACTGACACGTGATTACATTTTTATGCAATTTGGGTGCATAGATCATGAGAAATGAGTACCTAGAACAACCACGTCTGGCCGTAATAACGGCCTTGATACGCCTGGGCATTGAGTCAAACGGAGCTTAGCCCATGCAGCTTTAACACGATATCACAGTTCATCAAGAGTCGTGACTGGCGTATTGTGACGAGCCATTTGCTCGGCCACCATTGAGCAGACGTTTTCAATTGGTGAGAGATCTGGAAAATGTGCTGGCCGGGGCAGCAGTGGAACACTTTCTGTATCCAGAAAGGCCCGTACATGACCTGCAACATGCGGTCGTGCATTATCCTGCTGAAATGTAGGGTTTCGCAGGTATCGAATGAAGGGTAGAGAAACGGGTCGTAACACATCTGAAATGTAATGTTCACTGTTCAAAGTGACGTCTATGTGAACAAGAGGTGACCGAGACGTGTAACCAATGGCCGCCCCCCTAAACCATCACGACGGGTGATACGCCAGTATGGCGATGACGAATACACGCTTCCAATGTCCATTCACCGCGAGGTCGCCAAACACGGATGCGACCACCATGATGCTGGATTCATCCGAAAAAATCACGTTTTGCCATAAGTGCATCCAGGTTCGTCTTTGAGTACACCATCGAAGGCCCTCCTGTCCGTGATGCAGCGTCAAGGGTGACCGCAGCCATGGTCTCCGAGCTGATAGTCCCTGTTGCTGGAAACGTCGTCGAACTGTTCATCCAGATGGTTGTTGTCTTGCAAACATCCCCGTCTGTTGACTCAGGGATCGAAACGTGACTGCACGATTTGTTACAGCCATGCGGGTAAGATGCATGTCATCTCGACTGCTAGTGATACGAGGCCGTTGGGATCCAGCACGGCGTTTCAAATTACCCTCCTGAACCCAACGATTCCATATTCTGCTAACAGTCATTGGATCTCGACCAACCCGAGCAGCAATGTCGCTATACGATAAATCGCAATCGTGATAGGATACACTTCGGCCTTTAGCAAAGTCGGAAACGTGATGGTACGCATTTCTCCTCCTTACACGGGGCATCACAACAACGTTTCACCAGGCAACGCCGGACAACTGCTGTTTGTGTATGAGAAATCGGTTGGAAATTTTCCTCATGTAAGTACGTTGTAGGTGTCGCCCCCCGCGCCAACCTTGTGTGAATCCTCAGAAAAGCTAATCATTTGCATATCACAGCATCTTCTTCCTGTCGGTTAAATTTCGCATCTGTAGCGCGCCACCTTCGTGGTGTAGCAATTTTAATGGCCAGTAGTGTATATTGGGTTTCAAAATTTTGAGCGAGCGAATGACACGCGACGCAGAACGTAGATAACTGAAGTTTGACTTAGTGCTCAAAGAGCTTTTTATTGCAAACCTGAAATAGATCTGCAGAGTTCTTTTACCGAAACAAATTTTTTAGTGGATGTTTAAATCCTCAATTGTTTCAAAGGGCAAAGTCCGTTGTTCCTTTTTAAGAAAAATTTGATATTTTCTTAACTGTTTACATTATTGCATGTTCAGATTATTGCTGTTTGAAGGGCAATGCCCTTTGCCCTGTCGCTGGATTTGTTCGAAAATATTAAAGATGCAATGGAATTGTTCGTTCAAGTTTCAATGAATAGAAAATTTTAATATTGCTTGTCTGAAGTTTCCTGCTCGATGTTTCAATCTAATGACCAGTCTTAGAATCATATGAAGGAATGGGCACTGGAAATCACATAAGCAACTACCGACATTTTCTACTGTTTTCGCTGTGCGAGATGCGGTTGTGCATTTGTAAATATTCTGAGATCTACATATTTAAGTGCAATAAAAGGTATTAAAACTATTTGGAATTTATTGTTAACGCTTCAGTTACAGAATTTTATGGTGCGCAAAATGCTATACACTTTAAAAGTCACACAGTGAGTGGACCTTTGAATCATACTTTGCTAATGGTGTACCACTTCGTACCTTGAAGCAGAAGAAGATCTTCCATCGTCCAACATGTGATATTTGCATTTGAACTGAGTTTCAGTAATGACTTAACGATTTATCTGCCCTAAGAATAGACCTTTCTGTTAGTTTTCAGCAGTTTCTATTCCATAAACTAGCTTGTAGCTTCTTTTTGATAATACTTTTGCTTAATTTGATTGCTCCTGCTGACATTGATCTCTGTAGAGTAACAATGTAACACGCTGTTAAATAGAGTATTACGAAAATGTTTCTCGATTGCAGCACTTTTAAATTGCAGTAGAATAACTATTCCTAACTACATGATTTCACATTTGAAAAAGCATTAACTTTCTGGAGTAATTTTTATAGTTTAGAAAAAGCCTGTAGCACACAAAAAGTGCTCGCTATCATTTAAATGAAATCAGAAAATATATTAAACTTCGTTTACAGCGCTGGCGATAAAAGGAAGTCTGAAAAGTGTTCCAAGGTACGACACACTCTGCTATTACATGCTTATAAATGCAGATTATCGGTATTTCACCATGTTCGTGGCCAGTAGGCTTGTGCACATGCACAGTGCAGAAATCTTGTAAAGGTATGGTGTATGCAAAATGTTGTGTCCGCTAGATGTGCAGTCGGCCGCGCATCTATTGTGCGGAGAGTGTCAGCGGTTGGAGTTCGCCTAGAGCGCTGGAGGGGAAATGGCGAGAGCTGCAAGGAGGAATGACGTTCGAAACTGAAGCTTACACTCACACGTTTTGTAAATATTAAGTGGGGACACTCCAGTATCTACTGTCACCTCTGCTTTCGCTAGTATCTAAAAGAAATTCGGCCGACAATACAGTGATTTATTTTCGCCTGGCTTGTTAACCATCTTTAACTTTCAGGAAAACGTCGTGATTAAAACCTACACATTTCTCTGGTTACCATGGCAAAATGTGCTTACTTTGCCAAAACACAGATGAGTTTACACTGTCTCAACTCACCAACATGTTATGCAGACACAACTGAGAAAGAGTTCTGAAACAGTGGTATATAAAATTTATTAACGAATTGAGGAACAGTAAAGTCAGTAGCTTATGAAAAAGTGCATCCTCAGAACGAAAAAATGTGTAAAGTCTCCACACATGTTGTTCCAAAACCCATAGCATTTCTCGTTTCACCAGCTATCGATGGCCCTTAAAAATTACAGTCTTACACAAAAAAGGCTCTAGTTATTGGAATAACACCATAGATAATGACGTTTTACACAGTAACAATATGGTTCATTACTCTCCTCTTTATGGGCAATCATTCGTCAAAATCTCATTCCGGTTGTTGTTGTTGTGGTCTTCAGTCCTGAGACTGGTTTGATGCAGCTCTCCATGCTACTCTATCCTGTGCAAGCTGCTTCACCTCCCAGTACCTACTGCAACCTACATCCTTCTGAATCTGCTTAGTGTATTCATCTCCTGGTCTCCTTCTACGATTTTTACCCTCCACATGCCCTCCAATACTAAATTGGTGATCCCTTGATGCCTCAGAACATGTCCTACCAACCGATCCCTTCTTCTGGTCAAGTTGTGCCACAAACATCTCTTCTCGCCAATCCTATTCAATACTTCCTCATTAGTTATATGATCTACCCATCTAATCTTCAGCATTCTTCTGTAGCACCACATTTCGAAAGTTTCTATTCTCTTCTTGTCCAAACTAGTTATCGTCCATGTTTCACTTCCACACGTGGCTACACTCCATACAAATACTTCAGAAATGACTTGCTGACACTTAAATCTATACTCGATGTTAACAAATTTCTCTTCTTCAGAAACGCTTTCCTTGCCATTGCCAGTCTACATTTTATATCCTCTCTACTTCGACCATTATCACTTATTTTGCCCCCAAATAGCAAAACTCCTTTACTACTTTAAGTGTCTCATTTCCTAAACTAATTCCCTCAGCAGCACCCGACTTAATTCGACTACATTCCATTATCCTCACTTTGCTTTTGTTGATGATCATCTTATATCCTCCTTTCAAGACACTATCCATTCCATTCAACTGCTCTTCCAAGTCCTTTGCTGTCTCTGACAGAATTACGATGTCATCGGCGAACCTCAAAGTTTTCATTTCTTCTCCATGGATTTTAATACCTACCCCGAATTTTTCTTTTGTTTCCTTTACTGCTTGCTCAATATACAGATTGAATAACATCGGGGAGAGGCTAAAACCCTGTCTTACTCCCTTCCCAACTACTGCTTCCCTTTCATGTCCCTCGACTCTTATAACTGCCATATGGTTTCTGTACAAATTGTAAATAGCCTTTCGCTCCCTGTATTTTACCCCTGCCACCTTTAGAATTTGAAAGAGAGTATTCCAGTCAACATTGTCAAAAGCTTTCTCTAAGTCTACGAATGCTAGAAACGTAGGTTTGCCTTTCCTTCATCTTTCTTCTAAGATAAGTCGTAAGATCAGTATTGCCTCACGTGTTCCAACATTTATACGGAATCCAAACTGATCCTCCCCGAGGTCGGCTTCTACCAGTTTTTCCATTCGTCTGTAAAGAATTCGTGTTAGTATTTTGCATCCGTGGCTTATTAAACTTCGGTAATTTTCACATCTGTCAACACCTGCTTTCTTTGGGATTGGATTTATTATATTCTTCTTGAAGTCTGAGGGTATTTCGCCTGTCTCATACATCTTACTCACCAGATGGTAGAGTTTTGTCAGGACTGGCTCTCCCAAGGCCCTCAGTAGTTCCAATGGATGTCTACTCCGGGGGCCTTGTTTCGACTCAGGTCTTTCAGTGCTCTGTCAAACTCTTCACGCAGTATCGTATCTCCCATCTCCCATTTCCACATCCTCTTCCATTTCCATAATATTGTCCTCAAGTACATCGCCCTTGTATAGACCCTCTACATACTCCTTCCACCTTTCTGCTTTCCCTTCTTTGCTTAGAACTGGGTTTCCATCTGAGCTCTTGATAATCATACAAGTAGTTCTCTTTTCTCCAAAGGTCTCTTTAATTTTCCTGTAGGCAGTATCTATCTTACCCCTAGTGAGACAAGCCTCTACAACCTTACATTTGTCCTCTAGCCATCCCTGCTTAGCCATTTTGCACTTACTGTCGATCTCATTTCTGAGACGTTTCTATTCCTTTTTGCCTGCTTCATTTACTACATTTTTATATTTTCTCCTTTCATCAATTAAATTCAATATTTCTTCTGTTACCCAAGGATTTCTACTAGTCCTCGTCTTTTTACCTACTTGATTATCTGCTGCCTTCACTACTTCATCCATCAAAGCTACCCACTCTTCTTCTACTGTATTTGTTTCCCCAATTCCTGTCAACTGTTACCTTACGCTCTCCCTGAAACTCTGTACAACCTCTGGTTCTTTTAGTTTATCCAAGTCATATCGCCTTAAGTTCCCTCTTTTTTGCAGTTTCTTCAGTTTTAATCTACAGGTCATAACCAATAGAGTGTGGTCAGAGTCCACATCTGCCCGTGGAAATGTCTTACAATTTAAAACCTGGTTCCTAAATCTCTGTCTTACAATTATATAATCTATCTGATACCTTTTAGTATCTCCAGGGTTCTTCCATGTATACAACCTTTTTTCATGATTGTTAAACCAAGTATTAGCTATGATTAAGTTGTGCTCTGTGCAAAATTCTACCAGGCGCGTTCCTCTTTCATTTCTTAGCCCCAATCCATATTCACCTACTACGTTTCCTTCTCTCCCTTTTCCAACTGACGAATTGCAGTCACCCATGACTATTAAATTTTCATCACCCTTCACTATCTGAAAAATTTCTTTTATTTCATCATACATTTCTTCAATTGCTTCGTCATCTGCAGAGCTAGTTGGCATATAAACTTGTACTACTGTAGTAGGCATGGGCTTCACGTCTATGTTGGCCACAATAATGCGTTCACTATGCTGTTTGTAGTAGCTTACCCGCATTCCTATTTTCCTATTCATTATTAAAGCTACTCCTGCATTACCCTTATTTGATTTTGTATTTATAACCCTGTAGTCACCTGACCAAAAGTCTTGTACCTCCTGCCACCGAACTTCACTAATTCCCACTATATCTAACTTTAACCTATCCATTTCCCTTTTTAAATTTTCTAACCTACCTGCCCGATTAAGGGACCTGACATTCCACGCCCCGATCCGTAGAACGCCAGTTTTCTTTCTGCTGATAACGACATCCTCTTGAGTAGTCCCCGCCCGGAGATCCGAATGGTGGACTATTTTCTCTCCGGAATATTTCACCCAAGAGGACGCCATCATCATTTAATCATACAGTAAAGCTGCATGCCCTCGGGAAAAATTACGGCCGTAGTTTCCCCTTGCTTTCAGCCGTTCGCAGTACCAGCACAGCAAGGCCGTTTTGGTTATTGTTACAAGGCCAGATCAGTCAATCATCCAGACTGCTGCCCTTCCAACTTCTGAAAAGGCTGCTGCCCCTCTTCAGGAACCACACGTTTGTCTGGCCTCTCAACAAATACCCCTCCGTTGTGGTTGCACCTACGGTGCGGCTATCTGTATCGCTGAGGCACGCGAGCCTCCCCACCAACGGCAAGGTCCATGGTTCATGGGGGGAGGCTCATTTCGGTATCTGTATCCAGTTCTCCAATATGAGGAATGATGTGGATATTTCACTCAGGTTTAATTGCTGGCGCAACGCAATCACAAATGAGTGTGCTATATCAGATCAATTTTCTCGATATTGGTGACAGATACATACCTCTACCAAAGTGTAAAGAAAAATTCAATATGTTTCTAAATTTCAAATGCAACAACATATTATGTAATACCAACAAATGAAAAATCATAGTTACCTGTTTTTTTCACAGCGCGCTTTCGAATTTCGTGCAATGTTCACACAAATATCACAATACCTATGCACTCAGCACTCCGTCATCAGCCCACAAATGGCCCATCCGGACCATCCGACCGCCGTGTCATCCTCAGTTGAGGATGTTGATAAGGAGGGGCGTGTGATCAGCACACCGCTCTCCCGGTCGTTACGATGGTTTTCTTTCACCGGAGCCACTACTATTCGGTTGAGTAGCTCCTCAATTGGAATCATGAGGCTGAGTGCACCTCAAAAACATGGCAACATCACATGGCGGCCCGGACGGCGACCCGTCCAAGTGCCACGACCGACAGCGCTTAACTTTGGTTGCCTGACGGGAACCACTGCATCCACTGCGGCAATGCCGTTGCCCATAATACCTATGACCACTAATGAAATGATGCTCACATCAGTATAAAGCTGTAAGTAAACAAAAAATGAATTTTTGCGGGACGCAGTGGCCGAGCGGTTCTAGGCGCTTCAGTCTGGAACTACGCGACCGCTACGGTCTCAGGTTCGAATCCTGCCTCGGGCATGGAGGTGTGTGATGTCCGTATGTTAGTTAGGTTTAAGTAGTTCTAAGTTCTAGGGGACTGATGACCTCAGAAGTTAAGTCCTATAGTGCTCAGAGCCATTTTTGAATCTCTTTTAGCAAATAGTTTCTGTAAAATCGTTTGAGAAAGATTGCAGGGTGCGCCCCTCCATTCTGACATCGCTCACTGGCCAGAAGGTGAAAAACACTTACCGGCCTCCCTTTCCAAACAAACGAATGAACTCGCCCAGGACTTTGGACGAAAACTGGTCGTCCACCATGTCCCGTTCAAGCTATGGCGCCTACTCTTGCTTCTGTCTAGATGGAGTGTGGCTGTTTGCTGTTCAAGCAGTGAGAGCATTCAGCCAGACTTCAGCCGGTTCAAATAACTCTGAGCACTATGAGAATTAACATCTGAGTTCATCAGTCCCCTAGAACTTAGAACTACTTAAACATAACCAACCCAAGGACATGACACACATGCATGCCCGAAGCAGGATTCGAACCTGTGACCGTAGCAGTCGCTCGGTTCCTGACTGAAGCTCCTAGAACAGTTCGGTCACCGCGGTCGGCTAGCCACTAGACTCCACCGGAAAAAAATTGTTCTGGCCCTCTCAGCATGCCAGTTTCGTGCATGCGACTCGTGTTTTGTTTGCAGCGGGTTCTTGAATATTTTGGACGCTGTTGCAGTTTCCGTGTTCGACTACTTCGTGTTCACACTTCAGTGATAATTGTAGGGAA
Organism: Schistocerca gregaria; assembly: GCF_023897955.1. NCBI lineage: Eukaryota > Metazoa > Arthropoda > Insecta > Orthoptera > Acrididae > Schistocerca > Schistocerca gregaria. Next base: position 920,948,592 of record NC_064921.1, on the reverse strand, counting down.
AGCGTTTTACTGATTCTTGGAAAATCACCTTCACTTTTGAAAGTGCAAAAGAACTGCAGTTGGTTGAAACTTGAAACTTATAACTTCAGTTTATTCCAGATGTCCAGCGAATCGGAAATGGATTTCCTGTCTAGTGACGAGGAGTTGGAGTGTAACATCGTACCATAAGACAAAAAGAAACCAAAATCATTTCGGGAATGTGGTGCCCTAATATAGCGACATAAAAAATAATACTTTTTTGAAATTATTGAACAAAGTATCTTACCTTGCTACACATCTTTCCGACACGGTAGGCACTGGCTGATACTACCCATATCAACTGTCGATCTACAGTTAAGGGCGCGAATGTAACCAGAAATGGGACGAGAAGCGTTCAACCAGACCAAAAACCAAACACGGCTTTTCGCGTCACCGTAGCTACGCATACGAATTGAGGCTTTTTTTAGCTCTTGAAGGTAATTCTTTGACAGCTACTTGGATGAACATAGTGAAACTACTCAAAGTTGATCGCATTATGAACGTAAGAAAAATTTAGTCAATGGATTTTTCATTCAGATATCGCATTTGAAAGTTCGTTGTTTATGAGATTATTGTGTAAAGAGGAGACTGCATGAAAAGACATATTTAGGAATTCGGCGGTAGGATCGTGGGATTCGCACTCAACGCCGTGCTAAATTTCAACGTACACACGTCACTAATGCCCAAAAGCAACAGACATATTGCTCGTTTGGCTGTTGCGTGGTCATGGAGCCACCTTACGCAGACTGTGTCAATAAATGAGCTTGCGTGCAGAAAGAAAAGTGTCCACACTTAGAGTGCTACGACTTTGGAGCCCCACTACTATCAGAGGGTGATGTTGCGACCTCCCTTGTGTGACAGCAGGTCCACAGTGCGACTCCGTTGAAGTCGCTGAAGGTGTTCATCACGAGTACATACCATCGGCTGGGTATGGGTGTACCCTAGAATGAATGATGGAAACACTGTTCATATCTTATCTCAGTCCATTTACCACCTTTTTTTTCTCTGGTCACAAGTCTTCTGACTGGTTTGATGCGGCCCGCCATGAAACCCTCTCCTGTGCTAACCTCTTCATCTCAGAGTAGCACTTGCAACCTACGTCCTTAATTATTTGCTTGACGTATTCCAACCTCTGTCTTCCTCTACAGTTTTTGCCCTCTTCAGCTCCCTCTAGTACCATGGAAGTCATTCCCTTATGTCTTAAAAGATGTCCTATCATTCTGTCCCTTCTCCTTATCAGTGATTTCCACATATTCATTTTCGCTCCGATTCTGTGTAGAACCTCATCATCATTACCTTATCAGTCCATCTAATTTTCGTCTGTAGCACCAAATCTTAAATGCTTCGATTCTCTTCTGTTCCAGTTTTCCCACAGACCATGTTTCATTAACATACAATGCTGTACTATATACGTACATTCTCAGAAATATCGTCCTCAAAATAAGGCCGATATTTGATATTAGTAGACTTCTCTTGGCCAGGATGCCTTTTTTGCCATAGCCAGTCTGCTTTTGATGTCCTCCTTGCTCCGTCCGTCATTAACTTCATCGACTTCTCGCTTTTCTCATTTCTACTACTTCTCATCTTCGTCTTTCTTCGATTTACTCTCAGTCCATACTGTGTACTCATTGGACTGTTCATTCCGTACATCTGACCACGTAATTCTTCTTCACTTTCATTTAGAATAGCAATGTCATCAGGGAATCGTATCATTGACATCGTTTCACCTTCAATTTCAATTCCACTCCTGAACCTTTCTTTTATATCCATCATTACTTCCTCGATGCACAGAATGAACAATAGGGGCGAAAGGCTACATACTTGTCTTACACCCTTTTTAATACAAGCACTTCGTTCTTGATCGTCCATTCTAATTATTCCCTCTTGGTTATTGTACAAACTCCTTTTTTTCAAAATTTCGAACATCTTGCACCATTTTATATTGTCGAACGCTTTTTCCAGGTCGGCAAATCATATAAACGTGTCTTGATTTTTCTTTATTCTTGCTTTGATTATTAACCGCCACGTCAGAATTGCCTCTCTAGTGCCTTTACTTTTCCTAAGGCCAAACTGATCGTCCTCTAGCTCATTCTCAGTTTTCTTTTCCATTCTTCTGGATATTATTCTTGTAATCAACTTGGATGCACGAGCTGTTAAGCTGATTCTCGCACTTGCCAGCTCTTGCCGTCTTCTGAATTGTGTGGATGATGCTTTTCTGAAAGTCAGTTGGTATGTCAAGAGATTCATTTATTCTAAACACTAACGTGAATAGTCGTTTTGTTGCCACTTCCCCCAATGATTTTCGACATTCTGGTGGAATAGTTATCTATCCCTTCTGCTTTATTTGATCTGAAGTGCAAAGAGCTCTTAAATTCTAGTTCGAATACTGGATCCCCTATCTCTTCTAAATCAGACAAATCCTCCCCACAAGGAGGTCTTCAGTTGCTCTTCCCGCATATCCACTCTCTCCTCAGCATTTAACAGTGGAATTACTGCTGCACTCTTATGTTACCACCCTTGCTTTTAATGTCACCGAACTTTGTTTTGACTCTCCAGTATGCTGAGTCTGTCCTTCCGATAATCTTTTTCTACGTCTTCACATTTTTCCTGCAGCCATTTCGTCTTACCTACCCTGCAGTCCCTATTTATTTCATTCCTCTGCTACTTGTATTTCTGTATTCCTGAGTTTCCTGGTACATTTTTGGACTTCTTCCTTTCATCGATTTCTTCTGTTACCCATAGTTTCTTCGCAGTTACCTTCTTTGTGCTTATGTTTTACTTTCCAACTTCTGTGATGGCCCTTTTTAGAGATGTCTATTCCCTTTCAACTGCACACCCTTCTAAGCTATTCCTTATTGCTGTATCTATAGCCTTAGAGAACTTCAAGAGTATCTTGTCATTCCTTAGTCCTTCTGTATCCCACTTCTTTGTGTCTTAAACTTCAGCCTACTCTTCATCACTACTATATTTTTATCTGAGTCTGTATCTGCTCCTGGGTCGCCTTACAATCCAGTATCTGATCTCTCAATCTCTGTCTGACCATGATGTAATCTAACTGAAACTCCTCCTCTTATTATTCTTGAACAGAGTATTCGCTAATACTAGCTGAAACTAATGACAGAACTCAATTACTCTTTCTCCTCTCTCATTCCTTTTCCCAAGTCCATATTCCCATGTAACTTTTTCTTGTACTCCTGCCCCTACACCTGCATTCCAGTCCCCCATGAGTATTAGATTTTCATCCCCCTTTACATGCTGTATTATCGTTACGATATCCTCATACATTTTCTCTATCCCTCCATCTTCAGCCTGCGACATCGGCATCTATACCTGAACTATCGTTGTCGGTGTTGGTTTCCTATCGAATCTGATGTGAACGATTCTGTTACTTAACTGTTCACAGTAACACACTTTCTGCCCTACCTTCCTGTGCATAACGAATCCTAATCCTGTTATACCATTTCCTGCTGCTGTTGATATTACCCTATACTTATCTAACCAGAAATCCTTGCCTTATTTCCAGTTCACTTCACTGACCCCCACTGTATCTATATTGAGCTTTGCATTTCCCTTTTCAGGTTTTCTATTTTCCCTACCACGGTCAAGCTTCTGACATTCCGAATGGGGGACTATGCCGGAATCTTTTGCCAATGGAGATATCATCAAGACACTTCTTCAATTACAGGCCACATGTCCTGTGGATACACGTTACGTGTCTTTAATGCGGTGGTTTCCATTGCCTTCTGCATCCTCATGTCGTTGATCATTCCTGATTCTTCCGCCTTTAGGGACAGTTTCTCACCCCTAGGAGAAGAGAGTGCCCTGAACCTCTGTCCACGCCTCCGTCCTCTTGACAAGGCAGTTGGCAGAATGAGGGTGACTTCTTATGCGGGAAGTCTTCGACCGCCAATGCTGATTATTTATCAAAATCTAAGCTGTGGCGGAATTCGAACCCGCGACCGAAGATGTAATTATTATGAGTCAAAGACGCTACCCCTAGCGCAGAATGAAAACACGGGGCGCACATACAAGCGTATTGAGCATCATATCGTGGCCAACGAGCGCCAGAAATGAATCCCTGACAATACAATCACTCAGTATACGCGTAATTATCCTGGGGTCACTGAACACTGTCCAGAGGATGTTGGATCTTTTCTTCCGACAGCGTAAAAATATTTTTTGCCAAATAATTTATTTAAAAAAATCATTACAGCGCATCGACACAACAATGCTAACTTTTCCTATTATTGTTTCTAAACGACAACATGTTCGTTCATTTGTTATGAAGGTAAGCAATGGAGCCTCAGTGTACTTTATGTGGGCGTAATCTTTTACGGTCGTATTGTATACAAATAGGTGTATGACCGTACTATGATTTGATCTAACAATGATGCTCATTCTACTATTCGTGGGTGAACTATCCTTATGAAGTCTGCCGAAATTGTGGCCAAACGTCAGAAGTTTTATCACAGAATTACGTAGCCACACAGTCAGAAAAGTTTTCATCCCATGGTATATTTACCCTCAGTGAGATGAATCGTATGTTTGACGACTGTCCAACGTGCGTAAAGATGCGTCATGTAGAAAAGGTTAAAAGTATATTGACTGATCCCAGACCACTGACGTCAAAAATTCTATGAAGTGTTAAGTATACGATGTCAAGCAATGTACAGATGTAGACACACATAGGCAAACAACAAAAACGCAACAGATTACCAAACATAATACGGTGTAGAAAAACCGTTGCATTCAAAACTACTTCCAGTTGTCTCAGAGTAGATCCTGTAAGCTTTTCAATGAATTTTTGAAGAGCATTCGTCCAGAAAAATAGCGGCAACGATGACTGAGATGAATAACGATTCCGCGCCCTTCTCTGCGAAGTACACGACAGAGCTTCAGCAATATTGAGATGTGGTGACTGTGGGTTGTGGCGGTCAGAGGTTGCGCTTCATACTTCCGCTCACAAAACCAGTTTCGGAAGATACGGGCTGAGTGAACAGGAGCCCCGAGTAGTCTTCTAACCCAGCATCAGCACTGGGGAACAAACATTGCACAGTGGGATGGCTGATCGGCCAAAATCGTCATATAACCCTCGGTAGTAACGCGAACTTAGAGAATAATAATGGTGCCAGCGGAATGTTACTCTTTTGGGACGTAAACTCGCCCAGAACTTGGAAACAGTGAGGAACAAAACTTATCCGACAAAATGGCAGTACGCCATTGCTCCATAGTCCACCTTCATGGTTTCGGCATCACGTTTTCCTACTACGGACATTTTCATCACTGATGGGTGCTTTAAGCGTTGCAGCTCGCCTTAAAATCCGCTGCCCATGGGTTTTTTTGGTGCTGTAAGGATTTGCGAGTGCGACTCTCTGTTCTGCACCTGTCGTCTTTTAGTTGTCCTCACACTCCTCTTCAACGACCGTCTGTCACGGTCACAAAACACACAGTTTCGTCCTCTTTCCGACTAACCGGATGATGTTTTTCCGCTTTCCCTACATGCTGTATATACGAGGGTTGTCCAGAAATTAAGTTCCGATCGGTTACGAAGTGGAAACCACTGCGAAAATCCGGTACAGCTTTGCACAGATGTGTTGGGCAGTGCCTCTAGTACGCCCGTCGAACGTGTCGCTTTGATCTTTTCAGTTTTGAGTGAACTGTGAACACGTAAAGAGGCATAGAGAATAGCGTCTCCCGCCAAGTACACTACTGGCCATTAAAATTGCTACACCATGAGGATGACGTGCTACACACGCGAAATTTTACCGACAGGAAGAAGATGCTGTAATACGCAAATGATTAGCGTTTCAGAGCATTCACACATAGTTGGCACCGGTGGCGACACCTACAACGTGCTGACATGAGGAAGTTTCCAACCGATTTCTCATACACAAACAGTAGTTCACCGGCGTTGCCTGGTGAAACGTTGTTGTGATGCCTCGTGAAAGTGGGAGAAATGCTTACCATCACGTTTCCTGCTTTGCTAAAGGTCGGATTGTAGCCTATCGCCATTGCGGTTTATCGTATCGCGACATTCCTGCTCGCGTTGGTCGAGATCCAATGACTGTTAGCAGAATATGGAATCGGTGGGTTCAGGACGGTAATACGGAACGCCGTTCTGGATTCCATCGACCTCTTATCACTAGCAGTCGAGATGACAGGCATCTTATCCGCATGGCTGTAACGGATGGTGCAGCCACGTCTCTATCCCTGAGTCAACAGTTGGGTAAGTTTCCAAGACAACAACCATCTGCACGAACAGTTCGACGATGTTTGCAGCAGCATGGACAATCAGCTTGGAGATTATGGCTGCGATTACCCTTGACCCTGCATCACAGACTGGAGTGCCTGCGATGGTGTACTCAACTACGAACCTGCGTGTACGAATGGCAAAACGTCATTTTTTCAGATGAATCCAGGTTCTGCTTACAGCATCATGATGGTCGCATCCGTGTGTGGCGACATCGCGGTGAACGCACATTGGAAGCGTGTAATCGTCCTCGTCATACTGGCGTATCACCTGGCGTGATGGTATGAGGTGCCATTGGTTACACGTCTCGGTCACGTTTTGTTAGCATTGACGGCACTTGGAACAGTGGACGTTACATTACAGATGTGTTACGACCCGAAGCTCTACCCTTCATTCGATCCGTGCGAAACATTTCAGCAGGATAATGCGCAATCGCATGTTGCAGATCCTGTACCGGCCATATTGGATACAGAAAATGTTCAACTGGGTTCAGGAGGGTAATATGAAACGCCGTGCTGGATCGCAATAAGCCTCGTATCACTAGCAGTCGAGATGACAGGCATCTTATCCGCATGGCTGTAACAAATCGTGCAGTCACATCTCGATCCCTGAGTCAATAGATGGGGACGTTTGCAAGACAACAATCATCTGCACGAAGAGTTCGACGACGTTTGCAGCAGCATGGACTATCAGCTCGGAGACGATTGCTGCGGTTACCATTGACGGTGCATCACAGACAGGAGCGCCTGCGATGGTGTACTCGACGACGAACTCGGGTGCACGAATGGCGAAACGTCATTTTTTCGGATGAATCCAGGTTCTGCTTAGAGCTTCATGATGGTCGCATCCGTGTTTGGCGACATCGCGGTGAACGCAAATTGGAAGCGTGTATTCGTCATCGCCATACTGGCGTATCACCCGGCGTGATGGTATGGGGTCCCAATGGTTACACGTCTCGGTCAGCTCTTGTTCACACTGACGTCACTTTGAACAGTGGACGTTACATTTCAGATCTGTTAAGACCCGTGGCTCTGCCCTTCATTCGATCCCTGCGAAACTCTACATTTCAGCAGGATAATGCACGACCGCATGTTGCAGGTCTTGAACGGGCCTTTCTGGATACAGTAAATGTTCGACTCCTGCCATGGTCAGCACATTCTCCATATCTCTCACCAATTGAAAATGTATGGTCAATGGTGGCCGACCAACTGGCTCGTCACAATAACCCAGTCACTACTCTTGATGAACTGTGGTATGGTGTTGAAGCTGCATGAGCGGCTGTACCTGTACACGCCATCCAAGCTCTGTTTGACTCAATGCCCAGGGGTATCAAGGCCGTTATTACGGCCAGAGGTGGTTGTTTTGGGTATTGATTTCTAAGGATCTTTGCACCCAAACTGCTTGAAAATGTAATCACATGTCAGTTCTAGTATAATATATTTGTCCAATGAATACCCGTTTATTATCTGTAATTCTTCTTGGTGTAGTAATTTTTATGGCCAATAGTGTATGAGGGCCTGTTTCGAGATTTCGCCTGTGTCATGCAGCCCATATAACACAACTGTCCAGCACTTCCTTCTTCATGCCAATGCTCAGCCGCACACTGCAGAGGAAATGAAGACGCTCCTGTAGCGTTTCCGATGAGAAGTGTTTGATCACCCACTGTGCAGTCCTTATTTGGTTCCCCCTGAGTCTCATCTCTACTCACAAGAACCACTGGCTATGAAGGCAAAATTTTTGCACAAACAACGAGCTGCAGACCAGTGCAGATAACTGGCTGAAAGCACATGCAGCTGCTTTCTATGACGAGAATATTGGAAAGGTGCTATAACACTACGAGAAAACTCGAAGTTGGAGCGGCGACTATGTAGAGAAGTAGGTGAGAGGTGTAGCTAACTGTTGCAAATAAAACGTTTCTGGTTTTCACCGTGGTTTCCATTTCGCTACCGATTTGAACTTACTTTCTGGACAACCCTCGCATCTTCGATACGGTGCCTCTTGAAGCACCACACATTTCGGCTCACTTGGTTGCGGAAGCGCCCACTATATGACGCCCCACAATTTGGGTTGCCTACATTTTAATTCACGTAACTCCGACGTAATGAACTCACAACGACACAGTATTCTGCTCTGGCTACGACTGAGTCTTTGAGCGTGTTCAGGACATCACACAGGTGCCATTCGTTGTTGACTATAACAGAGCAACCTGCAGGATTGGCTAACATCTGCATTTCTGTTGAAGGATGCATTTCACGTGTTGTTTCGACATTTTTGTCAAATTCCTGTACGTAATAGGACTGAGTATTTCTTGATGGGGCAGACCCATTATGTTATCCTGGATCTAGAGCCATCGATAGATATAGACGTAACTTCAGGAGTGCCTCAGGAAAGGATGTCAGGACCCTTATTGTTCAAGTTGTACAGTGACAGGGGAAAAATCACAACACAAACATGTAGTTGTGCGAAAGTTTGTAGAGTTGTTTCTACTGAAAGACTGCAGTCAAACCTCCTTGCCTCTGGACGCCAGATGAAAGTTGATGTTGTCAAGCCCTGAATGAAAATTGCGCAACGAATAACTGGGGAGGGGAGCTTGAGAGCGATACCTAGAGAGCGTGCTCTTTCTGTACGATACTAGGCAAAGGGCTGGAGGGCTCACACGCTGATGTGTGGACCCTGCATTCTCTACCTTTTATTTTAAATGAATTCCTTTAACTTGACTCCTATGTGATTTTTAAGGTATGTTAAAGATTGATGACATTTGATTACGTATTTATTTTAAACATTATTATTCGACTTTACAGCGACTGCAGCAATTGTTCCAGTTTACAGGCATTACAATTCTGCAACTTATAGCTCGGGTATATTATATACTAATCTGCACGCACGTTTCTACGGGCAAGGCGGAATTGCGTTGGCCAAATGTATACCACCAAAGTCTCCCAATATTTTACATGGGACATCCACTACGTGAGGAGGATAACTAGCAAACTGGGGACCAGATACATTAACACAGGGGGTCAAATTTGCGAACATAAACGAGGATATTCATTTCCTTACAGAATCCGAAGCTGGAAATAAAATAATTTGTGCAAATATTCAAATACCTCTCTTTCACGCCTAAACATCGAGACAGACGCGCCGAGGGCATGTCTGCTCACTTACCCGTCTTCTGTAACACTCCCAGAATATTGCGGGCACCCAGAGGTCTTCCTGGGCTCCGGTGGAGGGGATGGTCGAACCACTTGGCCGTTACCAACCTCTCCACCCCAAATCTTGTGACACTAGAGCATCTTTGTCTTTTACCTGCCTGTGCTGTCTCTCTGATCCTCTACCAAGGAGTAAGGTTGGCACTACTATACTGCAGAACTACTTCCCAACAAAGATTTGGCCACACTTTACGGAAAGGTGTGAGGAGGATTAGGAAAGTTCATGTGCTGATTCACACTCACGTACAAGAAATGCATAATACACGACACATATAAATATGTATTATGAAGCCTGACACTTTTATTTCCACCCGTCCGCATGGGTTCTGTTACACCCGCTGCCGGCTCGCGTCGTGCAATAAAATTGGCGGCGGAGCCGCCTCCGTTTGGATTTCCCGGTGCGAGCGAACAGTGAAACCTGCTGCTTATGGGGAGGAAACTACTGTACCGTTTCACTACATCTGAAAGATGATGGGCTATTAAATTTGTTCGCCATTCGCGTAAGAGTGGCGATAGTACGGCCTCTACCATAATGCTAATGAGGTTTGCTTCAGATACATGCTGTAAATGTCGTGGGGGTTAGCTGCCTTTGAGGCTGTTCATGGTAAGGTGATGTTAGTCAAGAATTCCATGAAGCCGACTAAGACGCTATTATCAAGATCTCACTGAATTTGAAAGATGTGTAAAAGTTACGAAAAGCTGGATATCCCTTCTGCGATATTGCTGAAATACTTGGCAGAAATATCGCCACTTTACATGATCTCTGGCAGCACTGGTCACACGAACGTGCGGTGGCAAGAAGACCTGGCCTGGGAAGGCTACGTGGCACAGTAGACAGGGAAGAGCATCGTGCTCGGTGTACGGCTCTGGCGCGTCTTTCTGCATCTGTAGCAGCAATGTGAGCAGTAGTTGGCACAACACTGACACAACGAACTGTTACAAATCGGTTACTTCAAGCACACCTCTGAAACAGACGTCCTATAGCGTGTCTTCCACTGACCCCAAACCACCGACATTTGCGACTTCAGTTGTGTCATGCGAGAGCTCATGTGAGGGCCGGGTACAGATCTGTTGCGTTTTCTGGTGAAAGCTGGTTCTGCTTCGGTACCAGTGATGGTCGTGTATTGGTTAGAAGGTGGGCAGTTGAGGTCCTGCAACCAGACTGTCTGCATGCTAAACAAACTCGGCTTATACCCGGAGTTATGGTCTGGGGTGCGATTTCTTATGACAGCAGGGGCACTCTAGCGGTTATCCCATGCACCATGACTGCTAATTTGTACATCAGTCTGGTGATTCGAGCTGCTGTGCTGCCATTTATGATCAGAATAGTGTTTTCCAACAAGATAATGCCAGTCCTCACACCGCTAATGTAACCCAACGTAATCTACAGAGTGTCGTCATGTTGCCTTGGCATTCTCGATAACCAGATCTGTCCCTAATCGAGCACTTACGGGATGTCATAGAAGGTCAACTCCAGCATCATCCACAAACAACGTTAAGCGTGCCTGTTTTCACCGACTACATCTAACACCATCCCACAAACTGACATCAGGCACCTGTACAACACAATATGCGTTCATTTCCACACTTGCATTCAACGTTGCATTCATACGTTGTCCTCGATGGTGTGTGTTCATCGGAGGTGAGGGTATCATCTGGAGTGCCCCATAGAAGTGTGGTAGGTCCGCTGTTGTTTTCTATCTACATAGATTATCTTTTGGATAGGGGGGATAGCAATGTGCGGCTGTTTGCTGATGATGCTGTGGTGTATGGGAAGGTGTCGTCGTTGAGTGACTGGAGGAGGATACAAGATGACTTGGACAGGATTTGTGATTGGTGCAAAGAATTTCAACTAACTCTAAATATAGATCAATGTAAATTAATGCAGGTGAATAGGAAAAAGAATCCTGTAATGTCTGAATACTCCATTAGTAGTGTAGCGCTTGACACAGTCACGTCTATTAAATATTTGGGCGTAACATTGCAGAGCGATATGAAGTGGGACAAGCATGTAAAAGCAGTTGTGCGGAAGGTGGATAGTCGTCTTCGGTTCATTGGTAGAATTTTGGGAAGATGTGGTTCATCTGTAAAGGAGACCGCTTACAAAACACTTGGCCGAGCGGTTCTAGGCGCTACAGTCTGGAACCGCGCTACCGCTACGTTCGCAGGTTCGAATCCTGCCTCGGGCATGGATGTGTGTGATGTCCTTAGGTTAGTTAGGTTTAAGTAGTTCTTAGTTCTAGGAGACTGATGAACTCAGAAGTTAAGTCCCATAGTGCTCAGAGCCATTTGAACCATTTTTTTTTTTTTTTTATAAAACCCTAATACGACCTATTCTTGAGTACTGTTCGAGCGTTTGGGATCCCTATCAGGTCAGATTGAGGGAGGACATAGAAGCAATTCAGAGGTGGGCTGCTAGATTTGTTACTGGTAGGTTTCATCATCACGCGAATGTTAGGGAAATGTTTCAGGAATTCGGGTGGGAGTCTCTACAGGAAAGGAGGCGTTCTTTTCGTGAATCGCTACCGAGGAAATTTAGAGAACCAGCACTTGAGGCTGACTGCTGTATAATTTTACTGCCACCAACTTAAATTTCGCGAAAATACCACAAAGATAAGATAAGAGAGATTAGGGCTTGTACAGAGGCATATAAGCACTCATTTTCCCCTCGTTCTTTTTGGGAGTGGAACAGGGAGAGAAGATGCTAGTTGTGGTACGAGGTACCCTACGCCACTCACTGTATGGTGGATTGCGGAGTATGTATGTAGATGTAGATGTATTTGTAGAACATTTTGGTGGTTAGGCACCAAAATTTCACATTTTAATGGCTTATCTGGCGCTTATTTGGACCTATGATCATGGAATGTTCATAACTTAAATATGTTACCTAGAAAAAGGTATTCTCTACATGAAATATTTTTTGGTGTAGCTCAAATGGTTCAAATGGCTCTGAGCACTATGGGACTTAACATCTGAGGTCATCAGTCCCCCACAACTTAGTACTACTTAAACCTAACTAACCTAAGGAGATCACACATATCCATGCCCGAGGAAGGATTCGAACCTGGAACGTAGCAGTCGCGAGGCTCCAGGCTGAAGCGCCTAGAACCGCTCGACCTTTGGTGTAGCGATTTTTTGCGTTAGTGTATATTAATTTCCTTGCAGCAGAGTTAACAGCATCTTCACAATTTTCGCAGGTGATGCAGTTATCTATAAAATATCTGCCTCCAAGAACTTGTAAGGGCATCACGTAGGCTCAGTTTTAGATAAAACAAGTGACAGACGTCGGTTCATTCTTGGGCTACTGGACATGAAAAGGAGATTGTTTACAAAACACTCGTGCCACCCGTCCTGGAATATTTATAAATTGTGTAGGACAAGCACCAAATAGCTGATACTGAAGGTAGAAAAAGAAGGGAAGCACTATTCGTTACAGTATGTTTGACACATGCAAGAGCGCCTTGGAGATGGTAAAAGAATCTGACGCGCCACATGCCTAGAAGTAGATGCAAACTATCCATTGAAAGTATGTTGAGAAAGTTTCTAAAACCAGCTTTCAGAATCTAGGAATTTACTACAACTCCCCTACAAAGCGCTCTGGTAGGGATAGCGAAGAAAATATTAGACTTTTACAACGCGCGTAACGACTTTCGAACAACCATTCTTTCCGCTTTGTATATGAGAAATGAACGGAAAGAAAACCTATTTGCAGGGATCAGTACGGCTGTGGATGCCGATATAAGATCAGTTCACATGGAAAATCTATATATTTTCCGATCAAAGATAGTTGATTGATGTTTTGTTACTTCTTTGCAACAAAACAGAAAGCCTATTCACTAAAGCTGCAGTTACTTAGAATTTCATTGTGATGATACGCTCTGAAAAACTATGAATGTCTGTGTAAGTTTTATCAAGCGTTTTATGGCACAAACAAAAACGACAGGGATTTAATGACTTAACGCAATATCAGAGCGTCATTTGCACTTGTCATCAACGTGTAAGGAAACGCCGTTTGCCACGTAAAGTTTTCCCTTCGTTACAGTACGACCAAATAGAGGAACTTTCCCTCTGGAGTGCCTGCAAGCGGTAAACCGTTAACTGCTGCTCGTTAAAAATAATGAACCGGCTGCCAAACGGTAACCAGAACCGTGTTTTCAGTAATTCGACGCGTTTTTTTAATTACATTCCGTTAACAGTTTTATCAGGCTGTGTGTTTCACAACAACAGCGAAATAGAATTGCGGGAAGAAAACGAGGCAATAAGAATAATCAGCTGTATCCAGTGTATCAGTTATAACAGGGCGAGTTTATCAAGTGATGTAATGATAGTTTACACAAAGACGAACAATGTTCTGGCACTTTCAATTTGATTTTAGACCATCGTAAGTTCTGCAGATTGTATTTTGAAACCTTCAAAAAAATGTCAATGCCTCATTGGAGCATTTTAACATAGGTAACGAAACAACGACTGTATTATCTCGTAGTGTATGATGAATTATATTTTATCTTCCTGGCCTCTCAAGTCAAAAGTAGACTGGAGGAGGAAAGGCCTCAAATATATATTTTTAAATTATAAAAAAATGTCTACCCATGAAACAGGGAGACTTCAGTGGACGGTGAGGTAATAATACTAGGCGAAAGAATATAAGCAAAATGACAACTTGACCGCTGTAGCACAGAAATTTGTCATGTGCAAGTACGATAGGAAAGAAATTTCGTATGGAAATACACATGAATTTGTATCTGAGACTGTATCAGATATGAACACGGAATAATAAAGTTATGGTCGCTGGATAAAAAGTGAGCAAAATTTAACGATAGTCAACTATTGGATCGAAATTCACAATACGTAACAATCGTGTGTAGGTAGACAGAAGTGGGACAAAAACCACATGTGCGAACCTTAATGGAAAGGCCACCTCCTACAATATGACTTGAAGTTCATTATTAATGCACTGAATTTCTTTGGAATTAGTAAAGCCCTTGTACTGGTTACCTACTTGCAGTATGTTACCCAAGATGCACGAAGCAACATCATTTACTGTAATTCTATTTGCGTCAGCCTTTGCGATCAACATTTGCGAAGCAACTACCCACGATTAATAACTATTTTATAATAACTATTACTTTGTGGAAGTTTGTCATAATTTAATTAGTTGCCAACCGACACTGTTGCACATCATTGTCAAAAAATCATCACATGAAATATTTGAAAACAAGCAACAAAAATTATAATAATCATTTTAATTAAAATTGAATATTCACTTTAATTTACAAGCAGTTGGAAGCTAATCTTATGTTGCACTATTTTTTCTTAAATACTGATAAGATTCAGTCCAAGCACCGCAATGTGCAATTAACTTTGCTTACCAACAATTAAGTCGGAGGAACATCGGCAACTGAGCATTATACCAGAGGTTGAAAAGATCGCTACAATTGTAAGGTTCTTTTGTTTAACGCATGGCGGTCTCAGGCTCTTATGTGCCCATCTTCAGGTGGTGTAACTTGGTGCTGTGACCCAAAGTGCAGCGGTGGACGAGTACAACACGCGGTGTGCTACTAACTAGAGCAGAGATCCTTGGTAGCAGAGTTCGTTGGTAGCACACAGCGTCCATCACCACCTGAAAATGGGCGCATAAGAACCCGAAACCGGTGGTGCGTTAAATAAAAAAACCTTACAACTGTAGCGGTATTTTCAGCCTCTGGTAACTTTAGTTAGTTGTTAGTGCCTATGTTTTATGAACTTACTGTATTCAAGTTAAGTGGCAAATGCAATAAAATTTATATCAATTGAAATACTCTGGCGGAAAAAAGTCGTAACTTCAAAAAAAAAAAGAGATTAATGTAGAGTAGTGGAATTTCGGGAATACATTTGTCTAGTCAACATATTTAAGTGAGAAACATTGTAAGATCTCAAGTCAATGTAAGCGTGAGATAAGTCATGGCAAACATGATATGCTAGTACACTAAGAACAGGTGTACCCGCCACAATGTTAACTACATGCATGCAAACGTGCGTGCTTTGTATCGTTCACGGGCCGGATTTTAGTTTGTGAGATGGAGTTCCATGGCTGTTGCACTTGGTCGGTTAACTCTGTTTATGGATGATGATGTTCCATATGGATGGTTGAAGACAGATCTGATCATGTAGACACTCGGTAGATCATGGTGGGTTAAAACAGCGGTATCTCGGCGACAGTTATCCTCTTGGAAAACAGCACCTGAATGCTGTTCATGAATGTCAGCACAACAGGTCGTATCACCAGGGAGACAGACAAATTTGCAATTAGGATGCATGAGGTAAACACAACAATGGAGGTAACAACTGCAGTGCATCTGGCAGGTAGACAGGATGGTAGCAGGCCCACAGCCTGTCTAATCCTAGTCAAAACACGACCATCACTGGCACCGAGGGAGAACCAGCTTTCATCAGAAAACGTAAGTCCTCCACCCTGCCCTCCCCTGAGCTCTCTCTTGACAGTGCTGGAGATGTCGGTGGTTTGGCATCCCCGGAACGCACAGTTCTGGCTCCGAGCTGTGCTTGAAGTAAGCGATTTGTAACAGTTCGTTGTGTCAGTGTGGTGCCAACAGGTGCCAAAATTGCTACTTCAGATTCATTACTTATGTCGTACATGGCGGTCTTCCTTCAAAGGAGAGCTTCTGTGAAGTTTGGAAGGTAGGAGACGAGGTACTGGCATAAATGAAGCTGTGAAGGCGGGTCTTGAGTCGTGCTTGGGTGGCTCAGTTGGTAGAGCACCCGCCCGCGAAAGGCAAAGGTCCCTAGTTGTTTCAATCTGCCAGGAAGTTTCATATCTGCGCACAGTGGGCTGCAGAGTGAAAGTCTCATTCTAGTCACTGCAGTGGCTACATTTTTTGCCAAGTCTTTCTGCAGTATCGCGGAAGGAAGACCCAGTTTGTCGCAGACCTGTCACACGATCTCGTTAGAACTCAGCTACAGTCATGGTCATAAATTAAGGATAATTGCAGAATGTGGTGCCACACAACGTGACACTTCACAAAACTGGCGCCAATAGCATAGTCACATAGGGAACACACACGACACAGATCTTTAAGTCCATGGTATTGATGATAAGTTGAGAAAACCGCCCCGAAACACATATGCCACAAAACGCCACTGTTTCCTGCGCATGCACCCCGACATCAATATGGGATATGATCACCATGCACACGTACACAAGCCGCACAACGGGTTGGCATACACCATCAAACCACAACCTCCATACAGGTCCCTTTCAAGGACATTAAGGAGTTGGTATCTGGTTCCTGGTTCACGCCACGTGAAACCCCGGCGAGAATCACTGTTCAGACAATACCTGGACTCGTCCGTGAACATAACCTGACACCACTGTTCCAATGATCATATACTTTGTTCTTGACACCAGGGGTCATTGGAATGCACTTTCAGGTCTCCGGGTGAATAAACCACGTCTGTTCAGTCGTCTGTAGACTGTGTGTCTGGAGACAACTGTTCCAGCGGATGCAGAAAGGTCCCCAGAAAGGCTACCTGTCGTACTCCGTGGCCGTCTGCGGGAACTGATAGTGAGATATCGGTCTTCTTGTGGTGTTGTGCACTGTGGACGTCCCGTACTGTAGCGCCTGGACACGTTTCCTGCCTGCTGCAGTCGTTGCCATAGTCATGAGTTCACACTTTGTGGCACACGGAGAGCCCGTGCTAGGACCTGCTGTGTTTGACCAGCCTCCAGTCGCCCTAGTATTCTACCCCTCATAACGTCATCAATATGTGTTCTTTGAGCCACTTTGAACACACAGTAACCGTTAGCACGTCCGAAAACGTCCGCACACTTGCCACTTACTCACTGCACCGCACCCTGACATGCACCAACACACCTCTGCGTACGTGGACTGCTGCCAACGCCACCGTGCGACGGCTGCAGGTCAAATGCACTGCATGGTCATACCCCGAGGTGATTTAAACCCGCAAACCGCCCACCAGAGCACTGTTTCACCATATATCAGCATTATCCTTAATATGAGCATGAGTGTAGATGCTGATAATGGCGTCTTTATCGCTTAATGGAATTCATGACTGACATCAGCTCATCACGTCCAAACTCAAAGGTAACTAACGTTTACGACAGTTACAGAGTGCATTTAAAGCAAGCGTGACTTATAAACTCATAGTGGCGTTACTAGCCTCTCTCCTACGGCTGTGGTGAAATTTGAACAGATATCATCATTCACATGTAGAAACACGCATACCAACTTTCGTTTATGTCGCACAACTCCTGGGTGTTGTGACTTTTTTTTCCATCAGTGTGGTATTGTCTCTTCATCTTATGATTTACTCTTTAATAATGGTGAAAGGATAGGACGCTTCTGGTGCTCAATGGATTGCGATAATGAGCGACACTCAAGCCAATTACAGTTAAACTATAAACGCTGTAATGCGGCTTGCCGCGTGGGCTGCCGGCGGGCGTCTAACGGGCCCCCAATAAACCGCGAGCCTGCGACCCTCCCGCAACTCACGTCCGTATCGGACAGACAGCCACACAACGCGCTGGCATTGCGAACACATAACTGACAAGCTAACTCGCTCGATCATTCTTTGAAGCTAGTTGCAAGAGGCGCGACGTAATGCATTTTGTGGAAATAAATAATTGCGATAGGCTCTGCTTCAGTAACAAGCAACATTTAACAGTTTTTGTCACCCTTATACCAATACTTCCCTTACTAGTTCCTTTCCTTTTGTATGCTTTGTACTGTGACCAGATACGTGCACAACACCTTGCCATATTAAAACACCATTTCGACAATACAAACTCCGTACTGCCCATGAGTTTTGTTACACTGCGTCCACACTCCACCACCAACAATAACCTGCAACTTCCCCCTCCTCGCGCTCTCGCGCTCGACGATATTTTTGACACACTTGAAACATACTCTTTGCGTTTTATGCAACGCAAATTTATCTGACTTCGGTAGCTTTTCTACGTCAAAATTTTAAAATATTACTTTTAATCAGTTTTTCATAAATACAGTACAGTTTTTTGAAGTAGTGAACCAGTAAAAAATTAACGACGTACATATAGTCCAAAGAAATTACATCAAAATTGCAGAATTAATTAACTGGTAAAAATTTTGAGATACTGTGTTTTATTGCCATGGAGGTAGTACTACGTGTTGGGCAATTGTTTATGATTTTGACCCCAAAGAACGTTGACATCCGAGAAGGCTGCTCGGGATGAGAACGATCATCACTGGAACAACCATTACATCTTCATAAGCTGGCGTGTAAGGTATGTTACACTGACAAATAGGTGCTACGTTGATTACCTAAAACCGTATCTACAACAGAATCGTGAACTTAAGATAATGTTTTGTATCAGTCCTCCACACAAAAAGCAGTGCTTCGGTCAGTCTGATAATATCAGGCACTGATTCAGTTGTTCTGTTAGTGACACAGCTGATGTATATGTTTTTGTCGGCTAACGCAGTGTACTGCCATATGAGCAGGATAGTTGTTCTGTCTCCACTTCACCACGCTACTAACTACTATCTTTTCTCGGTGTGCAGTGTTATCAGCCAGTAATTTGGGTCTGTTGACTTGCGCGTATCCGATGGCCGTGGGGTTCTAGGCTCTGCAGTCCAGAACCGTGGGACTGCTACGGTCGCAGGTTCCAATCCTGCCTCGGGCATGGATGTGTGTGATGTCCTTAGGTTAGTTAGGTTTAAGTAGTTCTAAGTTCTAGGGGACTGATGACCTAAGATGTTAAGTCCCATAGTGCTCAGAGCCATTTGAGACTCACGCGTATCGAACTGGCTATAAACGGTCATGTACGCATTTCCTACAGCATTTGTTTGCAGTATTGTTACAACAGGTTCTTTCGGCCAAGCATTTGGTCGTATTCTTTCACAACAGAGGTAACCCATTACACTGTACATATCAGACACATCTGAAATCGGATACTCCCTGAGCGATTAACTTGCCGCAGTGGCCATGCCGAATTCTACGTATTGGATACGCCCTATTCTCTGAGAGTGCTAATATCGCATTATCGGGTATGAGTCTCAACCAGTGTTGACAGAAATGGAGAGTAAGTAAAATTTCATCTTTGGACCTGACGGTGAACAGTCTGAAGATGAAGTAGTGAATTAGCAAAGTAACGAATTATACGAAAGAAAATCAATCCCTGACGACACAGCTTCGTTGCTTTTTTAAATAAATAATTATTTTTAAAGCATCCACGGCCGTGCCGGGTTGGATACACCTCTTCCCGTAAGCTCACCGAAATCAAGTGGTGGTCGGGTGTGGCCAGTACTTAGACAGGTGACCCCCCGGGTACGCCGCTTTCTGTTGACAGTTTTCTTTTACGACAGAGGGGACAGGAGTGGTGCTGGCGTAAGGTCGTTGATAGCAAGTCTTTGTGCCAATGGCTCGCAGTCAATCCTAAACTTCTCTGCAGTGTCACAAAAGTGAGGGCATGCGACATTGTTGGCGGCGATCCGTCCGTCGGATGTAAACGTTAAGCTCGGCGGACCTGTAGATTCTCTTGGATAGCAGTAGGTTACGCACTGATACTGGGTTTCATCCTCTGCCTTCTCCAACATGTCCACGACACTACACTAAACACCCACGCATTACAGTCATCTACTTCCAACAGATAAACTTACGTACCCACCTCTCCTATTTCTGGAAGGAAAAGCGCCTACGGGTACGAAGGATAGGACAGATCTTTCCTAATAGGCAGTTGAACCTGCCGTTCTTGGACTCCCAGCCATTCATGCTATAACATTTTACTTTACTTTTTTGCTATTTTCAAAGGTTTACTCATAATACAATCGAGGCCTAGGGGTAGCGTCTTTCGTGGGTAATCAAAACGTCTTCGGTCCCGGGTTAGAACGTCGTCACTGCATAATTTTTGAAAAAAAAATCACCAGCAATAGCGGTCAATAACTTCCGCATAAGGAGTCGCCCTCGTTCCGCCAGCAGCCTTGTCAAAGACGGCGGAGGAGCGGCCAGGGCACTCTTGTTCTTGGGATGAGAGACTGCACCTAAAAGTGGAAGAATCGCCAATGATCAACGGCATGAGGATGCAGGTGGAAATGGAAACCACTACATTAAAGTCAGATAATGCGTATTTAATGGGTGATATGATACTGCGTGAAGAGTCTGAAATAGCACTGAAAGACCTAAGTCGAAACAGGGCCCCGGGAGTAGACAACATGCCATTAGAACCACTGAAAGCCTTGGGGGAGCCAGCCCTGACAAAACTCTGCCACATGGTGAGCATGATGTATGAAACGGGGGAAATACCCTCAGCTTAATAAATCAAGGCTGCAAAATACTAACACAAATTCTTTACAGACGAATGGAAAAACTGGTAGAAGTCGACCTAGGGGAAGATCAGTTTGGATTCCCTAGAAATATTGGAACACGTGAGGCAATACTGACCCTACGACTTATCTTAGCAGATAAATTAAGGAAAGATAAACCTACGTTTCTAGCATTTGTAGACTTAGAGAAAGCTTTTGACAATGTTGACTCGAATACTCTCTTTCAAATTCTGAAGGTGGAAGGAGTAATATACAAGAAGCGAAAGCCTAATTACAATTTGTACAGAAACCAGATGGCAGTTATTAGAGTCGAGGGACATGAAAGGGAAGCAGTGGTTGGGAAGGGAGTGAGATAGGGTTGTAGCCTCTCCCTGATGCTATTCAAGATATTGAGCGAGTAGTAAAGGAAACAAAAGAAAAGTTCGGAGTAGGCATAAAATCCATGGAGAAGAAATAAAAACTTTGAGGTTAGCCGATGACACTGTAATTCTGTCAGAGACAGCAAAGGACTTGGAAGAGCAGTTGAACGGAATGGACAGTGTCTTGAAAGGAGGATATAAGATGAAGATCAACAAAAGCAAAACGAGGATAATGGAATGTAGTCGAATCAAGTTGGGTGATGCTGAGGGAATTAGATTAGGAAATGAGACACTTAAAGTAGTAATGGAGTTTTGCTATTTGGGGAGCAAAATAACTGATGATGGTCGAAGTAGAGAGGATATAAAATGTAGACTGGCAATGGCAAGGAAAGCGTTTCTGCAGAAGAGAAATTTATTAACATCGAGTATAGATTTAATTGTAAGGAAGTCGTTTCTGAAAGTATTTGTATCGAGTGTAGCCATATATGGAAGTGAAAAATGGACGATAAATAATTTGGACAAGAATAGAATAGAAGCTTTGGAAATGTGGTGTTACAGAAGAATGTTGAAGGATTAGATGAGTAGATCGCATAGATAATGAGGAGGTATTGAATAGAATTGGGGAGGAGTTTGTGGTACAGATTGACTAGAAGAAGGGATCGGTTAGTAGGACATGTTCTGAGGCATCGCCAATTTAGCAGCGTGAAGGGTAAAACTCGTAGAGGGAGACCAAGAGATGAATACACTAAGCAGATTCAGAAGGATGTAGGTTGCAGTAGGTACTGGCAAATGAAGAAGCTTGCACAGGATAGAGTAGCATGGAGAGCTGCATCAAACCAGTCTCAGGACTGAAGACCACAACAACAACAATATGTATTCTCACAACATGTGGGCTGTAGTTGAAACGGTCGCAGGTTCGAATCCTGCCTCGGGCACGGTTGTGTGTGATGTCCTTAGGTTAGTTAGGTTCAAGTAGTTCTAAGTTCTAGGGGACTGATGACCTCAGAAGTTAAGTCCATAGTGCTCAGAGCCATTTGAACCTTTCTTTTTTATAATTGAAAACGTATCATGATGATCTCCCCGTTGGCAAAGGATTTCGGACTAGCCCCCATTCAGATTCCCGAAATGAGACTGCCAATGGGGAGATGAACATTAGAAACAGATTGAAAAACCAACGAAAAGATAACGCCCTAAGAGTCGAGGCGCGGAATGTTAGAAGTCTGAGAGTGATACGGAAGCTAGAAAATCTTAAAAGGGAAAGCTAAGCCTCAATGTAAATTTTGTGGGGGTCAGTGAAGTTAAATGGAAAGAAGGCTAGGATTCCTATGAATATAGGGTAATATCAACAGCATCAGAGACGAGAGCAGGATTCGAAATGAAGTTAGGGCAGATATTGAATTACTCTGAACAGTTCGTTTACAGAATTGTTCTGATCAGAATCGACAGCAAACCAGCACCGACAGCAGTAGTTCAGGTATATATGCTGAAGTAGCTAGCAGAGGATGAAAAGACAGAGAAAGAATATGAGTGTATCGACTGGGTAAGGGGGGATGAAAATCTAATAGTCATGGAGGGTTTGAACTCAGTTATAGGGGAGAGAGTAGAAGGAAGGATTACAGAAGAATATACTCTTGGAAGCAGGAACGAGAGAGGAGAAATACAAATTGAGCTCTGCAATAAATATCAGTTAGTA
Organism: Schistocerca gregaria; assembly: GCF_023897955.1. Lineage (NCBI taxonomy): Eukaryota > Metazoa > Arthropoda > Insecta > Orthoptera > Acrididae > Schistocerca > Schistocerca gregaria. The sequence continues at coordinate 920,925,751 of NC_064921.1, read as the reverse complement.
ATAGCAAATGGTCTTTTTAAGAATTACAAGAGAAGGAGGTTAACTTGGAAAAGGCTGGGAGATACGAGAAGACTATATTTAGGTTCATCATGGTCATGCAAAGATTCTGAAATCAGGTATTTTATTGTAAATTTTACCCACGACCAAATACAGACTCAGATCAAAATTTAGTGTTGATGAAGAGCAGGCTGAAGTTAGACAAGCAGGAGGAATCAATGAGCAAGGAAGTGGGACGCGGTAGTACTAAGGAATGAAGAGACATGCTTCAAGTCCTCTGAGACTACAGATACTACGGTAATGAATAGCTCAGTAGGAAGCCCATTTTAAGAGGACTGGACATCTCTAAAGAGGCAGTTTCAGAAGTTGTAAAGAAAACCATTGGTACAAGGAAGGTAACTGCAAATAAATCGTGGATAATAGAACAAACGCTTCAGCTGATCGCCGAAAGAAGATGGTACACAAATGTTCGGGTCATTACTAACAAAATAAATAGGAAGTGCAGAGAAGCTAAGACAAAATGGCTCCATGAAAAGTGAAGAAATCTAAAAAGAAATGCTTCTCGGAAGGACGGATTCAGTCAAATCAGCTTTCAGTGAAATGTAAAGCAAGGGTTGTAACATTAAGAGTGCAACGGGAATTCCACAGAAGAGAGAATGGATAGGTGAAAATCATACACTGAAAGCCTCTATGAGGGGGAATACTTCTCTGATGACGTGATAGAAGAAGAAACAGAAGTCAGCAGGTAGGACGTAGGAGCTCCAGTATTAGAGTGCAAAAGAGCTTTGGATGATTTAAGATCAAATAATTTATAAAATATAGATAAAATTCTGAGGTAAATTCTAAAATCTTTGTTGAAAGTGGCAACAAAACGAGTGTTCACGCTGGTGTGCATAAGGTATGAGACTGGCGACATACCATCGGACTTTGGGAAAAAAACGTCATCCACACAGTTCCGAAGATTTCAAGAGGCAACAACTGCGAGAATTGCCCCAATCAGCTTAACAGATCATGCACCCAAGCTTCTGACAAGAATAATATACGAAAGAATGGAAAATAAATTTGAGGACGTGCTAGATGACGATCAGTTTGACTTTAGAAAGGATAAAGACACCAGAGGGGCGTTCTGACGTAGTGGTTGATAATGGAAGCTAGACTGAAGAAGAATCAGAACACGACCATTGGATTTGTCGAACCTGAAAGAGCAGTCGACAACGTAAAATATTGCAAGTTGTTCGAAATTCTGAGAAAAATAGGGGTAAGCTATAGAGAAAGTTGTGTAATGTTATGCCAGAGCCAAGGTAGCCCCTGAGGGCCGGCAACCCATATTACACCACAGAGGACGAGGTTGTCTATGTACAAGGCGTACCAAAAGCACAATGGTAAACACTGGCTACTTACATTCAAGATAATGGAAACAGACATTCCGAGCACTACTTCCTCCAAGGGGAGCTCGAGCCACGGCCTGCAGGAAGTACCACTACGCCAAAACTTGATTGGCTGGAGACAGTTATTTAGGGGCTAGAACCAGCTCTGAAGTTCAGTTGACTCCGGATGCCGACCTCCTGTACTTCAACCACTGACGATTACGTCTTCGTCTCTGAATTGGACTCTTACTAGTGTGTGTGTGTGTTTCCACGAACCTTTGTGGAAAATTAGAAGTGAACTTTTGTTTGCCTCAATTAAGAGACTTTTACTGGCATCGTTATTGTTACCTTTCGTTTGTTGTTCAGTCATCAACCTTGTGAACTTACATCAATAAAACTAGTTTTTGTGAAAAATTGCCAATTGTCAGTCAGAACAGGTAAGGTACAGTATATACACCTACCAAGAGGGAATAATAGGAGGGAAAGACCAAGAACGAAGTGCTCAGATTCAGAAGGGTATAAGGCCCCTACTGTTTAACCTATATATCGTAAAACAAATTACAGACATAAAATAAACGTCAAGAGTGGGAGTAAAATTCAGGGTGAAAAGATGTCAACGGTAAGATTCGCTGATGAGATAACAACCCTCATTGAAAGTGAGGAGGAACTGTTGAATAGAATGAACACTATAATGAGTACAGGATATGGATTGAGAGTAAATCAAAAAGACAAAAGTAATGAGAAGTAGCAGAAATGAGGACAGCGAGAAACATAATATCAGAACTGGGGTCACGAAGTAGACGCAATTAAGGAATTTGCTACCTATGCAGGAAAATAACCCTTGACGGCCCAAGCAAGGAGGACATAAAAAGCAGACTATCACTTTCAAAAGGGGCATTTCTGGCCATGAGATATCTGCTAGTGTCAAACACAGGTCTTAATTTGGGGAAAAAAATCGCAGAATGTACTTTTGGAGCACAGCATTGTATGGTAATGAAACATGGACTGTGGGAAAACCGGAACAGAAGAGTGCAACAGACGAATGTTGAAAATTTGGTGGACTGATACGGTAAGTAATGAGGAGTTTCTGCGCAGAATCTGAGAGGAAAGGAATTTATGGAAATCACTGACACGGAGAAGGGACAGGATGATAGGACATCATGTTAAGACATGAGGAAATCACTTCCATGGTACTAGCGGGAGCTGTAGAATGTTAAAGCTATAGAGGAAGGCAGAGATTGGAATACATCCAACAAATAACTGAATACGTAGGCTGCAAGTCCTACTCTGAGATGGAGAGGTTGGCACAAGAGAGGAATTCGTGGCAGGCCACGTCAAACCAGTCAGAAAACTAATGATTAACAAAAAGCATATAATTATATCACTGCATTCAGTAACTCTCTATACCAGTGATTGCCAAAATGTCGACTAGTAACTCGCGAGGATATTTTCGGTACCTTGTTTCACTGAGCTCCGACCGTGCTCCAGACAACTGCTTTTTTCTTAGGGGCAACTGCCATTCTTAGTCAAGAATACTATATTGGTTGTGAGACCTGAGTTTCTCCTGGAGTATACAATTTTCAAACAACTTACGGGAATTCAGCCAGGTAATTTAAACAGCGGCCGCCGATATAGCGACGGGAGCACACCCCGCCATTTTCAAGGCAAACTGCAACGTACAGGCGATGTACAGGCAAATTGAAAACCTCGGTTCTTGGACTGATGCAGGAAAGATAACACACACACTGAACACTAGTGCCACCAAAGATGACCAAAGGTAGAGATATCGATAGTGAGACTACGAACTAGCAGATGAGGTAACGTTGACTCTATCCCTCTGTTTTTGATAAGGGAGACAGCGCGATTCCAAACAGAGGTTAAACAAAAACCTCCGTCCCTGTTTACAAAATTGCTCGCTAATTTAATATCAAACGCCTCCTTAATAACACTGTCTCAATAGCAGGACGTGCATGCCAATATCTCTGTATTGTTGTATAACATAGGGTGACCAGTATCCAATCAATGTTCGGCAATAGAGGGCAGATCTACTTGGCTGCTGTAATCGTGTGTGCCGTTTATGCTCAGTACACCGGTCCTCCACGGTCCTGATAGTTTGACCACTGTAGGCCATTCCACAGCTACAAGGAATGCGATATACAACCGCGTTATGCCAACCAAGATCATATTTTACAGAACCCAAAACATTCTAATTTTAGATGAAGGTCGGAAAACACATTTCACATCCTATTTGCATAAATACGGCCGATCTTATTGGAAGTGCTTCCTACATAAGGAAAAAAGGCAGTAGACTTAGCTGTCGACTAAGTATTATCATCAATCACCGGACCCACAGTGGGTCGATAGCGCCACGCACGTTCTATCTGTCTTTCACTATAAATATTCTGACGAAATGTAGCTGCAAGATGGGCCAGTCTCAGTGTCGGAAATGATATGTGTTCTATGTACCAAGGTACGAAGTAGTCCTTCACGCTCAGCTGGATGGTGACAACTATTAGCCTGTAAATACAATTCGGTGTGAGTAAGTTTCCTGTAAACTGCACATCCCAGTGATACATCATCCTTCCTACTAACCAAAACGTCAAGAAAGGGAAGGCAACCATCCTCTTCCACCTCCATCGTAAAACGAATGTTCGGGTGGATCGAGTTCAGATGTTCTAGAAAGGCATTCAAATTCTCCCTACCATGAGGCCAAACAACAAAGGTATCATCATCATATCTGAAGAAACAGGTGGGTTTGAAAAGCGCCGACTACAGTGCACGTTCCTCGAAGTCTTCCATAGACAAATTTGTGATCACAGGAGACAACGGACTACCCATCGCAATTCCACCTGTCCTTTTTTGTGAACAGGGATAGAGGTTTTTCTTTAAAATCTGTTTGGAATAATGCTCTCTCCCTTGTCAAAAAACAGAGGGACAGAGTTAAAGTTACCTCTGCTGCTAGTTCGTGGTCTCACTATCGATATCTCTGACTATCGTCATCTTTGGTGGCACTAGTGCTCAGTGTGTGTGTTATCTTTCCTGCATTAGTCCAACAACCTAGGTTTTAAATTTGCATGTACATCGCCTGTGAGTTGCAGTTCGCCTTCAAAATGGCGGGTTGTGCTCCCGCCGAAATATCCTAGGTCGCTGTTAATATTACCTGGCTGAATTCGCGTAAGTTGTTTGCAAGCCTCTTAGTTGACTGTACATACGTGGGTTTGTGCACGTTACGTTTTTCTTGTGTATATCAGACATTTGCTACTTTGATTCGTCTTACTATGCATTGACACTAAGCTAGGTTTGTCCTAATAGTGACGTATTCAAGGGAAAAAACAAAGAAAAGTAATGACTTTCATTCGGAATAAGAAACCGATTATTTCTTTCCCCTGATGATGGACAAATGTCTGTATTTAATGTACTATGCAGATGTACTAGTTTGGAAGAAAAGTAATGTTGAACATCACTTCAGAACCGTTCACTCAGGGTTTTCCCATTGGATTCTCTTCTAACTTGCAACTTTCAATCAAGGATATTGGAGGAATAATTTCATGTTTGGCTACATTCTCAAAGAAGCTGGAACTGTTGGGAAAAAAATCTCATGCAAAGTGAATACAGACATTTTTCCTGTTTTGAAACGAACAGTTGACATCAAGGCTCTTCAGTATCTCCTAACAAAAACGAAAAAATAGGTTGAATACTTTCTCATTTAAAAAGTCAATTCAACAAACGCTTCCAAGATTTAAAAAGCATTTCAATTTTACCACAGGCTGTCAGATCGTTTTTACAGAGATTGATGCTGAAGTGTTGTGTACATGGGTCATGGAGCATTATGGGCCTCTTGTTCCTAAAGAGAAGTACCCAATTTTGGGCAAGGCTGATCTCAAAATTAAGGCAATGTTCAGTTCTGTACAGTGTGTAAAGTTATTTTTCGAAATGAAATTTATTTAAAAACTAAAAAACAAGTACGGTAGCAAACTGGCTGATGACAACATGGATAAGTGTGTTCGAAAAGCAGCCACTACCTATTCTGCCATTATTAAAAAATTGTTGATGACGAGAAAGTATGCCGTCCTTTTCACTAAAGGTAATTATTCTGATAAAAGACTCATTAACTTTAGCGAAAAGAAAGTTCTTACATTTGTACCTGTCACATGCGTGCCAATAAGTTCCAAAACTCGGCGAATAAAAACGGGATTTTTTCGGTACTCGTACCTCGGGTTCTATTGGTGACAGAAAGGGTGATCAAGTATTTTGGATAGCTCTTGGCTAGGAACCATTTGTGTGCCGGACAGGAGTATCGTCTTACAATAACTATCCTGCCGTACAGGGTCAAAATTTGAATATTACACACTTTCTCCAGCGTAGGCAAATGGAGAAAATCGGATTTTTTTATTTTATTTTTTATAGATGGGCCTAAGGCGTGCCTTAAGCAGCTTATGGAGGCACCATTTAATTCATGGGCGATTCCTGAGAAAACACGAAAAAAGCGTTTTGCACCATTTCTTCTCCGTCGATAGCAGACGTCTAAACACCTAAACCCAGAAAACTGCTCAAATTTTAAAGATATACTCTTTAGACATTTATCTGGAAGTGACATCTTCCCGTTCTCAAAACTCTTTATCCATTATCGAGAAACACCCCAAAAACATGATTTTTGTGTGCCAAAACCGAGCGGCGGGTTCCAAGACGGCTATGCACAGAAGTAGGCGAGATATTTACGTTATATTCCTAAGATCCAATTTTTTTAATATCCTTAAACGAAGGTTCAAATTTATCCTACTAGTACACGTAAAATTCACACGTAAAATTTAGTGTGAGGAGAAAACGTAGTTTATAAAGTGACGTAGTGTAAAGTGTCTTCGTTGTCCATGAAGCACATGAAAAATTTTTCTGCTCATTAAATCCGGTCTGACATGTAAAATTAGTTTTGCTTCATTTCAATTTCACGTAAGTAAACTATCAGAATTTTACTGATCCATATGGTTCTTCTCATATGAGTGACATCCCCTGCTGTAGCAGTGAACAGAAGGGGGACCAGAGGAAAAATGTTGCCAACGAAGCACAAGAAAGGCGAATATGCTCCAGTCTAAAAGGCTCACTGAAAAGTGGAATGCCAGCTGCCTCATTCTGCATTTTCAGCATTTTTAAAAACTTTTCGAAAAATTTTGACATGCGAACGTGTTAGCGCTTTTTTTTCTGCTCAGAGGGAAGGAGACGGTGGCAGTGGAAAAGAGACGGAAAAGTAATAAGTACTGGAAGATAGTTGACAGTGGTTTTGATATTTATTGTATAGAGAGAGCGAAGGAGATAATGACAGTGTGAGAGAAAGAGAGGGAGACAGTGGTAGTTGAAAACAATTGACAATGACAGAACATTGCTAGAAAAGAGTGAAGGATATAGTGGCGGTGGGACAGGAGTAAATAGAAGTACAACTTGGATGTGTGTGAGAGCCAGTGATAATGAGAAACAAGTCTATAACAATGAGACAACGAGGAAAAAAGAGAGAGAGAGAGAGTGACAAGGAGCAGTGGGAAGAAATGAAAGAGATAGTAGCAGTAAGAGAGAGCAATACGGAAACAGTGACAGAGAGAGCAGACAGTAGTAGGAAGACACAACGGAGGAGCCTGTCACTGTTAGAGCTACAAAAAAAGATAATGACAACGAGCTGACCTGAATGAGAGACTGAGAATGGGCAACTGGAAGTGGATGGGTATAAGCGACTTACAGCGATGGACTAGTTAACATTTCCTATACCATTTCCCCTGAGTACAGTTAGACATTAGCTACTATCCTCGCCCTTCCCCCATCCTGCCATCTGTAGCCCCTCTCCCTCCCCCACATTATCACCAACTTTAGCACCTAACTAAACTGTAGAATAAAAGACTTTTCTTAGAACCATTTAATTTTTAAAAATGATGAAAGATTAATGATATTTAGCTTGTGAATGTGTGTGTGTGTCTCTGTGTGTGTGTGTGTGTGTGTGTGTGTGTGTGTGTGTGTGTGTGTGTTAGAATGAATGACGTAGGAATCCGTGGTGCATCGCAAGTCCTATCAGCAACATTTTCTTAGGTATTGCGTGACCTGAACGCTGCAACGTCATTTAAAATCAACCGTGTTTAAATGTGTCCACTATACTTATTGTTCGTAAATTACTTGAGTGTTGCACTCCTCACTTCTGAACTGGGAGAAATTGGAAGACTACAGTCTGCCAATGCTTTGTGTGCGAGGTCATCCACATGGGTACTAAAAGAAATCCGATAAATTTTGGGTATACGATAAATCGCACAAATCTAAGGACTGACAATTCGACTAATACCTAGGAATTACAACTACGAGGAACTTAAATTGGAAATATCACATAGATAATGTTGTGGGGAAGGCGAAACAAAGACTGCGCTTTGTTGGCAGAACTCTTAGAAGATGCGACAAACCCGCTGTAAAGAATCCTACATTACAATTGTCCGTCCTCAGCTGGAATATTGCTGCACGGTATGGGATCCTTACCAAGTAGGATTGACGGAGGACACCGAAAAAGTGCGAAGATGGCAGCTCGTTTCGTGTTATCGCGCTATAGGGGTGAGAGTATCACATATGATACGCGAGTTGGGATGGCAGTCACTGAAACAAAAGCGGTTTTCTTTGCGGCGAGATCTGTTTACGAAATTTCAATCACCAACTTTCTCTTCCGAATGTGAAAATATTTTATCACCAATAGTAATAGTAATAACGCTGTGTACAGCACTACAGCAGACCTTATGTAGTTACTTCATTTATCTGTTTCGAAGCGAGTAATGAAGCAATTTCTAGACTACAACAGGTACTATCCACAACTTAGAAAAGACATTTTCTTGAGATATTTAGCATTTGTTACGTCTATGTCACACTTTTATCATCATAGATGAACGGGATAGAGCACGACATGTGTGTAGTGGGTGGACTATGTGAGGAACCTGTGACCTTCATCGCATTATTTTTACTAATTAAGGAAAAAAAATTATTTAGGACTTATATAATGAATATTAGACTCTTACAAAATTGTGATAATAGTAATGATCTTTTGAAAATAATTTAGTTTCGTGACTGAAACAGAATCAAATCGTTTGGTTTTTACTCCTCACAAAATTTCATCTTACCCCTCACCGGGTAATTATCTCCAAGTTCGGAACCACTAGATTAGTGCGTGTGAGCGAGTTACATTTAGGGAAGCTTGTGGCAGCAAGATGTGATTCGAATGTTCAAAAAAGCACGAACATGTTTACATCACAAACTTTTTGGGAAAAATTTTAAAAGGGCTGAGGAAAGCAGAATGAGACCGCAGGTACTTCACTCAGTCATTGTTTTAAACAGGAATATGCTCGTTTTTTTGTGCCCCGATGGAAGCATGTTCCCGCTGTTTGTAACTATATATCAGTTTCCTTCTTATGTACAATTCAATTTCAGTTCCGTTTTCTTGTATACAACTTAATTAAAATTCATTTCGTATTTACTATAAACGTATGTTTACAGGATATAAAGAATTACAAGATTTTTTATGAAGTTCTTATTACGTCTTAGTTTCTTTTGGTAGCTCACAACAGCATTTAAAAATGGTGCGGTAGCTTAGAAGCTTCTTAAGTTTGGCAATCACTACTCTAAAATAATGAAGTTTTCTCGGTTATACAGAGGAAAGAAAATAAGATCGAGGACCTATGAGATGACTGTCAGTTTGGCTTTAGGAAAGGTAAAAGAGCCGAGAGGCAGTTCTGACGTTGCTAATGGAAGGAAGACTGAAAAAAAAATCAAAGCACGTTCATAGAACTTGTCGATTTGGAAAAAAAGACAATGCAAAACGGTGCAAGAGAAAAATAGTGGTAATCTATAGAAAAAGATGTATACCATGTACAGGAACCAAGAGAAAACAATAAGATTGGAATACCGAGATCAAACTGCTCGGATTAAAAACGGTTTGAGTAAATTGTGGAAGCATTCGTAACGAAGTTCCAGAAATTCCAGCCTTCCAGGAAACTTCTTCCGCTCAAGTTATTCTCGGGAACGAGAGATGGTTGAGACGCGAAGAGGAAAGCTCTGAGATATTTAGCGATTCATGGAACGTATTACGGACATACAGCTTAGACGCAGAAGAAGGGATGTGTTCACTGCATTTGACAAAAATATTATCTCTATTGAGGTAAAATTTGAGTGACAATGATGTTATCTGGTCGCGTATAACAGGTCTACGTGAAATCAACCTAATTGTTGCATGTTTTTAACCGACTACACGATTCAGTTGTCATTCAAAGAAAGTCTACGGTCAGTAGCGGGGAGACACCCACATCATGCAATATTAGTTGGAGGCGATTTCAAACTACCGAAAATAGACTGGGACCTGTGTAGATTCATGCAGGAAGTACAGACTGATTGTCTTGTGAAGTTCTTTTGAACATGTGTTCTGAAAACAGTCTTGAGCAGCTCTATCGGCAGCCCACAAACAGTGGAAGTATTTTAGACCTTGTAGCTACAAGCAAGCCTTCGCTTACTAAAGTTAATCAATCAAGAAGGCAAGGAGAGGGTTCATCCTAGAAAGAGCAGGCAGAAAATTGTTAGCATCCCACTTAGACGATGAACTAACATTAGTCCAGCATGGTGGAATTATGGGAAAAAATTTAAAAGAACTGAGTATCATACTGTGAAAAAATATGTGTCAAGTAAGTTGGTTAAGGACGGATAAAGTCTATAGTTGTTTAATAATGAAATTCGAAAGATGTTGTAGAAGCAATGGCTATTTCACTCAAGGTTCGAAAGAGAAGGCCCAAATGACTGCAGGTTAAATTTAATAAATATTCGTGCATCTGTAAAAAGATCGATGCTCGAAGCTTACAACTGCCACCGATATACTTCAGCAAAAGATCTTGCAGAGAAACCGAGAAAATACTGGTCCTACGTAAAATCTCTAAGTGGGTCTAAGGCTTCTATCCAATCACTTCTATCCAGCCTGGTCTGGCAGTTCTAGGTAGCAAAAGTAAAACAGAAGCTTTAAATTTCGCACTGAAGAAATCGTTCAGGCAGGAGACTCGTACAAATATTCCGTCGTTTGACCAACGCACAGACTCCCGTGCGGAGGGCATAGTAATAAGCATCCCTGGTAGAGAAAAAACTGAAACTGTTGAAAGCGGAAAAACGGTTGGGTTATAAGAGAATACCAGTTCGGTTCTACAAGGAAACGCTGCAGCGCTGGCCCCTTACTTAGCTTGCATACATCTCTGGCACAGCGCAAAGTTTCAAGCGACTGGGAAAGACCGCAGGTGACTCCTGTATGTAAGAGGTTAAACGAACGGACACGCATAACTACACGTCAATATCGTTAACACTGATCTGCTGCAGTATCCTCGAACATAATCGCAGTTCGGATATAATAATTTCCTTGGGAGGGAGAAGCTTCTGTCCATATATCAACACGGTTTTAGAAAGAATTTCTCGTACGAACTCAGCTGGCCTTTTTCTCACATGATAGCCTGCGAACAATGGATGAAGCGCAACAGGCGAATTCGAAATTTCCTAAAGCATCTTACACAGTGTCATACCGCAGACTCTTAAGGAATGTACAGGGTGACAGTAATTGAACTATGTCAAATAAAGTCGTCATAAATTCTCAATGGTTTGCGCGGGGCATGATGGGAATCAGTATGCGCATACATGGGTTGGTTTAGCGAGGGAGCCAACTTTCATTTGGATGGGTTGCTCAACGAGCAAAACTGACGCATTTAGGGGACTCGGAATTCGCATTTTAATATCGAGGATTTTCACCATCAACGGGTGACTGTGTGGTGTGCAGTGTACAGCCACAGAATAATCGGTGCGATATTCCTTGATGACACGGTGACTCCCAAAGGGTACGTGAAGGGTCTGGAAGACGATTTCATCCCCACTATCCAAAGTGACCCTGCTTTCGACAAGATGTGGTTCATGCAAGACGGAGGTCGATTTCATCGAAGCAAGTGAGTGTTTGATGTCCTGGAGGAGCACTTTGGGGACCGTATTCTGGCTCTGGGTTACTCAGAGGCCAGTGGCATGGGCTGTAGTGTATGGGAAGGTGTCGCCGTTGACTGACTGTAGGAGGATACAGGATGACTTAGATAAAACTTGTATTTAGTGTGATCAATAGCAGTTAGCTCTAAATGTAGAGAAACATAAGTTAATGCACATTAGTAGCAAAAACAACCTCGTAATAATCGAATACAGAATTAGTATTATGGTGCTTGACACAGTCACGTTAATTAAATGTCTAGCCGTAACGTTGCAGAGCAATAACAGTTGGAATCAGCATGTAAGGATTGCAGTAGGTTCAAATGGTTCAAATGGCTCTAAGCACTATGAGACTTAACATCTGAGGTCATCAGACCCATAGAAGTAGAACTACTTAAGCCTAACTAACCTAAGGACATCACACACATCCATGCCCGAGGCAGGATTCGAAACTTCGATCGTAGCAGCAGCGCGGTCTCGGACTGAAGAGCCTACAACCGCTTGCAGTAGGGACGGCGAATTGTCGACTTTGTTTTATTGAGAGAATTTTGCAAAAGTCTGGGTTATCTGTCAAGGAGACACTAGTGCGATCCATTGTCGAGTACTGCTGGAATGTTTGGGATCCGCACCAGCTCGAATTAAGGGAACACATCGAATCAATTCAGAGATGGGCTGCTAGATTTGCTACCGGTAGGTTCGAACAACATGCTAGTACTATGGAAATGCTGCGGAAACTCAAATGGGAATCACTGGTGGGAAGGCGACATGCTTTTCAAGGAACTAAGAAAATTTCGAGAACTGGCGTTTGAGGCTCGGTGCTCCGCCAAAGTACGTTTCGTCCAAATGACCACGAAGTTGATGTTGTTGTTGTTGTCACTGGTTTGATGCAGCTTCTTCATCTCCTAGTGCCTACTGCAAGCTACATCCTTCTGAATCTGCTTAGTGTATACATCTCTTGGTCTCCCTCTACGATTTTTACCCTCCACGCTGCCCTCCAGTACTAAATTGATGGTCCATTGATACCTCAGAACATGTCCTACCAACCTCTCCCATCTTCTAGTCAAGTTGTGCCACAAATTTCTCTTCTCTCCAGTTCTATTAAATACCTCCTCATTAGTAATGTGATTTACTCATCTAATCTTCAGCATTCTTCTGTAGCACCACATTTCGAAAGCTTCTATTCTCTTCTTGTCCAAACTGTTGATAGTCCATGTTACACTTCCATACATGGCTACACTCCTTACAAATACATTCAGAAACGCCTTCCTGACACTTAAATCTATAGGAGATGTTTACAAATTTATCTTCTTCAGAAACGCTTTTCATTCCATTGCCAGTCTACATTTTATATCCTCTCTACTTCGACCATCATCAGTTATTTTGCTCCCCAAATAGCAAACCTCATTCACTACCTTAAGTGTCTCATTTCCTAATCTAATTCCCTCAGCATCACCCGACTTAATTCGACTACATTCCATTATCCTCGTTTTGCTTTTGTTAATGTTCATCTTATATCCTCCTTTCAAGACACTGTACATTCCGTTCAGCTGCTCTTACAGGTCCAAAATGGCTCTGAGCACTATGGGACTTAACATCTATGATCATCAGTCCCTTAGAACTTAGAACTACTTAAACCTAACTAACCTAAGGACATTACACAACACCCAGTCATCACGAGACAGAGAAGCTCTTCCAGGTCTTTTGCTTTCTCTGATAAAATTACAATGTCATCGGCGAACCTCAAAGTTTTTATTTCTTCTCCATGGATTTTAATTCCTACTCCGAATTCTTCTTTTGTTTCCTTTACTGCTTGCTCAATACACAGATTGAATAACATCAGGGATAGGTTACAACCCTGTCTCACTCCCTTCCCAACCTTTGGTTCCCTTTCATACCCTTTTACCTGCCATCTGATTTCTGTATAAACAGTAAATAGCGTTCTGAATTTCAAAGAGAGTATTCCAGTCAACATTGTCAAAAACTTTCTCTAAGTCTACAAATGTTAGAAAAGTAGGTTTGCCTTTTCTTAATCTATCTTCTAAGATAAGTCGTAGGGTCAGCATTGCTTCACATTTTTCAACATTTCTAAGGAATCCAAACTGATCTTCCCCGAGGTCTTCTTCTACCAGTATTTCCATTCGTCTGTAAAGAATTCGCGTTAATGTTTTGCACCTGTTACTCATTAAACTGATAGTCCGGTAATTTTCACATCTGTCAATACCTGCTCTCTTTGGGATTGGAATTATTATATTCTTCTTGAAGTGTGAGGGTATTTCGCCTGTCTCATACATCTTGCTCACTAGATGGCAAAGTTTTGTCAGGGATGGCTCTCCCGAGGCTGTCAGTAGCTCTAATGGAATGTTGTCTACTCCCGAGGCCTTGTTTCCACTTAGGTCTTTCGGTGCTCTGTCCAACTCTGCATGCAATATATATCTCCCATTTCATCTTCATCTATATGCTCTTCCATTTCCATAATATTCTCCTCAAGTACATCACCCTTGTACAGACTCTCTATATACTCCTTCCACCTTTCTGCTTTCTGCTTTGCTTAGAACTGGGTTTCCATCTGAGCTCTTGATATTCATACAAGTTAAGATACGAGAAATTACGGCTCATGCGGAAGCATAAAGACGATCGTCCTTTCCTCACTCTATTTACGAGTGGAACAGAAAAGGAAATGACTAGCAGAGATACAGGGTACCCTCCGCCGCACATCGTACTGTGGTTTGCTGAGTATGTAAGTAGATGTAGGTGGAGATGCAGTCTTTTGCACTTCTGTTCAATCTGTACAGCTAGAAAAAAAAAACTTTCAAGACTGAGATTAAAATTCAGAGTTAACGGATATCAATGACAAGATTCATTGCTGACATTTCTGTCGTCAGTGGAAGTGAAGAAGCATTACAAGAGCTTTTGAATGATACGAGCAGTTTAATGACTAGGGGATATGGACTGAGAGTGGATAGAATAAAGTTAAAAGTAATTAAAAGTAGCAGAACTGAGGATAGTGAGAAGCTTTACTTAGTAATCACGAAGTAGATAAAATTAAGGAATACTGCTACCTTGGAAAGAAAATAACCAATGACAGACGAAGCAAAGGGGACATAAAAAGCAGTCTAGCACATGCAAAGAGTTCATTCTTGGCCAAGAGAAGTGTGCTAATCGTAATTTGAGAAAGAAATGTTGTAGCACAACATTGTATGGTAATGAATAATGGATTGTGGATAAACCGGAAGAGAAGAGGATCGGGATGTTCGAGGTTTGCTACGGAATAAAGTTAAAGATTATGTGGACTGATAAGGTAAGGAATGAGGAAATTGCCCAAAAAACTGCTAACGAAAAAAAACGTATGAAAAACACTGACAAGAAGGACAGAATCACTGGACATTTGTTACGAAATCAAGGACTAAGCTCCATGGTACTGGAGCCTTACAGGGTGAAAATTGTAGGGGAAGTTAGAGATCAGAATAGAAACCATGACATAGGGTGCAAGTGCTACGTTGAGATGAAGAGGTTGGCACGGGACAAGAATTCGTGACGGGCTGCATCGAACTAGTCAGAATACTGAGAGCAAAAAGAAGTCCAACCGCTCCAGCTCTCTGACGTGTGCTCCTCTGCCATTCACAAGTGGTGACCATTGTGCAGTTGCCGCATCCGTTCGCATATAGCAGTAAGACCACTTGTGAAGTAACTCGTGCCCAGCCCTGTGCCATAAAAGGTAATGTCTTAGTTGTGAGCTCCCACTGCTCGCTTGAACTTTCCAACTATCAGGGCCCAAACAGTGCGTAGCTACAAACTGTTATCGTATTTGAGAGTGTTGTTAGATACTTAATGCTATCAACTCTTATTACGCCTTCCCAGAATTTGAATTGCATTCCACGAGACGTATATCATTGGCTCAAATGGCTCTGAGCACTATGGGACTTAACATCTGTGGTCATCAGTCCCCTAGAACTTAGAACTACTTAAACCTAACTAACCTAAGGACATCACACACATCCATGCCCGAGGCAGGATTCGAACCTGCGACCGTAGCAGTCGCGCGGTTCCGGACTGAGCGCCTAGAACCGCTAGACCACCGCGGCCGGCACGTATATCATTAAACGCGCAAATACACTCCTGGAAATTGAAATAAGAACACCGTGAATTCATTGTCCCAGGAAGGGGAAACTTTATTGACACATTCCTGGGGTCAGATACATCACATGATCACACTGACAGAACCACAGGCACATAGACATGGGCAACAGAGCATGCACAATGTCGGCACTAGTACAGTGTATATCCACCTTTCGCAGCAATGCAGGCTGCTATTCTCCCATGGAGACGATCGTAGAGATGCTGGATGTAGTGCTGTGGAACGGTTTGCCATGCCATTTCCACCTGGCGCCTCAGTTGGACCAGCGTTCGTGCTGGACGTGCAGACCGCGTGAGACGACTCTTCATCCAGTCCCAAACATGCTCAATGGGGGACAGATCCGGAGATCTTGCTGGCCACGGTAGTTGACTTACACCTTCTAGAGCACGTTGGGTGGCACGGGATAAATGCGGACGTGCATTGTCCTGTTGGAACAGCAAGTTCCCTTGCCGGTCTAGGAATGGTAGAACAATGGGTTCGATGACGGTTTGGATGTACCGTGCACTATTCAGTGTCCCCTCGACGATCACCAGAGGTGTACGGCCAGTGTAGGAGATCGCTCCCCACACCATGATGCTGGGTGTTGGCCCTGTGTGCCTCGGTGGTATGCAGTCCTGATTGTGGCGCTCACCTGCACGGCGCCAAACACGCATACGACCATCATTGGCACCAAGGCAAAAGCGACTCTCATCGCTGAAGACGACACGTCTCCATTCGTCCCTCCATTCACGCCTGTCGCCACACCACTGGAGGCGGGCTGCACGATGTTGGGGCGTGAGCGGAAGACGGCCTAACGGTGTGCGGGACCGTAGCCCAGCTTCATGGAGACGGTTTCGAATGGTCCTCGCCGATACCCCAGCAGCAACAGTGTCCCTAATTTGCTGGGAAGTGGCGGTGCGGTCCCCTACGGCACTGCGTAGGATCCTACGGTCTTGGCGTGCATCCGTGCGTCGCTGCGGTCCGTTCCCAGGTCGACGGGCACGTGCACCTTCCGCCGACCACTGGCGACAACATCGATGTACTGTGGAGACCTCACGCCCCACGTGTTGAGCAATTCGGCGGTACGTCCACCCGGCGTCCCGCATGCCCACTATACGCCCTCGCTCAAAGTCCGTCAACTGCACGTACGGTTCACATCCACGCTGTCGCGGCATTCTACCAGTGTTAAAGACTGCGATGGAGCTCCGTATGCCACGGCAAACTGGCTGACACAGACGGCGGCGGTGCACAATTGCTGCGCAGCTAGCGCCATTCGACGGCCAACACCGCGGTTCCTGGTGTGTCCTCTGTGCCGTGCGTGTGATCATTGCTTGTACAGCCCTCTCGCAGTGTCCGGAGCAAGTATGGTGGGTCTGACACACCGGTGTCAATGTGTTCTTTTTTCCATTTCCAGGAGTGTATCTGTGTATTAAATTGGCATATTGTAAATGTTTCATGTGTTTTTCATTTTGAATTTCGTCAGAATAAATCCAATTGTTATCTTGAACAGAACTTTAGTTCTGTAGTTAGGTAGAGCAACCCTTTCATCTGTCAAGACATTAATGAAACCTTGCCTGTGAAAATAACTTTCATCCAACTAAATTACTGCAGGTACCAAACTTTTCTCTTTTCCACTCGCAGGGTCGATAACAATCAGTTCGCGTTTCTATTTTAGTGCATGTGCAAAAGCAAAAAGTCGGAGTTAGGAAACTGGGGGAGGGCTTAGGGCATCATTTCCACATGCAAATTCTAGCTGAATTTAGTGCTAAACACGCTGCTAGCCCCGGCACCTCGCCACCCTAATTTCACTTGTCTAATTTCGTGGCCCTTGCGTGAAATGTACGCTGGCTGCAATAGAATCGTTCTGCTGTCAGTTTCAAATGGAGCTATCCAAATTTCATCAATAGCGTTTCGTGATAAGAACGTCGTCCGTTGTCTTCCATCCAGCGATTCCTATTAAGAGTTCCCAAAACATCTCCGTAATCCTCGCGTGTTGATCGGACCTACCGGTAACAAATATTGCATCCCGTCTCTGGATTGCTTCCATTTCTTCCTTCACTCCGAGCTGACTGAGATCCCAAACACTCGTGCGGTACTCAAAACTGGGTCCCACTAGTGATGTATACGCGGGCTCTTTTAGAGATAAACTACACCTTCGTAAATTTCCCGCAATAAAGCGAAGTCGACAACTCGCCTTCTCTAGAACCATCCTTGCGTGCTCGTTGCATTTCATAAGGCTTTGCAAAGTTATGCCTAGATATTTAATCACCGTGACTGTGCCAAGTAGCACACTTGTCAGGCTATATTCGAAAGTTTCCACTCATCTGCATTAACTTACATTTTTTCTAGATCCATAGATAGCTGCCATTCATCATACTAACTAGAAATTTTGTCTATCTTGAACTCTCCTGCGACCACTCAAGAAAGACTGCTTGCCGTTGGCCACGGCATAATTACACTCCTCTCCATTAAAATTCCTACACCACGAAGATGAGGTGCTACAGACGCGATATTTAATCGACAGGAAGAAGATGCTGTGATATGCAAATGGTTAGCTTCTCAGAGCATTCACACAAGGTTGGCGCCGGTGGCGACACCTACAACGAGCTGGCATGAAGGAAGTTTCCTACCGATTTCTGATACAAAAACAGCAGTTTACAGGCGTTGCCTGGTGAAACCTTGTTCTGGTGCCTCAGGTAAGGAGGAGAAATGAGTACCGTCACGTTTCCGACTTAGATAAAGGTCGGATTGTAGCCTAACGCCATTGCGGTTTATCGTATCGCGACATTGCTGCTTGCGTTGGTCGAGATCCAAAGATTCTTAGCAGCAATTGGAATCGGTGGGTTCAGAAGGGTAATACGGAACGCCGTGCTGGATCCCAACGGCCTCGTATCATAGCCGTCAAGAAGACAGGCATCCGCATCGCTGTAACGGATGGTGCAGTCACGTCTCGATTCCTGAGCCAACAGATGGGGACGTTTGCAAGACAACAAACCTCTGCACGAACAGTTCAACGACGTTTGCAGCAGCATGGACTATCAGCTCGGAGGCCATGGCTTCGTTTACCCTTGACGCTGCATCACAGACAGGAGCGCCTGCCATGGTGTACTTAACGACGAACCTGGCCATGTTGTGTTTACAGCATCATGACGGTCGCATCTGTGTTTGCCGACATCGCGGTGAACGCACATTGGAAGCGTGTATTCGTCATCGCCATAGCAGCGTATCATCCGGCGTGATGGTATGGGGTGACATTGGATATACGTCTCGGTCGCCTCTTGTTCGCATTGACAGCACTTCGAACAGTGGACGTTACATTTCAGATGTGTTACGACCCGTGGCTCTACCCTTCATTCGATTCCTGCGAAACCCTACATTTCAGCAGGATAACGCACGACTGCATGTTGCAGGTCCTGTACTGCCCTTTCTGGATACAGAAAATGTTCGACTGCTGCCCTGGCCAGCACATTCTCCAGATCTCTTACCAATTGAAAACGTCTGCTCAATGGTGGCCCAGCAACTAGCTCGTCACAATACGCCAGTCACTACTCTTGACAAACTATGGTATCGTGTTGAAGCTCCATGGGCTGCTGTACCTCTACACGCCATCCAAGCTCTGTTTGACTCAATGCCTAGGCGTATCAAGGCCGTTATTACTGCCAGAGGTGGTTGGCCAGAGGTGGTTGTCCTGGATACTGATTTCTCAGGATCTATGCGCGCAAACTGCGCGAAAATGTAATCACATGTCAGTTCTAGTATAATATATTTGTCCAATAAATACCCGTTCATCATCTGCATTTGTTCTTGGTCTAGCAATTTTAATGTCCACTAGTGTAGTAAACAGGCGCAGACTGTTGCTCACCATTTTTCTCAGATCATGTGTAAGAATAAGAGCGGCCTTATCACACTTCCGTGGGCACTACTGACGGTATCCTTGTCTCTGAAGAACACTTGCTGACTCGGAAAACGTACTGGGTTCTATTACTTATGAAGTCTTCGAGCTACATATCCGGGAACGTGTTCCGTTGTTAGGGGTTTGCTGAGGGGCACAGCGTCGAACGCTTTCCGGAGATCTAGAAATATTGAATGTACCTGTTGCCCTTGATCTTCGGTTCGCACGACATTATGTGAGAAAAGGGCAGGCTGAATTTCGCACGAGCGACGCTCTTCAATTCCGTGCTGTGAACGGATGTTTTTCAGTCTCAAGGAAATTCTGCAGCAGACTGCTGCTAAGGATATTGATCACAGTTATATATATATATATATATATATATATATATATATATATATATATATATATATATATATGGCATCAGGAACCACACACAATCACCACTTGCTAACGGCGATGAGCACTCGTCCGATAGCTTCTCAGTGCTCACTTGATGTGGCTGGAAGCTCGTGAATATAAGTTGATATCGCCGTGAGACAATGCATTTTATGTTTCAAGAATGAGCGATCCAGTCTGAAACATAGTGTGCCCTGATTTAAACCTTTATCTAAAAGATGATCGAAGGTGATCATCGCATAACATTCCTTCTGCATTTTTCTACACCGTATAAAGGAAGTCACGGAGTTCACTATGGATAAAATTCCTGATCTTGTCCAATGACATGTTACTTTAGATATAATACTTAAAGTAAACAAATTTATTTTCAACACATGAAATACGCGCACGCGTATTGCCTGCTCCCGGCATCATAAGTTCCGTCGCCGCCGTGCGATTATCATCAGTAGCACCTTGCAGCAGTGATAACAGCAGCTACCACCACCTGATGATGGTCGAGCAGTTGCATCGACGAAATATTGTGCGAGTTACACAATACAATCCGGCGGAAAACCCGAGAAGAGTATTTGCAGCATATCCGTCGGGAAAGCATGAAAAGCCACAGTATACTTTTAATTGGACATATCGATGTGCAAAAATGGAAAATGATCTTTCCTTACTTAGTGTTCGCTCATTCTCATAAATCCCCTCGTTACTGATTTGGAGCGCAAATTTTCACGGTATCCTTTGGATGCACAGCTGAAACCTGACGACATCTAGCATGTGTGTGTGTGTGTGTGTGTGTGTGTGTGTGTGTGTGTGTGTGTGTGTGTGTGTTTCTACTTACCTAAGAACGAGTGGATGCTAAAAGACCATTCTAAGCTTTGATATTCATTGTTTCCTTTGATAAGGTTACCTGCCAATCGTGCTTCCCTAACCTATTTGATCATTAACGACGCTATAAGTGAAATCTGAAGTAGCCGTAAATCTACAGGTGTCCGGTTGTAATGCAGGAGTCAGCCACCGCTGATCAACATATTTGTACTATTGACGTTTCACACAGCGTTCGGTAAACCTATGCACTCATATGTACTTTTCTCTCATTTGGTCATATGTAAATAATATTTCACACTTTCCTTCTGTGAGTACAGAACCGTTAAAGTGTTATACTTCACCATGTGCGCTCAAACACCAACCTGCAGCAACACGCTCGTGTGCGGTAGTAGAACAATTTTTTTGGAATCTCTTTCTCTTCATCCTGAAGAATCACTATACTGCTGTATGAAATACGATGATGTGTATTGCACGTACAAACATCAGACGAAGTACAGCAAACAATTGTATATACAAATAGTAAAATATACGCTCTCATAAAAATGTGTAAATCTATCAGTTACCTCTACATTCCAGTTTATAGCCACTTTTTACCCTACGATGAAGTATATCCCGAGTTGCTGGCGTGCTAGTATGTTCCATTTAATGGCAAGCATACTTACGTATAGCGATGAAGTAGCCAGTAGGTGGTAGGAAGGAAGATACACAGCAACAATATCAGTTTAAATTCGAATATCTGTGATCATAAAACAGCATGAAGCCTCACCAAAATCCTGTTTCGCGTCCTCTCCCTGCATACGGCCATGCGCGAGCTACCGGAGAAAAAGGTGGTCGTTAATCCACGTGGATACGACGAGAGACCGCATCCTGCAGAAGGAGGGCAAATAAATAAAGGTAATAAACGTAAAGGCACTTATTCAGGGAAACATATGGGCCCACTTTGTACGTATCTAAAACGCCCCCTGGACAGAGCCAATAGCTGTTTCCCAATCTCCCAAAACAAATGACAGTTTTTTCCTCACCTTTACAGAGCTATTCAGGTAGTGCGTAAACTTTCTGCTGTAACGCCCTGAGCTAAAGATTTTAACTTAAAAGGTAAAATACGAGCAAATGGCTGAGTGTGTAAGATGGAAATAACATTCTCTCACAGTTCTAACAGATATCCACAAATATTTAAAGTGAACGTGTTTGATATTTGGTTGCGAAAACCAAAATAAGAAACGAATGCTGCAACAGGGTCTTCTGGATACTTCCTAGTATATGGGAACACCATTAGGAAATTCTTACTGTGGCTTCTAGTTAATAAACTGTAGTACCCTTCTCTGCTGAGCAAAGTGCTTTGCTAGATATTCATTAGGCTGTCAACTATTCTATATCTACGTATACATTATTAGTCTGCGATTCACCGTTAAGTGGCAGAGTGTTCATCGAGCCACCTTCAAGCTATTTCCCCAGGGTTCATTTCTCGAACAGCGTGTACCACCATAGCTCTGATGCTGTATTGATTTATTTTGCTTTTGTTTCATTTAATGTTACATCATTGAGCATCTGTAAATGTGTTGGAATCGATAACATAAAACTGTTTACTCCTTACTTTGTTAAAACTTTGATGTCGTGGTTTGATTCTATGAAGTGTAGTATATCTGTCATTTAAATTCTTTGTCCCATTTGGAGGGAACAAAACTTACTATATATAATTGTAATTTCTGTGTGAATAATTTTTGTAGAAATCTCAATATGTGCAAATGTTAGGTTTTATTTAATGTATTTGGTTGCTGTTATGTAAACTGCTGATCCTCACTTAGGGTTTTTAGTTAATTTGTATGTAAAAAGTGTTGCGGTTCCCCTCGGGGACGGAACTGTGTACCGCGAGCAAATTGTGGTTGGCCTAGGTAGAAAAAGTGGGACAATAATCAGTCGGGGACGAGCTACCAAACTGTGCACTGCCATGTTAAAATTACATATTGTGCCGGTTCCGAGAGAGGCTTTTTCTGCTACTTTCCAATGCTTCGGATGGATGGATAAATAGCTGGAACGATTCTGGAATTGTTATCCATCATCGTCACCAAGAAGGGACAGAGTCCAGCAATTCTGCCTGCAAATACACCTACCAACATTCAGTTGCCACCACATTGCGCAATCACTGTAACGGAATACTATAATAACATACAGTGAAGGATCAGCTTATTGGATGTGTTGGTGTGCTCAAATATAAGGTAACTTACAATTGAATTCATGTACCTATCACAACACCTCTCAGGTTGCTCTCCACTTGAACTATGATTATCGAGTGTCCTATTTTGTGGAAAAAATGAAAGCCTCAAAGTTAGACATTTAATCACATAATGTTGTTTGATCTTTGAAGGGAATATTCAGATTTACTGTGGATTTAGTGAAATTGTGGGAGGCAGTAAATGTAGTTTTGTGAAGTTTCAAAGTCACCTATTTAATCATTTACTTGAAAGTGGAAAAGTGCTATAGTAGAAAATTATACGTTCATGATTGTTAAGTGTTTGTCTCTCTTGTGTATTGAAAGTGCATATTAATAGTATAACAGGCTCCACAGTTTGTCTATTGTGCTAATGCTAGGTAACAAGTAACGGGAAGACCACTATGAAAACCAAACTTTCTTTATTCAAAAGATAGTGAGAAGCAACCTGTTAGTGGATTCCAATTAACTCTCATTTTAAACAGTAAAGTATTTAACTGAGAGAGACTTAACCTATGTGCAATTTATGATCCTACAGTGAATGATAATAGTAATGTTATAAAGCCCATTCAGTTTGAACAAGCCCTGAAAGGTATAGTGTGTTTCGGTATCTGTCATATTGTTGCAAATAGTCTGTGCTGGTCTAGCTGTTAGCTTCAATCTTACAGTAAACATGTGTATGGGTCAGAGTTCATTGCACTCGCGTGTGGCCAAGTCTAGGTTGTGTTTGTCCTTAAAGTTACTCATACCGACTTTCTTAAATGATAACTTTAATCTTTCTCTTTCCTAATTAGGCTGGCGACCGTTTTCCTTATTCCATAAACAGATTAGCTAGGCAAAAATATTGTTTGTTGCAGTTCAAATATTTACGTAATTCTGACTTTCATTTCCTATAAGCCACCTCCATTAGGTACAACACGGTCAACATAAAAAAGTTGCTCTCAGAGGGTAACACTGCTCTGTTGCTTTATACCATAATTGCTTTAACAAGATAGTTTTATTTCACGACTTGCTTCCAAGTTTAAGGTTATGGTATAGCAGTAGCGGACGGGAGTGTTATAAGCGCTCGAGAAAAACTAAAACTTCCCTCTCTTCGTGTGAGCTCTGATTTCTCTTATGTTATTATCCACTAAGTAGGTGGGCCCCAACAACGTATATTTCCATTCGGAGTACAACATTGGAGATTGCAATTAACTAAAAGGATATTGCCCCAACAAACAGGCTTTGTTTTAATGGTTGCCACTCCGATTTGTGTATCATATCTATTGTACTTTTTCCAGCATTTTGCAAGAATACAAAACTGGCTGTCCATTTTTAGACTTTTTCGATGTTCTCCGTCAATCCTGTCTGGCTAGGATCGTATACTGAGCAGCAATACTCCAAAGAGGACGGAGGAGCGTAGTGTAATCATTCTCCTTAATACACATGATACATCCCCCCCCCCCCCCCCAAGAACCATGGGCCCTGCCGTTGGTGGGGAGGCTTGCGTGCCTCAGCGGTACAGATAGCCGTACCGTAGGTGCAACCACAACGGAAGGATATCTGTTGAGAGGCCAGACAAACGTGTGGTTCCTGAAGAGGGGCAGCAGCCTTTTCAGTAGTTGCAGGGGCAACAGTCTGGATGATTGACTGATTTGGCCTTGTAACACTAACGAAAACAGCCTTGCTGTGCTGGTTCTGCGAACGGCTGAAAGTAAGGGGAAACTACGGCCGTAATTTTTCCCGATGGCATGCAGCTTCACTGTATGATTAAATGATGATTGCGTCCTTTGGGTAAAATATTCCGGAGGTAAAATAGTTCCCCATTCGGATCTCCGGGCGGGGACTACCCAAGAGGACGTCATTATCAGGAGAAAGAAAACTGGCGTTCTACGGATCGGAGCGTGGAATGTCAGATCCCTTAATCGGGCAGGTAGGTTAGAAAATTTAAAAAGGGAAATGGATAGGTTAAAGTTAGATATAGTGGGAATTAGTGAAGTTTGGTGGCAGGAGGAACAAGGCTTTCGGTCAGGTAAAAACAGGATTATAAATACAAAATAAAGTAGGGGTAATGCAGTAGTAGGTTTAATAATGAATAAAAAAATAGGAGTGCGGGTAAACTACTACAAACAGCACAGTGAACGCATTATTGTGGCCAAGATAGACGTGAAGCCCATGCCTACTACAGTAGTACAAGTTTATATGCCAACTAGCTCTGCAGATGATGAAGAAATTAAAGAAATGTATGATGAAATGAAGGTAATGAGAAGTAGTAGAAATGAGAACAGCGAGAAACTTAACATCAGGATTGATGCTCACGAAGTCAATGAAGTTAAGGAATTCTGCTACCTAGGCAGTAAAATAACCAATGACGGACGGAGCAAGGAGGACATCAAAAGCAGACTCGCTATGGCAAAAAAAGGCATTTCTGGCTGATAGAAGTCTACTAATATCAAATACCGGCCTTAATTTGAGGAAGAAATTTCTGAGGATGTACGTCTGGAGCACAGCATTGTATGGTAGTGAAACGTGGTCTGTGGGAAAGCCGGTACAGAAGAGAATCGAAGCATTTGAGATGTGGTGCTATAGACGAATGATGAAAATTAGATGGACTGATAAGATAAGGAATGAGGAGGTTCTACGCAGAATCAGAGAGGAAAGGAATATGTGGAAAACACTGATAAGGAGAAGGGACAGGATGATAGGATATCTACTAAGGCATGAGGGAATGACTTCCATGGTACTATATGGAGCTGTAAAGGGCAAAAACTGTAGAGGAAGACAGAGATTGGAATACGTCAAGCAAATAATTGAGGACGTAGGTTGCAAGTGCTACTCTGAGACGAAGAGGTTAGCATAGGAAAGGAATTCGTGGCGGGCCGCATCAAACCAGTCAGTAGATTGATGACAAAAAAAACTACTTTACATGAAAATGCACAACATTTTTGGGCTACACCTGCAGTATACCAAATAATGTGGTGTTTGATTTGGGAATAGAAAGATTTTCATATGACAAAATAATTTTCTGTAAGGTGCTTACGCCGCCAGTTGGTACCATCGAAGAATGTCCGGGTCAAGACAGCCCGTGTAGGTGTTAAATGTCCATTGTACAGCGTCAGCGCGTCATAAAATTTTATTGGTGAAAAATTGACAACTAAAATCTTAGTTTGGTGGTCTCATAACCGTTGCCAGATTCCCGGAACCCTTACATGTGATCACTACGTCAGTTAAAACTATATTTACTTCTCAGACTGGATACGTAGTATACATTTTACGCATAAGTAAGGCAAATCTTTACCTCTGGACTTCGGTAACGGATAATGATATCGAAAAAAAAGTTCAAATATTCCCGAAAACCTTATTCTAAGAACATATGGTAAAAATTTCGATGATTTGCTGTTGATATAAACTACAGAAATGGCCATCCCCTCCCCCCCAACTGGTTCTTTTAATACACAAAGGGTGAATCATGATAGCGGATAAAGATTTTCGAAACGGAAAAAATGAATATCTAAATAACGCTAAAAACCGGCTTTTGCTTTTTTCAAACAACTTACGGGAATTCAGCCAGGTAATATTTACAGCGACCGCCGATATTTCGGCGGCAGTACACCCCACCATTTTCAAGGCACAAACTGCAACTGACAGGCGATGTACAGACAAATGTAAAACCTCGGTTCTTAGAGTACTTCAGGAAAGATACCACAGACATACTGAACACTAATGCCACCAAAGATGACCACAGTCAGACGTATCGGTAGTGAAAGACTACGAACTAGCAGGTGAGGTAACATTGACTCTGTTCCTCTGATGTTTGAACAAGGGAGAGAGCAGGATTCCAAGCGGAGTTTAAACAAAAACGTCCATCCCTGTTTACAAAGTTGTCACTAATTTAATCTCGACAGCTTCCATAATAACACTGCCTCAATAGCTAGACGTGCGTTATGTAACATAGGGTCACCAGTATCCAAACAGTGTACGGCGATAGCAGATCGACTTCGTTGCTGCAACTGTGTGTGCCGTTTGTGCTCAGTACATCAGTCCTCCACGGTCCTGATTGCCTAACCAATGTATGCTATGCCACAGCTACAAGGAATGCGATATACACCACCCTTGTACAAACCAAGATCATCCATAACAGAACCAAAAAGCACTCTAATTTTAGATGGAGGTCTGGAAATACATTTCACGTCGTATTTCCGTAAAATACGACCAATGTCGTTGGAAGGAAAAAAGGCAGTAGACTTCGGTATCGACTCAGTATTATCATTAGTCATCCGACGCACAGTTGGTCGATAGCGCCACGCACGTTCTATCTGTCTTTCACTATAAACATTCTGACGAAATGTAGCTTCAAGATGGGCCAGTCTCAGTGTCGGAAATGACGTGTGCCCTGCGTGCGAAGGTATGAAGTACCCCTTCACGCTGAGCCGGATGGTGACAATTATCAGCCGGTAAATACAAGTCAGTGTGCGTAAGTTTCCGATAAACTTCATGTCCCAATGATTCATTAACCTTCCTTCTAACCAAAACGTCAAGAAAGGGAAGGCACCCATTCTCTTCCACATCTATCGTAAAACGAATGTTCGGATGGATCGAGTTCAGATGCTCTAAAAAGGCATTCAAATTCTCCCCACCACGATGCCAAACAACAAAATCATCAACATGTCTAAGGAAACAAGCGGGTTACAAAGGCCCCGATTCCTATGAATGTTCTTCGAAGTCTGCTATAAACAAATTTGCAATCACAGGAGACAACAGGCTATGCATCGAAACTCCGCCTGTCTGCTCGTAATACTGGTCATTGAATACAAAGGAAGCGGATGTCAACACATGTCGATTAGTTAATTCAACACCAAGCTTAACCTCAGTTAACCGCAACGAATCACACAGAGGAACATGAGCGAAGATAGAGACCACATCAAAACTTACTAAAATATCAAGGTCACTAAACCTCATTTCCTCCAAACGACCTAAAAAATCAGCCGACTTCGTGATCTGATGTTCACACCGACCAACTTGTGGGCTTAACAGAGAAGCATGATGCTTGTCTACAATATGTGTCGGAGAGCCAATATTGCTCACTATAGCCCTTCCTTGTGTACCTTCGGAAGGCCATATAACCTAGGGGGCACGGCACTATGGGTGTTAAGACTCTTGATAGTGTCCTGCGACAAATCACTTTTCTTCAGTAGGCTGTTGGTCTTTCTCTCAACACTTTTGGTGAGGTCAGCATCTATCGCTGAGTCAGCTAACAAACATAGCATCTTTTTACATAATCCTGTTTGTTTAAAACAACGGTGGCATTACTCTCATCCGCAGGTAAAATAACAATGTCAGGATCAACTTTGAGAGAGCGTAAAGCAACGCCCTCTGCTGGTGTTACATCACTCTTGGGTCGACGAGTCCTAGTCAAGCTCCTCTGCATCTCAGAAGGTAGTTTGCAAACTGCCTTTTCAACTGAACTAATGAAATCAACTACCGGCAAACTCTTCGGTGTGGATGCAAAATTTAAACACCTCCATAGCACGGATAAGTTTGCCTCGTCAAAAGAGTGCTCTGTGAAATTTATCACAGAACGTCGAGCGATGGAAACGTTCAAACTTTGCCAAATGCCGAGCAGTAACAGAATTATACTCCCAATCAGCTTGAGTCCATGAGGCACCGTGCAACCAATCCCATGTGAAATCACACAGTTTCGAAGCAACCATTAAATGGAAAAGAAACAATTATTTGGAAACAGAATCCAAACGTCGACGAGTGAAACGAATCCTTTTATACACAAGAGCCAACCTAGCACGTTTCTTGACTGGATTGGCGGCTGGAGAATTAATATGGTGCACAACCTTAGCAAATGTTGGGACACAATCTTCATCCCGACATCTCAATAAAAACGACAAAGCACCTTGCAGCCTAACTCGACAGCTACGAAGTTTATTCAGCTTTCATAAACACCGATGCATTTGTTTCCTGTAGAGGTAAACAATGCGAGACCTGAGTGTCTCCTGGCGTATCCAATTTTCAAACAATTTACGGGAATTCAGCCAGGTAATATTTACAGCGACCGCCGATATTTTCTGCATAAATACGCTTTGAACCTCTGGATCTCGCTAAAGGATAATGATATCGAAAAAAATTTCGAATTTTTCTGAGATCATTAGCTTAAGAACATATGGTAAAAATTCGGTCTATTTGTGACGAAATTTGATGTGGCCATCGCTACACATCATTGTTTTTCAACATTATCCTATGCAAAGCCCATGAAAAAGTGGTGGTGTTATAATCCATGAAAGGCCCACCTTAGCCTGCATCCAAGCAAGAGAACCAACCGATTTGCTCAATCTGCCTGTGCAGAAGGAAGTGTGTAATGTTTATATTTTGACCCTGTACCGTATGATAGCTACGGTATGCCAGTCCTTGACACAGTTATACAAATATTGTCTACATAAGAGCTATCTAAAACATTTGGTTCCTTATCGCTGTGAACAATAGAACACAAAACATGATCCCATGAAAATACCTCATTTCTGCGCGCAGCTTTTTGCAATATACTGGTAGAGTGCGATGTTGTGGGACGTTTAGAGGATCTTGGCAAAACTAAACAGACCAAGAGCATTCTGTAGATACAGTAAAGGAATGCTCTTAATAACAAGACAACTGACCGCATCGTGGTTACCAAGAAGGATAAGGAAAACGATACAGTTTTTATGGGTGTTGTGAAATAGCAGAAGATGATGGAACAACTGTTGGGCGATCTCACACAGAATATACAGTCTACCGAAGAAAAATAGTGAAAGGAGTGATCTGAGACCTAATAGTGTATGATATAACTTAGGCATTTATCGGTTATCAGGGAAACTGAGTGATACAGATGGAAAAACAAGTTATTTTGCGAAATACTGTAATTGTTTAGAAATATAGCGCATGGAGAAGATATTCGTGAATTCCATTCTCGAAAGCTTCGACGTTATCCCAGTAGCAGATAATATGGAGAAGATGAATGTGTGTGTGTGTGTGTGTGTGTGTGTGTGTGTGTGTGTGTGTTCGTGATCTAGGTATTTTAAGTATAAAGGAGAACTGTATGAATAATATAAAGGTGTTGTTACTGGCTCATCTTTGTCGCCAGTGATATTTTCATGTAGCATTTTGAACGAGTGCTGGGTAACGCGCAAGTATAGTTTTCTAGTTGGCTACGCTGTGTGGATGACATACAGTATTATTTACATAACCATTCAGTAAATTAAACTACACAGGTTATACAGTTTTCTACATGATGTTGTTGTTGATGCAGCTCTCCATGTAACTCTATCCTGTGCAAGCTTCATCATCTCCCAGTACCTACTGCAACCTACATCCTTCTGAATCTGTTTAGTGTATTCATCTCTTGGTCTACCTCCAAGATTTTTACCCTCCAAGCTGCCCTCCAATACTAAACTGGTGATCCCTTGATGCCTCAGAATATGCCCTACCAACCTATCCCTTCTTCTGCCACAAGCTGAGTTCATTTTGTTTGCAGATGACATAAGTATTGCAATAAATAGTATGTCGAGTGTAGTTCTAGAAAGATCTGCTAATGATATTTTCATGGATATTAATAAATGGTTTAAAGCCAACTCACTGACATTAAACTTCGAAAAGACTCACTACATGCAATTTAGAACCTGTAAGAGGTTTCCACCCAGCATATACATGAAGTATGAAGAAGAGCAGATAGAAGAGGTTTACAGCCTTAAATTCCTGGGATTACAACTTGATAATAAATTCAGTTGGGAGGAGCACACCACAGAACTGCAGAAACGCTTTAACAAATCTGTATTTGCAATTCAAGTGTTAGCAGACATAGGTGACATAAAAATACTTTGCCTACTTTCATTCCATAATGTCGTATGGTATAATATTTTGGGGTAACTCTTCAAGTCAAACAAAAGTTTTCAAAGTCCAAAAGCGTGTAATACGTATTATTTGTGGAGTAAAATCACGGACGTACTCTAGAAACCTCTTCAAAGAACTGGGTATACTAACTACTGTCTCTCAGTATATTTACTCGATAATGAAATTTGTCCTAAATAATATTTCTCTTTTTCCAACAAACAGCTCAGTTCATACATACAATACCAGGAACAAAAATGATCTGCACAAGGACTTACAAGCACTTACTTTAGTTTAAAAAGGGGTCCACTACTCAGGAACACTCATCTTCAATAATTTGCCAGCAAACATAAAACATTTAGTTACAAATAAAGATCAGTTTAAAAGGAGTCTGAAAGACTTACTAGTGGCCAACTCCTTCTACTCCACTGACGAATTTTTTAATAGAAACAAATGATGTATTGTATATATTCATTCTGTTAGTATAGTTATTTCAGCTTTCTTTTTTTTTTTTTTTTTTTTAAGTGACATGTTCCACGTCCACGAGGATCTCTTCAACACCGATCTATGGAACGAAAAACTAATCTAATCTAATCTAATCGAGTCAAGTTGTGACACAAATTTCTCTCCAATTCTATTCAATACCTCCTCGTTAGTTGTGTGATCCACCCATCTAATCTTCAGCATTCTCCTGTAGCACCACATTTCGAAAGCTTCTATTCTCTTCTTGTCTAAACTATTTATCGTCCACGTTTCACTTCCATACATGGCTACACTCCATACAAATACTTTCAGAAACGACTTCCTGACACTTTAATCTACACTAGATGTTAACAAATTTCTCTTCTTCAGAAACGCTTTCCTTGCCATTGCCAGTCTACATTTTATATAATCTCTACTTCGACCATCATCAGTTATTTTGCTCCCCAAATAGCAAACCTGATTTACTAATTTACGTGTCTCATTTCCTAATCTAATTCCCGCAGTATCACCCGATTTAATTTGACTACATTCCATTATCCTCGTTTTACGTTTGTTGATGTTCATCTTATATCCTCCTTTCAAGACACTGTCCATTCCGTTCAGCTGCTATTCCAGGTCCTTTGCTGTCTCTGAGAGAGTTACTACGTCATCGGCGAACCTCAAACTTTTTATTTCTTCTCCATGGTTTTTAATTCCTACTCCGAATTTTTCTTTTGTTTCCTTTACTGCTTGCTGCAGTAACATGCTGCAACCATGATGTAGTTTTCAAGAATGTACGAATGCCAGCCAAAGAAAATAACATATATAGAAGAAAAGCTTAAGATGCAGTACAAATATCCCAGAACAAAATCAATTTCAATAGAGATGACTGTTATAGGTTGCCAGCATTGTAACTTCCCGCCACCAATGAAGTAAATAGTAGTCACTATACAAACTGCAACATAACTGTCACGTATCACTAAGCGATATTGTTTCATTTTTCTGCCACTATTTCATGGTTATTTTATTGAGCATACTGGGCACGTTTACTTGGGAGGAATGCCTTGCCCTTTTCTCCCTGAGAACGTGCACTTCCGGTGGGGTTTCTAGTTCTCGTTCGTTGATAGAAGATAATCAGTAGTCTCAATAGGAGGGTATCCCAGGGGGCTTCGGGCCACCGACTGCACTTGTGTTGGCCAGAGACGACGTCTATCCTTGCTGAGGTGGAGACCATCGTGCTACCACTACCGATCCCCAAAGAATAATTGACCATGTCTTTTTATATTTTCCATATCGACATCAAAGGATAGAGCGCTGTGGCACCGCACAAACAGTGTGAGAAAGTCAGCTACACCACCATACATGGCGTGAATAGGGTGACGAATCAATGGGATACTGAGGTCTCCATGTCAGTACTTACCTCTTGTTTGCTTTTTGTACACCAAGAGTGGGAACTTTTTTGCTGTGTTCCCTATTCTTTCGTGAAATAAGCGATGTTCTGGTTCTTGACATTGGCAAAAGCATTGAGTCGTCCCAGTCTCTGTCTGGTGCTGATTGGAGCACACTGGCTGGTTTTTAGCAACTGCAGACTCGCAAACCATATCCTGAGCAGCACACAACTTACTGTTCTGCCACACAACTTGTGTTGCCATTTGATAACTTTTGGTCTATTTTGTATCATTAAATCTGAATTCGGAAACGTCCTCGATGAAGTAATCTTACTGCATTTTCTTCATACAGTTTTCCATATCAAGTGGTACCCACAACATTAGCGTCATTGAGCCATATTGTGGCTTGCATTGGTGCTGTGGGTAGGTTGGCATCGTGTAACAGGGATAGTAGCGTCTCGTTTTCATCTTGTGTTTACTGGTGCAACTACATTTGCTAGCATTGTCTGTCCACGAGTAGCAGCAGCAGTGGTTATCGAAATCTAGTACTGTGGTCTATCTTTGTAAGCAAGTCAAGTGTTTTCTGGGTAATGTGTGCCGGGAGTTCGGTCGGAACGGAGCAGCAGTGAGGTCTGATACCCCAGGGTCGCTGAGACGAAGAGCATTGAGTGGAATGTTTGAAGTTGGCGAAATTAATTAGCCATCCTCCACTTCTTATTATTTATCATTGAATTCCTTGATGAAGTTCAACCAGCTGTATTTTTCTGCCTAGTGGCCGCTAACGCCCTAGTTACCTGCCATGGAGGTTAGCGTATTTTCGCACCAGTGAACCTTTCCTCGCCTTGCCTCTCCTGTGTGGTAAGGAGTGTAATGTGACAGCCTCCTTGATTGTGGTTCGGATATTTTGTTCTTCTAGACTACCTTCGTCAGGTTACTCCATCGTTGTGTTGGTTATCAGACGTTAGATAGATTTTGCAACAGTGTTGGTCTGCGTTTAAACTGTCAGTAGTTTGAGTTGCCATCCGGTTGAGTGAATTAAGTGAATACAACTCTTGGCTGCCTGTCTCATCGGTTACAAAGTTGAGCAACTATCCCAGGCTGAGGCTCACTTCTCTCTTGGTTTGATCAGATTGTGCTGATTGTTTTGTTTAAAATAAAAATATTTTAATTTTAAGTTATTACTATTGGGGTCTTCAGCCGATAAGCAAGTTGAATTTCTTCTCAATAAGGCTTTCAGCCTTGAATGCAACTTGTCTTAATAATGTTTAATTATATACTGCCTCTTAATACTGAAATTTTGATGACTGTGGTTTAAAAAATATGTTTTATTATCTCTTGAAGGAGTTTCACTGTACTTAAGAATATGCTGTCCTGGCCTTCAGCCATTAAATTGTTTTTTTACTATCGGGGCCTTCAGGCGACAAATAATTTGAATTTCTGCTCAATAAGGCCTTCAGCCGTGAATGCAATTTGTCTTAAGAATTTTTAGTTAGATATTGTCTCTTAATAGTTACATTTTGATGATTGCTTTTTTAAAAAAGATACATATATTTTAGTAACTCTCGGAGAAGTTTAACTGTTTTTAAGAATTTGCTATCCAGGCCTTCAACCGCCAAATTGTTTTGGAGTTATTACTATTGGGGCCTTCAGCCAACAAATAATTTGAATTTCTGGTCAATAAGGCCTTCAGCTGTGAGTGCAACTTGCTTACGAATATGGTGCACAGACATTGTGTCTTAGCAGTCAAATTTGATAATTGTTGACATCTTGGATATTCGGGAATTCGGAACATCCGGCTGGACTCCCGAATATCCAAGATGTCAACAGATCGCCGGGAAAGCATGAAGAATTACTTGATAATTGTTCCTTATTCTCAACCTCATTTGCAATTGGTTCCAAATAAAGCGTACGTGATTTTTTTTTTAAAAACTGTGCAACCAACGGTAACTGAGTAAGGCCCCGTCTACACCGAATCATGTCTTTCCCTAAGTCCCATGTTTCAGTCACTTTGTGTCATTTCCTTTGAGATTTTAGAGAACTTTAGTGTCTGTCAATTTTATGTGAATTGTGTACATCATAAAGAGCAAATAAAAATCTGTTATACTCATATTTGACTTATGATTTAAGATCCATTAATTGTCCTACAACTTTTTTACTGTTAGCGACCGACAGTTAACTAGTATAACCAACTGTATACCTAAGTTGTAGTTCTCAATGTGACTGTGTTTTCGTTGCGCACAGTGGTCGAACACAACCAACTGCAGTTCGAAGTAAAGAGAGACACAACTGACTTTCAAAACAACCGCCAGAAAGCGGCCTCTGCAGCACACCACCTCCCTGTCTCTGCCTGATATCGCTACCAGTCCAGTGACGATGGTTAGTCAACAGTAGCCGGTTTAATTTCATAAAAGAGCCCTACTTCTTCAGAACAAGTGTGAGGAAACTCCCTTGTGCAAAGCAGTGGAACGTTGGATTTGGAAAGTGTTCAGCTAAGCGGTGACACCAGAAGATTCTGAAGAAGATCTCAGCAGAAGGGATGAAATTTGAAAAGGAACGTGATGCGGCCTAACAACCTATACGATTTTATCTTCAATGCGTATTGTGGTATTCATTATAGCAGTATTTACTGCCCTAGCGAATTTAAAACGCACATCTCACTTCCCACTTCTTCCCACACTGATTCTTCCGAAAGATTAATTAAAATTTCAGTCCACTCTTCAGTATTAGTAAATCTGAGTCTATATTTGCTCCTGGGTACTCCTTACAATCCAATATTTCCTTTTTTGGTTGTATCTGAAAATAATGTAAGTCAGGTGTATAGGCGCTTTATATGTAGGAGAAATACTGGGGACACAAGAAACTAAGAAACCTATTAAGAAAACACAGCATGTGAAAACAATGTCACCTGCCCGGCCGCACCCAACTTATATGAGCTTAGGAAGGTCTGATATGATTAAACAACCGAATGTTGCACGCATGTCTTCGCAAGCGTTAATAGCTGGCTCGAGTCGTATCGGATTTTCGGTATTTTTTGCCTTGTTCAACTACATCACAGTAGTAAAGATTTTGAAAGAGTAAAGACTGGACTAGGTTTTATAATAATAAAAGCATGTTGATTCAGCAAGACTGAAACATGTTAAGAAATCAGAACATAAAAAAGATTTATGTTAGAATAAGGAGGCTGCTCTGTTCAGTACCAAATCTTGGAGCACGATAAGGGCTACAAGCGAACCCAAAACGGTTGAACCAAACTATAATTCCCTGGACTGACTCAAGGATATCTCCTTCGCTAACGAGGTAACGATTGGTATGGTTATTCGCTGCTCCTGATTTTTCTTATTTGCTTCCAAATCACTAGAACCATATTATTTGGCGAGATTCCCCATCATAACTTTTCTGAATCTATTATCTTCGTAGTCACAACTTTCAGAGTCCAACAACTCGTGTACACTGAGCAGCATCGACGGTAAACCATATTCCTGAGGCATACCTGGAACTACGTGCTCGATGATGATGCTTTATCTGACAACAGCAACTCGATCGGATATCCCCAAAGCAAGTGCCATGTTAATTAAATGGCATCATGGATGAGCATGTAATAGTCGAAGACAGTTTCTGTCTTACTACTACAGGTGATTTGATGATGGACCTGTTTCTTTTTCATTGCCTGAATACATGTCGGTATCACGCTGCTGCAGAAAGAAAAAACTTCAAATCTTTGTTGTGAGTACAGTGCTTTAGAACTTTGTAGTTGACTTCTTGAGTTATCACACCATCAGGAATAATATCATCCAGTAAAACTGTTTACACGTCAGTCAGGAGTATAACAGTCAAAAAATCCCACTAGCTCTCTCTTTCATCACACTGTTCTAATCATTGTGGGTAACGCTTAACAGACAGGTACCACTATCTGAAAAGACGGAAGAGCAGTTAAGTTACGGAAAGAAAGTAGTGCAAAAATTTTGATATTTCGCAGTAGAAGGGAGGAAGCTGGCCGATTAAAGTGGGAGCACAAAGACATCATTCATCATCCACATAGTTCACTCGGCCTCTGGAAGAAATGACAGCCGGGAGCAGTGACGCGCGACGGACGGCTATAGAAGGACAGAAGAACTGAAACTTCCAGCATTAGCATATGATAATGCAATTCTGGCCAGCAGAGACGAAACTACAGCGGCCAAGGCGAGAGTTGAGTTGAATACTGAATGTGGTGAACCTCGGTGTGAATATGAATGACACGGAAGCTGGCATGATGAGAAATACTAAATTCAGCAGCGTGCACCAATGGATAATTATGTGGAAAGAAACAAGTACTTTTGGCACAATTTGCAGTAAAATTACAGCGAAGATTATTATCCCGACTTTTCAAAGTTGTTAATATCACCTCAGACTGAAATTTTCCTTCAGTTATATAATTCTTTTATGTTGAACGACAAAATCCATCTGCAGCGAGGGGTTGGGGAAGGAAAATTCCTGCTTCGACAAACCGATAGCGCTTTAAAAATACACTGCCAAAAAAGACCCCGACACCAAAAAATAAATAATGTAGGTAACATCCTTAAGTGATTAAAACTGCAAAATCACAGATTAATGTAAGCGCGAGATAGATCATTGTAAATGTGAACTGCTGCTACATTAATAACAAGTGTAACTGCCAGAATGTTGAATGCAAGCATGCAAACTGTGACGGTACAAACCACCGTTACTAGATGAAAATTTCTAGTATGCAAGGATTGCTTTGTAGAGAACATGCGCGCTATGTGGTGCACATTGCCGGCAGTGCGTGGTGCGGCCGTGTGAGATTTGCAACGGTCGGTGGGATGGTCTTCGCCTCCGGGCGGCCATGTGGCCCGCAGCTTGGGGCATTGTTTGGTTTTTCGCGCATTACGCGAAAACTATGTAACTCACGGTGAAGAGCGAGGTGGTAGTGGCTTGTGGTCAACAACATGCACCTTCTGAAAGATCGATCTTTATTTGAAGTCACGAATACGCCAAATTTAGGCTGCACGATGAATCACACAAATCCAAAGGCTCTAAATTCAACTAAATACTTAGGGTTACAATTACGAATAACTTAAGTTGGATCGATCGCATAGATAATGTTGAGGACAAATCCTACGAAAGACGCGATTTACTAGCAGAAAACGGAGAAAGTGCAACAGGTCTACTGAAGACGCTCCCTTCTGGAGTACTCTTGTGCGGTGTGGGATCGGCATCAGATAGTATCGACAGAATACAACGAAAACTTTCAAAGAAGGGCAGCTCTTTTTGTGCTGTCGCAAAATAAATGAAGAGCACCATCGGTACCTTATATGGATTGTTGTGGCAATCATTAAAACAAAGACGTTTTTAAAATGAAGAGCCCCATGGATACGTTATATGGATTTTTGTGGCAATCATTAAAACAAAGGCGTTTTTAAAATGAAATTTTGTCTCTCAAGCGTAGTTTGCTCTCATGTGAAACTCCATGGCAAATTAAAACTGTGTGCCGGACCGAGACAGGAAAGCTTCTATGAAGGTTGGAAGGTAGGAGAAGAGGTACTGGTAGAATTAAAACTGCGAGGAGTGGTCTTGAGTCGTGCTTCGGTAGCTCAATCGGTATAGTACATGCAAACGCAAAGCAAAGGTCCCGAGTTCGAGTCGCGGTTGGGCATAAAGTTTTAATCTTTCAGGAAGATTCAAAGGGCTTTTCGTTGCGGCATGATCTTTTCGTGAACTTTCAATCACCAGCTTTCTCCTCAGAGTGAGAGAATAATTTTTTGGCACCCACCTACAAGAGAGGAATTATCTTCATAATAATATACGAGAGATCAGAGTTTCACAGAAATATTTAAATGTTAGTTTTCGCGTGTGCTGTTCGAGAGTAGAACGGTAGAGAAATTCCCTGAAGAGGGTTCGATGGATTTATGCCAGGCATTTAACTGTGAACTGCGGAATAATCTTGCAGATGTAGACATGGATTCGACCAGCCGACCAATTGGAGACTCGTAATGACGCACATTTCAAACCCTCTGTCTCACACGAGTACGTGGCATCTCCTGTCGCACATAGTGATCACTCGACATCTCACGCTCTTTTACTCTACCAGGCCTGGACACCAACACTAAACACGAACAACTCTAATGTACTCTGGTGGCCGTTATACCTGTCACAGACAATGGCACCTATAATCTTTTACCTACACGCCGATGGCGTGTACGTGTACAAAGTGTGACTGACGTCCGGCCAAGTCTTCTGCGTACTTCACGTTTTTGTTAGGCGTTCTATATTACAGTAAATTAATGAATTCCCCAACATTTTAAGAAATGCTACGTCTACACCTTTTGAGGTTGGGCAGGTGGCAATACAGTGCTAAACCACACTTACTATCCTTCCAACAGTTGACAAATTCTTAGTGCTTAATCAGCAACTGCATTACCGTCAATATTGTCATCAACACCCTGGCCAAACATCCAGCTCCTTACCCTATTACACGATCTCGACGTCACTGCTGTGTTGATATTGTGACATGACCCTGTTTTCATCCTAAGACAAAATTATACATATTGTAAGGCAAATCAATGCATACAGACGAAAGACACTTTCTATCAGTTATTATGGAACTATGAGTTGTCAGCGTGTAGTGCCATGACAACATGATCATATTCATTCTCACAAAACTGAAGAACATAACTTTATTTTGCCGAGCCAGCAGCTGTCCTAAAGATAACAGAATTACAGGTGGAATTCCTAAAGATAAGCTCCATGGGTTCTTGCCTAAGCTGCAACTACTGGCATTGCAACTATGATAATAAAACATATGACTGAAGCAGTACACGAGTTAACAGAGAAAAAAATCAATGTTAAAATGCTTCAGATACAGAGGTGAATGGCGTGTTAAGTTCCCTTAGCTGTTCAGAATTACTACGTCCTTGATAATAACAAACTGGTCCTCCAGACAACGGATAGTTAATTTAGAACATAGAGAAAAATGTGTTTTGAAAGTTACTGGTTTTAAATTGAGTGTACATCAAGGTGTGTCTCTGAAAAGCTGCTGTACCGTTATGCTGAAACGTTACCTTCAAGCTACTATTGAACGACAGGTTGATCTTCTCTGAATGGTCAACTCCAGGCAGCAAGTATTCACATATGTATCTTCTAAATAACTACTGCTTTTCGAAATAGCTCTAAAACCTCACCAATACTCCCTCCCAGACTTTCCTCTCAAAGGAATTATATTTCTCACTGTTTATGCCCAAGTACATAATTTTCACCTTATTTTATAATACGTAGATGAACATTTAACCCATTGTAACTCTATTCGCCAAGTTGACACAGTTTTACTTTGTGGATACTCAATGCCGTTATATTTATTTTATTTTTATTAAAGTTGCCACTATTAGCTCATTTGTGGCTTCTTTCTATTTTTTAAATCTATTTCTTATATCATTTTAACATATTCTTGGGCACTCTCAATGTGTATGCCCAAGTATATAATTGTCACTTTATTTTACATTGTGACGGTGTACGTTTAAACATCTTCTGTTCGCTTATACACTCCTGGAAATTGAAATAAGAACACCGTGAATTAATTTTCCCAGGAAGGGGAAACATTATTGACACATTCCTGGGGTCAGATACATCACATGATCACACTGACAGAACCACAGGCACATAGACATAGGCAACAGAGCATGCACAATGTCGGCACTAGTACAGTGTATATCCACCTTTCGCAGCAATGCAGGCTGCTATTCTCCCATGGAGACGATCGTAGAGATGCTGGATGTAGTCCTGTGGAACGGCTTGCCATGACATTTCCACCTGGAGCCTCAGTTGGACCAGCATCCGTGCTGGACGTGCAGACCGCGTGAGACAACGCTTCATCCAGTCCCAAACATGCTCAATGGGGGACAGATCCGGAGGTCTTGCTGGCCACACCTTCTAGAGCACGTTGGGTGGCACGGGATACATGCGGACGTGCATTGTCCTGTTGGAACAGCAAGTTCCCTTGCCGGTCTAGGAATGGTAGAACGATGGGTTCGATGACGGTTTGGATGTACCGTGCACTATTCAGTGTCCCCTCGACGATCACCAGAGGTGTACGGCCAGGGTAGGAGATCGAGCCCCACACCATGATGCCGGGTGTTGGCCCTGTGTGCCTCGGTTGTATGCAGTCCTGATTGTGGCGCTCACCTGCACGGCGCCAAACACGCATACGACCATCATTGGCACCAAAGCAAAAGCGACTCTCATCGCTGAAGATGACACGTCTCCATTCGTCCCTCCATTCACGCCTGTCGCGACACCACTGGAGGCGGGCTGCACGATGTTGGGGCGTGAGCGGAAGACGGCCTAACGGTGTGCGGGACCGTAGCCCAGCTTCATGGAGACGGTTGCGAATGGTCCTCGCCGATGCCCCAGGAGCAACAGTGTCCCTAATTTGCTGGGAAGTGGCGGTGCGGTCCCCTACGGCACTGCATAGGATCCTACGGTCTTGGCGTGCATTCGTGCGTCGCTGCGGTCCGGTCCCAGGTCGACGGGCACGTGCACCTTCCGCCGACCACTGGCGACAACATCGATGTACTGTGGAGACCTCACGCCCCACGTGTTGAGCAATTTGGCGGTACGTCCACCCGGCGTCCCGCATGCCCACTATACGCCCTCGCTCAAAGTCCATCAACTGCACATACGGTTCACGTCCACGCTGTCGCGGCATGCTACCAGTGTTAAAGACTGCGATGGAGCTCCGTATGCCACGGCAAACTGGCTGACACTGACGGCGGCGGTGCACAAATGCTGCGCAGCTAGCGCCATTCGACGGCCAAAACCGCGGTTCCTGGTGTGTCAGCTGTGCCGTGCGTGTGATCATTGCTTGTACAGCCCTCTCGCAGTGTCCGGAGCAAGTATGGTGGGTCTGACACACCGGTGTCAATGTGTTCTTTTTTCCATTTATAGGAGTGTATATTACGTATGCACCATACGTTAACATTCGGGCTAGTCAGTCACCTCTTACGCTATTTGCCGCTAGATGGCTGCACTCTCCCTCGTACTATGACGGTCGCTAGTCCTCGTGCGGGGTCTTTTTCTAGCACCTCGTCATTCCGTATCTCCGCTTTACATGCAGCTGCCACCTGCGCGCGGGGTAGTGTTACAGTGTGCTGCGGCCATGCACTACAGGGTGTTTGAAAAATGACCGTTATATTTGAAACGGCAATAAAAACTAAACGAGCAGCGATAGAAATAAACCGTTTGTTGTAATATGCTTGGGACAACAGTACATTTTCAGGCAGACATACTTTCTAAATTACAGTAGTTACAATTTTCAACAACAGATGGCGCTGCAAGTGATGTGAATGATATTGAAG
The DNA here is from genome assembly GCF_023897955.1 of Schistocerca gregaria. Taxonomy (NCBI): domain Eukaryota; kingdom Metazoa; phylum Arthropoda; class Insecta; order Orthoptera; family Acrididae; genus Schistocerca; species Schistocerca gregaria. The sequence continues at coordinate 920,883,916 of NC_064921.1, read as the reverse complement.
ACAACGCAGTCTGTGGGTGCGCCATTCTGTACGTCGTCTTTCTGCTGTAAGCGTGTGCTGTTCACAACGTGCAAGTGTGCTGTCGACAACATGGTTTATTCCTTAGAACAGAGGATTTTTCTGGTGTTGGAATTCCACCACCTAGAACACAGTGTTGTTGCAACAAGACGAAGTTTTCAACGGAGGTTTAATGTAACCAAAGGACCGAAAAGCGATACAATAAAGGATCCGTTTGACAGATGAACGTGCTGGAAAGGTAGGGCGACCGCGTACGGCAACCGCAGAGGGCAACGCGCAGCTAGTGCAGCAGGTGATCTAAAGGGGCCTCGGGTTTCCGTCTCTGTGTTGCAGCTGTGGTCCAAATGACGCCAACGTCCACGTATCGTCTCATGCGCCAGAGTTTACACCTCTATCCATACAAAATTCAAACGCAGCAACCCCTCAGCGCCGCTACCATTGCTGCACGAGAGACATTCGCTAACGATATAGTGCACAGGATTGATGACGGCGATATGCATGTAGGCAGCATTTGGTTTACTGGCGCATATAGGGAACCGAAAAGCCACATGTTGCACTCCCATCGTCCCTGCATCCTCAAAAAGTACTGGTCTGTGCCGCCATTTCTTCCAAAGGAATCATTGGCCCATTTTTCAGATCCGAAAAGATTACTGCATCACGCTATCTGGACATTCTTCGTGAATTTTTGGCGGTGCAAACTGCCTTAGACGACACTGCGAACACCCCGTGGTTTATGCAGGATGGTGGCCGGCCACATCGCACGGCCGACGTCTTTAATTTCCTGAATGAATATTTCGATGATCGAGTGATTGCTTTGGGCTATCCGAAACATACAGGAGGCGGCGTGGATTGGCCTCCCTATTCGCCAGACATGAACCCCTGTGACTTCTTTCTGTGGGGACACTTGAAAGACCAGGTGTACCGCCAGAATCCAGAAACAATTGAACAGCTGAAGTATTACATCTCATCTGCATGTGAAGCCATTCCGCCAGACGCGTTGTCAAAGGTTTCGGGTAATTTCATTGAGAGACTACGCCATATTATTGCTACGCATGGTGGATATGCGGAAAATATCGTACTATAGAGTTTCCCAAACAGCAGCGCCATCTGTTGTTGACAATTGTAACTACTGTAATTTCGAAAGTTTGTCTGCCTGAAAATGTACTGTTGTCCCAAGCATATTGCAACAAACGATGTATTTCTATCGCTGCTCGTTTAGTTTGTATTGCCGTTTGAAATATACCGGTCATTTGTGAAACACCTTGTATCTTATACTATTCTGTCATGTTCTCTTAATATTTCTCTCCTCTTTTCTTCCTCTGACCGTTGACTTTCCTTTGATTATTTTATGGGTATCTGGTGCGACACCCGTGTTTTAATTCTAACCCGACAGAATCAAGTTGAGATTTGTAGAAGGCTAGTTAAACCAACTATTCATATAACCGCAACTCTTAAGTCTTATACAGTCTCTTATTACAGCTGAATTTTCCCTTTTTCTGTCTTGTACTCCTGAACATGGGTTTATAATTGCCCGAAAATAGTGGTGATTTTGAACAAATCAAGCTATCTACAGCTGAAGCTCTTGATTGTCTGCCTCTGCTAGCAAATATTTTACAGGGTGTATACGTGGACAAGGAAAAAAATTCCCCGATTTTTGCCGGATTTCCCAGTTAAAAAACACAGTTTCTCTTGGGTGAAAATACACTTTTTCCATGTTAAGTGACAGTATACTTTTCCTCGAAACAGTAAAACGTATCAATCCTTTGAGTGGTAATGGTTTTATACACCGGCGTAGAATTTCTCAGACGTTTAGAAAACGAAACTCAGAAAAAAAGTCCATGTACACTGCATATTTTCGTATTACGAAAGTATAAATTCGAATTCCACCAAACATCACATGTTACTTTCCGAAGCATTGAAAACGAGATTGCGGGGCGCTTTTGTAAGCCAGTCATAGCTCATGTCACGTGATCTCGCCAGCCGATAGAGCGGATATTCAGAGCTTAAGACACTTGATGTAGTCAGCTAATAACATTATCACTGATAAGTGGCGCATACACACAAATAGGAAAAGTTAATGGTGTAAATTAGTATACATGGTGTTGCTACAAGAAAAGCAAAGCTTTCACATATAGTAATGGTCTCGACCATTAATAAGCTGCAAGATGGTTCAAATGGCTGCAAGATGGATTCGAAACCGCGACCGTAGCAGTCGGGCGGTTCCGGACTGAGCGCCTAGAACCGCTAGACCACCGCGGCCGGCAAGCTGCAAGAGAAGCTATACTTTCACGTATAATGTTGATCTTTTTTGCGAGTGTTACACTTTAAGATACATCGCACAAATGTACCAGCAAAATTTTTAATAGCGACATAAATGTCTGATGTTCTGGGCTCGATTTTTTTCTAAATGGTCGTCCTCAAATAGTTGATTTTTCAATAAGAGTCAAACGCTCTGTGATTTAAGAAATTCATCGCTCATTCTCGCCCTTAGTTTATATTGCGTAAAAGGAAATTTACTTTGAAACTAACACTTTTCAGTCAATCATTCGCAATATTTTCCCGCGACCTGTTATAAAAAGCTTCGTTTCAGCAGTTGCCAGAGAGCGCCAGATAACAGGCGCCACCGCGCTTGCGCAGCTACGATGACGCACGTACGTGAAAAACATTAAAAGATCTTACATTATGTCATAAAAGAAATAAGACATCAGAGGAATTTCTTGAACCATACTAAAATGCACAATTCGGCTTAAAGTGCACTTTCGTATGTCCAGATACGGTTGTAAATTTTGTTGGAGTACCAGTGCTGTATTATTTCATATTTGGTTCTTTATTACGGCATAATGCCATACGTGCTAGAAGATGAAAACATGCTCTTTTGAAATGCAGTGAACAGCTGAAACTAGCCAATAGTGTGAAATTAAACACTTCGTTTCAAATAAATTGACTGCCTCATCGGAAAAGATTAATAAAGCCATATTTCTTTAGCAAACTGACAAAAATAACTTCATTGTTCAGCAAGGCGATTAATGCTTGACCGAAATTGTGGCCCGGGGCAAATACCCCGATTTGCTCCCAGTGAATACGGCAGCTTGTGCACGCCAGTACAATTTTTCCAGGTAGCGTCTTGCTGCCTGCTTATACAGCTAACAGCCACACTTTTGTGGCCAGAAGCGGCAGAAGGTACTTGCGCGATTCATCTGCGCATGCGCATTTGCTCACACGAATCTGATGTAAACAATTGTGACGGCATGCTCATCGGAGGCAATTTGTTGTTATGAAGCATTGTATAGTCTTCCTAAGGCCTTTGACACATTTTGCTACTGGCAGACACTTGTATGAGCACTGTGTTTTTTTGCGTACATGGCGCATTTCCTTCGCAACTTAAGTTTTATTTTAGTTTTTTTCTCTAGTTCATGTTTTATTGCTGCAGTATTATTCTGCAGTAGCGGCATACAGTAATATCCTTTGTTAGAGTATTATTTCTTACCACTCAAAATTACAAAAATTTAACTGAAAACTAAAAAAAATATCCGGGAATTCTAAAATATTCCCGTGTTTTTTCCCGGTTTTCTCCCGGATGAAAGAATTCCCCGGTTTTTCCCGGATCTACCGGTTGTCCCGGGTCGCATACACCATGATTTAATTACTGTTGTGATAACGTTATATCATGTTAAAAATTTAGAGTCAAGTACAGTCCTGTAGTACATTACAAGCTACAGATGAGAACACTAATTATGTAGACAATAACTCTTTACGTGCGAAGAAAGAGGAAGTAAATTTTGACATCACTGCTTAACTCGAGTTGCCGCAAGCTTTATTGTTAATCATTTACCTTCTCATCAAACACGAAAAGAAAATATTTTGTGAACTTTATTCTATGATTGGTCAGTGTCGATTCATTTCCGACATCGAATGTGGAATCCAACCACGGAACTTCCACGCTGGTGGCTTCTGGAGAGGTTTCGACAGCCCTCATTAATTATGCAGTTAAAAAGGGACGGAAAGAAAGGAAAGAGGACGCAGCGTCGGTGCCGGGCACTGAATATTCCACAAGTGAGGCAGGATGATAGCGCGCGGCGCTGGTCTGACGAGACGGGAAAAACTGTCTCGCAGGAAGAGGCCGCGTCATTTTGAAGCTTAGCGCTCGCTGCGGCTCCCTCCGGCTGAGTTTACGTCGGCGGCGGTTGCGTTCTGCAACGCAGCACCGTCCGCTGTGGGGTCCCTGGAAGTCTCGACATAAAAACAGACCTACCGGAGAAAAGAGCCTCTGAGGGGACTAACTTCGTCTTTAGCGAGGGACCGTTTGTCGTCTACGAGGGGCAAATTTCACGCATTTATGGAGAACAGAGCTGGAAGGCGAAAAGACTGGAGAAAAAATTGTCTCGGAGAATCAGCTAGCTTTTGCAAATAGGTACCTTTCCCTATAAACCAGAGAAGAATGTTAAAACATGAATATGCCAATGTGCTTCTTAACTGAAAATCCTTACTTGCTTTCCGATGCTGCACCCATGTAAACTGCGCACCATAATTAAAAGATCACGTTTTTGGAAACACCGCAGTTGTCTTCCTTTCCGAAGTATAAGTTTGAAATTTGGCTCAAAGATGCCTACATCTCTCTCCCTCTCTCTAACGATGCAAAATCGTGACTCCAGCTAATGTCACCCTCGGTCCTGGTGACGCTTCAACAGATACAAAAACAAGGCGACATCTCAGAAATTCGTGTGAGCTGTAAGAAGGCTTAATGACGTCACATTGTCACCATATTTCACTGTACTGCTGTTCAACGCCAGCAGGCACGTGTCACACGACGGGAAGGTAGTCACTCACATTCCTACCAACATTTCTTTTAACGCCTGTGCGATGGGAGACAGAACCGCGACACCCAGTGTTGAATCCACGCAGTTTTATTATGGATGGCAAAAGAAAACGTTGCAGACACGCCGCTGCTCAGATTCGACTCCATAACGCCTCAGAGGGGTGGTATGAAGGGCGGCAATGATACCACCCCTTTCTTAAAGCTGCTGGTTCCCATGCATTTCGCGGTCGATAACGACGGTTTGAAATGCATTCAATAATTGTACAACGTTCCTGACAATGTTCGGCTCTGCTGTTATCCTCTGGCCGTTTCAGCCCTACTCCATGGGTATCTTGGGACTAAATCCCCACTGAACGTGATCCCACCCTGTTGGATTGCGGTGAGACTGCAAAAAATGTTCAAATGTATGTGAAATCTTATGGGACTTAACTGCTAAGATCATCAGTCCCTTACACACTACTTAGCCTAAATTATCCTAAGGACAAACACACACACCCATGCCCGAGGGAGAACTCGAACCTCCGCCGGGACTAGCCGCACAGGCCATGACTGCAGCGCCTAAGACCGCTCGGCTAATCCAGCGCGGCGGTGAGACTGACGAAATCTGAACGTGATCAGAAGCGTAATTACGTTTTTATGCTTTTTCATCCGTCCTTTTTCACGCCCTACCTTGGTGCGATCACGGGACTGGAGATGAGAGAGTGCAACATTACAATCAAAGTGAATGAAACAGTGAAGTGTCCAAGACACCCCGGTTCGGCAATCTCTGTGCCACTCAAGCACCTTAGCTGAGCACTTTACGTATGTACCTGTCAGAAGATTCGACACACACATTCTGCCTTGCAGCTGATTTAGCGCCTGAAGGCAGCAGTCTCCCCCTGAGGGGTGTGAAAGGCGATAGAATAGCCGCGACTCTGAATGTGTGCCGACATTTCTTACAGGTATATACGTAACGTGCTCAGCTAAGGTGCGTGGGTGCACCGAGGTTGTTGCCGAACAGGGGTGTTCCATCCCCCTACCGCCTCCCCTCCCGCATATTTGAAGGACACTCCTGTTGTATTCTCCTCTGAAACGTGCTCTATATTGCTTTATTAGACTGCCTTTAAAAAAAAATAAAGAGAGATCTTGTTTTGTACAGCCACATGGTTTTAAAACATAGAAAAATCTTAACTGCAAAGCATTAGATACTAAAAAATTATCATGTTGAAGCATTTGAAAAATGCAAAGACTATGTAAACACGAAACAATCAATGGTGCTTTACAATTAGAACTACGTAAGTCATTTATGAAGTGGAAAGCTGTATAACAAGAATTCTTGCTTGTTAATTGTATTTAGCCACACAAGCATTCCTTGTTTGGTCAGTCTGAAGATTTTTGTGAATGGAATCTATTGAAATTTCCTTGAAACGTAAGGTCAGATTCTCATTCAAATGAGCAAAATGTAGGCAAAGTTTGGAAAGTTTTTTGAGGTAATAAAAATATATACGAATGATCTGTTTGGACATTATGATAGATCATACCTTGAATTCATTTTAGATTCTGAATACAAAAATCAAAAAAACAAAATGGCGCCCGTAATTATGGTTTGATCAAGGGAATGCGAGTCTGAAACACGCATACTGCGCAAAGCGTAGTCCCTTACGGATTATCTGAAATAAAAAATGGATAACATTAGTCGACACGGAATTAAATTATGGGAGCTTATTCCTAACCTCAATGAAATAACGTTAAATTTAACGATGTTGCAAAACAACGGTTAATATTATCAAATTTCATATGTTATGCAGTAGGTATAAGCTTCCAAAAAAAGTGTTTACTTTTCGGGGGTCAAAGGTAGAAGTTAATAGGTTGAAAAATCGTTTCCCGAGGAATACCTGTTTAAAGTTTAGGGAATACTTGTGTATGTCTTATGAGTTCAATTTGCAAAAAAAATACATGTTACTATTTATTTCTGATATTGCTAAACAGATATATGAAGCTAGATTTTCAAAGTTCAAACTAACTAATCAAATACGGCGGACTAAAGGTTATGTTTTCACAGCTTTGACCAAAATTTAACAAAAAAAGTGTTTTCGTTAATTACGTTTTGTCTGCAATTCAGGTACCATATATCAACCCTTCCTCCAATTTCAATTGTTCCTGCAGAGCACTTATCTCGCTCTTCTTGGTGAGAAAAGTCGGTCTGGCATCCTGCAAACGTTGTCCATCAGCTTTTTCGGGGAAAATGTTTGCATGCTCTTTTTTTTTTCCTTGGGATATCAGTCTACTGACTGGTTTGATGCGGCCCGCCACGAAATCCTTTCCTGTGCTAACCTCTTCATCTCAGAGTATCACTTGCAACCTACGTCCTCAATTATTTGCTTGACGTATTCCAATCTCTGTCTTCCTCTACAGTTTTTGCCCTCTACAGCTCCATCTAGTACCATGGAAGTCATTCTCTCATGTCTTAGCAGATGTCCTATCATCCTGTCCCTTCTCCTTATCAGTGTTTTCAACATATTCTTTTCCTCTCCGATTCTCCGTAGAACCTCCTCATTCCGTACCTTATCAGTCCACCTAATTTTCAACATTCGTCTATAGCACCACATCTCAGATGCTTCGGTTCTCTTCTGTTCCGGTTTTCCCACAGTCCATGTTTCACTACCATACCTGCTACGGTCGCAGGTTCGAATCCTGCCTGGGGCATGGATGTGTGTGATGTCCTTAGGTTAGGTAGGTTTAAGTAGTCCTAAGTTCTAGGGAAGTGATGACCACAGCAATTGAGTCCCATAGTGCTCAGAGCCATTTGAACCATTTGAACTACCATACAATGCTGTACTCCAGACGTACATCCTCAGAAATTTCTTCCTCAAATTAAGGCCGGTATTTGATATTAGTAGACTTCTCTTGCCCAGAAATGCCTTTTTTGCCATAGCGAGTCTGCTTTTGATGTCCTCCTTGCTCCGTCCGTCATTGGTTATTTTATTGCCTAGGTAGCAGAATCCTGTACCTTCATTGACTTCGTGAACATCAATCCTGATGTTAAGTTTCTCGCTGTTCTCATTTCTACTACTTCTCATTACCTTCGTCTTTCTCCGATTTACTCTCAAACCATACTGTGTACTCATTAGACTGTTCATTCCGTTCAGCACATCATTTAATTCTTCTTCACTTTCACTCAGGATAGCAATGTCATCAGCGAATCATATCATTGATATCCTTTCACCTTGTATTTTAATTCCACTCCTGAACCTTTCTTTTATTCCCATCATTGCTTCCTCGATGTACAGATTGAAGAGTAGGGGCGAAAGGCTACAGCCTTGTCTTACTCCCTTCTTAATATTAGCACTTCGTTCTTGATCGTCCACTCTTATTATTCCCTCTTGGTTGTTGTACATATGACCCGTCTCTCCCTCTAGCTTACCCCTACTTTTTTCAGAATCTCTAACAGCTTGCACCATTTTATATTGTCGAACGCTTTTTCCAGGTCGACAAATCGTATGAACGCGTCTTGATTTTTCTTTAGCCTTGCTTCCATTATAAGCCGTAACGTCAGAATTGCCTCTCTCGTGCCTTTACTTTTCCTAAAGCCAAACTGATCGTCACCTAGCGCATTCTCAATTTTCTTTTCCATTCTTCTGTATATTATACTTGTAAGCAACTTCGATGCATGAGCTGTTAAGCTGATTGTGCAATAATTCTCGCATTTGTCAGCTCTTGCCGTCTTCGGAATTGTGTGGATGCTGCTTTTCCGAAAGTCAGATGGTATGTCACCAGACTCATATTTTCTACACACCAACGTGAATAGTCGTTTTGTTGCCACTTCCCCTGATGATTTTAGAAATTCAGATGGAATGTTATCTATCCCTTCTGCCTTATTTGACAGTAAGTCTTCCAAAGCTCTTTTAAATTCCGATTCTAATACTGGATCCCCTATCTCTTCTAATTCGACACCTGTTTCTTCTTCTATCACATCAGACAAATCTTCACCCTCATAGATTCTTTCAATGTATTCTTTCCACCTATCTCCTCTCTCCTCTGCATTTAACGGTGGAATCCCCGTTGCACTCTTAATGTTACCACCGTTGCTTTTAATGTCACCAAAGGTTGTTTTGACTTTCCTGTATGCTGAGTCTGTCCTTCCGACAATCATATCTTTTTCGATGTGTTCACATTTCGTCTTAGCTTCTCTGCACTTCCTATTTATTTCATTCCAAAGCGACTTGTATTTCTGTATTCCTGATTTTTCCGGAACATGTTTGTACTTCCTCCTTTCATCAATCAACTGAAGTATTTCTTCTGTTACCCATGGTTTGTTCGCAGCTACCTTCTTTGCACCTATGTTTTCCTCCCCAACTTCTGTGATGACCCTTTTTAGAGATGTCCATTCCTCTTCAACTGTAATGCCTACTGCGCTATTCCTTATTGCTGTATCTATAGCGTTACAGAACTTCAAACGTATCTCGTCATTCCTTAGTACTTCCGTATCCCACTTCTTTGCGTATTGATTCTTCCTGACTAATGTCTTGAACTTCAGCCTACTTTTCATCACTACTCTATTGTGATCTGAGTCTATATCTGCTCCTGGGTACGCCTTACAATCCAGTATCTGATTTCGGAATCTGTGTCTGACCATGATGTAATCTAATTGAAATCTTCCCGTATCTCCCGGCCTTTTCCAAGTATACCTCCTCCTCTTGTGATTCTTGAACAGGGTATTTGCTATTGCTAACTGAAACTTGTTACAGAACTCAATTAGTCTTTCTCCTCTTTAATTCCTTGTCCCAAGCCCATATTCTCCTGTAACCTTTTCTTCTACTCCTTCCCCTACAACTGCATTCCAGTCGCCCATGACTATTAGATTTTCGTCCCCCTTTACATACTGCATTACCATTTCAATATCCTCATACACTTTCTCTATCTGTTCATCTTCAGCTTGCGACGTCGGCATGTATACCTGAACTATCGTTGTCGGTGTTGGTCTGCTGTCGATTCTGATTAGAACAACCCGGGCACTGAACTGTTCACAGTAACACACCCTCTTCACTACTTTCCTATTCATAACGAATCCTATACCTGTTATACCATTCTCTGCTGCTGTTGATGTTACCCTATACTCATCTGACCAGAAATCTTTGTCTTACTGCATACTGCATTGCTTACTGCAATGTAAATCATTTTTCACGGCACGACTTTTTCCTACAATAACCGTGCGTGTCCGGCTGAGAGATTCTTATTCCTTCGAACAATGGGCTGTATAATCTTTTACAAAGCACGTATTAAAAAAGCTTTTCGTCCCAACACTGTAGACACATATACCTTTCAAAAATGCTATAAAAATCGAATTTTATTGAGATTATGGTCTTAAAGCTACTTGCAGAATTTGATCTAGTTGCAAACCATCATTCTCCCAAAATTGAGAAATTTTTTAGCAATCACTGTGTGCAATACTACTTGTGAAAGAAGTTCATAAAGCTAATAAAGACCTATAGAGGTCGACTACGAGCTGTAATTCCGTCAGCTGAAAGACAAAGAAATGTAAAAGTTAACCTTGTAACAGAACAGTTTGTAAGAATAAAATCCAGATTTTAAACAAATGCAATTTACATACTGAACGTCCAGTATTTAATGTTTTCTGCTTCCCTACTTTGTTATATTTGTAGTGGTACCTGTAAACTGTTACCGTTTCGACGGAATGATTTCAGGGAAGTAATTTGATTTTATAATTATAATTGCAGGTTTAGTAAATACGCAGTTTCAAAACTTGGATTTATAACAGATTATGAAGGCGCACAAATCTTTAAATTGTCACGGTGCTGAAACCCCACTGCACGCCACTGGCTGCCTTCCGTATCTTTCTACTCTCTATATACATTTATGTTTATTTTGGTAAGCGTCCGCTATTTATTCATAAAAATTTCCTGAATTGAATCCCTGTTTTCGATACTCGTTATTCGTGCCACAGAAGTAATAAATACATACGACCGACAAAAGTTAAGCTTGCCAAATTACAATATCGAATGGTTCGTGCTACAAGATTCCTCTGTTAAAATTGTAGAAGCCATATGATGGAATTCACATTTAGATATGCTTATAAGTTTTAAAATACCATTCTTGTAGGCTGTTGAGGAAATGCTCATTGAAAATTAATGTGTAGTTCATAAATATACTTCTGTTAATGGGATACTAAGTGATCGGACGTTTTTACAAATATTGCTGTCGGTATTCACTTTTTGTGTTTCTGACTTAGATGTCGTTGTGTATTTGTAAATGGCCTACCGTTGATTTACTTCCCTACGTGGCAATCAGTCAACATGGCCTATTCTGTTCTATCAAAAGGAAGAAATACCTCTGCTGAAGTCGGAAATCACTGACACTCCGACTAACTCAATGGCTTGCTCCTATCACCAGAACGTTGAGCCTACTAACAACCGTGGTTCCACCTTCCTTTAACGATCATGTCACCGCATGCAGGACCATTACACAAGGGTTGCGAGGTGCAACAATGAAAATAAACAACAGCACAAAATGTTGGTACTATCAGTTTGGTGATATGTAGGTATGACAGCAACGCATAATCGTGGACATAATACCAACATGAAACAGCCACTTATTAAATCATGACGATTATTTCATACTTTTGGTTTGATTATCAAAAAATGCATACAACATATCAGAAAAAGAAAGTAAATAAGAATGCCTGTCAGAGTTAACTACTTACTATTTATATGCAAACTCAGTTCTTAGGTATGAAATTCTTTTCTGGGGACAAATTCTCCAAACACGAACATAGGTTTGAAACAATAGGAAAGAGCTATAACAGTTATAAGCACTAACAGTGATTGTAAAGTTCTGACCAAAATATAGACGCTTATTACTATGCCATGTGATTAGACCTACTAGTCAATTACGCACGTTGATATTTTTTTTATAATTACTTCACAGACACCCCTGTCTACGGCCATAGAACTCGATCTACATTGAATACATACTTACTAAAAATAACTAACATAAAATTCAAAACACTATTTTGAATCAAGGAATGAAGTTTATCAATAAATTGCTCAGGGAGATTAGTAAAAACACCTACTCACAGACACCATAGAAAGCGCCTGTTAAATAACATAGTGTATGTAGTTAGGTAGCAAAAAGTAGGGGTTAGCTATATAACGAAACACAAGTAAATCAAAATAATAATCACTTCTGTCATTTCACAACATACTTCTGCACCAAGATGATTTTTTCTTTTTGGAAAGCCTCCCACCAAAGCTCTAAACTACATATACATTGAACATATGTTTACGAAGAAAGAATTAACATGAAACTCAAAACAGCATTTCGTATCGAGAAACAAAATATTGTAAATAAATTGTGCCATTAAGTAGAGCCCCACAGCACGCCTGAGGCCCCGCCAAATTCGGCAGTTGGAAGCAGCGCTGGCTTTGTGACCTAGTGACGACAGAGATCGCATTAAACTTGTTAGTATTGTGTGGCGTGTAAACGAAGTGGCCGTAACTGGAAGCCAGCACCAGAAGCCGTGTGCAGCAGCGGGAGGAGGATACTTGGAGTGTGGCATCAGTTCACGGAAGACGCGACACTCGGTTTTGTGTACGTCCCGGAGTGGCTGGCTGCTGGAGTTCTCCGGCCAGTGGTGGCACCGCCTGGTCTTGTAGTGGACGTCATGGGGGAGGCTGGGGAGATGACGGACGACTGGCGGTAGCAAGCTGACAACACAAGCGAGCGGCCCCATATGCGGCGGCGGCGGTGTCGCAGGTTACTCGATTGTCGGGCAGCAGCATGGCGCCTGGCAAGACGAGTGGCGGTTGGGTTGCAGGCACGCGGTGATGGCGGCTGTTGTTACCATTGGGACAGGAAACTGTAGGGTGGTCGAAGACTTGAGCCAAACTGTGGTGAGCTACAAAGGAAGGACAACAATGGGGCAGCAGAGACAGTTGTGAGTAGTGTGGACTGAGCCGGCAAGTTCGTGAGCCAGCAGTGAAGAGTCCCATTGGAGTCCGGAGCTGTGCTAGCAGCTAGCAGAACATGCTGCCAAAGTGTGGACGTCAGTTCTCCTTCCGGATGGGCGATTGATCACTATCGGCTGGGCTCCATGGGAGGCAGTGGTGACAGTGGATAATGCTACAAGTGATGTGTGCTCTTGAGCAGTGGTGCACAGAAGAGGCCGTGCAAGTGGTGCTTGAGAAAAATATGGACATTATAGTTACTTGTTTTCCTGTTGCGATTCACTTTCAAGCGGTGCTAGCAGTTGGAGGGTTTAATGTTTTCCTGTTTACTAGTATCCTAACGGTTGTGCTGCTGCAACGCCAAAGTGTCCTTTCCTGAAATGCTTTTCAGTTGTCGAAGATTTATATGACTTAGACCCTGTGCTCTTATATTATTGTTATGTTCAAACGAGTTATCTTAAAATCGAATCTTTAATAATCCCTTTAACTGTTTGGTTTCAATTCTAGTATGTATTTTATTTCTGAACTGAATCCTGAACCAGTGCCCAGCAACCTTATTCCATCATTGTCCCTTCCAGCTTGTACAGTTAATTACTTGTTGTTTTGTTGATTTATCTTACGCTTTGCTGTTCTTGTAAAGTTACATTCGTTTTAAGGACCAAGAATTTAGACCAATACAAAATTTTTGTGTAAATTTAAATTCATGTGTGTTTATTGCATCTGAACACAAGTACTATTTCCTTATGATTTTCTTATGTACTTGTGTTCTGATTTGCTGCATTGTGTTATTAATTAACATTTTGAAACTTATACCCACATAAATCTCAGCTACTTACCATTTACCAACCATTAGCACTGCGCCACAAAAATGTTCAAGGAGATTAGTAAAATAAACTTGTTTAGAAAGGCTGTTAAACTATCTGTTAAGCAATATATTCTATACACTTAGGATTAACTAGATAACACACAGTAGCGGGCTGGTGTAGAATGAACGACTAGTGAATAATAATAATCACGTCTGTCATTTCACAACAAGCGTTTGCACCATAGATTTTTTTTCCTGGAATCCCTTACACCAAAACTCACCAATTGATGATATCAAAACGTCATCCCCTTTCTGAGTCCGGAATTGTGTTCATTAAAGAAAGGACCCTAACTATTTTTCTTCCGAATAAACAGGGAGCCGCTCCTGATGTCGATCTGTAGTGTGTGTTTAGCCTGAGTATTGTTGTAGAGAAACGAAGTAACAGTGCAGCAATAGATTTTCAGATTGTGGAATAACTTCTCTGCAAGGATATACAAACAAAACATTACCGTACACTGGGGACCAAACGAACGACGTTGTCATTAACGAATCCGATAGGAATGCTGTATAAAAGCAGACTATTTAGCTGATTGGTGTGTAGCTGGCAACTTGCCGTGAAGTGTCTGGACCAGGTAAGTTAGAGTTGGCGCAGGACCGAGTTTTCAGGCCGTTGCAGCGAGGTGTGAACGGACGTGGTAATGGCAGGACCGGGGAAGGGGGGGGGGGGGGAGAGAGAGAGATTTCATTTCGGCCGTTTACTGCTGTCCCAAGGCTGCACAATCATGTAAGTGGTCTACTGTGAACAGTGGATAACATGAAAGGCACCTCGGTAGAGATTACGGTGGTAAACTTGTAAGTGGGCTGCTTCTGTGTTGGCAGCGCTGTGCAGTGCTTTCCATTGGACCTCTGACTGTGCTTTCTTTGTAAGCCTCTCTGTGGCTGGTTGGAAGTTAATCGCCAGTAGTGTTAAACAGTTGGAAGTTAGTTGGCAGCAGTGATGGAAGTACTGCAGAATAGTTGGTGGTGAACAGCCAGCAGTGATGGATGTTAAATATGAGGAGTTAGCATTGATGGAGGGTAGAGGTCTGAAATGTTAGCTTAGGGTAACGATCTGTACATGTTAGACTTGGAGATTGAAAATTATTCATGATTATATACCTTTGTACTAGATGTTAATGACGATTTATAATCGTGTCTGAACTGGATGTCACATTATTAAGGTAAAAAAAAATGCATTATTTGGTTTGGAACAAAATCTTTTCTTTGCCAACCACATGCCTATTATTAGTTAGTGGCTTTAGTAGTTAGAATTTTTTATTTAGCTGGCAGTATTGAAGCTCACTGTATTGCAATAGTTCACGTAATGAAGATTTTTGTGAGGTAAGTGCTTAATGAAATGTATAGGTTGTTGTTAAGGTTTCGTTTTTAGTCAGGGCCATTCCTCTGAATTAATTATTTGAAGTCAGTTTTTTTTTTTTTTTGAGTTGTCAGATTGCGTTGCCCTAGAATATAGTCGGTCAGTGTCGACATGATAAGAAAAAGTAAAGAGAAAGTAGGCTCAGTACGTTCAGATTTACTCAGCTGTTTCAGAATCAAATGACGTAGAAGTTTCATCTTCTCAGTCATTCTGCAATTTGAGTACAGACATACTCAAACTTAGGAGCCTTTGGTTATAACACATCTTCCTTTGAGCTATGTCACGAACGTAACATCTCATTTTAGTATGCAACCACAAAATAGCAATTTTATTTATGAACGAACGGCGACTACTGACAGTTTCACTTTTTTTTTTAACATACTACAAGAAATTTGTCGTGGCTGCTTCTTCACAACTAAATGCAGCATATTATGTGCATGAGCGCGAATTGTAGCATTTCGTGGTTTAGTGCACCAAAGTTTTGAAGGAAAATGTATTTAGCATCGCAAGGTTTTTGCGGTAGCACTATATTATTACCGTTTCACGCCATATGAAGTTTGCAGGTGAATCCCGGTATGTGAGTGTGTGGTGCTCTCACCAACATCTGGACTACGACGGAAGTTCCGTTTCTATTTCTATCCGCGACAGTGCTACAATCGCAGTTCCGAGCATGCACAGCAGTTACTGTGACTCAAACAGAAGACATGAAATCCATTTTTAGATCGCTGCTGCGACGTGTGATTTGTAGTGCTTCTTTATAATGTCAGCCGTAATTGAAAATTCCGCCGTGTGTGAAATCAGATCTGTGATTCGTTTTCTAAATGCAAAGAAAGTTAAACCAAAGGAAATTCATCTGCATATCAGCGAGGCTTACAGACAAAATGCTATGAGTGATTCAATGGTTAGAAGATGGCTCAGACTTTTCAATGAAGGGCGTAATCAAGTGCACGATGAAGAACGAAGTGGACGCCCGTCAGTGAATACTGATGAACTGGTTCACACAATTGAAAAGAAGATTAAGCACAAGCGTAAGTTTACACTTAGTGCCCTTGCTGTGGAAGTTCCACAATTTTCACGATCACTAAGTCATGATATTGTTACTGATAAACTGAAATTTCGAAAACTTCGCTCACGTTGGGTACCCAAAATTCTTACTGAACAACACACCTGACGCTACAATGAAGATGACGATGTTTTTTTTTTCTCGGATAGTCACGGGGGATGAAACTTGGGTATCGTACGACACCCCTGAAACAAAACGGCAATGGAATGGAGCAACATTTCATCCCAAACGAAGGCTAAGTCTAAGCAATTCTTAATACCTCGAAAAGTCATGTGCACCACTTTTTGGAACATAAAAGGCATTTTGCTGATTGATTTCTTACCACGAGGCCAAACAATCAATGCCCATGGTTACTGCATGACCATTAAGAAATTGTGCCCCGAAATACAGAACAAGCGCCGAGGATTACTGTCGAAAGGTGGTTTTTTTTTTTCACGATAATGCCCGACCTCAAACGGCGAATGTGATCAAACAACTCTTATGGGAATTTTACTGGGACACGTTTGATCATCCTCCGAACACGCCGGACCTAGCTCCTAGCGTCTTTCATATCTTCTTACACCTAAAATCTCTCCTTGGTGGTCAACACTTCAACGATGATGACGAGATGAAAGAACATGTTACCACTTGGTTGAATACACAGGCGGTAACCTCCAATGAAGAAGGCATACAAAAAGTTGTGCAACGTTATTACAAGTGCCTACAAAATTTTGGAAGCTATGTAGAAAAGTAATTTAACAGTTGTAGATTTTTGTACAGTAAATATTATTTGTGTATCTGTGTCTGTAGCTGGCAGTAGTGACGCTCGCTGTATTGCAGTAGTTCACGTAATGAAGATAACCAAACGGAACTTACTTTGTGGACATACCTCGTATTTCACAGCTCCGCAAAATGAAACCTTTTGAGCCTCATGTCAACCAGTACTGCCAAAAATAGCATCTGCTGTTAAAGAAAAGACTTGAAAGTCAGTGAGTACCCCCTCCGAAAATGTAAGCGCTGTGAGTGAAAGTTGCTAGTATAAATAACCTAAACATATCCACATATCTGTGAAACATAATATTGGTTCATTCCCGAATTTATTGTCCAGCTATACTCTGCACAACTCATTATTTCACTTCACATATACTGGAATATATGTTGTTGTTGTTGTGGTGTTCAGTCCTGAGACTGGTTTGATGCAGCTCTCCATGTTACCCTATCCTGTGCAAGTTTCTTCATCTCCCAGTACCTACTGCAACCTATATCCTTCTGAATCTGCTTAGTGTATTCATCTCTAGGTCTCCCTCTACGATTTTTACCCTCCACGCTGCCCTCCAATGCTAAATTTGTGATCCCTTGATGCCTCAGAACATGTCCTACCAACCTGTCCCTTCTTCTCGTCAAGTTGTGCCACAAACTCCTCTTCTCCACAATTCTATTCAATACCTTCTCATTAGTTATATGATCTACCCATCTAATCTTCAGCATTCTTCTGTAGCACCACGTTTCGAAAGCTTCTATTCTCTTCCTGCCCAGACTATTTATTGTCCACGTTTCACTTCCATACATGGCTACACTCCATACGAATACGTTTAGAAACGATTCCTGACAAATCAATACTCGATGTTAACAAATTTCTCTTCTCAGAAACGCTTTCCTTGCCTTTGCCAGTCTACATTTTATATCCTCTCTACTTCAACCATCATCAGTTATTTTGATCCCCAAATAGCAAACCTCCTTTACTACTTTAGTGTCTCATTTCCTAATCTCATTCCCTCAGCATCACCCGACTTAATTAGACTACCTTCCATTATCCTCGTTTTGCTTTTGTTGATGTTCATCTTATACTCTCCTTTCAAGACACTGACCATTCCGTTCAACTGTTCTTCCGAGTCCTTTGCTGTCTCTGACGGAATTACAATGTCATTGGCGAACCTCAAAGTTTTTATACATATAGGCCGTACTAACAAATACTTTGTGGACGAACAAATAAATAAACACTGTTAGAAAAAATCGCAACACCAAAAAGTAGTTGTACTACGTGAACGAAAGCTGATAGGCGTGTTTCTACAACTGAAAGTGATGTCTGTTCAAATTTTGCGCCAGTCGCATAAGAGTGGTGCTAATAGCATCACTATTAGGACGCAAATAATGTTTCCTTTAAGTATGCACTGTAACGGTCATGAGGTCATGAGCGTTCGTTACTTCTGAGACTGGACATGGTAAGTTGATGTTACTCAAGAGTGCCTTTAAGACGACAGAGACGCCATTATCAACACCTCACTGAGTTTGAACGAGGTCGTGTAACAAGGTGACGAGAATCGGGATATTCCTTCTACAATATTCCATAAAGACATGTTAGGAATGTATCCATATACGTGATTGCTGGCAGCGGTGATCATGAGAATGTGCGGTCGCAAGAAGACCGTGCTCCCGACGGCCAGGTGGCACTATAGAGAGAGAAAACCATCGTGGTCGGCGTACGGCTCTGGTGCGCCGTCCTGCTTCCGCAACAGCAATTTCAGCAGCAGTTGACACCACAGTGACACATCGGTTACTTCAAGGATAACTGTGATCCACAGGCCCTATAGCATATATTCCGCTGATCCCATACCATCGCCGTTTGCGACTTCAGTGGTGTCAAGCAAGAGCCCACTGGAGGGCAGGGTGGAGGTCTGTTGTATTTTCTCAAGGAAGCAAGTGTTGCCTCGGTGCCAGTGATGGCCGTGTGTTGGTTAGATGGAGGCCGTTTGAGGGTCTACGACCAAACTTCTGCTCCATCTGGACAGCTGGACGCACTGGACCTACACCTGGAATTATGGTCGGGGGTGCGATTTCCTATGATAGCGGGACCACTCTCTTGGTTATCCCACGCACCTGACTGTACATTTTTACGTAAGTCTGGTGAGACGATCAATGAACAGCATTCCAAGGAGTGGCCTTTTTTTTTCGTCAGTCATCTGACTGATTTGATCCGGCCAATCACGAATTCCTCTCCCACGTGAACCTCTTTATCTCAGATTATCACTTGAATCCTATGACCTCATTTATTTACTGGATGCAGTCCAACCTCTGTCTTCCTCTTCCTCTGCAGTTTATGCCCTCTATAGCGCTCTTTAGTACCTGATGTCTTAACAGATGTCCTGTCATCCTGTCCCTTCTCCTGGTCAGTGTTTTCCATATATTCATTTTGTTACCGCGTAAAGTCAAGTGGCAGCACCCCAGTCGGAAACGATAGATAAGTGATGGTTGTGAGAAGACGTCAACCAATCGCAAGCTGGACGACCCCTCTCCAGCAGCGGCTCCTGTGTGGAGAGGACATAAACGCCGCAGCCGACTGGAGATGCCCCAAATCAAGAGCAGCCTCAGGACTAGGAACTTGGACAGGAGTGTCAAGGCTCGTTTCTTCCCTTGTATTAACCATGTAGAGCAGACAGCATGGTTTATACTGAAGAAGATTATTATTTTGCATGTCGCCCTTTTCTTGCAACAATTCTGTGTAATTGTCAAAGTTAAGCATTGTCCTCTACTTTTTCGTAATAAAAGTCATTAATAGGATTTGTTTGACTTGTCTGTCTAGCGAACCGAGCACGTAGGTTTCCTAGAAACCCCATATTTCACGACAAGTAGACACAATGCCTTTCCTCTCCGCAGAATCTCCTCATGCCTTACCTTATCAGAAAACTTAATTTTCAACATTTTTCTGTAGTACCATATCCCAAATGCTTCGATTGTCTTCCGTTCCGGTTTTCCCACTGTCCATTTTCACTACCATACAATGCGGCACTCTAAACGTACAGTATCAGAAATTTCTTCCCCAAATCAAGGCTTATGTTTGATACTAACAGAATTCTCTCGGCCAGGAATGCCCTTTTTGCCAGTGCTAGTAGCTTTTGATGTGCTCCCTGCTACGTCCATCATTGGCTGTTTTACTGCCTCGGTAGTAGAATTCGTTAATTTCATATACTTTGTGGCCATCAATCCTCATGTTAAGCTTTTCTCTGTTTTCGTTTCTGCTACTTCTCATTACTTTCATCTTTCTTCAGTTTACTTTGAAACCATCTTCTGTACTGATTAGACTGTTCATTCCATTCAGCACATCACATAACTCTTCTTCAGTTTCAGTCAGGATAGCAATGTCATCAGCGAATCATTGATATCCTTTCTCCTTTAATTTTAATTCAACTCCTGAATCTTTCTTTTATTTCCATCATTGCTTCTACAATGTACAGGTTGAACAGTAGAGGCGAAAGACTACATCCCTGTCTTACAACCTTTTCAATCGGAGCACTTCGCTCTAGGTCGTCCTCTCTTATCATTCCCTGTTGGCTCTTACCCCCTATTTTTCTCAGAATTTCGAACACCTTGCACCATTTTACATTATCGAACACTTTTTCCAGGTCTACAAATCCTATGGATGTCTTGATATTTGTTTAGTCTTGCTTCCATTACAAATCGTAACGTCCTAATTGCCTCTCTCATGCCTTTACCTCTTAAAGCCAAAGAGATTGTCATCTAACACATCTTCAATTTTCTTTTCCATTCTTCTGTATATCATTCTTGTCAGCAACTTGGATACATTATCTGGTAAGCTGACTGAGCGATAATTCTCGCACTTGTCAGCTATTGCAGTCTGCAGAATTGTGTAGATAATATTTTTCCACAAGAGATGCTATATCGTCAGACTTGTACATTCTACACACCAACGAGAATAATATGTTTGTTGCCACATCCCCCAATTATTTTAGAAACTCTGATGGTATGTTATACATCCCTTTTGCTGTATTTGATCTTAAGTCCTCCAAAGCTCTCTTAAATTTTGTTTCCGGATCTCGTATATCTTCTAAATCGATTCCTCTTTCTTCTTCTATCACATCAGACAAATTTTCCCCCTCACAGAGGCCTTCAGTGCACTGTTTCCACCTATACGCTCTCTCCTCAGCATTTAACAGCGGATTTTCGGTTTCTACATTTACATCTACATTTATACTCCGCAAGCTACCCAACGGTGTGTGGCGGAGGGCACTTTACGTGCCACTGTCGTTACCTCCCTTTTTATCTGTTCCAGTCGCGCATGGTTCGCGGGAAGAACGACTGTCTGAAAGCCTCCGTCGCGCTCCAATCTCTCTGATTTTACATTCGTGATCTCCTCGGGAGGTATAAGTAGGAGGAAGCAATATATTCGATACCTCATCCAGAAACGCACCCTCTCGAAAACTGGCGAGCAAGCTACACCGCGATGCAGAGCGCCTCTCTTGCAGAGTCTGCCACTTGAGTTTGCTGAACATCTCCGTAACGCTGTCACGGTTACCAAATAACCCGGTGACGAAATGCGCCGCTCTTCTTTGGATCTTCTCTATATCATCCGTCAACCCGATCTGGTACGGATCCCACACTGCTGAGCAATACTCAAGTACAGGCCGAACGAGTGTTTTGTAAGCCACCTCCTTTGTTGATGGACTACATTTTCTAAGGACTCTCCCAATGAATCTCAACCTGGTACCTGCCTTACCAACAATTAATTTTATATGATCATTCCACGCACGCACACTCCCAGATATTTTACAGAAGTAACTGCTACCAGTGTTTGTTCCGCTATCATATAATCATGCAATAAAGGATCCTTCTTTCTATGTATTCGCAAAACATTACATTTGTCTATGTTAAGGGTCAGTTGCCACTCCCTGCACCAAGTGCCTATCCGCTGCAGATCTTCCTGCATTTCGCTACAATTTTCTAATGCTTCAACTTCTCTGTATACTACAGCATCATCCGCGAAAAGCCGCATGGAACTTCTGACACTATCTACTACGTCATTTATATATATTGTGAAAAGCAATGGTCCCATAACACTCCCCTGTGGCACGCCAGAGGTTACTTTAACGTCTGTAGACGTCTCTCCATTGATAACAACATGCTGTCTTCTGTTTGTTAAAAACTCTTTAATCCAGCCACACAGCTGGTCTGATATTCCGTAGGCCCTTACTTTGTTTATCACGCGACAGTGCGGAACTGTATCGAACGGCTTCCGGAAGTCCAGGAAAATAGCATCTACCTGGGAGCCTGTATCTAATATTTTCTGGGTCTCATGAACAAATAAGGCGAGTTGGGTCTCACGCGATCGCTGTTTCCGGAATCCATGTTGATTCCTACAGAGTAGATTCTGGGTTTCCAAAAACGACATGATACTAGAGCAAAAAACATGTCCTAAAATTCTACAACAGATCGACTTCAGAGATATAGGTATATAGTTTTGCGCATCTGCTCGACGACCCTTCTTGAAGACTGGGGCTACCTGTGCTCTTTTCCAATCATTTGGAACCTTCCGTTCCTCTAGAGACTTGCGGTACACGACTGTTAGAAGGGGGGCAAGTTCTTTCGCGTACTCTGTGTAGAATTGAATTGGTATCCCGTCAGGTCCAGTGGACTTGCCTCTGTTGAGTGATTCGAGTTGCTTTTCTATTCCTTGGACACTTCTTTCGATGTCAGCCATTTTTTCGTTTCTGCTTTTTTTGTGCGCGTGGGCGGTGCCGCGGCGCGGTTTAGGCGCGCTCCCGCGGGATAGATGACCTTGGGCATGATGGTGACGCGCTTGGCGTGGATTGCCTACAGGTTGGTGTCTTCGAAGAGGCCGACGAGGTAGGCCTCGCTGACCTCCTGCAGGGCCATGACTGCGGAGCTCTGGAAGCGCAGGTCGGTCTTGAAGTCCTGGGCGATCTCGCGCACTGGGCGCTGGAAGGCCAGCTTGCGGATGAGCAGCTCTGTGCTCTTCTGGTAGCGCCTGATTTCTCGCAGGTCGACGGTGCCCGGCCTGTAGCGGTATGGCTTCTTGACGCCGCCGGTGGCTGGCGCGCTCTTCCTCGCCTCCTTGGTGGCGAGCTGTTTGCGCGGCGCCTTTCCGCCGGTGCACCTGCTTTGTGCGGGCCACAGCGGTAGCTGTAGCGGAAAGCGGCGTGGAGGTGCGTGCGCGACAGCGTCCGGTGCTGCCTTGACAACTTTAAGTTACAATCCTTGCTTTTAATTGTTTTCACTTCCCTATATGCTGAGTCAGTCCTTCCGACAATCATTTCTTTTTCGATTTCTTCACATTTTTCATGCAGCCATTTCGTCTTAGCTTCCCCGCACTTCCTATTTATTTCATTCCACAGCGACTTTTATTTTTGTATTCCTTAAATACCCTGATTTTTTTAAAAATTTTGTTTTTTCATCGATAAGCTGAAGTATTTCTTCTGTTACACATGGTTTCTTTGCAATTACCGTCCTTGTACCCGTGATTTTCCTTCTAGCTTCTGTGATTTCCATTTTTAGAGATGTTCATTCCTCTTGAAATGTACTAACTACTGAGCTGTTTCTTAATGCTGTATCTATAGCCTTAGAGAACTTCGAGCGTATCTTGTCATTCCTTAGTACTTCCGAATCCAAGTTCATTGAGTATTGATTCTTCCTGACTAATCAAATGGTGCAAATGGCTCTGAGCACTATGGAACTCAACTGCTGTGGTCATTAGTCCCCTAGAACTTAGAACTACTTAAACCTAACTAACCTAAGGACATCACACACATCCATGCCCGAGGCAGGATTCGAACCTGCTACCGTAGCAGTCGCACGGTTCCGGACTGCGCGCCTAGAACCGCGAGACCACCGCGGCCGGCGTCCTGACTAATCTCTTAAACTTCAACCTACTCTTCATCACTACTGTATTGTCATCTGAATCTACATCTGTTCCTCGGTACGGCTTACAATCCAGTATCTGATTTCGGAATCTTTGTCTTTCCATGCCGGCC
Source organism: Schistocerca gregaria (assembly GCF_023897955.1). Classification (NCBI taxonomy): domain Eukaryota; kingdom Metazoa; phylum Arthropoda; class Insecta; order Orthoptera; family Acrididae; genus Schistocerca; species Schistocerca gregaria. The sequence continues at coordinate 920,860,091 of NC_064921.1, read as the reverse complement.
GCGGTGGTCTCGCGGTTAAGGCGCTCAGTCCGGAACCGCGTGACTGCTACGGTCACAGGTTCGAATCCTGCCTCGGGCATGGATGTGTGTGATGTCCTTAGGTTAGTTAGGTTTAAGTAGTTCTAAGTTCTAGGGGACTGATGACCACAGATGTTAAGTCCCAAAGTGCTCAGAGCCATTTGAACCATTTTTTTGTCTTTCCATGATGTAATCTAACTAAAATCTTCCTGTATCACCCGGCCTTTTCCAAGTACTCCTTCTCATCTGGTGATTCTTGAGCAGAGTATTCGCTGTTATTAGTTGAAATTTCTTACAGAGCTCGATTGCCTTTCCCCTTTCTAATTCCTTGTGCCAAGCCCATTTTCTCCTGTAACCTTTTATTCTACTCCTTACCCTACAACTACACACCAGTCCCCCACGACTATTAGATATTTCTTCCCCCATTACATACTGTATTAGCCTTTCAATATCCTCATACACTTTCTCTATCTCCTCATCTCCAACTTGCGACGTCAGCATGTATACCTGAACTATCGCTGTCGGTGTTGATTTGTGTCTATTATGATAAGTACAATCCTATCACAGTAACACACTCTCTGCCCTACCTTCTTATTCATAAAGAATCCCACTCTAGTTATACCATTTTCTGCTGCTATACTCATCTGACCAGAAATCCTGGTCTTCTTTCCGTTTCACTTCATTGACCCCTACTATACCTAGATTGTGCCTTTGCAGTTTCCTTTACGGATTTTCTAGCTTCCCTGCCACGTTCAAGCTTATGACATTCCACGGCCCGGCTCGTATAAGGTTATCCTTTCGTTGGTTATTCAACCTTTTTCTCGTGGTCTCCTTCCCCTTGGCAGTCCCATCCCGGAGAAGCGAATGGGGGACTATTCCGGAATCTTTTGCTAATGGAGAGATAGATAATCGTGACACTTTTTTCAATGACAGGTAACATGTCCTGTGGACATTCACGCTGTGTGAATTCTGTGCAGTGATTCCTATCGCCTTCTGCAATCTTATCTCGTTGATAATTGCTGAATCTTCTTCCTTTAGGAGCAGTTTCCCACCCCAAGGGCAAGAGTGTGTCTTAAACCTCTGTCCGATCGCCCGCCCTCTTTGACAAGGCCGTTGGCAAAATGAGGGTGACTTCTTATGACGAAAGTCTTCGGCCACCAATGCTGATTATTAATCATAATTTAAGCAAACAAATTAATTATAAATTTAATTTAAGTTTCGATCCCGGGACCGAGGACATTGATTAGTAATCAATATAGGGGTGGATTCGTCATACCACTGTTGTAACACAATATGCTCTACAGAGTCTCGACATGTCGCCTTGACCTACTCTATCACGAGCACATATGGATATGGGACATCATCGAACAACTCCAGTGTCAGTAACATAGAGCAGTAACCATCCCCCCATTGACTGACCATACGCAATAGCCATAGAAGGAACTCCATCCTACAAAATGACATCCAGCACCTTTACAGCACAATGCATGAACGTTTGCGTGCTTGCTTTCAACATTCCGGCGGTTGCACCGGTTATTAATGTACCAGCATTTTACAATGGCGGTGGATTATCTTACGTTTATATTCTCGGCACACTCTTGACACTGTGGATTTCGTATTATTGAATTCTCTAACCATTTCCGAAATGGAATATCCCATGTGTCTAGCTCCCAAGGGTCATTCCGCGTTCATAGTCCGTTCATTCCCAGCCTGGGGCCACAATCACGTCGGAAATCTTTCCACATGTATCACCTGAGTACAAATGACAACTCTGCTAATGCACTGCCCTTTTATTCCTTGAGTATGAGATACTACCGCTACCTGTATACATTCATATCGTTATATTATGACTTGTCTCCATGGTAAAGCCTATTCACGCTCTGCTTTCACTGCAAAAGTAATTCTGATGTGTTCTTGCGTCCATATTGCAATTAAAAATAACCTACGTGTGACCACCATTCGGAATGAGTTTGTGTTTGATTTTAATAAACGAATAACCAAATATTAATTCTTTGTTTGTACCCCACATTATCATTCTACGGATCATATTCATAATGTTTTTATGTTTAATGATCTCATCTCATTTATTGATCTGTTTAATTATTTCACTGTTCCACCATTGTTAACTTAAGGTGCCTCATTAATAATCCATTCTTTTATAAGGGCTTAAAGCAGCAGTGCATGACCAGATTCCTTTTAATCAAATGAGCCGTGTACTTTAAATGCTTTTTCAAACTTATCCTTGATTTACTTTACCGCTCGCTCTTTTGTACTGTATAAATAACATGGCGGATAGATTACACTCCTATCTCACTCCTTTCTTAACTGTGTAACCCTCCTAGGCTAATTAGGCTTTTCTATATGACCGTGTACCTAAAGTCCCTAATTTGTGGGGGAAAGGAATTTATTCCGAAGAACAATGCAAAACCGAGAGAAGTAGATGAAGTTATAACCGAATGCCACTGCGCAGTATTTTAGCAATGACGATAAGAAACGAAGTTCTGTTAACTTCATATATTTTAATTACGTAAACTAGTTTTTTTAATTAACAGTAGTTAGTGGAAAAATGGGAAAAAAGGCTTTCAAAGTATGAAATTAGTGAATTAACCAACGGTCGACAGTTCCTTGCCGGAAAAAGAATAATTAAATTGAAACTGAAGTTTATACTCGTAAGCAATCTTACGAAAGAATAGTTTTGGCGTCATGACGTAGGGTCAGTACCTAACGCATACTTTCAAGTACTTCGCACCACACACGTCACAATAATAATACAATAATCAAATAGCAAACACATACAACATATCATATTAATTTTCAAAGATCAATTAAAGTGAGATTGTTTACTAGCTGTGGACTGAAACATTTTGTTAGGTTACTCACCATTATACTGATTGTCGTAATTGTGGCAAGCCTAAAGATTGTTTGAATTTAGCCGTTACTTTGAAATTTCATTGTAACAAAATTTACAAATTATGCCGCAAGCTATAAATCCTAACTGTGCTTTGACAATGAAATTCAGAGTTAAAGTTACGTAAAGTTTTCCAACAAATTTTTATTATGAAAGTTGGTCTATTTTTAGCAAATGAGTTAATACTGGCTTTTGCATCATCCTATTTCTGACATCAGCACACTGCAACCAAAGATTTCATTATTACGTAATTGTCCAAAAGTTGCAAAAATTAAGTTCTAATAATCCAATAAAATAATGTCACTTCATTTTCAGTTCATTTTCTGATTATCTTGGTTCATACAAAGGGATAGGATGGATACTACTTTGATAATGACTTAGGAAAATCATTTGCGTGACATCATGCACGAAACCAATGTTATTCAAGCAATAAAATTCCAACTACGCTGGTTAGTCTACCACGCTTCTAGTTATAAAAAGTCTAGATCTTACTTCGCTTCATGATGCCTTTGGTTTGTCGAGTGGTTTCATTTAGCGGTAAATAGGGCACAGGTTGGTCTTCTTGGCATACCATACCCAATAACAAGGGCCCACAGTACTCTTGATGTTATGCGAACTACTCTTGCTGCATTTGTAATGTGCCCAATAAATGCCATAGCTTGCCCATATTAAACGTCGGCCAAAACAACCATTTCAGTTTTTTCACTGCTCCGCATTTCGGAAGCACACTTTTGTCCCCGCACTTTTGCACAGCCACACCGGCGAATACACACAACCAACGCCACCAATCGTCTTCTCGTGACTCCCAACTGCTACTTTTTTGGCGGGCTCGCACGCCCACCGATAAGGCCTTTACAGATTATTACACTCTTTGACAATATCTTTTCCCTGACTAGGTGTGTCTGCTCACAAAATGTTTACATTCCATGCGTATTCTCTTTCGTAAATATGAAAAAGGATTTGTAACTTGATATCATATTTACAAGAATAATATTCAGCACAACTAATAAAGCAAACTTCGCGAAACGCGTAAAAATGTATGATCATCGACAGAGTTGTGGTGTTACAACTATTTTCTGCCTTTACTATACTCTAACTCTTACAAATATTGTTTAGGTACAATTTGCGGACTAACTTCATTTCTAATATTTTCAGAATTTTGAGGAATGCATTCCACTCTCTGTTGTCAAAAGCTGTTTCCAAATCTACTAGTGCTATAAATATTGGTTTTGTTCTCTTCATCCACATTGTTTTCATGAAGTTCATTGATTCTTTTGTCCATTCTATCTGTTCGTTTCACCTGTCAGTCGTCTCTTCTTTCCTTAGTACTGGCGTCCAATTCTCTTAATGTTCATACTGCTGGTTCTCTTTCTCCAAAGATTTGCCATAGTTATGCATGCCTCTACAGCTTTGCATTTCCTTTCCATCTATTCCTGCCAATCCACATCGTACTTTCAATCAACCACATTTTCCAGTCATCTTTATTTCCTTTTGCCTGTTTCATCTGCTGCTGTTCAATAAATCTCAATTCGCAAAACAAATTTACTCTCTCCTCTGCTATCCAAGGATTTCTGTAGGGCCTTCTCTTTTTGCCTGATTCTTGCTCTGATGTGTTCACATTTTCATCTCAAGGACATCTATTCCTCTTCTGTAGTAGGTCTTTCGGTATAGTTTCAGGCACCCTTTACCTAATACTCCGTTTGAAATTCTCAATAACCTCTCTATCTGCCAACGTATCCATTTTCCATACCTTAAATTTCCCAATTTTATGCAATTTTTCAGCTTTGATCCGAATTTCATAAGTAATAAATTATGAGCCGAAACTACGTCAACACCTCTAATGTTTTGTAGTCTAAAATTTTGTTCCTAAATCTCTTCTTACCACAATACAATGACAAAAGTATTTTTCACGCCTCGTCCACGTACACTATTGCCTCCGACACCATAAATTTGTAATGATTAAATTGGGCGTTTTATAAAATTCTACCAGCCATGTGCCCCATTCATTTCTTTCACTCAGTTCATATTCTCCTACTATTTTTCTTCTCTTCGTTTTCTTACTTTGGAGATCTAGTCCCCCATCATAGTGAAAATTTCCGTCACCATTAATACCCTGATTAATTATTCCTCTCTCGTTATTTTAGCACTTTACTGACTGCATAGCTAGTAAGTATAAATGTGTCCATTTCTGCTGCAGTGGGTTTCGATTTGTAATTAACCTCCCTGGAGTTCCAGCGAGGAAGCGCTGTAAGAAATATGTCTGAAAAGGCCTCGCTCTTTGGTGAGGGGACGGTTGGGGGGGGGGGGGGGGGGTTGCGCTTGGTGCTCGGTTTCTATTTGAACTAGGAACATGGCGTGCAACGTTTTTGCTTTAAGTCACATCAGTGGCCATCTGTATAGACATTCGAACATCTGTAGCTATGTTACTGCATATTAAGCAAGGTTTCAACGACGAATCAGAGCTGGCACCCAGGCAAATTGTACGAATCGATTAATTCCTTTTGCAAAAGATTTTAATTGGGTTACATTCAACGCTCAGCTAATGGCTGTATATGTACGTGCAAAAAGATGTAAAAAAACCTTTTTGGGAAGTTTTTGAAGCGCGCCCCTTCTATACTTTAAACTTGTATGTATCGGTTTAGGCTTTGCCCAATGGTAGGTAAATGGGTAAAGTCAAAATGAATTTTTTTATCCGTTGTCGAGATACAACGGTTCACAGGCGACGTAAATGTAGTACGTAACATTCTTTCTTTTGTGAACTTAAGTCACGAAAACGGTTTCAAGTGAATAATATAAATAGAAAATGCATTCTTACGATAAAATTGTAAACTCGCTTTCAAAAATCTAGCTTTATTCTGCTTTTAAAAGCACAAAACAGGTTTTTTTTTTAGATATTTAAGGCGGGCTATTCTGTGTTTCACACTTGTGCGAATCGTTTCAGAGTTTGTGAGAAGGTAGACAGATTCATGTAATTAATAGTCGTTCTGTTGTTTTGTGACAGATTTATCCGTTGCCACGATACAAGTGAACAGCCTGGTTGGAAAGACAATAAAAAAAAAGAAAATTTATACCGCATCAGTCGTCAACCGTCTCAGTAAAAATCCCCATCGTTTGCACGCTATGGCTGTCTTACCTCAAAATTACCGTAGAGTAAAAGCTGGGAAGCAGTAGGAAAAAAAAGGGGCGGGGGCAGATATCCTGGGCAGAGTTATGGATATGAAAGGAAGGACTCAGCTTTTCGACGTATCTGGCAGTTTCATGGATATTTAAATCAAAACCTGTCATAATCACACCTTTTTACGGGTTAACCATGAAGTGTTGGCACAACTACATCTCACAATTTGTAGCTTATAGGCCCCGATCCAGCGCCCAGAATCCAAAAGATTTGGCAGCATTAGTAAACGATATATAGTATCAGTCTGTTGAAGAGCATATACGTAATAGCTAAATAGATTTTCTGAGTGGCTAAAATTTCTGGGGGTGGATTTGTTCCTTGGGGGACACTAAAATAATTTTTTTTTTTAATTTCTTGGAGTGGAGGGTTGAGTTTTTCCTAGAGGGGACCATTTGTTTTGATTCACACGTCATTGAAGCTGCCAGATAAGTCGAAAACTTGTTCCTTTCTTCTACATCCTTGGCAATGCCCAGGACATATTTGCCTTTTTTCGTGCTGTGATAGAAGCATTTCACGAACTGTTGATAGTACGTTCAATATGCTGTTCACAACAGTGCACCCGAATTCGTACTTTCTTTTTACCAATATAACTATTCTACGTGACTCCTATTCGTTTTTATATTGGTAACCTGGACTCACTTTTCCAGAAATGCTGATCCTTGAACCACCACACTTTTAACCCGCACTATATCTAAATTCAATCTATCCATTTGTCTTTTCAAGATCTCTAACCTGCTTGCACAATTAAAGGGTCTAACAGACCACGATCCGACACGTAGAATTAAAGATAATTTTTTACATATGACGACACGCTACCAAATAGTCACTGTCCGTATATTCAAATGAACAACTATGACACAACCAGGAGGGTAACATCGTTATTAAACAATGCAGTATAGTTCCATCTCCTCGGTAAATATAAAGGTTGAAGTTCTGACTGGTTTCAGCTGCGTCGCGAAACCAGCATACTAAGGTCACGTTGGATAATGTTACAAGGTCATAACTAGGGACCTGATTATATGCATTTGCATGATGCATACGCATTTGCATATTTGGCTCATTTTCACCGGTTATTGCATATTTTACCTAAAATTTCCGCTCTATGTTTACAAAATTTTAAAAATTTAGACGGGTGGTCTCTAGCTTGCTCTAGTTTTGATGTTTCACAGATTGACCGCGACGGAGAACTGCGTACAATAGCTAACCCAGAGGCCACTGGCTAGCGAAATCATTACACAAGAGGAGCAGGCACAGGCAGAGTCAATGCCCCTGCGCCAGCGCCCCCGGTTAATCCACTCCGCTGTCATACCATACGTGTCGGCTCCAATTAAATTAAACTACGCAAGCTTTTAGTCGCTCGTCCAATGTTTCAGTTTAGCTTTGTATTTACTTGTACACAGTTGAACATGTTTACGACGTATGTAACATGTTGGGCGCCTTGCCGTGGATGGCTGACCATCATGGGACATTTACAATGACGGAATTGTATGACCAGGACAACAACTTCTGGCAACTTCTGGCAACAACAAGTTGCAGTAGCAGGGATTTGTCCAAAGATAACCAAAAAAGTAGGTGTAACATGGATCTGTGCAAAGCATTCATTGCAAGCAATATTTCTGTTCACAAACTTACAAACCATAACCTCAAAGGCCTCCTGCTCAGACATTGCTTTAATCAAAATATGCCAGATGAATCAACATCGCGTTAAAATTACATACCTACAATTTATGTAAATGTTCTGGAAGAAATACGCAATGAACTCAAGGATAGTATTATCTGGATTTCAGTTGACCAAACAACAGGAACTTGTGGCCATTACATTGCAAATTTCATTGTTGGTGCTTTAAAAGAAGAGCCTTCTTCTTCCTACGTAGTGGCCTGCAAAGAACTTGAAAAAGTAAATCATTCTATGATCGCCAGATTTGTGAATGAGGGTATTAGAAAAATATTTCTAGAACCTTCTCCAGATGAAAGGGTGTTTGTGTTTACTTCAGATGCTGCTCCCTATATGATCAAAGCAGGAAAAGCCCTCTGAATATTTTATCCCACTTTGATTCATGTGATGTGCTTTGCTCATGGCGTACATCGCCTTGCTGAAGAAGTACATCTCACGTTTGCATATGTAAGTAAACTGATTTCATCTACAAAGTAAGTGTTTCTAAAGGCTCCTGCGCGAATCAAGACCTACAAAGAAAACTACCAAATGTGCCCTTACCTCTGTGAGGTCTCTGACGCGAAGCGACAGTTCTTTGATATTGCTCTATGTTTTGCTTCCTAGTCTTTGTGTCCTAGCCCTGTGTTCGACAGCCATCTTTTTGTATTCGCTCTATTAAGTGACGAAATAAATGTCGTTTCGATTGTTTCACGATGTCGGTGAGCGGCGTGCACTGTCGGGGAGAGGGGGGGGGGGGGGGGGGGAGAGGGGGCAGACCTTGCTGCATAGTAGCATTTGATTGATGGTGGCCATGTTGGGTCGGCAACGAGCGGTTCACCATACACGACCTCTTCGAACGAAGCCTTGAGGTCCTCCTTGTGCGTAGAGTGGATCCCCAGCAATACCCACGGCAGCCTCAGAGTAGACATTGTGTGTCGGCATCTTCAACCTGAAGCCATGCCAGTTCCTGTAAGTTCAACAGGGTGGAGATCATCTAAATGCAGGAGAGGTAGTCGGAAACTACGTTTTATGCACCGTGGATGTAACAAGTGTCTGAAGAATGTTGGCAAATGAAGTCCACGTGCCAGAAGTGGCGTGGTGGGAGATCTTCTGCTGGGTTGTGGATAGCGTCAACAAGAGGTTTATGATCCGAATATATGGTGAAAGAATGTCCTTCGATGTCGCTCCTGAAATTTTTGCCTGCCTCATAAACCACAAGGAGCTCGCGGTCGAAGGCTGACCATTTACATTGACTCCTTGTTAGATTTTTTGAGAAGAAACAGAGCGGCTGTGTTGAGTGTGCAGTGTGCTGTTGGAGGACAACACGTACCACCGACTTGCTAGCGTCGGTAGTGATAGAAATCCGCGCCTTGGGGTAGAGGTGCGCGAAAGTGATAGCCTGTTCGATGGTCGATTTCCAATCGTCGAAAGCGTCCTGCATGGTCGTTGTCTAGTCCAGTTTACACTTTCCTGTTGTTTTTTACCGGAGAGGGCGTTGGTTAGAGCCGACTGGATGGAGGCAGCCCGAGGTATATGTCGCCGATAAAAGTTCACCACTCCTAGGAAACGATGCAGTTATGCGTAATCGTCGGGGAGGGGCAGAGTGAGGATGTTTGCAATTCGTGAATCAGTAGGGTGGAGGCCGTTGGCCCAAATCGTATGGCCAAGGTAAGTAACAGATGTGGGACAGAGCTGTAATTTGACGTGGTTGATTTCCACGCCATTGGCCGCAAGAGCCACATGAACTGCGTCAAGGTTAAATTAGTGTTCTTCCACAGACAAGAAAAAGATAAATATGGCACTGCAGTAGGCAAAAGCGAAAGGAAGTGGCAGCAAAATCGAATCAGTGAAACGTTGCTACCTCTGCGCAATCCTAGCATTAAGGGACCTATAGTCCAGCCATGCGGAGCGAACCATCTTTCTTAGGCACCACATAAATGAGAGAGCACCAATTACTGTACAACGGTCGGAGCACTCCTGAACCTATAAATCCGGAAATATCTCTTTCACTCGCAACAATATCGAAGCCTTAAGACATCGAGCTTTGTGATATATGTGGGAGGGTCGTCCGTGGTGCTGATTCCAGGTGCCATTGCTGATTGCCAAGACCTGCAAAGGTAGGCAAGCATGGTGGGGCGAGAGGGGGGGGGCGCATGAGCGGTGGCGGTTGAGTGACCTTGGTGTGCCGGGATGGCACGTACGAAGTGTTGGCAGCAGGCGATGGCGATGGCAATGGCGGTAGCAATGGAAAACGAGTGCCAGTGACGAGGGCTGGGCCTCAGCGGGAGACAGCGACTGTGGGCATGACACGACAGCCACATGGTGTGAAGGGTCCCGTGGAGCCCCGACAGGAGCATCCTGCATGTCCAGCGGTGTCCACACTGAACTGGCTGCAGGAAAGGTGCAGCTCAACACAGGAGTGAAGCAGAGCGAAGACACGTAGAAGAGGGAGGATGGGTTGATAGGAGCGGCTCTGCAGAGAGGCATCATACGGTAATGAGCAGCCAATTCAGTGGAGGCGGTAGCAGTGCGGCGGCGTAACTCCACGTTATGAGTGTGTAGTCCGTCGATCTGCTTGCGGACGTCTGATAAATCAGAGAGGCGAGCCGTAATATATTCGAGAAGAGAAGCACATGTGGAAAGCTTGGCCAAGGATGCAGACAGCAGACATGCTGACCCCGTTCAAGCACAGAACAGTAGAACCAGATGTGTGGCGGAACGTAACAGCCTGTAGGCCCAACAAAAGTTCGTAATGGTGTAGAAAGCCCAACCTTATCGCAGGTTCGTCCACGTCGACGACACAGGAAATGTTGTGCCCGGGAACTGACGAAGCGACATCTTGATGGAGCTGAAGTCTGTGATATGAGAGTGATTCGCAGTGATCAGTCTGAGGTTCGTAGGAGAAAACGTGTTGCCTGCATGCTTGGCCGGGAAAATGCTGACATTTGCGCCAGTGTCGACGAGAAAGCACGTGCCCGATGACAAGTCCATGACGTAGTGGCGTCGCGCCATTGGTGCGGCGTCAGAAGGTAGACACTGTTGATGATCATGGCAGGATGTGGTGCCTAAACATGTTAGCCAAAGTCGTTTGGGTACGCATCAGGCTCGCAGCAGTTGCGAGCAGCGTCCCCATAGGTTGCATGGTACCAGAAAAGCGGTTAATCTTGGAGGCGAGGCGTTGCGGTGTGAGCAGGGGATGCAGCTGGCTGCAGCACAGCTAGAGAAGGCTCGGGCTGCTGCTCAGGCAAGGTCGGCTGCTGTCGGGAGGGCACAGGCTCCTGTAGGCTGATAGAAGGCAGCTCCTGGCAGGTCGCTGAGCTGCTGAGGCATGTGAGCTGGCCTGTACAAGCGGAGCATGAAACCTGCAAAGCAGGGGTGCCAACTGAATGTGAAGGCAATGTCATCCATGACAGGCGGTTTTGGTGACGAATGATTGCATAGGCCCGATCGGCCATGCGTAGGCGGACCTCCAGAGGGTCTGAGACATGCGACAGCAGGTGAAGCTGTAAGTCTGAAGCAAATTTGACCATCTACAGAGTCCACTGGGCAGACGAAACGTGCGTCATCGTCCGAGATCCCATGTATATTCTTGTAGATTGTCCGCCAGGGAGAACCAAGTCTTAGGGTAGTCCTTTTGCAAATGCAGGGAGCTTAGGGAATCTACCGGGTAACACATGTTGATGTAGCACAGGCAGGCAAATATCCATGTCGGCTGTTGTGGGAGCTCCGACGCCAGGAGTGCAGTAGCAGTGGGCGATGCGACGCCTGAGGTCTGCGTGCGGGAGCGGCCGCAAGCAGCACACGAAGAGCAGTGGACCGGCGCAACCGACGGCACAATATGTCCCAACTGCAGGCCCGGAGGCACGTTCGGCGCGGGTGTCGTTCCAACAGCGGGGAGAAGGTGGTCGCGATACAGCCAAGGAGGGCCTGATCTCGAAACCAGCGCGCGACAAACGGCCGGTGTCGTTACGAGAGCAGGCGGAAAGCGATCTTGATGGGACCACGGAGCGATGGTGGCAGCAACTGGCACGGCGGAGGCGACTGGTGTCGCCAAGATGGCGTTCGGGTGGAGGGGGGCGGCTGCAATGAAGTCAGGCAAATAAGAATGTGAGATCCCAATGCGTATGAGTGTTCGAGGTACAGTTCTCGAACTGCGTCTGCACATCAAACCAAGCAGAAGGCGACTGCTTAACCGGAGGATGAAAGACAATGTCCACACGATTATACACTCCTGGAAATTGAAATAAGAACACCGTGAATTCAGTGTCCCAGGAAGGCGAAACTTTATTGACACATTCCTGGGGTCGGATACATCACATGATCACACTGACAGAACCACAGGCACATAGACACAGCCAACAGAGCATGCACAATGTCGGCACTAGTACAGTGTATATCCACCTTTCGCAGCAATGCAGGCTGCTATTCTCCCATGGAGACGATCGTAGAGATGCTGGATGTAGTCCTGTGGAACAGCTTGCCATGCCATTTCCACCTGGCGCCTCAGTTGGACCAGCGTTCGTGCTTTCGTGCTGGACGTGCAGACCGCGTGAGACGACGCTTCATCCAGTCCCAAACATGCTCAATGGGGGACAGATCCGGAGATCTTGCTGGCCAGGGTAGTTGACTTACACCTTCTAGAGCACGTTGGGTGGCACGGGACACATGCGGACGTGCATTGTCCTGTTGGAACAGCAACTTCCCTTGCCGGTCTAGGAATGGTAGAACGATGGGTTCGATGACGGTTTGGATGTACCGTGCACTATTCAGTGTCCCGTCGACGATCACCAGAGGTGTACGGCCAGTGTAGGACATCGCTCCCTACACCATGATGCCGGGTGTTGGCACTGTGTGCCTCGGTCGTATGCAGTCCTGATTGTGGCGATTACTTGCACGGCGCCAAACACGCATACGACCATCATTAGCACCAAGGCAGAAGCGACTCTCATCGCTGAAGACGGTTGCGAATGGTCCTCGCCGATACCCCAGGAGCAACAGTGTCCCTAATTTGCTGGGAAGTGGCGGTGCGGTCCCCTACGGCACTGCGTAGAATCCTACGGTCTTGGCGTGCATCCGTGCGTCGCTGCGGTCCGGTCCCAGGTCGACGGGCACGTGCACCTTCCGCCGACCACTGGCGACAACATCGATGGACTGTGGAGACCTCACGCCCCACGTGTTGAGCAATTCGGCGGTACGCCCACCCGGCCTCCCGCATGCCCACTATACGCCCTCGCTCAAAGTCCGTCAACTGCACATACGGTTCACGTCCACACTGTCGCGGCATGCTACCAGTGTTAAAGACTGCGATGGAGCTCCGTATGCCACGGCAAACTGGCTGACACTGACGGCGTTGGTGCACAAATGCTGCGCAGCTAGCGCCATTCGACGGCCAACACCGCGGTTCCTTGTGTGTCTGCTATGCCGTGCGTGTGATCATTGGTTGTACAGCCCTCTCGCAGTGTCCGGAGCAAGTATGATGGGTCTGACACACCGGTGTCAATGTGTTCTTTTTTCCATTTCCAGGAGTGTAGTTCACGATGTCGGTGAGCGGCGTGCGCTGTCGGGGCAGCAGGGCTTGCTGAGTAGTAACGTTTGATGTTGGCCATGTTGGGCCGGCAATGGTTAAGTGGCCACTGACATGGCAGGGGCCAGTAAATTGTTCACTTTTAACGAACTGCACATTAGGAACACTATTAAAAAAGCAAACATAATTCCTAGTGTGCGATGCACTAGCACAAAACGACACTAGTAAATCCATTGTTCTTAAGTCAATGTGGGCCGGCACACGGAGTCCGTTACTGATGAAAATAAGCACAAAATAACTCCAGAACGCACAACGTTGAAGTCGGGGTAACCACTGCGGGTTTTATGTGGCGTTGAACCGTCCTTGTCTTTGTGTTCTAGCGCTATGTTCCACAGTCATCTTTCTGTATCTTCTCTATTAAGTGACGAAATAAATGTCGTTTCGAGCCGACCGCTGTGACCGAGCGGTCCTAGGCGCTTCAGTCCGGAACCACGCTACTGCTACGGTCGCAGGTTCGAATTCTGCCTCGGGCATGGATGTGTGTGATGTCGTTTGGTTAGTACAGTTTATTTAATTCTAAGTCTAGGAGACTGATGACCTCAGATGTTAAGTTCCACAGTGCTTAGAGCCATTTGAACCATTTTTTGTCGTTTCGATCCTAAAAGTGTGTTATTACATTTCAACGCCACATAAAACCGACACCTCCCTAACCAGTGGTAACTCGTTTCGGTACGTCGGTCAAAGGTGTGTTCTTTTACTTGAACACTTCGAAGCCATTGGAGGGGTAGTAAACTACTTCGATAGTGCACAGGCTTTGGCAGTTTTCCAATGCAAGGAAGCTTTTAATGATTCCGGTATTGCTGTGGTTAGCAATCACTTTACCAGTATGAATAAAATATTCTCGGACTTCTTGCCGCGTCAAATCTTGGTAAAACCTCGAGCTTTGGACGATATTCACCACCATCGCCATCGTCAGGAAACTGACTGGCTAAACAGCAGCTGTGATAGACCTCATGTAGCCCCAGGACGGCTTGTGATTGGACGGCTCCTGATTGGACGGCGAATACGTCACGGTGTCACAGATGTTGTCGACGCCTGCACTGGTGGCGCCATCGCTCCCGAAGTATCGAAGACCCGCGGCGAATCTCTCTGACGCTTCTCCATATCGAGCGCTCGCTTCCATGCACCACCAAGATTGTAACCTTTGTCACAATTAAAATTGTTATCGCACATTCTAATTTCTATCGCCTCTTTAATTACCGAGTCCCAGTATGTGGAGGCCTGAGACAGAACTTTTGTTTTATCGAACAAAATTTTATGTTTCCTAGTGAGGCTATGCTCCGAAATTGCCGATTTTTCCAGCTCCCTATTTTTAATGTGACGTTGATGTTCTGTGCAGCGATCGGAAATGGTCCAGACTAACTGACCGATGTAACTACTTCCACATTTCACAAGGAATTTTGTAAATACCAGGAATCCTGCGACCGAGGCAGTCCTTCACAGGACGCAACATCCCCTTAATTTTCCTTGGAGGTCGAAAGATCGGTCTTAAATCTCGTCTACGGAGGATCCTGCCTATTTTACTGGAAATAGAACCGAAGAAAGGAAGAAACACGCTAGGTTGTTCATCATGCGAATAATCATTATTTTCACGTTTCTTTCTCTTGCAGAACGCTGACTTTACATCCCGTGAGCCATAGCCGTTCCTACGAAACACGTATTTAAGGTGATTAATTTCAGAATTTAAATGGTCTTTGTCAGACACAGTTCTTGCTCTATATATCAATGTAGTTAGAATGGCTTTCTTCTGAGCTGGATGATGGAAACTCTTTGCGTCGAGATATAGATCGGTGTGCGTTGGTTTGCGGTGCACAGAATGGTCAAGCCGCCCATCTGCTTTTCTTTGCACCAGTACATCTAGAAACGGCAGTTTTCCCTCTCTCTCTATCTCGGCAGTGAACTGAATATTCGGGTGCACACTATTCATATGTTCCAGAAAATTCTCGAGAGCTCCTGCGCCATGCGGCCAAACCAATAACGTATCATCCACATAACGATAAAAAATAGATGGACGGAGTGGAGCCGAATTTAGTGCACGCTCCTCAAATTGTTCCATGAAATAGTTAGCCAATACAGGGGATAACGGAGAACCCATGGCCATTCCATCCCTCATTTCATAAACTGCCCCGCCATACAGAAAGTAGGTGGTCGTCATGACATGTCGAAACAACTGTACAGTTTCCGGAGGAAAGTGTTCTGTCAGAAATTGCAATGTGTCCTCAATAGGAACCTTGGTAAAAAGCGAGACCACATCTAGGCTAACTAAAATATCATTTGGACCAACTCTAATCTGTATGATTTTCTCAGTAAGCATTTGAGAGTTTTTGATGTGGTGTTCACAATGGCCAACTATGGGAGTCATTAAATTAGCCAAGAATTTCTCTAGCTTGTATGTAGAAGATCCAATGGCACTAATGATGTGTCTTAAAGGGACATTATCTTTATGGATCTTAGGTAATCCGTAAAGCCTTGGAGGCCTAGGGGCTCGAACTGTAGGATTTTTTATGACATCTTCTGGAAGACTAGAATTTTTCAAGAGCTCCGTTGTTTTTCTGCTATAACACAGAGTTGGATCCCGTTTCAAACATTTATAAGTGCTATCCTCCAATAAAGATGCTATTTTGCTATGATAATCTTTAGCATCAAGAACCACTGTGGCCTTACCCTTATCTGCTGGCAGAACAACAAGATCTTCGTCCCTCTGTAACGCACGGAGACCATCTCTTTCTTCACTACCAATATTAGATTTGAGAGGCTTGGCTGAGGCTAAAATGCGACTGGTGGTAAGTCTTCCCTCGTCGGCGTGAAAGATGTCGAACAGCCTGTTCCACTCCACTAATAAAATCCACGATAGGAACAGAGCGTGGTGTAGGAGCAAAATTCAGTCCTTTATTAAGGGCCGAAATAGTTCCTTCGCCCAAATTCTTGCTTGACAAGTTGACGACAGTGCATGCTGGTTCATGAGATGAACCCAATCTTTCCGTGCCTGCAAGCCGCTCAAATTTCTTAGTTTGTTTAGCCGTTGTATTGCTATAATGAGCTCTTTGATGAGCTGTCGTCGACATATCGACCCACTCCCTATCTAAAGCTGAGAGGACTGCAGACAAATGGAGATGGCAGTTATACAAACAGCGAGCATTAGTATCTAGTTCATACCTGGTGTGTCGTATCCTTTCTCTGACGATCGCCTTGCTGGTTATCCGTAAAATCTTTCTCACTCCTGCCGACCTTATGTGATGTTTAACCACAGCAAACTTGGGTATGATCTCCCTATCCCGACATCGTTGCAGAAATGCCAAATTACTGCGCAGCTGAGCCTATTTCCTGTACATATCGATTGTTCTGCTGCGACACTCGCATTGCATCCACTTGTTACCATCAACAACAGCAAAGATGGAACAATTCATGAAAAACGATATGCGCTCCCATTTTGCAAATTTTTAGAAAAAATCTCCACAGAGGTCCCCCTCCTAACCTCCATCAGAAAGTAATCAGAAAATGGTATCAACGTTCTAAATGTACCGATTTTTCGCATTGCCGGCGCTCTTACTCGTGATTGGTGTGCACGGGCTCGACATTCAGATATAATGCACGTAGTAACTACCAGGTTTTTTTATTATTAGATACTGAATATTTCGACACTTTTCATGCAATTTTTAAGTATTTTTATGCATTTTGCATTCATATTTTAAGGTTTTTATGATGCATATAATTTGGTCTCTGGTCACAACTATCAGTCAGCCAGAGTATTGCACCTGCCGATATATTCAAATCAACATCGTTACGGTACTTCTCATTCAAAATATGAGATAAATGTGGAGTGATGAACAGAAAAGAAACAGAAAACAAAACTGGATTATATTATGTAAAACATTACGTTTTTCCACTGTACTGGACTACTAAAACTGTTACGGAACTACATTCTAAAATCATAAATCAGACGTAGTAGACCCTTAAGCATATGTAAAAAATACAAGAGTTGATCAAGGGAAATGTAGTCAGAAGTGAAGATAATGAGGATCATAGCGTTTTTGTGTGGGAAATGAAGGATTACAGAGTCAAAATACGCAAGACTGCCTCTGCTTAGCATAAGACAAATGTGGGGAGCAGTTGCATACTCTCTGAGCAAGATTAACGAGCTCGAAACTTCTGGAACAGTAAATCAATTTATAAACTGGCGACTGGAGCTCAAGTGCGCCTCAGCAGGCATTCGCAACCGAGTTTAGTTGCCAGAAAGTGCCACCTGCTTCTTAGTACAAGTTCACGACAGGGAGACTCCGTCTGCTGTCAGTCTCTTGGCACCCTTTGTTCATAAAACGTGTCCTTATACTTGCGCAAGTGCGTCACTCCAAGGAGCTTTCATTGTACTTAGGTACAGAAGTACAATTGAACGCATCCCATAAAACGTGAAATGTAAAAACTTTTGACTACAGAGATACTGCCTCACAAGTGCAGTCAACCTGACAAGGAACAATACTGAAATAACTATAAAATATTGATATCATGAGTAGTTCAAAGAAATTTCAAAGAAACTGTTACCAGAGTGAATATTGCCAAATCAGAGAAATACTGAAATACATTGGCTGATAAGAAAGTAAAGCACCTAGTAGACATGGTCAGATATCGATGTATCTTCATATGCGCACACTCCATCAGCAGATGTGTAAATTATCAGATAGAGTTGCAGTTCTCGGTGACAAGTAAAACGGACACCAGAGTGAATTAGTGTAGTTCGTTCTTACTGTTAGTGTCGTTACTAGGGCTGCCAAGGTAGTAAGAAGTATGAACGTCGTCAGATGTTGAGTGATTACTGTGAAGGGCGTGGAGGAGCCGCACACGTGTGAGATGGCGTTATCAGCAACTGGCAGAGTTTGGAATGGACCACATTGTGGGCTCCATATGGTCGACAGGTAGATTTTGGACTGCATGTGAACATGAGGGTAGACATACTCGTCGTCAAGGATCCGGCTAATGAATTCCCTGCAATTTTCTCTATCATTCCGCACCATTGGTTGGGGACTATCACAGCCGGACTAGGGGATTATCATCCCTGCCGTTACCACCACAACACAGTCGGTTGCGTTTGGAGTGGTGCCTATCCCCGAGACATTGACTGCTGATGAATGGCTTCCCGAACTGTGTCCAGTATTGAATCGCAGGTCTCCACTACCCCAGGTGACCACTGTCGGTGAGTGTGATGGTGACCTGGGCAGAGGTCCCTTTCTTGCATTATTTTGGAGAAGCATAACGGTGTTACTCCTGGAGCCATGGGGTGGGGATACATCGAGTATGATTTCAGGTAATGACTGGTAGTGATTCAGGGGATTCTAACGTTACAAGTTGTAGATTATGGACATCCAGCGCCCTCATGTGTTACCTCTCATGCAACAGTATCATGGTAGCATTATTGTAAGGAGGCAGCACTTGTCCACACATAGTACATGTCTCTCTCAACTGTGTGTGTCATATTGAGGTACTCCTATCCCCAGCAAGGTCCCCAAATCTGTCCCCGATAGAACATGTGTGGGACCAACACTGACAACCACTCCGTCCCAGTGTGTAGGATGTCAAGAATATTTTACGACAATTGTGACCAACTTGCCTCGGAAGAGGATACAAAGGCTTTTGACCCGCTTCCCATCCGTATCAATGGATGGACCCAGTGTAAAGGTGATGCACTGTCATTCTGATAAGTGGGCTCATACAGTCAAATTCCTTATAAATATGACTCGATTCTGCAATCGCTACAATAGTTTCACAAACTTTTTTTTTTTTTTTTTGTAATCGCTGGGGCAGTATTACGGTTAAATCTAATTAAAAGTTTCAATGAAACAATTTTCAGAACAAAGAGATAGATGTCATCCTTCCCATGCTCCATATGTGTATAAAACTTAGTACATGTTACAGTATGTATCCTCTCCTACGAGTTACATAGTAATTCGCAGAGAATACTTGTATTCAGATGTAGCTAAAGACTACATGTAAGATAATTAGTCATCTGAAGTTCCATCGATCATATTTTCCATAACTTGAAATGATGTAGAACGTGTGTGTAGCTTTAATTCTATTAAAGCCTGCCTCTTCTCCAGACGTAAACCCCATCGCGCACGTCTCGGATGTTCTCGGTCGACGTATCGCTGCACGTCTTCACACCCCTATGACACTTCAGGAACTCCGATAGACACTGGTGCAAGAATGGGAGGCTATACCCCAGCAGCTGCTCGACCACCTGATCCAGAGTATGCCAACCCGTTGTGCGGCCTGTGTACGTGTGCATGATGACCGTATCTCATATTGATGTCAGGTTACATGCGCAGGAAACAGTGGCGTTTTGTAGCACGTGTGTTTCGGGACGGTTTTCTCAACTTATCACCAATACCGTAGACTTACAGATCTATGCCGTGTGTGGTCCCTATGTGACTATGCTATTAGCGCCAGTTTTGTGAAGTGCCACGTTGTGTGGCACAACATTCTGCAATTATCCTTAATTTATGAGCTTGAGTGTAGCTGAGTTCTAACGAGATCGTGTAACAGGTCTGCGACAAACTGGGTGTTCCTTCCGCTATACTGCAGAAAGACTTGGCAGTAATGTAGTGACAAGAATGAGAATTTCACTCTGCAGCGGAGTGTGCGCTGATATGACACTTCCTGGCAGATTAAAACTTTGTGCCGGCCCAAGACTCGAACTCGGGACCTTCGCCTTTGGGGGCAAGTGTTCTACCAACTGGCCTACCCAAGCACGACTCAGGACCCGTCCTCACAATTTGATCACGGGAGACGAGGTACTGGCGGAGGTAAAATTATGAGGAGTGGTCGTGAGTCGTGCTTGGGTAGCTCAGTTGGTAGAGCACTTGCCCGCGAAAGGCAAAGGTCCCGAGTTCGAGTCCAGGTCTGGCACATAGTTTTAATCTGCTAGGAAGCTTCATTGATACATGTTGACCATTTTTGCTTTTCGCTGTTATTGGTCTTATTTAAGTGCGGTTCATAGATGTAAAAGTAATTTAAGGCCTGCCCTAGGGTCTGTTGGAAGTATGTTGTTCCTGTTGTATATTAATGACCTAGCAGACATTACTAACAGTAACCTCAGACTTCTTGGAGATATTAAAGTTCTCTATAACTACAATCTGAAAATAGTAGCACAAATATCCGGTCAGTATTTGATAAAGTTGCGCAAAGATTAGCAGCTAGATTTAGTTGATCACTACTGTGCACAACACAAAACCAGAAATCGTAGTATCCCTCTAGCACATTTTCAGTGGTACAATTACACAGGCTCAGTAGTATGTAAATCAGATGACAGACTTCGATTCATCGGTAAGATATCGGGAAAATGCAATCCGACTAAAATGGAGACTCTTTACAAAACACTCGTATAGCCCGTTGCAAAATACATTGCGTGGGAAGCGTACCAAACAGGACCAATACAGGATATCGAACTTAAACCAAGAAGAGCAGAACAAATGGTTGCATTTTTTAATTTTTTATTCTTGTTGTTATTATCAGCAGATAGGAGAATACAGTGGGGACGCTGAAAAGCCTGCACTGGCAGACTTATAGACGCAAGCTATCGTGTGAAAGCATTATTACGAAGTTCCAGGAAGCTACTTTAAGTGAGGAACCTAAGGAAAATAGTATAATTCCCTACGTCTCGCTTCTGTAAGGACTATGAAGGCAAGATTAAACCAACTAGACCGCGCACCGAGGCATTTAAACAATGATTCTATTCACGCGTAATACGCGTATGGAACGGAAAGAAACTTTAATAAGTGATAAAATGGTAAGTGCCTTCTGCAATGTACTTCATCGTGGTTTGTCGAGAATGGTTCCTTAGGGCTAAATTAAGGAGCAAATCTCCTTGCTCATGGAACGAGTCAGTACATGAAATAACATAAATAAAATAAAATGTAGAAGGATCCTGTGCAGATGACAATGTGTGACTATATATTACCATAATCATCAACATAACAAGAATTAAGTTAGTTTTGTTTCCAGAACCTTCCCGATACAATAGAAGGAGTGACCCATGAGGAAGTTCTTCAGTTTATATTTTAATGTGCTACATTTACTGCTAGGATTTTTTAATGCTTGTGGTAAGTCACTGAAGCGGATCAATGCTGCAAGATTTTCTGCTCATGAGTCAAGGTGGTGCGATCCAAATGTAGATTGGATTTTTGCCTAGTATTAACGGAATGGAAGTTATCGATTCTTGCGAATAACCTTATATTTTTGACAATAAACAACATAAAAGAAAATAAATATTGTGAGGCCAGTGTTAGAATTTCCAAACTCCTGAACAGGGTTCGACAAAGAGTTTCGTGAACTTACATGTTGCTCCAACCGCACCCTTCTTAGACATAAATACCCTGAATAAAATGGCGTATGTCATAAGCTAATGAAAATAAGCGAAGCAGACTAATTTTCGTGCTGGGCTTTCATTTATTCTATAAACTGTTCTAATGGTAAACACAGAAGAGTTCAATTTTTGAACAAGACCGTTCGATTCCCGGCGGGGTCAGGGATTTTCTCTGCCTCGTGATGGCTGGGTGTTGTGTGTTGACCTTAGGTTAGTTAGGTTTAAGTAGTTCTAAGTTCTAGGGGACTGATGACCATAGTTGTTAAGTCCCATAGTGCTCAGAGCCATTTGAACCATTTTTTTGAACAAGACCTACGAAACGTACCTACGAAACTTAATCGTTCTGGCTCACTAATCATTTGTCCAATATGTGTTATGAAAACGTCAGTTTTGGATGAAATGTGTATCAAAGACTGTAATAGCTCAGTCTTGCTGTGATTTATTTTCTACAAGCTGTAATTTACGTCTTGAACTGCAGTGTATAATACATTGCTGATGTTGCACTCAGCATCCTTCGCTACTCATCTAGTGTCATCAGCAAACAGAAATATCTTAGAATCACCTATCATATTAGAAAATATATCAATATTATGAAAATTGCTACCCACTATATAACGGAGACGCTGAGCAGCATATAGGCACAACAAGAAGACGGTCACAAATAAGGTTTCGACCAACGAGGTCTTTGGCGAAAATTGACGACACGAACATACTCTCTCTCACTCTCTCTCTCTTTCTCGCACACACACACACACACACACACACACACACACACACACACACACACACACAAACACGCACGCAAACGCAATTGTCACACACGATTACAAAGTGTGACTTTAGCTGCCAGAGACTGCAGTTATATAGGTGTGAGTTGCGTTTACTGTGTGTGTGTGTGTGTGTGTGTGTGTGTGTGTGTGTGTGTGTGTGTGTGGTCTATTTTCGACACAGGCCTAGCCGTTTTGGGACAATCTTTTTATTGTGCCTATCTGCATCTCGGCATCATCGCTTTTTGGTGAGCAGCAACTTTCCTTTTTACAATACTGTTACATTCCATCCTGTATTTTCCGCAATTAGAAGCTATATCAATCATACATGTAAGAAACAGTGGTGGTCCCAGCACTGACCCCCAAGGGCGCCCCTCCCCCTCCTCCCAGTTAATTATGCCCCAATTAAACAACTCACAGCCTTTCTCATTACTGTGGAGAATGACATTTTGCTGTCTGTTTGCAATCGACTGCTACGGTCGCAGGTTCGAATCCTGCCTCGGGCATGGATGTGTGTGATGTCCTTAGGTTAGTTAGGTTTAAGTAGTTCTAAGTTCTAGGGGACTAATGACCACAGCAGTTGAGTCCAATAGTGCTCAGAGCCATTTGAACCATTTGCAATCGACATAATCAAATGCCTTAGTTGACTCTAAGAAGATGCCTAGCAAGCCTGCAGGCTTTTGTGGATAGAAACTTCTGGTTTGTTAGGTCACATGTCTTCTATGCGACCGACGTTTCGAACTCTCTGCTGGGATCTTCTTCAGGATCTTGAAGTGTCCTCAGTCAAATGAACATTGTCAAAGACCAGTGTAGCGTTCTCTTAAAAGAGGGGAATTTCCCTGCGCTTATGCTGGAGAGATGGTGTTATTGGGTAAAATATCCATAGCGACCTTTGGTGAGCTGTCATCGGCATTAGCAGGAGAAACTTTACTTACTATCGAATGACGACGCCCCACCTATGGTTGCCACAAGATTTTTACTCAATGACGCCTCTTCTCCAGCTTAATAGTGGGAAATCTCCTCTTTTTTTAAGAGAAAGCGACACTGGGTTTTGAAAGTGTTCAGTTAAGAAGATCCCAGCAGAGAGGTCTAAACGTCGATTGCGTTGAACATTTTATCTTCAACATGCCTAGTGTTCGCAACTTTCTGTTTCATCTGTCCAGTGCCCCATCGGGAAAAAAGGATATTCCGTCATGCAAATGCACATACAATATCTCTTCTGTAGAGGAAAACAATTACATCATAGATAATCTGAATTTGTCTTTAAGACTGGTCTCATTTTCTTGTGATAATCAATGTGACTAAATATATTTATTAATGTATATTTTGTTAAATTCTGTGCAAAAGTGTTAAGTTATGGTGTTGGAGGGTATTTTTGTTCCTAGATTTATGTTTATGATTTCTGCTGTCACTTCCAAATTATAGGTGATGCATCACGACAAGCTTTGTAAGACAGCAAATGCATTAAGAGGCCGTTATTAGAATGTGCAGTTTTTAGACCGATGCCTACATAAGGTTCGAGAATAGATGGCAGATATTGTCTTCGAAGCACGTTTCTATGCAAGTACACCCTACGACATATTTATCGTAAGGGTGCAGCAGAAAAGTAACACTTGGTTCATGGTCATGATAACCAACATGAGTGGTAGAAGTCGTGAACGTGAAACTTCTCCAAAACATTATACAGTATAAGCAGCTGAGGTCGAAACTTCGACCTCCACACATTGCTTGTCAAATGTGTCACTGGGACGTTGCACTCTACACATTGTATCATTTGAAAAGAGGCAAAACTGACACTCCTTGGACCATAGTTCTTACACCACACTAAGTGGTATCGTAGATCGATACCACCACAGCCCCACAGTTGGCAACAGAAACGACGTTTCCGACAGACGCTAACTGCAGCCGCTTGGAGACCTGATGGATCCAGTGACGCGCGCCCACTGGGCCACTCCTTCAGCATTGCCAACTACGAGAGCCCTCTGCAGCCTTGACGGAGGATGACCGGCACCAGTTACATGGCACACTCTCAGTCATAGTTTTCGACAGTCTTCAGTCTTGGTCAGTTGGCTGTACGCACTATAGGGCTTAACGGTTGAGGTTATCAGTCCCCTTGACTTAGAACTACTTAAACGTAACTAACCTAAGGACATGACACGCATCCGTGCCCAAGGCAAGATTCGAATTTGCGACCGGAGTAGCAGCGCGGTTCCGGACTGAACCGTATAGAACCGGTCTGCCACAGTGCCGGCAGTCTTAGTCAGTCTTCGCCAGTTCGCTCGTGTATTAGGAGTGGGAGCCTCACATAGCACGACACTTTTTAGTTTACTTCTTGTAATAGCTGGACTTATTGCTGTTTGTCCTTTTGTAAAGTTCTCCGCAATGCTTGGAGAAAGGTACAAGTTAAGTATAACTTCTGTTTACTGTATTTATGTGTTCGCTAATCATTTCTGCTTCTGTCTAGCTTCCCTACGTGAACATTTAATGCACCACTCTCCAGCCCACATCTCCTTATCGTTGTGTAGGACCTTGTACATAACATACTACATAGTGGCGAATGGTACAACCCCTCCTTGTAGCAGCAACGAATCGGTGAATTTCATTCACAATGGGGCAATGCCCACGCCCATACTCGACAGCTTCTTTCTGCCATTACGTCAGAAGTTGTTCTGAGCGAACGTTTGTTTTAGGATAGCTTACTGCATGTAATTTCGTGGGCTGACATCTAGCGGCCTAACCAGGAGTCACACGAGCATCTATCACTGCCTGCCGTGGGAAAGCTATTCAAGTAAGAACTGGAGGCGCACATTCACTACCTATAAGATCCTAAATAAATAATATCAAATATTATTCAATCATTTTCAAAATTGGTATACTACCTTTTGTTATTCAGGAGAAGATTGTATGAAAATTTAAACATTGTAACTATCATAGTTTCGGAGATAAAAAATTACTACAAAGTAGAAAAACTGACACTTAGGGAACTAAATTCAGTCAGGAAATATGATAGTTTATCTTTTGGTATAACTGGAAAACATAAACCGAACTCTCAGTGTGCAGAATTAATTAATTGAGATTTTCATACTAAAAATTTAATTATCTCTTGTTTTCGTAATATAAAAATCAGACAAAGCTATTATTTGTGTCTAATACGGTTGTGGGAGTAAATGTGAGTAAATGAGAATGTGTACGGGACATTCGTTTAATTTCAGTGTTGCGTTATATACCGTCTTAAGTAACCTGCAAGAGTTACACAAGCCTGTCATGGGAAATTGATCCAAGAGGATTTACACACTTTGCTGATGCCGTATTTCTAGGTGTGGTTGCTATTGTAAGAGAGCAGCCAGAAAGTCAGCTGGAGTAAAATCTGTATCTAAAGAATATTTCCATAATTATTGTCTTTTAGTTTTCGTTTATTAAACATTAATATTTGTATGTCAGATTGACGCAAATGCGTCTGTGTGTAAGGATTGGTGCAGGCCAGTTTTGGCGCGAATATGATCGTGAGCGAGCATTCTGATTGGCAGCGAGCATGGTAGCCATTGAGACGATTCCCACTCGTTACCTGATAATTATACTGGGAGTGAGGCTGGAAGAAGAAAGTCGCTTGCTAGCTTTGAACGCGGACAGTCATGATACTAGTGTCAGTCAAAAAAAATGTGTAACATGAAGAATTTCTTAGTGTTTGAGTTCTTGGTGAGCTAAGTCGATAGCATTTGCGGTTAAGAACTGCTTGCCGATATTTCAGAAATTTTGACAAAATCTGTTGGACAGATATTCACGTGTGAAATATTGGCCTTCATTGTCCATGCATGACGTGTTTCAGTATTTAGACACTGAGCATTTTTGGCGAGCAGCGTCTTTTTTAGAATTCCACAAGAAGGACCCAATGTAATAACTCAATTAGTGGTGAAATTAATGACTGTGAAAACGTTGTTTGATTCTGGTCGGGTTTGGACAGATTTCTGGTTGCTCTGCGTGTGAAATGTGTGTATGAGTTGTGAACTGAAAGAAAATAGCCAATAGTTTAAATGTGGACGGAATAGTACCTTTTTTGGCCTTCAAAAACAAAATAAACATTTTTTTGTGACAATTTCGGACATTATTTTCCAGAAGCCAATCCAATTTCTTACTGTCCGATAAAATTGAATGACAGTTTTGATACAGAACTTTCTTTCATAACTAGAGTTGCGCCCTCAGTAATTGTAGACATTAGATGGTGTTTTTTATCAACGCTGCTTTTACATTATCTTGTAAGTATCTACATCGCCGAGTGAAGGGACATGGAGTAGACGCCGTTCTGAGGTAGGTGAATTTTAATTTGCAGCCTGCACAGTCACAACGACATAACAAACAAAAAAAACACCCCGGCGCACCATCCTGCCACATCTCCACACCGATCCAGTTAACTGCATTATCATACAGCCAAGTTTCACTCAGACACTATTTAACATCAGCGGTGGACAGTGTCACGACCACTTCGTACCAACATTAGTCCACATACAGTGCTCCAAACCCACCAATGCACTCTTTTCACAGAATGACTCTTAATTGTTCTTGTGAACTTACTTGTATGTAGAGGTAAATATAAAGTTCTGCTTTCTGGCCCTAGAATGTTTAATATGGCTTGACCAACGGCTGTGTCCTCCTATGCCAATTGCGTCATTGGATGTGACATAGATGGTCGTCGTAGGGTTTCTTGGAACCGCTACCAATAGGTTGAGTAGCTCCTCAGGTGGCCTCATGAAGCTGAAAGCACCACGTCCCAATCCTCCCACCAAGGAAAAACACATGGCAGAATCGGAAACCGAACCCAGATCCTCCACATGGCAGTCAGCCACACTCATCACTCAGCCATTGGGGCTTTTTTGTCATGAATCTTCTGACTGGTTTTGATGTGGCCGGCCACGAATTCCTCTCCTGTGTTAACATCTTCATCTCAGAGTAGCAATTGCAACCTATGTCCTCAATTATTTGCTGGATGTATCCTAATCTCTGACTTCCTCTACAGTTTTTGTCCTCTGTAGCTCCCTATGGTACCATGAAAGTCATTCCCTCCTGTCTTAACAAGTGTCCTATCATCCTGTCCCTTCCCTTATTAGTGTTCTCCAAATATTCCTTACCTCTCCGATTCTGTGCTGAACCTCCTCATTCCTTACCTTACCAGTCCACCTACTTTTCAACATTCGTCTGTAGCACCACATTTCAAATCCTTCGATTCTCTTCAATTCCTGTTTCCCACAGTCCATGTTACACTAACATACAACTTATACAATGCTATACTCTAGAGTTTTCATCCTCAAATTAAGGCCGATATTTGATATTAGTAGACTTCTCTTGACCAGTGCTACTCTGCTTTTACGAATCGCATCATTGATATCCTTTCACCTTGATTGTTAAATCCACTCTTGAAACTTTCTTTTATTTCCTTCATTGCTTCCTCGATGTATAGATTGAACAGTAGGGGTGATAGGCTACTTCATTTTCATACACCCTTTTGATACGAGCACTTCGTTCTTGGTCGGCTACTCTTATTATTCCCTCTTTGCTATTGTACATATTGTATATGACCCGTCTCTCCCTATAGCTAACTCCTACTTTTTTTCAGAATTTGGAACATCTTGCACCATTTTACATTATCGAACGTATTTTCCAGGTCGACAAATTCTATGAAAGTGTCTTGATTTTTCTTTAGTCTTGCTTCCATTATTAACCGCAATGTCTCTCCTGCCTTTACCTTTCCTAAAGCCAAACTGATCGTCATCTAGCGCATCTTCAGTTTTCTTTTCCTTTCTTCTGTATATTATTCGTGGCATCTATTAAGGTGCATGAGCTTTTAAGCTGATTGTGCGATAATTCTCGCACTTGTCATCTATTGCCGTCTTCGGAATTCTGTGAATGATGCTTTTCCGAAAGTCAGATGGTATGCCTCCAGAGTCATATATTCTACACAACAACGTGAATAGTTTAATGAGTCACGGTTGCAAAATACTAACACGAATTCTTTACAGACGAATGGAAAAACTCGTAGAAGCCGATCTCGGGGAAGAACAGTTGGGGTTCGGTAAAATTGTTGGAACCCTCGAGGCAATACTAACCCTATGACTTATCTTAGAAGATAGGTGAAGGAAAGTCTAACTACCTTTCTACGGGTTGTAGACTTAGAGAAAGCTTTTGACAATGTTTACTGGGAAACGCTCTTTCAGATTTTTAAGGCGATAGGCGTCTAATACAGGGAGCGAAAGGCTATTTACAATTTGTACAGATTTCAGGTGGCAGTCATAAGAGTCGAGGGGCATGATGGGGAAGCAGTGGTTGCGAAGGGAGTGAGACAGGGTTGTAACCTATCCCCGATGTTATTCAATCTCTATAATGAGCAAGCGGTAAAGGAAACAAAAGAACAATTTGGAGTAAGAATTAAAATCCATGGAGTAGAAATAAAAACTTTGCTTTTACCGACGACATTGTAACTCTGTCAGAGACAGCACAGGACGTGTAAGAGCAGCTGAACGGAATGGACAGTGTCTTGAAAGGAGGATATAAGATGAACATCAACAAAAGCAAAACGAGGGTAATTGAATGTAGTCGAATTAAATCAGGTGATACTGAGGGTATTAGATTAGGAAATGAGACACTTTAAATAGTAAATGAGTTTTGTTATTTGGGGAGCAAAATAACTGATGATGAACGGAGCAGAGAAGATATAAAATGTGGACTGGTTATGGCAAGGAAAGCTTTTCTGACGAAGAGAAATTTGTTAACATCGAGTATGGATTTAAGTGTCAGGAAGTCTTTTCTGAAACTATTTGTATGGAGTGTAGCCATGTGTGGAAGTAAAACGTGGATGATAAACAGTTTAGACAAGAAGAGAATAGAAGCTTTCGAAATGTGGTGCTACAGAAGAATTCTGCAGATTCGATGGGTACATCACGTAACTTATGAGGAGGTACTGAAAAGAATTGGTGAAAAGAGGAATTCGTGGCACAGCTTGACAAGAAGAAGGGATCGGTTAATAGGACACGTTCTGCGGCGTCAAGGGATCAAACATTTAGTACTGGAGGAAAGCGGAGAGGGTAAAAATCGTAGAGGGGTGACCAAGAGATGAATAAGCTAAGCAGATTCGGAAGGACGTAAGGTGCAGTAGTTATTCGGAGACGAAGATGGTTGCGTAGATAGGGTAGTATGGAGAGCTGCATCAAACCACTCTCTGGACTGAAGACCACAACAACAAAGACTTGTTCCGTGACGGAGCTTCAGCTTCATTGGTCCTATAGAACGTAATAAAATATACCAAAGAATATGATTTTTCTTTATTTTTCTGTTGTTTTGCGCGGATCATTTTCCAGGAATTAATTAAGAAATTTAGTTTTTAGCATCTTTAATGTTGACTGTCAGTCCATCCACAGTTACCTTTAATGTTGTTATAATGATGAGAAAAATTGACCACAGTAAATACCTCATGCTAATAAAAGAAACCCTTTCATTCAAAAACCTCAGCAGAAAACAAGCCACTTACTGGAATTAATGACAAGGCACATGTGAATAACTCTCTACTAAAGCTAGCCAAAGACCACACATACACACAGACAAACGCACACTAGCGCACACACTTACACTCAAACATAACCCTTAACCGTAGACACCACAAAATATGTTCCGCTGTTCGCATCGCTACATATCACCAAACAGATCAACATAGTTGGAGATTGCGTATATGCGCCATCTTTTTAATTGCTTTTAGTGCTACAGGCAGAGAAATAACATCACCAGTATTACAGGAATAGCACAAATAGAGCAGTATCAACACAATAAGAAATGAAACATATACTGAGCAAAAACTGCGTAGGTCAGAAGAGTTTGAAGCTCACAAACGACAATAGCAGAATACATAAGTTGAGAGTGCTAAATACACACTAAAGTGTTTATGTCTTTCAGACCACTGATAATGCCTTAATAAACTGAAGCGGACCTCTTCTTGCAAAATAATTATTGCTTTTATTCACTTGCATACAGACCGTCCTAACATAAAAAATCGCTAATGTACGAACCTGATTCTTTTAGATGTAATTCCCAGACTCAACTACCTTCTGTAGCCTGAAGACAACATGGTTCTTTTCTTTCGGAGCCACAAATCAATTTTAGGACATCGCTTGCAAACACGCAGGTCTTAACGTACAAGGGCTTATTGCTTCGGCATGACGTTGATTGTTACAACGTAAATGTCCTATGTTTATGCAGAGAAGAGGAGACTCTGTCATGTCCTTGGGCAGATCCGCTGGATGACTGTCATATAAAGCAGGCTTTCATGACAAAAGCACCTCTAGAGCTGCATGGGCCCTCGTCTCCTCATGTAAACGCCTGTCCTAATACCCTCGGCGTGGCACCAAAAGCGCTGGGTGCTTCGTCTTCGTTAGTGCCAGTCGGCTGGTATCTGAGGGGCCGCCCTTCGTACAGGGACGACATCACCTCCTGCAGCCTCCATCCCAGCGGATTTCACTGATGGACACGATCCCAGACAGGATGCGCTTAATTTCCACTACTTTCTTCCCATGCAAACTTATAAATTTCCCCTATTTACTGCATTATTGGCCAACAACAGCTCGTAACACTTCATATCTCCTGATGGAATACTAGTTACCATCAACGTAGCTGCGAAAATTTATTGATTGCTTGTGTAAAAAAATATGTTGTACGCAGGATCATGTCGTTTTAATTAACAACTCGGAAAAAAAAGTTTTTTATGTCTGCAGTTCCGGTACACACTAAAACGCCAGCGCTACAGTATTGTATCACGAAATTTCGTTTTGACTACTCCAAGCGTGCTACGGTACTATGTGACCGATGTTTCAGTATGGTCATTGTGTACCAGGACTGCAAACATATTCCTGTAAATATTAATTTTCCAATTTCATTTTTTCGGGGTAATAATAAAAATACGAACAACATTTTCTCGCAAAAACCAAAATCTCTACCTCACAATGTAGTCGATGGAGATCAAGATTCCGACATGAATTATATGCAAGCAAATGGAAGTCGATCTCAGGGAGAATCTGCTTGTGATCGGGAGAAACGTAGGACCGTGCGAGCTCATATTGACCTTACAGCTTATCTTAAAAGATAGATTGAATTGCAAACCTACTTAAAAAGCTGCTGACAATGTTGATTGGAATGCACTCTTTGAAACTGAAGACAGCTGGGGTAAAGTACAAGGAGCGAGAAATTATCTATAGTTTGTACAGAAATCACAATGCAGTTATGAGAGTCGAGACATGAGGAACCATTGGTTGAGAAAGGACTGAGACAGCCTGGGTCCCCTATCATTCAGTGTGAGCACTGAGCCAGCAGTAATGATAACTAAGGAGAAATTAGGAAGCTGAGTTAAAATTTAGGGCAAAGAAACTAAAACTTCGCTATTTGCTGTGTTTATGACTTTATCAGAGATGGTGAAAGACTTGGAAGCGCAGTTGAACGGAGTGGATAGTGCCTTGGACAGAAAATATAAGATGAATATCAACAAAAATATCAACAAAATTGAAACAAGGGCAATGGAGTGAAGTCCAGTTAAATCAGATGACACTGATACAATTACATAAAGAAATTATACACTAATAGTAGTTGATGAATTTTCCTATTTGGGCAGCAAAATAAAGTGCGGACTGGTAAACAAGATGGTAAACGATTTAGACAAGAGGGGCATAGAAACATTCGGAGTGTAGTGCGACAAAAAAGAAAGATTAGATGGGTTGATCGGATAACTGACAAGACTTAATCTGAGACAGTAAGTAGCCGTCAGTTTTGTAATAGCAGTGTAGAAAGTAAAAATTGCAGAGGAAGATCAAAGCTTCATTATAGTAAGTAGGTTCAAATGCACAGACGAAAAGGCTTGCACAGGATATGCTACATTGGAGAGCTCCATCAAACCAGTGTTCGGACTAAAGATCAGAACAGAAACTAAGATTAATGAATTTGGCCTCTGGGATTCAAATTTTTTTTATTACTCTTTCGGAAGATATATATGCATATCCAACACTGCGTAGTGCTCGCTTACAACACTGATCTTTCCTTCAGTCGACGATACTTTACCAATCTCCAGCATTTTTACTCGTATTATGCAACAGATAAAGTGATGGGGAAATAGAATCGATGAGGAGGTGTTTCTAAATCAACTTTCTACGGCTTTGACACCGCATTAGTGGGTGTGCGATCAGGCGCGTTTACTTTACACAAAACCCCCAGCTGTTTAGTAATAATCTTATCCGCATCTTCTGAATCTCACTTTGTAAGTAATAGAATAAAGTTGAGTGTAAGAAGATCCATATATTTCAGTGTTATCCATTTTCGGGTCGTGGTCTATTGGTTGTTGTTACACTTTATCAGTACTTGTAGCGTCAACCTCCTTCAATCTTATTTAACCACAACACAATAACGTGCCCCGGGAGGTAAGGCTCTCATCGTCTGGGTATCAACACTCAGCAGTTTTGGCTCCAACTAAAAACTCTGAAAAAAAGCATGTGCAGAGTTCACAAAATAAAATAAAAAATCTAAATCACCATGACTAGTCTGCAATTCACACTTAAGTGTTTGTTTCATCGAACCACCTTCAAACTATTTCCATGCTGTTCCACTCCCGTACAGCGCGCGAGAAAAACGAACACTTAAATCTCTCCGCGCGAACTCTACTTTCTCTTATTTTATGACACTGATCCTTTCTCCCTGTGTATATGGACGCCAACAAAATAGTTTCGCATGCGGAGGAGAAAAATGGTGATTGAAAATTCGTAAAAAGATCTCACCGCAACGAAAGAGCCTTTATTTTAATGATTTCCATCCCATCTCACGTATCATATTCGTGATACTCTCCCCTCTGTTTCTGCAATAATATGCAACGAGCTGCCCTTCTTTGAAATTTCTCGATGTATTCCGTTTTTTGCAATTGGTTTCGATCTTCTGATGAATTTATTACGCAGTAAACGACAGCATCATCTGAAAACCATCTAAGGCGCGTTCTCGGATTGTCTCTTATATCATTTATGTAGATTACGAACAACAGAGGTCCTATAACCTTTTTATACTATCACGAGCAGAGGGGAGAGTATCACGGATATGATAAGCGACTTGGTTGCCAATCATTAATATCACATCTGTTTTACTCAATAACTTTTCATCAGTTAGTACGAACTGTGACTTTACTAACAGGAAATCACGAATCCAGCTGCACAACTGAGACAATACTCCGCAGGTAGACAATCTGATTAGAAACATCTTGTGAGGAACGGTGTCAAAAGCATTCTTGAAATCTTGAAATATGGAATTAATTTGAGATCCCCTGTCATTACCACTCATTACTTCGTGTGAATAGACAGATAGCTGTTTTTCGCAAGAACGATATTTAATGAACTTGTGCTGATTACATGTCTTTTGTGAAAGGAACCTAACTGGTACACAGTCTGGACCGAAAGATTTACCTTTATTGATTTCAGTTGCTTCGTCACGCCCAGGATAACGATTTCTAAGTTTCTCATGTCTGCAGCTGTTCTTGATTCGAATTCTGCAATATTTACTTCGTCTTCCTTGGTGAAGAAATTTCAGAAACCCATGTTTAGTGACCCTGCATTAGTGGTACTGTCATCGGTAACTTTGCCTTTGCTATCGGGTTGTGAAAGAAGTGATTGTGTCTTGTCACTGGTGTACTTTACATAGGACCAAAATCTGTTCAGACTTTCTGCCACATCTCAAGACAGAGTTTCAATGTGGAAGCTATCAAAAACATTTAGCATTGAAGTACACTTGAAATTCTATAAAACATCATAAATCTAAGAGATCTGACTTTCTCTTAACTATGACATGCTTTTTTTCGTTGATTCTGCAACAGGGTTCTGACATGTTTTGTCTGCCATGGAGGAGCAGTTCCGTTTCTTACTGATTTATGTGTTATAAATCTGTTTGTTGCTGTCGATACTATTCCATTTGATTAAAAGCAACATCTTGTCTAAACTTACATAATTTGAAAGGAGTGGAGGCTTTGGAAGGCGACAAACGAAAATAGCTTTCGACGAAAAGAAATACAATGTACTTAACGTGCAAATAAAGGACGACAGAAAGCGATTTTAACAGTTTGTTGGATTTACTTAATGCAGATGCATAATTGTAACTATTAAATACTTCGTTGATGAAATAGGGGTTGGTGATGCCAGAAGTCAGCATACAAATAGTGTCTTTCTAAATGAGGGGAAAGTATGTGGCCAATGATTCAGTCAGTACCGGCGCATACGTAATGGTACCTTGGACATATCAGCTGACAACTACGGCCGAAGATCCAGAGCCTAACGTCTTTTCATTACACTTTTTGATCAACGCAAATGAGTTGTTAGAGTTTGTAGATTGAGATATAGCCTATGTCCGGAGTGTTGACATAACCATGGTGACAGCATTATCTCTCGCAATTCACTGTTGAATTAACTATGATTTAGGTGGTTGACTGATGTGAATTATTACTGATCCGTATACTGTTCCAACTAGTCATCGAAAATGGTACCCAGTGAGACAAAAGAAACAGAGAGCTACATGTTCCTCTGCAATAAAAACCGTTTAGCTTTTTAATTCACTGTCACTGTCACCATTGCACTGCTTCAATAAATTTGTGTCCAAGATGTGATGCGAATCATTGTTTCGTCTGGCAACACATGACAACGTAGAAATTCACTGCAGATTACGTTTCAACTTTTCCGACACAATCTTCAAATGCCCTTTATCAAGAGCTTTTCGGGGGAAGGCAATAACCGTGGAGGAAACGCACAGCAATCCGTGTCATACGCAGAACAGCAATCAAAGTTTTATGTTATTGTTCATATAAAATGCATTCTGTCTCAGTAATCGGACGAACATTAAAACGTAAATCTTCCACCACATAATCACAAATTGTACTGTCCATTTCTTCAAAAGTACTTTCAGTCGGGTGTACGGAACGCTGCACGTGAGTTCAATTTTTGATCCGTTTGCTTTGTAATGAAAGGGTCCCTTGACAAAATTATCCTCTGTTTTCAGAAGATCTACTACATTTATGAATACGTCTTCGGGTAACGGCGGACTTAGACAAGATTTGCCTGTACTCCCTTTTCTCGCAAGTTCCTCTATTATTAAAGTGAAATAAATTTAATGAAATTATATGGGTTAGACTTCCACATCAGTCAAATCTGCTTGTCAGATGAATCTGCACAATCTAATTCCCTTACTAAAACCTTTCAGCGTGACAGGGGCTCCAGTTATCAAGGTAACGATAGTGAATCAATTGAAACAAACATTTTCTGTCACATCTTGTGAAAATGGATTCCGATTTACTGTGATTTCAGATTGCAAGATGCAACTTGTGCATTATTACCCTAGTCTGTTATGACACCTGTTAATCATAAAAGTTTTGCGTCAGCTATTAGGTAGTATTTAGCGTCTCAGTAACAAAAAATAAAATAAATGTAAATGAGGACAGACAGCAAAAATCAAACTTCGTACACACATTTTACAGTCATTATTAAAAGTGCCTGTTTCTATTCAAATCGGAACGTAGGCCTGTGCGCCACTGGAGGTAAGTATGTCTTAAAGAAAGTAGCTAGGATTGCAGATTGATGGAAAAGGCTTCCAATAACCTTGACAGTCGCCCTAATCTCGCAGCGGGTCTTCAAGGAAAATACACCTCGGAAAGTGGGAAATAAATTATTTAAACCAACGGCTATTACTAGGCTGTAGCGAAGATACGAGAGTAGCTTATCTGCAGGACGCAAAAGCAACAACAGACGAAGATATGTTTTCCACCCGAAACAGCGCCGACACTAAAGACATTTCTCATTGTGTATGTGATGATGATTATGCATAAGCAAAAGAAGGCGCACTAGTGCATAAGTACACCAACTGAATGCAAATAAAGGGCTGCAGAAATTGCATGGATTATGCAGGATCGTATTTTAAGTCATGTCGCCCCAAGTTTGGATACATCCAAGTCCGACAGTCTTACTCGGAGCCGATCTCGGTGTGACTTTATTCTCGAAGCGTGGTATTGCTAGAAGGTGACCCACTCAAGTGCTAGGAAATAAAGTACACATAAATACAGTTAAGAATATGGAACACTACCGCAAAAAGCCTTTGTAGATTGCAGACCTCAAGTGTCTTGCGCAGACAAAGCTATTTTCAATTCGTTATCAGAGTGCGTATAGTTTATAATAACACACATTTCAGCGTGAAAATTGTTGGCGCAACCGAAATCTTAGCAAGGCAATTAGAAACAAGTGCTAGTCACATTAGATATACAGAATGAAGAATTAGAACAGCAGTTCTTCCTTATCTCTGGATTGAGTACAAACATGCAATTGGGTATGAATTTTATAGTCAAAATACATTGAAGACTAGATTTCATAGAGCCTCACATGTAGATAAGGACAAATGGGAATGGCATTCTGACATCTTCGACAGATACGGAGGAAATGGAGGATGCCACAAAAGGTTAAAATTAACATTCGGATCGTCAACTTGTACGTATCAGGTATATATGATCAGGCTCGCGATGGCTCAACTCTAAATATGCAAGGTAGAATATGTGCAAGTGGAAACGTGAATGCGCCTACATTGCAATCGGTCTTACTGATACAACGTGGAGTCTTTTAGAAAGGACCAGGTGTGGTGAGTAATTTCGAATGTCACCTGAGGATAGAACATTAGAGAGCCAAGGTTTTCGGAAAGTCCTACCCTATCTTCTCTGCGAGAAAGAACGCAGCGGGAGATGGAGTGGATGTCAGGGAGGGGTGTAGTGGAGAAGGCTACGAGTAACCGTTGTAACGCTTTGGTTGCAGACGTGGTAGACTGTTTCTGAATGCCAGGACGTTACTGCTAGGTTCGAGCAACACGCAAGTATTACAGAAATGCTCCGGGGAACTCATGTGCGAATCAAGCGAAACTATATGGTTCCAATGACCTTTTCAA
This sequence comes from Schistocerca gregaria, assembly GCF_023897955.1. Taxonomy (NCBI): domain Eukaryota; kingdom Metazoa; phylum Arthropoda; class Insecta; order Orthoptera; family Acrididae; genus Schistocerca; species Schistocerca gregaria. The sequence goes on along the minus strand of NC_064921.1, from coordinate 920,822,665 downwards.
CTCTCTTCTATTATGTGTAAGTGAAGAATGAAGCGATAAATCAACATTTGTATCAATGCCGGAATTCGAGCCTGTTAGAGTTTGTGGGGAATTCCAAGTGGGCTCAGGGGTGAATGGAAATTTGGACAGAGGAGGGAGGCATGCTACGGTAGTCGGTGCAGTTGTGTACACCCAATGTGCCACGATGGCGTAGTTGCCTATGAGAGCCAGGTTCGAATACGAAGTTCGTAAAATTCACGTGAACAGTTATGATGCTAATGTATGAATGCATGATTTGGCGCCAATACGAATCAACAAAATCTTCTCTGGCTTCCAGCCGCGTCATGTGCTTCCGACCGAGCTCTCCTAGGCCACAGTTAAGTAGAGAATGACTGCCGTATCCCAGTGCCTTTTAACAGGCTATTTCTGATGGGTCACGCAGGAAAACCACCGCTGAAGAAGGGAGCAAGAAACCTGCCGGCTCCTGAAGAGAGAGATTGCAGCAGTGTTCAGACCCTAGCAAAAATACGATAGCTCAGAAAGCCTGTTAACAGTGATCTAGGGCTGAGAAAGCCTGGAGCGTGCAAGATACCACGTCATTGTGGTTGCTACTACGTCGACCAAACAATACGCATTGTGAAGCGACGTCGGGCGGAAACAGAGGGGTGCTTACGCCTACGCTATCTTGAAAAACAAGCCGTGGCAAAACACACTTTAGAAAATTCACACCGAATTTTTTTCAAAGAAATATCTGTCATTATAAGGACGAAGGGATTTTGTGATAGCGTTATAAAACAAGCGGTAAATTAAAAAATATCTGAAAACTCCCTCACCTAGGACTGCTGTTTGCAGCTCAGCACAATCTGGGACCCGGCGATCGCGCCGTTGAAGCGGGCGCAGCTGACGCGGACGAAAACATCACCATATTTGTCGAGGAAGAGAGCACCAGTGACGTCACAGCCAGCAGCATTACTATACATGGGCGTGACCGCGGCGACACGGCAGGTCATTTACCACTTGGAAGTGGCGAGGAGAGCTCGTTCTAATGCTCGTGGTATTTTAACCACCTAACTAGAAAAATGGCTCTGAGCACTATGGGACTTAACTTCTGAGGTCATCAGTCCCCTAGAACTTAGAACTACTTAAACATAACTAACCTAAGGACATCACACACATCCATGCCCGAGGCAGGATTCGAACCTGCGACCGTAGCGGTTGCACGGTTCCAGACTGTAGCGCCAAGAACCGCTCGGCCACTACGGCCGGCACCCCTAACTAGACTGGAAGCACTAGAAGATTCTGAAGTTATGATAGTATATTACCAAATTTCGGATAGATGAAAGCGATTGAATGTTTTCCCAGACCAAACAATAAAAAACACCTAAAACACATGTTTAGTGTCTTTTAATTTTCATGAAGGTGTGTATCGAGTGTAGTCTCAACTCTCAGTAAACTATTAAAAAAAAAAGTCTCTTGGTGTATCAACTGACAAACGCGAACAAACTTTCCTAAGGCTAAACACGAAATTAGTGAATAATAAGGTATTATATCATCCAGCATTGTCGTTATCGTTCTGGATGTCAACGAATCCATGTGGTTATGACTTTGTTGTGGAAATTCTTCACTTAAAAAGATAAAGGAAAGAAAACCCACAATACCGTCGCATTTGCAACTAGGACATGGACAGCAGTGTCAAAGAATTATTGATCTTCAGCACCCCTGCTAATAGTATTCCGTTTTCCAAAGTTTGAGTGTAAATTATTTCGGCACAAAATAATGGTCTTCACAGAGCTAAATGCGCTCAGATTTTTAAAGGAATGCGGATTAAGACATTCTCCTTTGACCCAATGGCTTCTGCACCGACAGGTACTTGATCAAATTCGATACTTAAAAGGCTGAGAAGCAGTAATAGCCGATGCATTGTCTCAGATGCCTGTTCTATGGCTATGAGCCGTAATGCACCTACGTTACGCTTTCACACGAGTAGATTCAAAGATTGAGCCTAAATCAGATTTGCCTTCATCGTTCAGCTGTTCTTATCTCCATATTTTACGCTTGTGATAATCCTGACGATAATACGGCCCTGTATTGAATCTACATATATCGTATTAATCGTAAACTTGATTAATGTCTTCAGGCGTGTGTATGTGAGTTACGCCTTATGTCTTATTAGTATCTCAATGTAGTAGTCCATTAGGTGCTCGGAGAATTACTGTGGATGGTAAAATACTAGACATTATTTTTTTTAAATCCATACATCATGATCAAAGACATCTCCAATAAACTTTCGTTGTGCTAATAACAAAGAACATAGCGTCTCCGATCGTGTCTGTATTGTTCGAGGTTAATCCCTGTGCTCTATTGTGTCTAGTTTTTGAACTTGCAATTCAAATTAGCCTTCTTATATTAGTTCTGATTTTAAAATCTTTCTGCTTTTGTCTTCCTGCATTTCATTAGGAAAGATGTTTCCTTGACACTTAATCAGTTAATCAGAATATTGCTTTTCGTGACGAATATGAGAATAGATAACTTTATAATATTCTCATAATAATTTGGTACAGCTGCATAATTTAACTACGAGAACGAACTGCGTTCACCTATAAAGGTCGTCCTAAAAGACCTGCTGCAAAAGTAATAAAGATGTTATTCGCTTTGTAATTTATTTTCTTGTTATTATTCGCAGAAAGAATTGCCCACAGATAAATCGGACATTGATTAACTAAGTCTGGAATGGTATGTTATCTATCCTCAGTAACTGTAGGAGTATATAATGAAATAATAAGCAACAAGTTCCACAAAAGAAAATTAATTTCTTTGTCGATTTCGGGCACTTAGTGCCCTTCTTCAGAAGGTTATACCTATCGTAATACTTGTGAGTGTCAGTAATAAAGTTCATAAAGCAAACTGCCATGGTCCTAAAAATATGCAGGAACGGGAAGTAATACAGTACTGAATCCATTAATACAATAAGAGCTCTTAGATGCCTACATGTCGTCCACAGTGTGTTATTGTATTAATGGATTCAGTATTGCATTACTTATTGCTCCTGCAAATTTTTTTAGCGTCATAGCATTTTGCTATATGCACTCTATTAGTGACACTCGCAAATAATGCGGTAAGTATAATCTACTGGAGAAGGGTGCTAAGTGCCCGAAACTGGTAGAGAAATTAAATTAAGCAACTGGTTGCTAATTATCTCATTATGTCTGGAATGCTGCACGATGACTCCAAAGTAAGTGAAGCGCTTCAGTAGGAAATGGAACCCTCTCTTTATCTACATCTATATCCGTATTCCTCAAGCTGTATTACGGTGTGTAGCGGAGGGTACTTTGTATACCACTGTCTCTTCCCCCTTTTCCCTTTCCTTTCAAGAATGGTTCACGAGAAAACGTTTGTTGGTAAACCTCCATGTGCAGTCGAACCCCTCTAATTTTACCTTCATGGCCTTTTCGCGAGATATGCGTAAGAGGAAGCATTACATTGTCTCACTCTTTGAGGAACTCTCTCTCTCGGAATTTTAACAGTATATCATATAGGGACGCTGAATACGCGTTCGGAATCTCTATTAACCTCATTAGATGTTATCGTACTTTTACAGTTATAAACTCGCCTCCCCCTGCCGGCGTTCAGCCTGTCTTCCGATATACATTCCAACATGAATTTAGAATTTCATTGTCTTAACATCCGGTTTCATCCACGTTTCTTTCACTGTTCTGCCATAAGGAATGCAATTCTCTTTAATTAATGGGGATAGTATTCTGAAATCAAAACGCCTCTTATCGGACCCGTGGAAGCATTTCTCTATCTTAAGAAACATTTATGTGCACACCAGACGTACTCTGGTACTCTAGTAGCCTCTTCCTCAATGTGATGCACGCCTGTCCTATTATGAGGGGGTCCTCCAGTTCTCCTCTCAATGGCGGAGGTCGAGAAATCCCAATCCAATATTGTCACAGAATCGCCCGAGACTCCTTGTGAAAGATCACATTTTTGTGTGCCAACCTCGGTCTTCTTTCAGTCAATACATGCTTCACACGATTCAACAGGGTCCAGTTATGGTTCTGCCTGTTTCCAGATAATATATGAAGATTACTTCTTGGGAATCCCAAACAACAGTGGTCATTATCTTAACAGACCGTATGTTGTTTGTCTTGTTTGGTGCACTTTCATCAGCCTTTATCCATTGTTTTGACTCTGATGTACATTTATGGATCCAGCTTTCCTTAACAGTGACAGATCGGCGCAAAAGGGCTTGCAGATTTCGATTAAACGTTGCCAGACCTTGTGTTGACACGATGTGCCAGGCGTTCTTTTCGTCGACTGTGAGCAATCGCGCACACCTTCCAATTTTCCATGCAGGATACTACGCCCTCACTCAACTGAGATGCCTACAGTCTCAGCAATCTCACAAATTTTTTTTCGGTGGTCTTTCAGTACCATATCATGGATTCTGTCAATGATTTCCTCTGTGGTGACCTCAACTGGACGGCCAGTCACGTTTAAATTAACGAACCCAAAAGTAAATGGTCTTCAATGGTGATGCAGAGTCCTCCTGAACTTCATCTAGTTCTATTTTTATCTGTTCTGCAGTCCAGCCCCTCAAATGAAAATGTTTAATAATAGAAAGGAACTCGTTTTCTCCATTCCCACTGACCAATTCACACGGCTGTCAACAATGGCCTGTGAACTGTACGTCGTTGAAATTCTTTATACGATCTTTGGAACAGTCTAGCTTACGAATCATGATGGCACAACAAAAATGTTCTATTCTTTTATAGAAATTTACCAGACTAGTCAAACTGCCCTCGGATGCTGCTACACTGCCCATCGTCGGTCACATTTGTCATCTCTCAGAAAAATGTAGCTACGAGGGCTTACAGAACTGGAAGCCGTGTCTCTGACAGGAGTATAATATGAAAGCTGAGGTCATGAAATATGAAGCGGAAATCAGGTAAGCTAGTAAAGGAGTGCATATTTGTGTACGCGAGCTGTAGTATAGAGCTCAAAACATCTCGCTTAGCGTTACACGGAGGGCAATGATTTAGAATTTCTTATAAAAGCATAATTTCAGATTATCTTGTTCATGGAAAATAATTTAAATAATATGTTAATAAATGTATAAACAAACAACATCATAAACATAAAAATAGCAATTCCTGGTGCACAAAGTCAATGACGTATATAGAAAAGAAACTGCAAATTGAAACACCGTTAGAAATCCACCATATAACAAGAAAATCCATGGTGTATAGAGAAACGAAACTGGACAAAGAAGTACAGTTAGAAATCCATCCTATAACAAGTAAATCCAAGACACAATCGATAATTCACAAAGCAACAAAGTTAGAAACCCATCTTATAACAAATCTCGCGAAGCGCCAAGAAAAGGAAGCTGAAAACAAGAACAGAAGATAACACAGGAAAGAGAAAATAAATTATAGCGAATCGTAATGTAACCTTCACATGTGTTCGACGTTTTATCTTGTGATGGTCTTATGATAAAACGTCTGAAACACAAAGAAAGTATGTTGTTCATAAACTCCTTGCGTCCATGTACTCCAACATAAATTAAAATATACACGATCAATTACAAATATTGTCATTACAATAAACATTGCAGGCTGAAGCGACGATGAAAACTTGTACCAAGGCCGGGATTTCCAGCCTGGTCTCCTTTCACATAAAACAATAATTTTATATTATCATGTTCATGGAAAGTAGTTTAAATAACATGTTCATCAATGTCCAAACGAACAACATCAGAAACAATAAAAATAGCAAATCCATTCATAGCAACTCCGCCATATTTGCAGAATAAACCGCACAAAGAAACAAAATTAAAAATCAGTCCAACAATAAATCTTCGAATGTACCAAGAAAGGATAGCAGAAACCAAGAAAAGAAGAAAACGCACAGGACAAAGAATAAACGATCGTATTGTAGTGTTGTCTCCAACGGCTCAACCAATGTTTACGCATTACTAGTTTCGTAGTTACCAGCAATTCAAATCTGAAGGTATTTTGTGTCACAAGAAAATGCGAGCGGCGGCCGCACAGACGTTTTCTTCACGTCAAAGGAAAAAGACAACAGCGACGTGTGACGTTACTGGTAGATAGTCATGTGTTGCTGTGGAAATGTAAATGATTGTATGGCATTGTTATATGTGAGAGTGACAATATAGAGTTCATGGAGGAATGGGCAATACCCAAGGGTATGACACGAACTGTCAGTCTATAATGCATACCTTAAGGGCTATGAAGTATGTCTTCTTCATAATTCATGTCGTCTATTGAATGAATATCAAGAACTTTAATGGAAACCCAGTTCTAAGCAAAGAAGGGAAAGCAGAAAGGTGGAAGGAGTATATAGGGGATCTATACAAGGGCGATATACTTGAGAACAATATTATGGAATTGGAAGATGATGTAGATGAAGATGAAATGGGTGAAGAGTTTGACAGAGCACTGAAAGATCTGAGTCGAAACAAGGCCCCGGGAGTAGATAACATTCCCTTAGAACTACTGACAGCCTTGGGAGAGCCAGTCCTGACAAAACTCTACCATCTTGTGAGCAAGACAGGCGAAATACCCTCAGACTTCAAGAATAATATAATAATTCCAAACCCAAAGAAAGCAGGGGTTGACAGATGTGAAAATTACCGAACTATCAGTTTAATAAGTCACAGCTGAAAAATACTAACGCGTATTCTCTACAGACGAATGGAAAAACTGGTAGAGGCTGACCTCGGGGGAGATCAGTTTGGATTCCGTAGAAATATTGGAACACGTGAGGAATTACTGACCCTACGACTTATCTTAGATGAAAGATTAAGGAAAGGCAAACCTACCTTTCTCCAGTTTGTAGACTTAGAGAAAGCCTTTGACAATGTTGACATGAATACTCTCTTTCAAATTCTGAAGGTGGCAAGGGGTAAAGTACAGGGAGCGGAAGGCTATTTACAATTTGTACAGAAAGCATATGGCAGTTATAAGAGTCGAGGGGTATGAAAGGGAACCAATGGTTGGGAAGGGAGTAAGACAGGGTTGTAGCCTATCCCCGATGTTATTCAATCTGTATATTGAACAAGCAGTAAAGGAAACAAAAACAAAATACGGAGTAGGTATTAAAATCCATGGAGAAGAAATAAAAACTTTGAGGTACGCCGATGACATTGTAATTCTGTCAGAGACAGCAAAGGACTTGGAAGAGCAGTTGAACGGAATGGACAGTGTCTTGAAAGGATGGTATAAGATGAACATCAACAAAAGCAAAACGAGGATAATGGAATGTAGTCTAATTAAGTCAGGTGATGCTGAGGGAATTAGATTAGGAAATGAGACACTTAAAGTAGTAAAGTAGTTTTTCTATTTAGGAAGTAAAATAACTGATGATGGTCGAAGCAGAGAGGATATAAAATTTAGACTGGTAATGGCAAGGAAAGCGTTTCTGAAGAAGAAAAATTTGTTAATATCGATTATAGATTTAAATGTCAGGAAGTCGTTTCTGAAAGTATTTGTATGGAGTGTAGCCATGTATGGAAGTGAAACGTGAACGATAAATAGGTTAGACAAGAAGAGAATAGAAGCTTTCGAAATGTGGTGCTACAGGACAATGCTGAAGATTAGATGGGTAGATCACATAACTAATGAGGAGGTATTGAATAGCGTGGGGGGAAGAGGCGTTTGTGGCACAACTTGACTAGAAGAAGGGATCAGTTGGTAGGACATGTTCTTAGACATCAAAGGATCACAAATTTAGCATTGGAGGGCAGCGTGGAGGGTGAAAATGGTAGAGGGAGACTAAGAGATGAATACAGTAAGCAGATTCAGAAGGATATAGGTTGCAGTAGGTACTGGGAGATGAAGAAGTACAGGGTAGAGTACCATGGAGAGCTGCATCAAACCAGTCTCAGGACTGAAGGCAACAACAACAACATTGAACAAATGTTAGAGCTTTTAAGATATAGACTTTAGGACACATATATACTTGAAATTTTTTCTTGTTTTGATCCGTGAAGAGATTTCTTTCACAGTATCTAAGATGAGAAGCGCTCATTGCTCTTGAGGTATACATTAAAGAAATCATGTTCAATAGCCATTTCTGCTTCGAGTGTTCGTTCTTGCCATAACCTTGGATATTGACCATTACTCCTGGGAAACCATGTATAGCATACTAGCAAGAAACAGAGTTATTTTTGTAGGTGATTTAATGCTGAACAGGCTGCAAAACGTCATACACAGAGCTGCCATTCGACAGTTGAAATTAATTGCTTGCCTTTTCTTGGTATTGCAAATTTAATGGCAAGCAGTATAATAGTGGAATGACTTTATTACGTATATCAAAGGATTTAAAATCAGATTTCGTTTAAGTAACGTTTTTGAGTTTTTTGTACGGATGTTTTAGTTAATTGACGTTATTAAATGTTGTCGTATGAGGAACTAGCTGTGTGAAATGAACTATTTTAGAGTTCCTGATTCGACCGAGAAAGTGAATTTGTTTCGAATTCCTGTTACTAAAATGTGTCAATAACAAGTGGTGCTGTGAGTTTTATATCACGCTTGGTGCGATTACCGCGTGTAAGTTATTGCCCACAAAACTTCACTCATTTGAACAGACGGTGGTTCTGATTTTCAGAGTTAGGCATAGTTTACAAAATGGAAAACAAAAGCGGACACTGGAATCACTCGCTGGTTACTGACAGAGAAATTGCGGTACCACGATTGGTGTAAAACGAAACAGCAAACAGCAATTAGCAATTTCATGCTTCAGCTGCATGGGTATACGTTACTTCAAACTAATTTCCAATATGCGAAACTTTTTTAATGAAACGCAGAGACTTCGTTCAGAGGCAAGAGAACAAATTAAAAGCACTACTAACTGTTGGAATTTAGCCTGAGTGCGTAGCAAATTATGACTCCTTTGTTAATGCCCTATTGTATGCAATTTAACCCGTGAATGAACAACAACGAGGTCTGCCTAGAGTTAATGAAACACGAAGTAGTCAGCAAACTTTCATAGCGCAACGAAACAACAAATGGGTCTTGGGAAAAAATAAATGAAAATAGATTGTAAGCAAAATTTTCAACTTTCCTAATATATGCTTCCTTGTAGGAGAAACGCGTATAGTGCAGATGTAACTGCACACTGTATGTTCTACTACTTATCGTAAAGAAAATGATACGTTTGAAATCAAAATTTCGAACTATTTATCGCTATACCATGTGCCTCGTTGGTCATGCTGACTTGCGCTCACCTTATTTGTCTGAAAGCCGTGTATAAAATCGTAGAGTGATATGATTGCAGAAGGTAGCTAACACGGAGCTCGTTGTAAATTGAATAAAGAATAAGCGAGCATGTTATATAAATTGAAGTGGAGGGGCAGAAAGGAAAGGAATGGAAGAAACTATCATGTCAGTTGCATAGGGAGTTCATGCGGAATCAGCAGCGGCGACTGAAAACGAGCACTGGAACAAGAGTCGAACTCGGGATCTCCTACTTACTATACATGTGCGTTAATCACTGCGCCACCCGGTCACAACGCTTCCGGCAACTCTGCGGACTGTCTCGGCACATTCCCACCCTGCGCCACCCATTCCCACCCTGCGCCACCTCTCCGGACCGCCCCCCCCCCCCCCCCCCCTCGCGGACCATGCCCTTATGGCCTTCATCCTTCATGCTCGCTCGCTACTTCGAGAGCCCCGCACAGATGGTCGAATATAATTGTGCATCCGAACTGAAAGTGGTGGATTCATTGCCCAACGAGGTGAATTTTTTATACATGAAAGCGTGATGTCTGCTCTTTTGGACATTTCCGATCGAAGACACCACCCAGAATACGCAGGTGTGATGCGTATTACGTACATTAATGATGGAGGACGGGGGAGGGACAAAGGAAATGAGTGGGAAGGCACTATTGATGTCAGCTCCATACGGACTTTATGCGGAATTACTGGCGACGAGTGACAATGCCCGAAAGAAAAGACACCACGTATTCATATATAATAAGTGAGTGCATGTGCAAACAAGCGTGATGCCTTGTAGGATTGAAAAATGAATTAGGAAAGAAAATAATTCGTGAGAGATTTTAAATTAATTTCATTTATTATTCAAAAAATAGATATGGGAGTTCGTGAACAAAACATACAAATGCCTTTCTAGTGGGTCATGTGGTTGTACAATACCACACATTCACCAATGCAAAAAAAAAAGCCATATGCTTTACAATACCCGCAATACAATTTAGACAGTGGGAAATTAATGTGAAAGTTGACCTGTATTCTAGATGACTCAAAGAAAAATTGATACTGATCAGTGGAACAAGCTTGGTATCCGAGCAAAAACTAACCTTGCTCACATGGGTATACAAATTGCGAAAGCATGTCTCTCGAATGTTAATTAGTTAATGTGACATAGATCATCCGAACGATTCTTTTATTAAAGTGATATGGAACGAGTCAGATGCCTGAAAAATTCTATTAAGCCATATAGATGCAGGAAGGCAACGATTTCACCAATAATTCTAAACGCTGCAGAAATGTCCATCCCAGTAATAGACAAGACAAAATATCACAACTTAACAGATCGTTTACTTATTTATGCATTTATTTTACCTGGCAAGATTAGGGCCTTCAGGCCCTCTCTTACACCTAACCAGGTATACTCAGATTGAACGAATTACAGTATCTACAGAACATAAAGGACATATAACGTGTTGTTGTTGTTGTTGTTGTCTTCAGTCCTGAGACTGGTTTGATGCAGCTCTCCATGCTACTCTATCCTGTGCAAGCTTCTTCATCTCCCAGTACCTACTGCAACCTACATCCTTCTGAATCTGCTTACTGTATTCATCTCTTGGTCTCCCTCTACGATTTTTACCCTCCACGCTGCCCTCTAATACTAAATTGGTGATCCCTTGATGCCTCAGAACATGTCTTACCAACCGAGTGTTAATGTTAAAGAAAAGAAAATAGAGATTACAACAGTAGTACATGATAATTATAACAATCAAAAAATAATTATAACAATCAATAATAATAATAATAATAATGACTATGTATATGAAAGTAAACATATTTTTCTTTTATGAATGTCAGTCCTATTGCTGGTTGGGAATTTTCTCGTTATGTTCTTGCAGCTTGTGAGTTATTCTCATTGAGCAGAGACATAAGACGATTGAATGGGGTGAAAGAGATATAGAAGAGATAGATAGGTTAGAGGAAGAGAAATGGAATGGTAAAATTCGAAGTTATGGTGGAGAGGAGAAAGAAAGAGATGAGAGGGGCACAACAATGGTGGCTATACCGTCCCTAACTGACACCTCCATTTGGCTACCACAAGACGAGTGAGTGTGTCCATTCGAACTTAAAACCCTGCGACAAGCAACCTTATTGCCTCTCCGTTCAGTGTACGGCTTGAAGGCCTGCTTTTTCGCTTCTCAGCCAAAGATAAGACTTCTGCAGATTAAAACATGGACTAAGGGGTCTTTGAGTAATGTCAATGATTCGCAACTCGTGCACATATACATAACGCGAAAGACGTTTACAATAGAGAGCTTTAAAAATACAGATCCGGTTTTTGCAATCGATCTTTGAGTGCTAAGAACAGTAGATTAATGAGAATCGCAGCACTAGCCGTATGATAAAAATCGGAGTAATCTGAACACTGTTTTTTCGACGAAAACACGTCGAGTGGCTTTGCCAAAAGAAAAAGCCCCGTAAAGCTTCAGTAGATTTATGTTCGTACGTGAAAAATGAAACAGTGAACATTTGCGGTCGTATATTGTGGCATTAGTTTTTTTTTTTATGCATGTCAATATACCTCCTAAATGCACTTCGCGTACTGTCGTGTCACATCTGACCGATTTTTCCATGACGAATGGCCGCACATTGTTTTTCCGTGCTTCGTGATTTCTCGTCGTAACAGGTTGAATCCTGAAATCCAAAGCACGGGTAAACATCGTATCCTGCCCTGGATAAGTAACTGACACATCGGTTATCGCTACAGACACAAAACAAATCTGTCACAAGATAAAATGTATAAGGTAAGGGTACCAAAACTGGAGCGCTGAGTTAGTGGCATGCTGCTTGTAATTCAATCTTATTGTTTTTCATGGAATTGATTACGCTAGACAGTATTGTGATGTGGGAAATTGTTACAAACCTCGCACAGCGTCTTTGGTCTCATAACATAACATAATTATGCCCTTATATGAGATATAAGACACAACGGTCCCAGATAGGTACGAATGGAGAAAATTGTATTTTACTGTCTATTTTATCGCTTACATGTTTTTATTGTCGTCTTCAGTCCTAAGACTGGTCTGATGCAGCTCTCCAAGCTGCTCTATCCTGTGCAAGCCTCTTCATTTCCGAATAACTACTGCAACCCACATCCTTCTGACTCAGCAAACTGTATTCATCTTTTGGTCTCCCTCTACAATTATTACACCCTCACTTCCCACCAGTTCTACATCTGTGATACCTGTGTTCCTCAAAATGTGTTCTGTCAACCGATATCTTCTTTTAGTCACAAATTTCTTGTCTCCCCAATTCTAATCAGTACCTGCTCATCAGTTACGTGATCTACCCGCCTAATCTTCAGCATTCATCTGTAGCATCGTATTTCAAAATCTATTCTCTTCTTGTCAAAACTGTTTATCGTCCATGTTACACTTCTATGCATGTCTTCAGTCCAGAAAAATATCTTCAAAAAAGACTTCCTGATACTCAGTCTACATTCGATCTTAACAAATGTCTCTTCTTCAGAAACTGTTTTCCTACCACTGACAGTCTACATTTTATATCCTCTCTACTTCAGCCATAACAGTTATTTTGCTGCCCAAATAACAAATCTATTACTATATGGGTCTCGTTTACTAATCTAATTCCCTCAGCATCACCTAATTTAATTCGAGTACATTTCACTACCCTAGGTCTGCTTTTGTTGATGTTCATCTCATATCCTCCTTTCATGCGCTATCTATTCCTCTCAACTCCTCTTCCAATTCGTCTGCTATCTCTGATAGTATTACAATGTCATTGGCAAACCTCCAAATTTTTATTTCTTCTCCCTAAACTATAACACCAGATTTTTCTTTGGTTTCCTTTCTCACTTGTCCAATGCACAAGTTGAATAACATCGGGGATAGACCATACTCCTGTCTCATTCCCTACTCACCACTGCTTTCCTTTCGTGCCCATCGACTCATAACTTCCGTCTGGTTTCTGTGCAAGCTGTAAATAGCCTTTCTTTCCTGTCTTTTACCCCTTCAGAATTTCAAAGAGAGTATTCCAGTCAACATTGTCAAAAGCTTTCTATAATCTACAAATGCTACAAACGTAGGGTTGCCTTTCCTTGATTAGTCTTCTATATTAGTCGCAGGGTCAGTATTACCTCGCGTGCTCCTCCAGTTTTCCGGAATCCAAACTGATCTTCGCCAAGGTGAGATTCTTCCAGTTTTTCCATTCTTCTATAAAAAATCGTATTAATATTTTGTAACAATGATTTATTAAACTAATAGTTCGGTAATATTCACGTCTGTCAGCACCTAATTTCTTTGGAATTGTATTTATTACATTCTTGTTGATGTCTGAAAGCATTTTGCTAGTCTCATGCTTGTTAGGCACCAGATGGAAGAGTTTTGTCATGGCTAGCTCTTCCAAGGCTGAAAGTAGTTCTGATGAAATGTCGTCTATTCCTGGGGGCTTGTTTCGAGTCTTTCAGTGCTCTAACAAATTCTTCTCGCAGTATCATATCTCACATCTCGTCTTGATCTACGTTCTCTCCCATTTATACAGTGTCTTGAAGTGCATATCCCTTGTATAGACCCTCTATAGCCCCCTTCCACCTCTCAGCTTTCCCTTCATTACTTAAGACAGATTTTCTGTCTGAGCTCTTGATAGTCATACAGCTGTTTCTCTTATCTCCAGAAACCTCTCTAATTTTGCTCTTGGCAGTGTCTATCTTTCCCCTAGCGAAACCTGCTTCTTAATCCTTACATTTTTCCTCTAGCCATTCCCAATAGCCATTTTTAATCTCCTGTCAATCTGATTTTTACACTTTTGTATTCCCTTTCGCTTGCTGTATTTTTATATTTTCTCCTTTCATCAATGAAATCAATATCTCTTGTGTTATCCAAGGTCTCTACGAGGTCTTGTCTTTTTACCTACTTGATGCTCTGCTGCCTTCACTACTTCATCTCTTAGAGCCACCCTTTCATCTTCTACAGTAGTATCTTCCACTGTTCTAGTCAACCGTTACCTAATACTCCTTATGAAACTCTAACATCCTCTGGTTCTTTCAACTTATCCAGGTCTCGTTTCCTTATTTTGCTACGTTTTCGTAATGTCTTCAGTTTTAATCTACAGTTATTAACTAATAAATTGTGGTCATAGTCCTCATTCGCCCCTGGAAATGTCTTGCCATATAAAAACTGAAATGGAGTTCTCAGTCTTACCATTACATAATCAATCGGAAACCTTCCGTTGTCTCTAGCTCTCTTCCGCGTATACGACCTTGTTTTAAGATTCTTAAATCAGGTGTTAGCTATGATTAAGTTAACTATGTTTAAGTGTTAATGGTGATTATATTATGCTCTATGCAAAATTCTACCAGGAGGCTTCCTCTCATTCCTTCCCACCAGTCCACACTCACCTATTATTTTTCTTCTCTTCCTTTTCCTACTATCGAATTCCATTCCCACACAACTTAATTTTTGTTTCCGTTAATTGTATGGATAGTTCCTTTTATTTCATCAAACATTTCTTCAATCTCTTCATCTGTGAAGTTAGTTGGCATATAAATTTGAACTACTGTAGTAGGTGTGGGCTTCGTGTCTATCGTGGTTACGATAATGTGTTCGTTATGCAGTTCATAGTAGCTTACCCGCATTCCTATTTTCTTATTCATTATTAAACCTACTCCTGCATTACCCCTATTTGATTTTGTGTTTATAACCCTCTATTCAACTGACCAGAAGCCCTATTCCTCTGCCGCCGAACAGCACTAATTCCCACTACACCTAACATCAACCTACCCATTTCCCTTTGAAATTTTCCAACCTAACTATCTGATTAAGAGTTATAGTATTCTACGTTCCGACCCGTAGAACGCTACGTTTGTTTCTGTTGAAGTCGACGTCCCCCTGCGTAATAATCGCTCGGAGATGTGAAGTGGAACTATTTTACCTCCGGAATGTTTTATCCAATAAGATACCATCATCATTTAACCATACGGTAGAGGTGCGTGCCCATGGGAAAAATTCCCGTTGCTTTCAGCCGTTTGCAATACCAGCCCAGCAATGCTGTTTTGGTTGGTGTTACAAGGCCAGATCAGCCCTCATCCAGCACCTGCAATTATTGAAAAGGCTGCTGCCCCTCTTCAGGAACCACACGTTTGGCTAGCCTCCAACAGATATATCTCCATTGTGATTGCACCTACGGTACGGCTACCTGTATCACTGAGGCACTCAAGTCACCTCACCGACGGCAAAGTCGGTGATTCATCGGAGGCACCGTTTATATGAGAATGTAAATATTCCTTTCAAATAGAAATATGCTAGAAATTAAGACGACAAGCAATATCTGGACTGAAGAAATGTTAGAAAGGAGGATTCTTTAAGCTGTAAAGAGGTAGGAGGAACATCTTGGGGCAACCAAAGATTAGTTACACAACGAATAATATCGATCATTTAGGATGGTATATGTGAATGGAGATGAGTAGATCGGCAAGAGACAGGAGAAAAAGGACGAACGAATTCAAGTAATGACGCGTTAAAAATGGACTATAGTACACAAATGTCAATGAAAGACCTCTACCATGCACTACTTACTTTGAGGACCAAACATAAGAACAACAAATTATCTTCAACAAATTATGTCGGAGTATCCTCAAGCATAACGTAATGGAATCAGAAGGTACTAATATTTTTCCATCAATTGAATTAAAATTTTTTGTGTTAATTGCTTTTCCTTTTGAATTTATAATTCACTGGTAATCTTTTATTTTCTGTATATTATGTATTATAATACCTGTGTTATGAGGGCTGTGTTGAAAGTTTGGCGTTACCGCCTCCAATGGGCCAGAGCCTAAATAAGGTATATCTCACCGAATCGAAACGGAAACGTTCGATTTCTCGATTTCTGAACGTGATGCATCCATACACTATCTTCGTCACTGTTTGGAGGTCTACTCAAAACTGGACTAAACTGACAGTTACTCCGCGTTGCCGACATTAATATATTTCTTCCAGGAAATGAAAATATTTCTCAATATTGGTAAAAAATTTTAAAGCTCAATAGGACAATCCAAGTAGTCTACTGTGTCTTTTCAGAATTAACAAAACAGTTTCAGTGTACTCCACTGTACCTGGTATGTTTCTCTTCTTTAGAAATCTACCAAGTCAATCTACTGCTCCTTTAAACTCAAATTTCTTTAAGAACTTTTTCATAAACTCGAGTGACGTAATGCAGGCTCCCATGGTCTCCAAACTCCATATAGTGGAGCGAGAAATGATTTTTTCCGCTTTCACAACAAGAATTAGGAAGGACACTTGTAAGTAGACTGTTTAGGTTTTTTTATTCGTAACGCCACATAGCGCTCTGTATGAAAATCACTGGCTGTGCTGTGTGCAGTCTGTGGCTGGTTTGAATTGTTGTTGGCTATTGTAGTGTTGGGCAGTTGGCTGTTAACAGCGCGTAGCGTTGCGCAGTTGGACGTGAGCCGCTAGGAGTGGTGGATGTGGGGAGATAGATGGCGGAATTTTGAGAGCGGACGATCTGGACGTGTCCATCAGAAACAATAAATTTTTAATATTGGATATCATCGACTGATATATATACACTCCTGGAAATGGAAAAAAGAACACATTGACACCGGTGTGTCAGACCCACCATACTTGCTACGGACACTGCGAGAGGGCTGTACAAGCAATGATCACACGCACGGCACAGCGGACACACCTGGAACCGCGGTGTTGGCCGTCGAATGGCGCTAGCTGCGCAGCATTTGTGCACCGCCGCCGTCAGTGTCAGCCAGTTTGCCGTGGCATCCGGAGCTCCATCGCAGTCTTTAACACTGGTAGCATGGCGCGACAGCGTGGACGTGAACCGTATGTGCAGTTGACGGACTTTGAGCGAGGGCGTATAGTGGGCATGCGGGAGGCCGGGTGGACGTACCGCCGAATTGCTCAACACGTGGGGCGTGAGGTCTCCACAGTACATCGATGTTGTCGCCAGTGGTCGGCGGAAGGTGCACGTGCCCGTCGACCTGGGACCGGACCGCAGCGACGCACGGATGCACGCCAAGACCGTAGGATCCTACGCAGTGCCGTAGGGGACCGCACCGCCACTTCCCAGCAAATTAGGGACATGTTGCTCCTGGGGTATCGGCGAGGACCATTCGCAACCGTCTCCATGAAGCTGGGCTACGGTCCCGCACACTGTTAGGCCGTCTTCCGCTCACGCCCCAACATCGTGCAGCCCGCCTCCAGTGGTGTCGCGACAGGCGTGTATGGAGGGACGAATGGAGACGTGTCGTCTTCAGCGATGAGAGTTGCTTCTACCTTGGTGCCAATGATGGTCGTATGCGTGTTTGGCGCCGTGCAGGTGAGCGCCACAATCAGGACTGCATACGACCGAGGCACACAGGGCCAACACCCGGCATCATGGTGTGGGGAGCGATCTCCTACACTGGCCGTACACCTCTGGTGATCGTCGAGGGGACACTGAATAGTGCACCGTACATCCAAACCGTCATCGAATCCATCGTTCTACCATTCCTAGACCGGCAAGGGAACTTGCTGTTCCAACAGGACAATGCACGTCCGCATGTATCCCGTGCCACCCAACGTGCTCTAGACTGTAAGTCAACTACCCTGGCCAGCAAGATCTCCGGATCTGTCCCCCATTGAGCATGTTTGGGACTGGATGAAGCGTTGTCTCACGCGGTCTGCACGTGCAGCACGAACGCTGGTCCAACTGAGGCGCCTGGTGGAAATGGCATGGCAAGCCGTTCCACAGGACTACATCCAGCATCTCTACGATCGTCTCCATGGGAGAATAGCAGCCTGCATTGCTGCGAAAGGTGGATAAACACTGTACTAGTGCCGACATCGTGCATGCTCTGTTGCCTGTGTCTATGTGCCTGTGGTTCTGTCAGTGTGATCATGTGATGTATCTGACCCCAAGAATGTGTAAATAAAGTTTCCCCTTCCTGGGACAATGAATTCACGGTGTTCTTATTTCAATTTCCAGGAGTGTATATTACAAATTTATTCTTTCCGATGGACGCTATTAAGGTAAATAGATTGTTTGTTGTCTCTCAAAATCTTTCTATTGCTAACTATGCCTATCAGTAGTTAGTGCCTTCAGTAGTTTGAATCTTTTATTTAGCTGGCAGTAGTGGTGCTCACTGTATTGAGTAGTTCGAGTAACAAAGATTTCTGTGAGGTAAGTGATTTGTGAAACGTATAAGTTAATTTAGTCAGTGTCATTCTCTTGTAAGGATTATTGAAAGTCAGATTGCGTTGCGCTAAAAAATATTGTGTGTCATGTATAATTTTTCTAAGGGGACGTTTCACACTGGGTAAATCTTTAAAAAATTCCTTAGGATGTACACTGCTTCTAGGCTCCTATCTACAGATAGTTTTTCAACATAACAAAGACAGCTGACAAATTTGCCGTTTGTAAATTTTTAACGCCCACAGTTGTACTGTGCTTGAAACAAAAGTAACATTTGCTCTGCATTCTAAATCAACTCGCATATTTCTTTTTTAGGAACAAGCAGACGAGTTGTTTCAGATTATTCATTCGCTTTTCCTGTCTTTTGCTTGTCTCTGAACTGAGTTGCAACCCTGTCTTGGCACAGCGTTACGCGCATACTACTTCATTTCACCGTCTGAGGTATGGTATGTTTATTATTGACTATGTGGAAAGATATGGGATACTGAAGCACTAACGAATGATAAAGTGAGTTTGAAGTTATCTAAAGTTGTTGATAGTGCGTAATGAAAACCACAGTACATACCTCAGTCGAAGAGAAATGGGCATATCTAAAATGGGAAATAACTGGAGCTGAACAGACCAGTACAGGTACCAAGGCAGGTAACTGCAAAGAAATCTTCGAAAACAGAAGAGATGCTTCTATTGGTCAACGAACCGAGGGAATTTATAAATGTTTAGGAAAAGGCAGTATGACAAGCAGCGAATCGGCTAAGAATTGTGTGTGTATGTCGTGTTTTTGGTTGAGAGGAATGTAGCTGGCGAGTTTCCCTTGTAAGGCCGAACAAGGAAGCCAGGTTTGACGCTGGGCAGAGCAGCCGGACGTTCGTGGCGAGGGTTGATGCGGCAGGTAACAGTGAATTGGCGACTTGCAGATCACGAGGATGTGGGAACAAATGCTCAGTTGGCGAGTAAGATTGCGAAGTTGCTGAACGAGTAAAATGAAAATTTAAACACGAATTTTCTGTTCGATTCTCAATATCGATTCACGTATTACATGTCTTGCAGTACTACTCGACGAACTTTTCCCGATCGCTGACGCTAGTTATAGGCTCTGCCGATAGAGCACTCCGAATTGTAGCGTGTAATATAGCGATGTCTAACGTAACTACATTACAGGCCATTAAAATTGCTACACCAAGAAGAAATGCAGATGATAGATGGGTATTCATTGGACAAATATATTATACTAGAACTCACATGTGATTACATTTTCACGCAATCTGGATGCATAGATCCTGAGAAATCAGTACGCAGAACAACCACCTCTGGCCGTAATAACGGCCTTAATACGTCAAACAGAGCTTGGATGGCGTGTACAGGTACAGCTCCACATGCAGCTTCAACACGATACCACATTTCATCAAGAGTAGTGACTGGCGTATTGTGACGAGCCACTTGCTCGGCCACCATTGACCAGACGTTATCACTTGGTGAGAGATCTGGAGAATGTTGTGGCCAGTGCAACATGCGATCGTGCATTATCCTGCTGAAATGTAGGGTTTCGCAGGGTAGATCCACGGGTCGTAACACATCTGAAATGTAACGTCCAGTGTTCAAAGTGCCGTCAATGCGAAGACGTGTAACCAATGGCATCCCATACCATCACGCCGAGTGATACGCCAATATGGCGATGACGAATACACGCTTCCAATATGCGTTCACCGCGATGTCGCCGAACATGGTGCGACCATCATGGTGTAAACAGAACCTGGATTCATACGAGAAAATGACGTTTTGCCATTCGTGCACCCAGGTTCGGCGTTGAGTACACCATCGCAGGCGCTCCTGTCTGTGATGCAGCGTCAAGGGTAACATCAGCCATGGTCTCCGAGCTGATAGTCCATACTGTTGTAAACGTCGTCGAACTGTCCGTGAAGATGGTTGTTGTCTTCCCAACGTCCCCATGTGTTGACACAGGGATCAAGACGTGGCTGCACGATCCGTTACAGCCATGCGGATAAGTTGCTGTCATCTCGACTGCTAGTGATACGAGGCCGTTGGGATCCAGCACGGCGTTCCGTATTACCCTCCTGAACCCACCGATTCCATATTCTGCTAACAGTCATTGGATCTCGACCAACGCGAGCAGCAATGTCGCGATACGATAAACCGCAATCGCGATAGGCTACAATCCGACCTTTATCAAAGTCGCAAACGTGATGGTACGCATTATTGCTCCTTACACGAGGCATCACAACAACGTTCCACCAAACAACGCCGGTCAACTGCTGTTTGTGTATGAGAAATCGGCTGGAAACTTTCCTCGTGTCAGCACATTGTAGGTGTCGCCACCGGTGCCAACCTTGTGTGAATGCTCTGAAAAGCTAATCATTTGCATATCACACACAGCATCTTCGTCCTGTCGGTTAAATTTCGCGTCTGTAGCACGTCACCTTCGTGGTGTAGCAATTTTAATGGCCGGTAGAGTATGGTGGTGCGGTACTGCTAGACCCTCAGAATACAGAAATTACGAATTCGAGTAGTTGGTGCACCCTCTCGTCGGCATGACAGTGCTAGACCATGCACGAGCGCTGCGAAACGTGCAACAATCCGACGCCTCCGATTCACTGTCATCGACCATGTTCCATGTTGTCCCGACTTGGACCCATCCGGTTTTCATTTGTTTCCAAAATTTAGAGGACGCCTTTGTGGATTTCTCTTTGCAATGACGAACTGCTGCAAGAACAGATGAGGTTGTGGCTCCGTCAACATAGTCAAACATTCTACAGTGACGGTATCAACAAACTGCTCCCACGTTGGGATAAATGTATTCTCCGGCAGAGTGACTATGTTGAGAAATTTAAAATTTAGATACGAATAATAAAGATGCAGAATGTTAATAACGTTTATTTTATTTAAAAAGCCTTAAGAGTGTTCACATAAAAAATTCGGAAGCATTACTCTTCAGTACGCCCTCCGATATTCACCAAAAGCACCAACACAGGTTACGTACACACTAAGTAAAATCCAACGCCACATCTGATTCGCGACTGTGAGACGAAGCAGACAAAAATTATTACTGTCTTTATAAAATTATTGTTAGCAAACCTATCATCATTTTAATCATGAACTTAACTTGTAAATGGCATCAGCGTTTAGGTGTTGTAACAATTGCGTAGTCTTAATAACATTCATCACTTTGAGAAATGTTGAACAGACAAGATTCCACATATTGGTAATTTATTTCAAATTTATATCATTCGCTATAGAGCCAAAAACTCCGTTCGTTTCCATGTTACATCACAAAACATTTTGAGAACAAACGTACAGCGTGCATGCGAAAGACCCTAACGCACTGTTCGCAAAATGAGAGTGACGCTCTTGGAGCCAAACCGGTTTATATACTTCCAGACACTTCCATATCTCAAGTTAGTAGCTAGGTTGTTTCCGTTTCTTAGTTTTAACATAGTTTCAAATTAATGGCTGCAATTCAGAAATGTAAATTACTTTAGAAAATTCTGAATATTACAAACATTGACAGAGGTATTAGAATAAGATAAATATTTCTGAAGTTATTGGCTTTATGTTACGTTACTAATTTGTTCTCATATACAGCGTTAAATCTACAAAAATAAAAATACATTTCTTTTGAACATCAAAACGACATTTCAAAATAAGAATGAGGTGGTATTTTAAATGCTTTTACTGTCGTTTATTTGGAAAACTAATTTTTGTAGTACAAAATCGTAGAGTCTGTGATTTATTGACATGAGGACAGAAAAAAGGATGTATAAGCCAAAGTTTCATCCGAGTACGAAAACACTTCGTAAACGTCTAAAATTGTGAATTAGGTACATTATAAATAAAAATAAGTTCAAACATGGCTAAAAATCAAGTGGTATCATAGATTTCTGGAACAAAAGGAGATCCATCAAGACTTGGTTTAGTACAATAGGCAAGAACAAACATTTTTCTGTTAGGACTCTGACCACCTTGTCTCACAGTGGAATAAGTGTTTTAACAGTTACGGCTATTGCTTTTGAAATAGTAAAGAGTTTAGTTACTTTTTCCTTATGTACAATTTCATTGGACTGCCCCATATAAATAAAGCAAACTGTCACAATGAACTGTAGAGTGAACATTGCAAGATGAAACGATAAATTGAATCACGAGTACTTGCAGTGTACGCCTAAATTTATGTAAATGTTATAATGCACGAATGGTGATTAGGTTGAAAGGCACTATGCCGACTGATGTAGTGGTCATCCTTATAGAGGCAAGAAAGTCAGAATTTTAGGTCTTTTGTCAGTGTGGAGTTGGATTCGTAAGGTGTTCGAAGGTATTTTGTGGCCACAAAGCCGCTTGGGTTTCAGTGTACTGTTTTGTTCTTAGAGATATTCAGCTGTCCACCACTTCGGGACTTGAATATTTTGAAACTCTGAATGCTGGTGAACGTAGAGCCACAGCCAGATTACTGGCGGTTAATGTTCCCCAACCAAGGCATATTTGATACTTGTTGGAAACTTCTGTGCTAGTGATGGCGCATGGACTGCTTGCACTAGGAATCAATAATTCCGTGCTATCTTGAATCAGTATTGAGTAGAATTAACAACCGATGTGAGACCCTATTCGAATTTATTTGTGTTAATTTGAATAAAGAAACAGTCAAAGCTTAAACCACCTGTTGAAGCCCACCTTAGAAAATAAACCTCCGTACAAAAAAATGATTACAATTTCAGAAAAATTGGAGTATATATTCAAGAGAAAGAGCTTCACAAATTGAACAAGTTAATAAAACGCTGGTTCACCTCTGTCCCTTGTAGAAGCAGTTTATCGGCTTCGCATTGACTGCCAGTCTTGCTGGATGTCTTTCTGAGGGATATCGTGCCAAATTCTGTCCAGCTGGGGCATTAGATGGTCAAAATCCCTAGATAGTTGGGAGGGCCTTGACCACAATGCTTCAAATATTCTCAATTGGGGAGAGATCCAGATCTTGCTGGACAATGTAGCGTTTGGCAAGCGCGAAGACAAGCAGTAGAAACTCGCCGTGTTCGGACGGGCATTATCTTGCTGAAATGTAAGTCCAAGATGGCTTACCATGAAGTGCAACGACATGGGGCGTAAAATGTCGTCGACGTATCACTGTGCTGTAAGAGTGTCGCGGATGACAACGAAAGGGGAAGTTCTATGAAATGAGATGGTACCCCAGACCATCACTGCTGGTTGTGGAGTCGTAGGCGGGCGACAGTCTGGTTAGCATCCCACCGCTGTTCACCGCGTCTCCAGATATGTCTTCGGCTTGGAATCTCATTGACTGGAGTAGAATTGTCTTCAGCGATGAGTCCCGCTTCGAACTGAGGCCAGGCGACCAACGAAGAAGCCACGAACAGTGGTGGAATACCAACCTGAATTGTCTTCAGCGATGAGTCCCGCTTCGAACTGAGGCCAGGCGACCAACGAAGAAGCCACGAACAGTGGTGGAATACCAACCTGAATGTCGCTGGCTATACGTCCCATCAGTCAGAAATGATGGTCTGGAGTGGCATTTCTTGTAATAGCAGGAGCCCTTTGGTTGTCATCCTCGGGACGCTTACAGTTCACCGACACGTCGACGATATTCTACGACCCGCTTTGTTTCCCTTCATGGCAAGCTATCATGGCCTTACATTTCATCAAGATAACGGCTGCCCGTACACGGCGACAGTTTCTACTGCTTGTCTTCCAGCTTGCCAAACCCTGTCTCGGCCAGCACGATAGTCGGACCTCTCCCCAACTGTGAAAGCTTGGAGCTTTGTGGTCAAGGCCCGCCGACCAGCTCGGTATTTTGACGACCTAAAGCTCCTATTGGACATAATTTGGCACGATATCCCTCAGAAGGACATCAAACAACTCTGTCAGTGTCAAGCCGAATAACTGCTTGCTTAAGGGCCAACGCGTTGTTGACTTGTTCAGTTTTTGAAACTCTTTCTCTTGAGTAAATCATCCATTCTCTTCAAAAATGTAATCATTCGCTTATCTGCAGGTGTCCATCACAACTACTGATTTCCGTCCCGGTCTGATAATTCCTTCGTTGTGCGTTGACTTTCAGTTGTATTAGACTGTATTTTCGTACGGCAATATTTCATAGTGTGTATCCTTTAACGATAATTATCCATTTATTATTTATTTATTTATTTATGCAGTAACGTATATACTAATCACATTGCTTCGTAAATGATCCGTGCTTCTATACGGACTAAAACCAACACTGAGTGCCCAAACCCATGTAGGCTAATGGAGCTACAATAAAAATCTTAGGTGGTGCATGTACCCGATACCGTTAACGTAGGATTCGTTAACCCAGTGTTTATTGGTCACCGATAAAATGTTGAAGAAGCGCAGCACGTCATCCTTGCTGCTCCGTAAGTGGCAGCAACTGCAAGATTGGATGTACTGTAAAGTAGACCCTGATTACACCAGACACACCCTGATACACTTATGAGCAGAAATATGGCCAGTACCCATCGCAATACTGAGAATCGGCTAGAGGCGCTGCGGAACGTAACGCGGCAAGGAAAGATAGAAAGCCGGCCGTGGTGGCCGAGCGGTTCTAAGCGCTACAATCTGGAACCGCGCGCCCGCTACGGTCTCAGATTCGAATCCTGCCTCGGGCATGGGTGTGTGTGATGTCCTTAGGTTAGTTAAGTTTAAGTAGTTCTAAATTCTAGGGGACTGATGACATCAGATGTTAAGTCTCAGCTCAGAGCCATTTGATCCATTTTTTTTTAATTTCACGAATGATTGTTTTGACTTTCATGTACGTAAAAATATTATCTTTAATTCTACGCCGGCCGAAGTGGCCGGGCGGTTCTAGGCGCTTCAGTCTGGTCCCGCGTGACCGCTACGGTCGCAGTTTCGAACCCTGCCTCGGGAATGGAAGTGTGTGATGACCTTAGGTTAGTTACGTTTAAGTAGTTCTAAGTTCTAGGGGACTGATGACCTGAGAAGATAAGTCCCATAGTGCTCAGAGCCATCTGAACCATTTGAAAGATAGAAGCGAGGCAGAGACGAAAGGCAATCAGATGGGGAAATCTGCTCACACAATCGATTTTGATAAACGGCACATTGTTGTAGCCCAGCATCTAGGAACAAGCATCTCGGAATCGGCGAAACAGGTCGGATTTTCAGGAACTGCTGTCAAGAGCATCTACAGAAATTTGTTGAGGGACGGTGAAGCTATGAGTAGGAGACGGAACGTAGCCTTATTGGCGGTTTGACCGCTCTGTGAAGCACCTTGGATGGCAGATCTCACGACATAGTACAATAGTGGAGCACGCACAAGTGTTCGGGGTACACCGTTCGGCGCGATGGTTGACCGTGGGGTTCTGCAACTGATGACCTTAAGCGTACTGAATCTGAACCAGCGACATCTGCAGTTACGATTGCTGTGACACGAGATTGGACCGTGGATCAATTGAAACGCGTCTGCTAGTCGTATGAATCATGTGTTTTTTCCGCTACACACTGTCGCTGGTCCTGTCCGGAAACGCTGTCGCCCTAGTGATCAGCTGCACGAGATGTGCAATGCTCCATGGACGCAGGCCGATGGGGCGGTATTAGGCCGCGCAGCGCATTCAGCTTGGGTTTGAAAGTTTCCTTTAAAATTTGATTTCTTTTCAATTTGAAGTAGTATTTGCTAGACTGGGTTGTTGTAACTATGCCGTTCTGCTAACTTTGCATGAATTTGCACATTTCCAACTGCGAGAGAAACCATACATATCTGCCTGCGAGAATACAACATGAATGTGGCCCTGTTTTAGAATCTTTCTAAAATAAATGTGCAAATTGATTAAATCCTTAACTTTACTGTTAAGCTCTTTAATTAAACAAATTGGTCACTGTGCGTTAATGATCTGCCTAACGATGCAGTTCACGAAATGATCCCTGCGCATCGTCAATATTCTTATCGTAATTGCTTGGAAAGGCGGTGCTCGCTCTCTCTGTGCGCCAGCTGCAAATTTGTAACTATAGTTGCTGAGAGCTTAGTGGAATGCTCCGGAAAACAAGTAAACTATTTTATACACATCACTGAGTGAGACATTCTTTAAATAAAAATGGCTTGCATTGAGGGTGTGGACAATGCTCTTAGGTGAAATATTTCTTATCAAACCTTTTTAATTATTATTTGTATGAAATTCATATTAAAACACTCTTTAACACTGATAAACGGCAACATTGGTATCAATCTCTTACTCTCACAAATGACATAGACATAATTAAGTAACATGAAAAAGACCTTACACTGAAGATTACTCTATCTTTCATGAAAAATCTCAAGTCCCCTGATATAGATGTCTCATTCAACTATTGTTCCAAATTGTGGGCGACTGAAACGCAAATAAAAAAAGAAAGTTGTTGCCATAATTCCTCTTAGTATGCTTTTCTAACCTCATTACACTTCAATTCGTCGTTAATCACTAATCGAATCTTTCTCCTCTGTTTCATAATATTCAAACACAAATCATTTTACTTAAACACCCCGAGGCACCCAACTTTACGTCTACATTGCCTCGAGTCCTCTGCTCGGCCTCTGTCTCTCTACTCCTCTAACTTTAAACTCCTGCACTCCTCGCTTCCAAGCAGCGACGACAAAAAAACCACGTCTTCCAGCTACACAGCTACTCTGACAAAAGACTGCGTGCGAATAATCAGCAAATCTAAAATCTGCACCCAGCGTTTGAGACATCAAAGTGTGTACAAATTCCAGAAATGTAAACAACAAACTCCCAATAGACGTGTTTCAGTTTCTATGGGATCTATGGACTACTGATCATTGTTTCTGAATGTCTGTAACTCTTTCTGCTTGAGGTCTCCGCGATCGTGATTGCACCTTCCAGTATGACAACTTTCCAAGGCAGAAGGCCATAATCGCCCTACAGCTGCTTGAGGAGCTTAGTAGTGAACTGACGTTGATGTCTTTGGCACCATACTCGCTTGACCTGAACCCGATGGATCTCAGACGCTATCAGATGCCGGTTCCATGCCCACAAATAACCGGCCCGCAATTTATGAGAATACATGGCCCGTGTGTGGACGTTTGGAGCTACATACCTCCAAAAACTTAGTAGTTGTGGAAGCCACAACAGGCGCAATCGCTGCTGTAGTGAGCCCCAAAATGGACCGACATGTTATTCAGTAGGTGGCTGTAATTTTTTTGGCTCATTTCTGTATATTTCGTAGCCTCAGTGATGTCGATTGCGAAAGCTTCCTCCATTGGCCGGCGGAAAGGTATAGTGCGAATGGTCAGTACATTGTTAGTAAGAAAATATAAAAACTTATTAAAAATGCAGTATTGCAGGACATAATCACGCACAATTTCAACAATAGATTGTATGTGACTGTGCTGGATAATAAACAATTTATAAAATACATTTAAACAGTCTCTGACATCGCAACTGTCGTTCTTTCTAAAATTTAAACTAAGTTCTGGCAACTACCGTAAAAGTATCCTGCCCGACGCTATTTTTTTGAACGAATTATGTCGAAACGAGGCACAGCTCTCTGCGTTGACAGTTGAATGTGTGGATGAAAAGTAGCAACTGCAAGCTTATTGCCCAGCCCAAGGTAGGTGCTTGCACATGTTTTTGGTTACCGTGCTCCTCCCTCCTGTTCAGGCAGCAGCAGGGTTGACCTCCCTTTGAGATTGTCCAATTCTCGCTACACGTTTAGCAAATGACGATGCTTCAAATATGACAATACTTGAATCTGCACCGCTAACTTCGTCTCTGCCACCATGACGGGGTTTCAATTGGCTTTGCCGAGGAGAATAGAAATTGCGTTTCGCTCTGGTGCAGTGTTATACAAATGTCTCCAATCATCTTTCTGGGTAAAGCGATTCTTGTTCTTCTTTTATCTGTGGTCATTTCTGATTGACCGAAAGCACTCAGTTTCACTCAGTCTGACACTATGGAAAGACAGCAACTTAATCAGTGGTCAGAGGTGTGCAACAGCACGCTGTGGAGATTAAGCCGCCGTGTCCCACGTGACAGCCGTCAGCCAGGTTTAGTGATGAGGCTGCTGACACAGACTGCGCGTGCTGTCTGCAACCCGGTCTGCAGCTGCAGCTGCAGCTGTGTGCGCACACCTGGCGGGCTCTGCGGTGGCCCCCGTCCGCAACGCTCATTAAATTTGACTAATTGGTTGCTGTGTCAGCTGCACATCGCCCCTGTCTCAGACTGATTGTGAGCCTGCGGTTGCTTTTGCGTTCCCGAAAGTGTCACGAGAGTTCAGTAGACATATTGCCAATCTCGCAGTACTTTGTGAGCCACTAAAAATCTGAGAGTAGTTCGTTTAATAGTCTATGCTTCCCTATTATCATTCCACTAACCTCCTTGCGTTGCTAACTTCCGTGTCTCTCAGTAAACTAAAACTTTATTACGATTAATTTCCGTCGATACAAAAAGTACACCTGCAAAAACAACAGATAATTTGGCGACGAAACATCCTGTTCCATTTTTATCAACCGCTGGCGATTAATCGAAGTCTAATTGGCATTTGGCAAATGCCTGTGAGCGGAGCAAACAACCGCGCAGGAGATTTCCTGGTTCTTGTTCACAATGCTTCCATTTCCTTTACAATTAACGGTAAAGTCTGTGCAACAAACCTGTGACTTGGCTACTTGCCTGGTTGTAGGTGGAGAAAGTCCGTTTTCGCCACGGCACTAGGTCGGGTTGGAGGCAAGACCAGTGCCCCGGTGCCCTTTTACTTCTGGGAAAGTTTGCCGGTGCCCAGTTGATAGCAGTCTGAGTGTTCATAGAGCCATCCTGCAGGAGGAGGAAGAGGAGAACAATGTTAACGTCTCGTTGACAACTAGGTCATTAGAGACGGAGCAAGAGCCCGGATTAGGGAAGAACGGGGAAGGAAACTGGCCGTGCCCTCTCAAAGGGTCCGTCTTGCATTTGCCTGAAGAGATTTAGGGAAATCAAGGAAAAACCTAAATCAGAAAGACGGGACGCGGGTCTGAACCATCATTCCCCCGAATGCGAGTCCAGAGCGCTAACCACTATGCCATACCCTTTCAGTCTTGACTTGAACGAGGTAAAGTCCTTGCCCCTATCCGGGATAGCCCCGGAACCTCAAGGCCCAGAGTCTAGTTGTCTACCCACAAGACCATCGTAGCGACATATCCTCTCTCTTTCTGTGAAAAAATTCGCTAATTACTTTCCAGCAAGCATGATAACGTGTATAAATGGCACCTACTTCAATCGAAATTTATCTTATTACAGTGGGGGAAATACAGTTATTAATCGGAGAGTAAGGCAAAAAGCGTATTATCACCCACGCTTTTTAACATTCCTCCTATGCTAAATGGTCAGGCACCATCTGGAATTAAGTTAGGAAGGACCACTTTAAATGTGCTAACATTACGTGAAAGATGAAGATGCTCTTCAAAGAGAAGTTTATTTGCTACATAATGTCTTTAAAGAATATACTAGGGCTATCCAGAAAGGAAGAGACGCTTTGGCCCGTCGCAGAGGTTGGCAGGGCTACAGCCGCCAGCTTCGTGTCCTAACGTTCCTACATTCATTACGCACCTAGCACTGGCTGCGTGTGGTCTGTGTGTTCTACTTTCCTTTTTGTGATGTGTTAAAATATGCGCTTCAATAGGAAATTCCACGACTTGAGGTACGTTCTGTGATTAAGTTTCTGTTGGTAAAAACCTGTTGAAATTTATCACGATTTTTGTGATATGTACGGAGAAGGGATAATGAGTGAAAGTTGAGGCAATGGTGCACTGATTTTAAAAATGGCCGCACCAGTGATCACGATGAGGACCGCAGTGGAAGGCCCAGCCTTGTGACAGACGAAATGGTGATGAAAATCAACGACAAACTCCGTGAAAATCGTCGTTTCACAATTGTAGAACTTTCGCAGCATTTTCCCCAAATTTCACGTACTTCGGTGCATAAAATTGTGGCGGAAAATGTAGGTTATGAAATTTTTTGCTACGTTGGTTCCCAAGGTCCTAACGGCAAACCACACAAAACAGACTGGCTGCAGCACTGTTCCCCTCGAAGATTACCAAAAAAATGGTAAAACACTTACCGCCCACGTTTTAACTGGAGGCGTGACTTGGGTGAAGCATGTCAGTTGTGAAACAAAAAGGCAGTTGATGGAATGGGGAAACACAATCTCCCAAGAAATCAAGGAAGTCTTTTCAAACGCTGCCAGCAAGAAAGATCGTGGCTATTGTATTTTAGGAGTCTAAGGAAGTGATTGTCGTTGATTTCCTTGAATGTGGCACAACAATTGACTCAGATAGGTATTGTCAAACACCGACGAAGTTAAGGCGGGCGATACAAAAGAAGCGTCGAGGAAACTTTGCATACTTTTTTTTTTCACGACAACGCACATGCACACACGGGGAATCGGACCCGAAAGCTCCTACGGGGTTTTGGATGGGAGGTGTGTGATCATCCA
Organism: Schistocerca gregaria; assembly: GCF_023897955.1. NCBI lineage: Eukaryota > Metazoa > Arthropoda > Insecta > Orthoptera > Acrididae > Schistocerca > Schistocerca gregaria. The sequence continues at coordinate 920,791,787 of NC_064921.1, read as the reverse complement.
CCATACAGCCCGTATTTTTCGCCGAGAAGCTATCACCTCCTCACAATAATGAAGACATGGCTCACTACACAAAATTTTAATACTGACACCTAACTGCAGGTCGGTATAAACCAGTGGCTGCAATCGCAGGTGGCAGATTTCTCCTGAGATCGTGCTGAAAAACTTGTACCACGGTATGATAAGTGCCTCAGATTGAATGGCGATTATGTAGAAAAATTTTAATTTTTCCACATTAATTTTTATTTCAAAACGTCTGTTACTTTCTGGGTAGTCCTCGCAACTTCAAAATTTCAGTCTCTAAATCAGTAAGCATGGTATTCGATGACAAACAACCAATAAGTGGAAGAACGATTATTATGGATGACAGAATTTTAGTACAGGTTCAACTTTTTAACAATTTATATGATTACGATAGAAACATAAATAATAATTTAGGAAGATAACAGGAGTACGAGGAACTATTCGGAAATACTGTAAACAGTACCGAAACACAGTTGATGCTTTACAGGAAAATGGAAGAGCCGGTTACTCTATACGGCAGTGAAATGTGCACATTAAGGCAGAGAGACCACAACTATAAACAAGCCACAGAAATGAAATTTCTTTGGACACTACTGGGACAACCATACAACTACGCCTGGACAAAATAAGAGATCGGCACATATAGAATCAGCTACAAATATTCGCAGCACGGGACAAAACGGACGAATATAGAAGCAAGTGTGAAGACCGTTTGGAAAGAACGTAACACTGTCATACAGTGAGGTGACAAAAGTCATGGAATAGCATTATGCAGATATACAGATGGTGATAGTATCGCGTAGAAAAGGTACAGAAGGACAGTACATTGGTCGAGCTGTCATTTGTACTCAGGTAATTCATGTGAAAAGGTTTCCGATGTAATTATGGCCACATGATGGGAAGTGACAAGACTTTGAAAGCGGAATAGCAGTTGGAGCTAGAAGCTTGGGCCACTACATTTCGAAAATCGTTAGAGAATTCAATTTTCCGAGGTCCTCAGTGTTAAGAGCGTGCCGAGAATACAAAATTTCAGACATTATCTCTGATCATGGAGAAAGCAGTGGCCGAAGGGCTTCAATTAACGACCGAGAGCATCGCCGTTCACGTAGAGTTATCAGTAGACCGCGGATTTTAGGTAAAAACCTATTTTGTTCCTGAGTTCCTACATGCATAAAAATTTCTACTTATGCGTTTCATGACTATTTACGCTTAATTGCGTTAATTCTATAGGACCTAAAAAAGCCTATTTCGACGTTAGTGCCTATTTTTGCCTATTTCGGCTTTAATATCCTAAAAAGTGCCTATTTCATCATATAAGACAGTGGCTCCAAGTTTTTCCACGCTATACGACAGATAGAAAAAATATTTTCTGCCCAGGGTGCAGCATGGTGGCTAGTTGAAATGCGCTCATGTTTCGTATTTGCCTAACACTTCGGTCTTTTTTATTTTTTTCTGTCGCTATCCCTCTTTAATACCAAATACTCTTTATAGGTGTTCTATTACTCTTGTGTAAAAAAAAAACAGATCTTTAGGTCAAAATCTGTTTTTTTTTCTTAAGCATATATTGGTTATTTGCATATAATCGGTACTTACGCGTTTCATGACTAACTAAACTGAATACCGTTAGTTATATAGGACTTAAAATTGCGTATTTCGACGTTGACGCCTAATTTTTCCTATGTCGGCATCAAAATCCTAAAAAGTACCTATTTCGTTAATCTGACATAGAGTTCTTGTGTTTTCAAAGATTAGAAAAAGGAAGTAAACTTAGGGCTTTACGTCTCGTCGAAGGCGAAGGTCGTTAGAGATTGTTTACAATTCCTTTACTTGCCTTACTACCGACAGCACTCGGCACGGTTGAATGGTCATCCATCCAAGAACGCGCCGAGCGCGAGTGCTCAACTTCGGTGAGCAAATGGGAACTGGTCAAAGATTTGAGTTACCCATTAGAATCGAACTTGGGAGCACTAAATGTTATATTTGAAAATATTTCGTTCGTAGGTTTCTGGCCAGCTGTGTATTTTCGCAAAGAAACGGTTTCATAGGCCTTAAGCGGAGCACGGATTAAAAAATCGTAGACGCCTTCTATAGCTAAATTAATGCCCTTCGCGCATTTTCTCGCTGCTGTCTACAGGCTGTCCTATCAAACTACTCTGTTTCGTGAAAGGTATTATACGTGAATTTTCCGGTCGGAAAATGTGCTAGTAGTGAGATGTTTTCATCTGAAGCACCGGTAGATTCCATTCGCTTGTTCAGAAGTGGCGGCCATCTATCAGGTGCCATATGTCCAGCAACGAGTACGGTGCTTCCCCTACCGCTCCCATGCAACGCAGAAAAAAAAAGTCATCGTTCAGTTTTCCAAGAGAAAAGAAATCAGTACTAACAAGCACCACAGTTTTTCACTAGAAAACCTAGAAAATGTTTTGGTTATTTATTGTGAAGCCAACTGTGGTCAGAATATGTCATACTACGAATGTATTAATTAAACCATTGCCACATCTTTTTTTACGGAGATCTTTATCTTGCAGGAACTCAAAAATACACTCCTGGAAAAGGAAAAAAGAACACATTGACACCGGTGTGTCAGACCCACCATACTTGCTCCGGACACTGCGAGAGGGCTGTACAAGCAATGATCACACGCACCGCACAGCGGACACACCAGGAACCGCGGTGTTGGCCGTCGAATGGCGCTAGCTGCGCAGCATTTGTGCACCCCCGCCGTCAGTGTCAGCCAGTTTGCCATGGCATACGGAGCTCCATCGCAGTCTTTAACACTGGTAGCATGCCGCGACAGCGTGGACGTGAACCGTATCTGCAGTTGACGGACTTTGAGCGAGGGCGTATAGTGGGCATGCGGGACGCCGGGTGGACGTACCGCCGAATTGCTCAACACGTGGGGCGTGAGGTCTCCACAGTACATCGATGTTGTCGCCAGTGGTCGGCGGAAGGTGCACGTGCCCGTCGACCTGGGACCGGACCGCAGCGACGCACAGATGCACGCCAAGACCGTAGGATCCTACGCAGTTCCGTAGGGGACCACACCGCCACTTCCCAGCAAATTAGGGACACTGTTGCTCCTGGGGTATCGGCGAGGACCATTCGCAACCGTCTCCATGAAGCTGGGCTACGGTCCCGCACACCGTTAGGCCGTCTTCCGCTCACGCCCCAACATCGTGCAGCCCGCCTCCAGTGGTGTCGCGACAGGCGTGAATGGAGGGACGAATGGAGACGTGTCATCTTCAACGATGAGAGTCGCTTCTGCCTTGGTGCCAATGATGGTGGTATGCGTGTTTGGCGCCGTGCAGGTGAGCGCCACTATCAGGACTGCATACGACCGAGGCACACAGGGCCAACACCCGGCATCATGGTGTGGGGAGCGATCTCCTACACTGGCCGTACACCTCTGGTGATCGTCGAGGGGACACTGAATAGTGCACGGTACATCCAAACCGTCATCGAACCCATCGTTCTACCATTCCTAGACCAGCAAGGGAACTTGCTGTTCCAACAGGACAATGCACATCCGCATGTATCCCGTGCCACCCAACGTGCTCTAGAAGGTGTAAGTCAACTACCTTGGCCAGCAAGATCTCCGGATCAGTCCCCCATTGAGCATGTTTGGGACTGGATGAAGCGTCGTCTCACGCTGTCTGCACGTCCAGCACGAACGCTGGTCCAACTGAGGCGCCAGGTGGATATGGCATGGCAAGCCGTTCTACAGGACTACATCCAGCATCTCTACGATCGTGTCCATGGGAGAATAGCAGCCTGCATTGCTGCGAAAGGTGGATACACACTGTACTAGTGCCGACATTGTGCATGCTCTGTTGCCTGTGTCTATGTGCCTGTGGTTCTGTCAGTGTGATCATGTGATGTATCTGACCCCAGGAATGTGTCAATAAAGTTTCCCCTTCCTGGGACAATGAATTCACGGTGTTCTTATTTCAATTTCCAGGAGTGTATTTGGAGTTATGTTAAAAATTAATGTTGTAGATTGCTGTGCTCTGTAACTGTGTAAATATTCATTCTCCTTCTTTTAATGACTAATAAGATGTTCATAGTCAACACTGTGTATTTTAATTTATTTTTATTTTCTGTGCATCATTTTTATTAGATCCTATTTTAGGTTTTATGCAGCCTAAATGAACTACTGAAGGAGCCTATTTTAGGTGCCTAAAACACATCTTTTTACCACCAAAAATCCGTGGTCTAGTTATCAGTGCTAACAGACAAGCAACACTGAGGGAAGTAACCGCAGAAATCAATGCGGGACGTACAGCGAATGTGTCTGTCAGCACAGTGCGTCGAAATTTGGCTTTAATTGGCTACGGCAGCAGAAGACCGACTTGAGTGCCTGCAGCGCCTCTCCAGGGCTCGTGACCATATCGGTTAGGCCCTAGACGACTGGAAAACCGTAGTCAGGTCAGATGAGTCCCGATTTCAGTCGGTAAGAGCTGACGGTAGAGTTAGAAGGTGGCGCTGACCCCACGAAGTCGTGAATCCATGTGGTCAGCAAGGCACTGTGCAAGGTGTTAGTGGCTCCAAAACGGTATGGACTGTTATACATGGATCATTGAGTGGAAATGGTTATGTTGGCTACGTGCAAACCATTTTTATCTATTCATGGACTTCATGTTCCCAAACGACGATGGAATTTTTGTAGATGACAATGCACTGGGCTGGCTGGTCCGACATGAATCCCACCGAACATTTATGGGACATAATCGAGAGTTGAGTTCGTCCACGGAATGCTGCACTGGCAACGCTTTCGCAGTTATGGACAGCTATAGAGACAGCACAGCTCACTATTTCTGCAGGGAATTCCAACAACTTTTTGACTTCATGCCACGTCGAGCAGTTGCATTACGCCGGTCAAAAAGTGGTCTGACACGATATTAGGAGGTATCCCATGACTTTTGTCACCTTAGTATACAGACCTATTGGCAGCAGACACCCAGGAAGCCCGAGGCAACGATGTATCGAGGCTTCACAGGCCGAAGGGCCAAATCCCTTACAGGATGATGATGATGATGATGATGATGACGATGATGGTTCGGTGAACAGCTCAGTCTTATGCCTGGCTGCAGTTACTCGAAAACTAAACACTGTGAAATACTACAAGTCCGTAAATGAAACCCACGTGCTTCGCACTACTATGAAAAATCCATCCAGACATCAAACACAGTACAAGCTCACAACTCAAATCGTAGACAGTAGGACAGCACACGCATGTATGGTTTAAGCATTTAGGCTCAAAACGAGACTGGTGTTTTGTCACCGAGCGGGCAGTTTCCTGCCGACCTGGAGTTTACGAGATGAGGATTTGTGACTGTCGTGGCAGTGGAGAGCGTGCCTCACCCGTTGTTGTATGCTCGCTGTCTGCTGCGCGTATGTGGCACTGCCGGCTGTGGGAGCTAGTAAATAGGTTCATTGAGTCTTTATCTGCAGCAGGCAGTATGCGGCAGAGACAAATGTGAAAAAGTACGCTACGTTTTCTCGACAATATTTGCCAAGTGGCTCTGGAAGCTAAAAGTGGAGGGAGTATAGTGTTTACAAATTTAACCTACTCTTTCGCTTGATTCACAACTGGAACCTTTCGTGCATTTTGCGACCAACGAACTTCGTTTAGAAGTAATATTTCTATGACCTCTTTACACTGTGATTCTTTTACGGATGAATTAGTGAATTTCATGTTCTGCCTTTACGTTTGTGAGATACAGAGGAGTAGCGATAGTTTTGTAAATATTGATTTACGTGAGAAATTATATGTAGTTTTCCTGTTCTTTTCAGCGTTTCCGCCCGTTGTTTGATTTTTCTTGTACGAGGCTCAGTCAAATGAAAACCTTAAATATTTTGTTTAATATTATTTATTGTGCAGAAGTGGTACAAAGCTGTATCACCTTTCAACATAATCTCCCCCCCGCTTAATGCAAGTCCTCCAGAGCTTACAAAGTGCATACATTCCTTTAGAAAAAAAATCTTTTGGTAGTCCGCGCAACCACTCATGCACCGCGTGGCGTACCTCTTCATCAGAACGGAACATTTTTCCTCCCATTGCGTCTTTGAGTGGTCCAAACATATGGAAGTCACTTGGGGCAAAGTCTGGCGAGTACGGTGGATGAGGAAGACACTCAAAAATTCAGGTCTGTGGTTGTTGCAACTGTTGTACGGGCAGTGTGGGCCTTGTATCATCAAAGCACACCTGTTGCCAGCAATTCACCTCGCTTTGATTTCATTGCAGGCCACAGATGACTTTTTAGGAGATCTGTGTATGATGCACTGGTGACAGTGGTCCCTCTAGGTCTGTAATGCTCCAAAATGACGCCATTTTCGACCCAAAAGAGAGTAAGCATAACCTTCCCTGCTGATGGTTCTGTTCGAAACTTCTTTGGTTTTGGTGATGAGGATTGGCGTCATTCCTTGCTCGCTCTCTCCGTTTCCAGTTGGTGGAAGTGAACCCAGGTTTCGCCCCAATAACGATTCTTGCAAGGAAGCCATCACCTTCTCGTTCAAAGCGCCAAAGAAGTTCTTCACAAACATCAACACGTCGTTCTCTCATTTTAGGAGTCAGCTGCCGTGGCACCCATCTTGCAGACACGTTGTGAAACTAGGGCACATCATGCACAATGTGGTGTGCTGACCCATGACTAACCTGTAAACATGCTGCAATGTCATTCAGTGTCACTCGGCTGTTTTCCTTCACTATGCCTTCAATTGCTGCAATGTTCTGTGGAGCCACAACTCTTTGTATCTGATCTGGACGAGGAGCATCTTCCACTGAAGTGTTCTAGGCGCGCAGTCCGGACCCGTGCGACTGCTACGGTCGCAGGTTCGAATCCTGCCTCTGGCATGGATGTGTGTGATGTCCTTAGGTTAGTTAGGTTTAAGTAGTTCTAAGTTCTAGGGGACCAATGACCACAGCAGTTGAGTCCCATAGTGCTCAGAGCCATTTGAACCATATTTTTTCCACTGAAGTCACACCATTTGCGAACTTCCTACTCCATTCGCAGACTTGCTGCTGTGACTAACATGCATCACCGCACTGAACCTCCATTCATCGATGAATTTCAATAGGTTTCACACCTTCACTACGCAAAAACCAAATAACAGAACGCTATTCTTCCCTAGTGCAAGTCGCAAGTGGGGCGGCCATCTGTATACTGATACTGCTACGGTATGTGTGCATCTGCACTATGCTCCCACCTGCAGGCCATTCTGCACGCTGTTTGTAGCACGCTTACCAACTTACAGGATAACGGTGCGAAATTTTGATTTGTTATTACAAATTTTATGTTTTCATTTGACTCGCCCTCATACAACAAATGCTGCGTTACTACTAAACGTTGGTCGTGCCATTTGCAAGCAGCTCATATGGCCGACGTTGAGCTACGCCGCAGTTGTGTGGTGTGCTGCAACTGAGCAGTATGCCAGCCCGCTGCAAATGGTATAAAGTTGATGCTGCATTTCCAACTCAAATGCCCCACGTAACTAGTCCATCACATGGCGGTCACCCCGCACTCTGTCGGAGCAATGCAATCGGATTTTACTTGAACCCGGAGCAGGAGCAAAACAGAGAATAAATATATGCTGTGGGCGGGTAAATTGTACGGTGGGACAGCATACACTGGACAGGCTTTCTCCATGCTTAAAGTACAGAATGAAGGTGAACTTTCATTTGTACGATTTAGAGAAACTACGAATGAAAGCCTCGAAAAATAAACGTTTTGTTCGAAGTTCATACAAAACTACACAAGTCAAATTTTTTCTTAGTACAGTCGTGCTCAAAAGTATCCGAACGACCTGAATTGCATTTCGCCTGATTCGCATGCAAGCCACATAACACAGCTGTCTAGTAGGTCCTCTAATCGCTCATCGGTACAGCCGTTTGACTATTGAAAATGGTTCCAACATTTATGACTAGAAAACACTGCTCTGTATCGCAATATCTCAAGATGTAAAGTAATACCAAGGTACTACAAATACCAGGGAACAGCTTATCACAGATAAGACTATCCTCAAGGCTTGTAAGCTCACATTTATTGCAATAAATGACATACCTGAAACGTTACCACGCTCATTATTACGTCAGATAGGTAATACACGTAGTAAGTTTGTCGTATTCATGATTTCCTCTTCAAAGTAGCATACCATACTTGTTATTTAACACAAAACACATTAAAAATTTAGGTTATTTACTATCAGCTAGTTGACAATATGTATGAACTTCAAATGACACGGCGAACCGTCTCGTTCTGCTTATGGATTCAAACCCAGGACATGTAGACCAAGCCAAGACTTCGTGACTGACGGAAACTAACAGTCATTCCTGTCTAGGCATACAGAGAGGGATATACTTCGATTTTAGACAGTATCAGTTAGCAAATATCAACTTTAAATTACATAACGTAAACATTTTTAACGGACTCGACTCCCTACCCAGCATCTATTGTTCTTCTTAACGAACTACGAGAGATGTTAAATATTGCTTCTTCACAAGTAACGTACCAGAAATGCCGTGAGGTACAGCTTTGTGTTGGACAGGGATTCGAACCTAAAACCTAATCGGATTGTTATCGAAGCACAATCAACTGTGACATATCGGATTTTCTCGGCAGTATCTACATGTTTTAACTGAAATGACGAGACGAAACATTAATTTTTTCCTTCCCAGGACTCCAACCTGACACCTATCGCTGTTATATTCTAGAGAAAAAGAAAGTTAAATATTGGTTTCTTACACCAGCAGGGACATGTGAGCTGTCTGAACGAGAAATAATATGATGAAGAGTTTGTTCTGACTGGGAATCGAACCCCACACATATCGTTGTTGAATGAACACAAAGAGACGTCAGCTACCGAATTTTTATCCACCAGTAGCTCGGAATAACAGTGTTGAACTTACAGCGATATCGCAAATAGTTCTGTGTCTCACTGGGCATCAAAAACGTCGAGCCGGCCGCGGTGGTCTCGCGGTTCTAGGCGCGCAGTCCGGAACCGTGCGACTACTACGGTCGCAGGTTCGAATCCTGCCTCGGGCATGGATGTGTGTGGTGTCCTTAGGTTAGTTAGGTTTAAGTAGTTCTAAGTTCTAGGGGACTGATGACCACAGCAGTTGAGTCCCATAATGCTCAGAGCCATTTGAACCAAAAAACCTCGAATATCGTTAGTGTTGACAACGAATGAAAATACGTTAAAAATCTAAATTATTATCCACCAGCAGGTAGGTGTTCTCATGCCAGAGCTTGATAATACATAATGAAAAATTTAGTGCCGGGCCAGAATTCGAACCCATTCACGCGCAATATGTGGAGATGTTGCTGAATCTGCAGTTTTGAACAAACAACAAATCGCAGTCGAGCTGTATTCTCACGAAGGGATCGAATTCCGCGTTAAGGGCGGTCTGAGTTGCATTCTCTGTTCAGAACCCATTTTATCGACATACAGAAGCTCAATTAAAAGATGGAATAAGTGTCCTGTGACCATACATAGCGTTTGTTTCGTTTCTAGAAATAAATAACTATTATAAGAACGAATAGTAGTGATGGAGTTTCTACGTGACGCGACTCCTGCCTTTATTGTGGTTCAACCTAACGTCTACTTGCTAGAGAAAGAACATCATGTTTAACGTGAATTTCAGACCACAGTGCCATTATACCTTCTTCACTTTGCGTAGCCACAAGAGAGTAGAATTTGTCTCTCATTATCAAAAATCATCAGCAGAAGTTGGAATCGAACTCAGACCATAAGTGCCGGCCGCGGTGGTCTCGCTGTTCTAGGCGCTCAGTCAGGAACCGCGTGACTGCTACGGTCACAAATTCGAATCCTGCCTCGGGCATGGATGTGTGTGATGTCCTTAGGTTAGTTAGGTTTAAGTAGTTCTAAGTTCTAGGGGACTGATGACCAGAGATGTTACGTCCCATAGTGCTCAGACACATTTGAACCATTTTTTGAATCAGACCATAAGTAAATAAACCTATCTTCAAGTCAATAGACCACCAAATCCTCTTCTCTATGACTTATCTTTCTATCATAACAACGTTGCGCTAGACTGGATGAGAATTCTGACACATAGGCTCCCTGTAGCGGTTGCAGCATGTTCAGTACATAGATTTACTTGGTTGACCGAATCGCCATGACCTACCTGCCTCGGTTATCCAGTTGGGCTCTGTTTTGTAGTCACCGGCATAAAATCACGTAACTGCCGCCTACACAGAACTGCCAACAGTGTAGGATGCATAAATTTTAATAGGAAGTGTTCCTTTCCATTTGAGCTATTCTATTGTGCTATCTGTGTGTTGAAAACGTCGTGCAGTAGAAAAGAAAAGCTGTAACTGTCTATCTCTCAGAAGTTATCAGTCTAATGGAACTTTGAAAATAATTCCCTTCACATCTCACCCCAAAATATTCTGATGTGGAAAAAGGGCTAACTTCTGCGACATTTTGTTCTTTTCAGGTTTAATAGACTGCCAGGCAGTAGATGCATCTCGAAACTTTTGTTTTATGTATGGGGAGGGCGCACCGTGCCAAAATATGCCAGAAAGGTATTTTTTACACTAACTGTCGTGTGGTAGTGGCACTTTATTCTTCATCTAACCTTGTTTGACAGCTTTAATTCAGAACAAGTTTTCTACATACAAGTAATTAATAAACCGCATGTGCATTGTCAAACTGTTATAGATAACATCAGAGAATTCGCATATATCGTTGATGATTAATTTCTCTCTCATGTTTACTATTGTTTTAACAACACTAAAAGAATCCTTACGAAAATTATGCACTGTATTATAAGAAATGAAATAAAACTGCCCACGATAACTTTACGACGAAACACTGTTTCAATAAAACTGAGAATGTGTACACAATCGTGCCTCTACTGGCACGAAATGGTAAAATACTATTCACTTGGATTTCGATTGGGTCTGTGTTTGATTGGTATGCTGCGTCATACTCAAGTGGTATGCAAATGTGGCATTTCATAGATAAAGTTATGTATCCCTAGAAACTCAAAATTTGCTTGTTAGCAGCGGAAAGTGGTGTTATCTGTTGGGCAGCATTGTAAGTATTTCTCCATTGCACTACGAGCCGAAAGTATTTTCTTGCGTTTTCCTTGTAGATGTTTGATCTGACTGCTTGTATCTTTTTCACAGAAGGGATAAAACGTTACAGTCAGCAAGACTGGAACAGCAAACCATAAAAGACGCTTTTTCACAGGTCAGCACGTTACCACAGAGCTCGGCAAGATGCATGTGTCTTCACATCCTTTTACAAGGCCAATAAAAGCTAGAACTCGTAAAGCGCTATTTAAAGGACAAGATTAGTTGCGATTTGCTCGTGCAACGACTTTCCTTTGTTGAAAGCCGTAAATTTACAATCTTTTGTTACACTCAAGCTATAATACCTCAGATTATTCAGTGGAAATGACAGGAAAAATCAAGTGAACTTTGAGGCTAATTCCGTGCACACCAGGAAGTAACTCGTCGATCACAGAGTTGCCAACACATACCTTGTCTTGTTGCCAAATCCCAGTTACAGTACCAGCAGGAAGAAGAAGAACCGATGTGATCCTGCAGCGGGCTGGGAAGTGACCATAGCTGGATTCTCAAAGACGCGGCTGCTACGGCCCGGAAAACGTAATCCGTCAGATTCACATTTCTGTAATCAGTTTTAGGGACTGGAGCGTAGTTACTAATAATACTCAGAACTGACCGAAAATTAAACTTCATAAATCAGTAACTCTCATAGCTGTTTTCATATTTCATAAGTGTACTCAAAACTAAGAAACTCATTGATGGACGTTTTCCTGCCTCGCCGATAGTCGAGCACAACAAACAAATAAAAATACAAAAAGAATGTGTGTGTGTGTGTGTGTGTGTGTGTGTGTGTGTTTGTGTGTGTGTGTGTGAGAGAGAGAGAGAGAGAGAGAGAGAGAGAGAGAGACGGAGATAAAAATAAAAAAGAGAGAGAGGGAGTAAAATATTGTTGTAAAGAAATTGAATGATGGTATGTAAAAAAATCTTTCATTATAATGACACTTTCCACATCATTACGAAATGTCGTATTCATAATCTGTGGAACAAGTACTAATCTAATCATATCACATTGCTGACTAGCCACGAAGAGGCATGAACTACCGAAATTTTCGCCAATACCAGTAACGAAATCTGAACTTGAAAATAAAAGACGACAGTTTTTGTAATAAACCGGGACTCCTATCAAGACCCTATCGTCCCTGTTAACTGACCGCGAAAGATGTCTGATATACCTCCATTCACAAATAACAAAGTGTGCATGGATTTAAAGATGAAGTGCATGATGTAAAGTTCTGTGACGGAGATACGAACCCAACACATAATCGGATTGTTAACTAAGTAACTGAACTCTTCATCATATTATTTCTAGTTCAAACATGCTCACATGTCTCTGCTGGTGTAACAAACCCATATTTAACGTTCGTTTTGTCTAGAATATAACAGCGATAGCTGCCAGGTTGGAGTTCTGGGAAGGAAAATATTAATGTTTCGTCTCGTCATTTCAGTTAAAACGTCTAGGTACCGCCGAGAAAATCCGATATGTCACAGTTGATTGTCCTTCGATAACAATCGGATTAGGTTCTGGGTTCGAATCCCTGTCCAACACAAGGCTGTACCTCACGGCATTTCTGGTACGTTACTTGTGAAGAAGCAATAATTAACATCTCTCGTAGTTCGTTAACATTCCCGTCCATTAAAAATGTTTACGTTATGTAATTTAAAGTTGATATTTGCTAACTGGTACTGTCTAAAGCCGAAATATATGACTCTCTGTATGCCTAGTCAGGAATGACTGTTAGTTTCCGTCAGTCACGAAGTCTTTGCTTTGTCTGCGTGTCCTGGGTTTGAATCCATATGCAGAACGAGACGGTTCGCCGTGTCATTTGAAGTTCATACATATTCTCAACTAGCTGCTCGTGAATAACTTAAATTTTTAATGTCATTTAGTGTTAAACAGTAAGTACGGTATGTTACTTTGAAAAGGAAATCATGAATACGACGAACTTAATACGTGCATTGCCTATCTGCATTACATAACTGGCAGCGCTTGTGGCAAACTACAGTGGCTATCAAATTGTCGGTATAGCAACCATGGGTCTTGATGTTAGCCACGGCGTGATATAGCTCTTCTTGGCATCGTAAATTTAACCAAACGTGGTAAACAATGAAACCATGGTCGATAGACCACTTTACGTTCCATCCGAGGCTAATTTACATGGTCGCAAGCTCTTCGTACCTCAATTTATGCCACAATAGCTGACCAAGACTGTCTCTGACCACTCAGTAACAGTCAGAACTCGACTAACTCGCCACAAAGGTATCAAAGCCTTGCTCGTCAAGTCCACCTTTTCCAGTCTCGTCGAACTACTTCCGTAGCGGCGAGGCTTTGCTACAGGTTTTATATTTAGCTTCCCAACTTATGGACCACTAAAGTATACAGAGTTTTTACAAATTATTACATTCACAGACTATTACACATAAAACCAGAGGTGTAATTGCAACATAATTTCTTAAAACGCCAAAGTAATTATCATGATTATTACATGCATTGAAGGGTCAAAGAAACTGGTATAGGCATGCGTATTCAAATACAGAGATATGAAACAGAAAGAATACGGCGTTGCGGTCGGCAACGCCTATATAAGACAGCAAGTGTCTGGCGCAGTTGTTGGATCGGTTGCTGCTGTTACAGTGGCAGGTTATCAAAATGTAAATGGGTTTGTACGTGGTGCTATAGTCGGAGCACGAGCAATGGAACACAGCATCAACGAGGTAGTGAAGAAGTGGGGATTTTTCCGTACGACCATGTCACGAGTGTATCTTGAAAATTAGAAATCCGGTAAAACTTCAAATCTCCGACATCGCTCCGGTAGGAAAAAGATCCTGCAAGAATGGGACCAACGACGACTGCAGAGAAGCGTTCAACGTGACAGAAGTGCAAGCCTTCCGCAAATCGCTGCAGAGTTCAGTGCTGGGCCATCAACAAGGGTCAGCGCGCGGAGCTTTCGACGAAACATCACCGATATGGGCTTCCGAAGCCGAATGCACAGTCATGTACCCTTGGTGACTTCACAACACAAAGCTTTACACCTCGCCTGGGCCCGTGAACACCGACATTTGACTGTTTATGACTGGAAACATGTTGCCTGGTCGGACGAGTCTCGTTTCAAATTGTATCAAGCGGATGGACGTGTATGGGTATGGTGACAACTTCATGAATCTATGGACCCCGTATGTCGTCAGGGGCTGTTCAAGCTGGTGGAGGCTATGTACTGATATGGGGCGTGTGCAGTTGGAGTGATATTAGACCCCTGGTACGTCTAGATACGACTCTGACAGGTGACACGTACGTAAGCATCCTGTCTGATCACCTGCATCCATTCATGTCCGTTATGCATTCCGATGGACTTGGGCAACTGCAGCAGGACACTGCGACACCCCACACATCCAGAATTGCTACAGAGTGGCTCCAGGAGCACTCTTCTGAAATTTGAACACTTCCGCTGGTCACCAAACTCGCCAGACACGAACGTTATTGAGGATATCTGGGATGCGTTGCAACGTGCTGTTCAGAACAGATCTCCACCCCTTCGTATCCTTCCGGATTTATGGACATCTCTGCAGTGTTCATGGTGTCAATTCCCTCCAGCGCTACTTTAAACCTTAGTCGAGTCCTTGCCACTTCGTGTTGCGCCTTTTTGGGTGCTCGCGGTGGCCTTACACAATATTAGGAAGGTGAACCAGTTTCTTTGGTTCTTCAGTGTATTTACACAACCAATGATCTTGACTAAGCCGATACACTAGAGTACAATGTCAGCAGAGACCTTGCACAGATTATACATTAACCTATCGATTATTGGTGTTACACCATCACCTCTACTGATCTGGGCCTCAGTGTGAAACCGTGTTCCTTGGACGGTATACGGCGGTGGAGTTTTGATTTCATGATAGTGGTTCATCAGTGATAGACTTCAGACCAAACAATAATTTCAGAGTTATTGCTTAGCGTTAGCGAACGACAACCTCAGAGATTTACAATTTCTTTTGTATCAAAAAAATCAAGAAGATTACAAATTGTGCGTTCACACCGTATGGAGTTGCCTCCCCGAAGACATTGTTTGCGAATGAGTTCATTTTCAACTTTTTGTAATAAAGTATTATTTATAAGTACTACATAGGAATCTTTCTTGCGTGTGTGGATCTACTCTTGTCGTTACAATACTGACGGTGTGAGAAGAAAACCAGGGAGGTGTTATTCGACTGATAGGGTTTTTACCGAAATACTCGTTATTTCGCCGTAGCTTGTAAAATGAATTAGTGCCTTACGGTGAAGCCGTGTCACTAGATAAGTGATCCTCTCATTCAGCTCTTATCACTGCTCTTTTGAACGACCACACACAAACCAGAAGTGACTTTCAGACTAATTTGCAGCACTCGCGTTACGAATCACTCCGCGTCTTACAGGAGGAGGTGCAATACCGGTCAAGGGGTAGATCTTTGGGACTGGAGTTGGTGAGCGGTCTGACTCGATTAAGACCACATCCACATGCCTGGTGTGGACTGATGCTCTCTAAACTGGCGATCCCTACTCGACACAAAAAAACAGAATCTCAGTGCAGTTGACCGGAGAAGACGGGAATTTGGTCCCCTCGTAAATGAGAGAACCTCCGAAATTGATGTAAACTGGTAATGTCTGAGCCGTAGATAAATCCAGAAGAAAGTAGCTTACGGTAATACGATGTATCAACGTTTTTTTAATCATTATTACAATATATACTTAACGGACAAACTGAAACTGACCGGGATGTTGCGCTACAAACACTAATCTCAACAATATGGAGCGGTTTATCAAAGTCTTCACGAGGATTTGCATGGAGGAATGTATTCGATGAGTTCACATAACCGAACGCGCTGAACCGATCCTTATCTAAAGAAATGAAAACATGGGGGTCGAGATGCCTCGATAGCTTTCCATTCAGAAACCACGGTGAAAACTAAACACGCACTGTTGGTCTGGGACATTTAACTCATGTGCAACAGGAAACATGTGGGAGTAAATGCCCAGATCCTATTTGATAACGTGACATGACGATCCTTCAATTCCCACTTGTTCTGTAAACAGGGGTTGCGATTTCGCTGGGATTTTTTGCAAAACTGTCTCACACCTGAGTAATATTTTCTGGTGTTCGTAGTCGTATCGGAAAGATTTATAATAACGCCTTTTATAAAAATGTCTTTTATGATAACGTCATTGTCATGAACTGTCTAAAACTTTTTCGGAGAAATATTATTTGGTAAAGCTGTAGAGCCAAGATCAGAAAGGAAATCAGAAATAATCGTGAAATGAAAACTATTTATTGCTTTTCTTACATGGTTTTGTGATAAGGAAAACACGGATAGGTAACTCTGAGGACAACTACACTGGCGCAGATGTAAAGACACTGACCAGTCCATGCCCTGTGCAAGCTGGTGCTCCTTCAACAAAGCCGTTAAATCCTAATCCTGGTTACTGTCAATGAACTGTCGTGACAGTAAAAATAAAAAGTTAATAAGAAAGCAGAGGAAATTACCTTACCTGCCATCTGAATAGATACATTTCCTAAGAGATGTGACTAAATGTTTGTCAAGCCTGTTCTTGTTAAAATTTGTCGAGACGTATGAGCCGTAAAGTCATGAGGTGAAAACGGTAATTTACCTTCCTTTGTAATCCGTTAATTACAGTGACAACCGGCTCGCAACCTTAGGAAACATGCCAACATTTCAGAGCAATGTTACGAAACTTGTTTACCGATTGAAACTATGTGCTGGTCCAGATCTCCAAACGGAACCTTCCCTTTCGTGGCCAGTTTTCTTCCTAAATTAGCTATCCTGGTACGTTTCACAGCAAGCACCAGAGCTTCATTTCTGCCAGTACTTCTCGACTACTTTTCAGACTTATTCAGAATACTGTTACGGTTATTCTGTCCTTGTGGGTGACTATCGGAAGGCTGGCCTAACTTCAAGTACTTGCTGTAAATAGACAAACTCTTTGCGGAGTTTTGCCACTATGTTATCAGATACCCAGTGTATGTTGCCCTACCTCTGGTGTTCAAAACAACTGCAAGCCGTTTTGCATAGCCTTTAGAATCTTGTGGCGTCCTAGACGTATTGGATTCTGTAGACGCTCCTCAAATTCGGAAACAAAAATAATCACAGTAGTTCCTGGAAAATGTAGCGCCCTGGGGGAACGACATAATTCATTCATGTATTCAAAAGGTTAGAGATAATATTACTTCTGTCTATGTCTTCTATGCTGCATTCTGATAGTATCACATTTCAATGTTTCGCATAGGGTAACAATGAAGCCATCGGAGTTTGCCCCAAGATACATTTCTCGAATAGGCAACGTCGTAGAAGCCGTGGTATTCCGACACGGCCAGTTACTGGTGTAACGGATTCCAAGACTCACTATCCAAAACCGAATTTTCTGCCTCTAGAGTTGTAACTCTCTATCAGTTCAGCCTCAAATTGCTACATGTTCTGCATCACACAACGGTAACAACTACGACTCCATTTTCAACGATGTGTTGCGGACATGTAACACCTTTTCGACAATAGTTATTTCACAGATATTCCACCACTTTCGTAAGGTGCTACAGGAAACAACTGACAATATCAGAACTCCCTCGCGGTTTCTATGGTACTCCTAAGAGCCATCACAACATCAAGTCCTAAGACAAAAGTTACGAAGAACAACATCTTCTGCCACTCTCTGCTCATGTAATCTGTCCAATGATTGGTCTGTACCTTCGGCGTTGTTGTATTCTTGTTGTACCCCGTCACATTCCCTGTACATTGTCTACAGGAATTCATTTTTGTGGTAGAGCGTTGGTCTCCATGTTCTGACGTGTTACACAGTCATCATTTCACACACCGAAATATCTATAAAGGTTCCCGAAGATTAGACAGAAATACGTGTATGTATTGGCTGTGTATTCGCCATGTAACTATTGATGAATTTCTAAGTGCCTAAAAAAGTATTAATTTTTTCGTGTGTAACGAAATGAAAGCAGGTGCAAACATTCTTAATTAAGATAGGGTATTTCACTTGAAAAAGATTGCAGATCGAATGAGGTATTTCTTTTTCATTCAAAACATCCAAATAATAAGGATTTTTTTAGAGGCATCGAAAATGTATGAGGACATTGAAAGGGTAATAAAGGACGTAAAGGGAGATGAAAATCTAATAGTCATGGGGGACTAGAATGTAGTTGTAAGGGAAGGAATGGAAGAAAAGGTTACAGGAGGATGTGGAACTGGGACAAGGAATGAGAGAGGAGAAAGACTGATTGAGTTCTGTAATAAATTTCAGCTAGTAATAGCGAATACTCTGTTCAAGAATCACAAGAGGAGGAGGTATACTTGCAAAAGACCAGGTGATTCGGGAACATTTCAGTTAGATTACATCAGGTCAAACAGAGATTCCGAAATCAGATACTGGATTGTAAGGCGTAGCCAGGAGCACATACTGACTCAGATCACAACATAGTAGTCATGAAGAGTGGGCTGAAGTTTAATACATTAGTCAGGAAGAATCAATACGCAAAGAAGTGGGATAGAGAAGTACTAAGCGACGACGAGACACGATTGAAGTTCGCTAATGCCATAGTAGAGTGATAAGGAATAGCTCGGTAGGCAGTACATTTGAAGAGGAATAGACGACTCTAAAAAGAGCAATCACAGAAATTGGAAAGAAAAACGTAGGTACAAAGAAGGTAACTGTGAAGAAACCATGGGTAACAGAAGAAATATGTTTGCTGATCGATGAGAGAAGGATGTACAAAAATTTTCAGGGAAATTCAGTACTACAGAAATATAAGTCGCTGAGCAATGAAATAAACAGGAAGTGTAGAGAAGCTAAGACGAAGTGGCTGCATGAAATATGTGAAAAAATCGAAATAGAAATGATTGTCGGAAGGACAGACTCAGCATATAGTAGAGTCAAAATAAGCTTCGGTGACATTAAAAGCCAGGAAGGTAACATTAAAGACTGCAACGGCAGTTCCACTGTTAAATGCAGAGGAGAGAGCGGATAGGTGGAAAGGGTACGTTGAAGCAGCAACAAAACGATTATTCACGTTGTTGTGTAGAATGTACGAGTTTGGTGACATACTATCTGACTTTCGGAAAAAATATCATCCACACAAATTGAAGGCTGCAAGAGCTGACAAGTGCGAGAATTATAGCGAGAATTAACAAGCTCTTACATCCAAGTTGCCGTCAACAATAATATACAGGATAATGGAAAAGAAAATTGAGGATGTGCTACATGACGATTAGTTTAAATTTAGAAAAGGTAAGGGCGCTAGAGACGGAATTCTGACGTTGTGGTTGATAATGGAAGAACGATTAAACAAAATCAAGACACGTCCATAGGACTTGTCGACTTGGAAAAAGCATTCGGAAATGTGAAATGGTGCAAGATGTTTGAAATTCTGAGAAAAATAGGGGTAAGCTATAGGGAGAGAAGGGTAACATATAATACGTACAAGAGCCAAGATGGAATAATAAGAGTGGACGACCAAGAGGTGGAGGAGATCAGTGTTTAACGTCCCGTCGACATCGTGGTTATTACATACGGAGCACAAGCTCGAATTAGGGAAGGAACATTCCCGGTATTTGCCTGAAGCGATTTACGGAAATCACGGAAAACCTTAATCTGGATGGTCGTAAGCCGGTTTGAGCCATCGTCCTCCCGAATGCGAGTGCAGTGTGCTAACCACTGCCCCACCTCGCTCTGTGACGACCAAGAGCTAGGTGTTCGCATTAAAAAGTGTGTAAGACACCAACACTGTTCAAGCTGTACATCGAAGACGCAATGATGGAAATAAAAAAAAAAGTTTCAGGAATGGAATTAAAATTCAAGGGGAAAGATATCAGTGATAGAATTCGTTGATGACACTGGTATCCTGAATGAAATTGGAGAAGAATCACCTGATATGCTGAATGGAATGAACAATCTAATGAGTACAGAATATGGACTGAGAGTAAATCGAAGAAAGACAAAAGTAATGAGAAGTAGCGGAAATGAGAACAGAAAGAAACTTTACAGCAAAGTAACCAATGACGGACGGAGCAAGAAGGGCATAAAAAGCAGACTAGCACTGCAAAAAAGTGCATTCCTGGCCAAGAGAAGTCTACTAGTATCAAACATAGGTCTTAATTTGAGGAAGAAACTTCTGAGAATGTACGTTTGGAGCAGAGCATTGTAAGCTGGTGAAACATGGACTGTGGGAAAATCGGAACAGAAGAGAATCGAAGCATTTGAGATGCGGTGCTACTGGCGAATGTTGAAAATTAGGTGGACTGATAAGGTGAGGTATGAGGAGGTTCTGCGCAGAATCGCACAGGATAGGAATATGTGGGAAACACTGACAAGGAGAAGGGGCAAGATGATAAGATCATCTGTTGAGACATCAGGGAATAACTTCCATGGGACTAGCGGGAGCTGTAGAGAGGTAAAACTGTAGAAGAAGACAGAGACTGGAATATGTCCATCAAATAATTGAGGACGTATGTTTCAAGTGCTACTCTGAGATGAAGAGGTTGGCACAGGAGAGGAATTCGTGGGAGGTCGCACCAAACCACTCAGAGAAAGAAGTGCTGCGTGGCAGTCCGGAGCCCGGTCACCCTGCGACCATACGTTCCCGTGACTACCGCTGCTGGCAGTCATGTACAGTGGCTAAGTCTTTCTGCAGTATCGCAGAAGGAACACCCAGCTTCTCGTACCTTATTATACGACTTCGTTCAAACCCACTGAGGTGCAGACAATGGCGTCTTTATCGGAGAAGAAAGGAATATGTGGAAGACACTGAGAAGGAGAAGGGGCTACACGCAGCTGTAGAAGACAAAAACTGTAGAGGAAGACAGAGATCGGAATACATTCAACAAATAAATGAGGACGTAGGTTACAAGTGCTACTCTGAGATGAAGAATTTGGCACAGGATAGGAATTCGTAGCAGGCGGCGTCAAACCAGTCAGAAGATCGATGACCTAAAAAAAAAAAGCTCGGACAGAAGTCTGCTGTTTTCGGAGTGAAAATCCTAACGGATGACGCAAAATGTTGGTGGAGATCGAGATTAGAGAACACGTTTCTTCAATTGCTTAGAGGTTCCAAATCGGAACCAGTAATAATATACACCAGAACTGCTAAAAGCAACATTCTCGGAAAGATCTGGATCACTGTACCTTAATAGGTATTATAAGGAGTATACACGTGAAATTTGATACCGATTGTTGTAACATTGGAACCAGGGCGGCGAGGCAACAATATCGCTACGGGTTTCCTCGGAAACAGCAGCTCAACAGAGCCGCGATGGCTATATAAGGAGGCTCCCTGTGCATGAAATTCAGTCCAGTTCAGCAGCAGGTGAGGGCAACACGGGGTGACGTGGCGGCAGCCGCGAGTTTTCACCTGAGTGTAGCCAAGTCTGTGACTCGACAGGTTGTTCGGCGACTACGCGTCTACATGTCTTGGCATCTGCGACTCTTCACATCTGCGAGTTACACGCCTGCACGATACGCACTGGCGACTGTACGCCTCTGTGGTTCACCATATCTGTGCGGGACTACTCTTCTGTGACACCTACATGTGTGTGAAAGTACGTCTGAGACTCTTCACCATTTGTGCGTACAGGACTGTGACTCGGAAGAATTTGGGACTCCACATCTAGGACTGCTGTGTTTTTGTACGTTGCTCGTCTGAACAAAGCCGTCGACGACTCCACGCTGCGCGTCTGAGAATCTTTCCGGCAGTACGCGGTCTGCGAGTCTGTGCTGTGCCTCCACAAGTCTACGCATCTGCTACTCTTAAGTAGTTACGCGCTCGTGAATGTATCTACACTAAACGTCCACGAGCCTACACTGTGTGTCCTCGAGCTTACGCGATGCTTCGGTCAGGAGAAGAACACTGCAAGGGCAATGGCAAACGCCTTATAGCCGCGATGCCAGTCCTGTTGCTGCCACGTGTAACACCCAGAAGACCTTGCGCTGGACCTTCTAGGCCATGCGTTGCCTTGCTGGACCGTTCGTCGGTCTTTCGCAGGAGGGTCTTTACGGTTAGTGCTTCAGACTGTCAGGGCTGACCGTTGGCGAGTGAGCACAAAGTGTAGTCTCGTGTACGTGTACGTGTAGCGTAGCTGCTTAGCGTAGATTCTTGGCCGGACAGTGCAGAGTCGCTGACGCTTAGACTCTTGGGGTCGCAGAGCGCGGACTCATTGCGAAAATTTTCAGACGCGCAGCTTAGCGTCCCTGACAACTCGATTCGCAAATGTATTCGCAAATGTAACACTACAGACACGTAGGAGGATCAGGTATGTGAGTCACAACCCCTACTGCCCCATACCACAGAAGCGTATAGCTGCCAATGTGTAGTCGAGCAGGCGTTTGATTCGCAGATGTAAGAGCCGCAGACGTGAGTCGCAGAGACATATTCGTCGGCAGGTCTGTGGTGAGCCGCAGACGTGAGTCGCAGAGACATATTCGTCGGCAGGTCTGTGGTGAGCCGCAGACGTGAGTCGCAGAGACATATTCGTCGGCAGGTCTGTGGTGTCACGAACTTACCTGCACTCATGCACTCATGCACTCATGCACTCATGCACTCATGCACTCATGCACTCATGCACTCATGCACTCATGCACTCATGCACTCATGCACTCATGCACTCATGCACTCATGCACTCATGCACTCATGCACTCATGCACTCATGCACTCATGCACTCATGCACTCATGCACTCATGCACTCACAAAATTCTTGCTGTGTAAAGGTGCCGTCGCTTCGTGCTGCCCTCTCCTGCTGGAACGAACCGAACTGTTTTCCATGGACAGTGCTACACTACGCTGCGGGTCAGTGATGGTCTGCTACGTGTCGGCCACCCTAAGCAGAGAGGGACTCTACCGACTCTTCGCGCCTGCGTCACTCATGACGCCTCTACATGACAGATGCTTAGCGTCGCCGCCCCATCCAGTGCGTCCAGCTGACAACGGAAGCTCAGTTCCGACCAGGGTTTTCGGGAGGTTTTCCTTGGTTGTAAGGCAAATGCCGGAACTGCTTACCCCCCTCCCATCGATACAGAGATAAATCATGTACAGAAGAAATTGCAAAATAAATACTATAACCTCACTTTGCCTTGTCTTTTTATTGAATTTTGACATGACAGTCCCATTACTGCGCCTGTGATTACGGTGAATGGCTCTCCTACAGCACTGCATGAAGCTGTGGTACACGAAGAGAGATCCGTCGACGCCACAATAGGGGAGCAAACAGCTTTCGAAAGACACACATACAAATCGCACGAAAGCGAGAGAGAGAAATATGCAGCAAAATTACTATGTCTTAGATTTCTTTTGTGTAATCATAAAATTGATAACCACTTACTCTTGCTCGCCAACGTAACGTCAGCGTAGCATTGAGAGACATACGACTCTGCTTTCTGAACGATTAGTGATAACAGTTTCGTAATACTCCACTGTTCAGAGCGTATAGAAGCTTCAAGTGTAACCTATTTATAACAATCTCTAACAGTCCGGTTTTTACTGGTGACGGGATGCCGCACCAGAAAAAACTTTGCGTTGTGTCTTAATGTACAGGCGACAGCAAGCCTTTTCTGTATCAGAACGTGCTATGCTGACGGGTGCAGATTCCCACTGGAGCTAAGCAAACGTGTGTCTCCATTCTGAACATAGTAAACTATGTTCCCGGAGGATCCGGTAAGCCTTATTCAGTCTTCGTAAATCAATTAATTTGGATGCTTCGAAAAATCGCAATCTGTCTATTTAGCTTAGTGTTCACCGTAACAGAGGTCGCTAACGCATGCTTCTGTGATGGCTCACGACTCCGGCCAAGCTGTTATGTTAGAATCCTGTTAGGATATTTTCACAGCTAATATTTGGCCGGCGGAGAGGAGAGATGGCGGCGTAAAGTTCCCGAATCACCAGTCTTTGCGCCAGTATCGTGGATTAAATTCCAAAACTCTCCGCAGTGTCTGATGAAGTGAGGGCATATGGCACTGTTGTGATCAGTTCGTCGTAGGGGACATAGAGTCGGCGGCTCCTTCATGCTCTTCGGGAGGAGTAGGCTACGTGACGGCGTGGAGTTTGATTCTCTCTCTCTTCCCTTCGTCGTTAACAACACAAACCCAACACAGCACTGTATAAGCACCCATCACAGTCATCAACGCTGTAGAGATGCACACTTGGCACTTCATAACAGGTCAGACGAAGGCATTGGCAAACAGCCACCATTAGAAGCTTGTCCACGACGGCGATGCTACATCTACTCCCCTACATTCATTGTCTCAGTACAGTACTCTATGTTATGTATTATATATGCATCTTACATTACTGCGACATGTGTAACATAGTCAGAGGACAGCTACAGTGTGCAGTACCAAGACGACAAAATGAGCTCACTATCGTGAGCCACTGCTGTTCAGTTACAGAATCCGTTGCTCTTATAGAGTAAGAAATTTGCCATGCGAAACAAGAAAATGACATTATCTTGAATCGAAAAAGAGCGTAGTATTATTGATCGTCGCATTTCAACTAAGCCGCGTACCGAACCTGGAAGTTTCTCAACCAGTTTAGAAGAATATTATGTTGGTTCGCGATCAGCACGATATAAAACTAATACGAAAGCTTGTTCAACGGTCTACATATCCACCCACGTCGACATAGCACAATACGTCTTGCGGTACGTGGTGGAGGGTACTTTTTGCCCCACTGCCACTGCTACTGCCTCTCCCCTCTCCTTTTTTCTGTTCCATTGACAAAACGTACGTGGAAGAAATGATCGTCGGTAAAGCTCCGTACTGCAGCGCGGTATGGGATCTGTATCAGTTAAGAAGTTTGAACGGTTTTGACAAGGGCGAGTTTGGAATCGTTTTGAAAATATCGAAGTGCGTGTTCGGTAGGGCAGAAATTACATTCTTGGGATACTTTATTTTCTCTGAGAGCTCACGCTCCTTGCCAGACAACATAGGGGCTATCCCCAGCATAGCTCGATCAGAAATGGTCATGCAATTGCGCCGGTCCTTAGGGGTCCTCAACTTTTATCGTTGCCACTTGCCCCATGCAGCAGGGATCTAAAAACTCTAACGGCGAAGCGAAGTATCTACATCTACATCATATTCCGCAAGCTACCTAATGGTGTGTATCGGAGTGTACTTTTTGTACCACTAACTGAGCCCTCCAACCCTGTTCCACTCGCGAATAGCGTGTGGGAAGAAAGACAGTTGGTAAGCCTCAGTATTGGCTCTAATTTATGAATTTTCTCCTTTTGCGAGACGTATGTAGGGGAAAGTAATGTGTTATCTGACTCTTCCCGGAAAGTGATCTCTCGAAATTTCAATAGTAAGTCCCTCTGTGATGTACAACGCCTCTCTTGTAACGTCTGCCAATGGAGTTCGTTAAGCATCTCCGTAACGCTCTCGTGCCGACTAAACGATCCTGTGACGAAACCTGCCGCTCTTCGTTGGATCTTCTCTATCTCTTCTATTAGTCCTATCTGACAGGTAACACAGATACATGAAGAATACTCAAGAATGTGTCTAACAAGCGCCTTACAAGCCACTACTTTCGTGGATGAGTTTCATTTCCTTAAGATTCTTCCTATGAATCTGAGTATGGCATCTGCTTGTCCCACTATTTGTTTTATGTGGTCATAGTCAAGGCGGTACTACTAGCACTTCCTGCTTTGGACGCTTGTCTCGCGCTTGTTGTTGGCGCGAGCCAATCAATAAACGGCGCCCTATTACAATAATATGTAAACTATGCTTGGCAGCCTCTCGCCCTTTTCTCCTTGACGCTGATGCCAAGGCAGCAACAATACAGGCGTTTTCTAGAGAATTTTTAGCCCTCCACGCCTATATAAAATACAGGGTGTAGCACTCAAACCTCCTTGATTTCAAAGACCCAGAAAAAAATCACAGTAGATACGACAATGAAAAATGTACCACATTATAGAGCATCGCAAAGAATTTATTTATTTATCAATACACCTCGACATGTAAACCACCTGTAACACAAAGAATATCGAGTCTATATTCAATTTCTTGCGAAGTTCTTTGTAACATTATTTCCTCTGTTATTGTTGCAATCCCATTAGTGATACGATGTCGCGACGTAGGAATATCGTCCACTTTGGTCGCATACAGTCAGTTCTTCACGAACGTGGTGGTCAGGCAATGCTTCCACCGCGTCAGATCCAACGACTGGGAAATTTCCTACCCAGGAACTTGCGAACAGCTATTGACCAATGTGGCGGAGCTCCATCTTGTTGAAAAATAATGTTGTGTTGGAAGTCTTGTATCTGAGGGCACACAAACTGCTCCAACGTGTACAGATACACTGACCCATTCAATGTTTGTTCTGCAAAGAAGAACGGTCCAAAACTTCCATCATGCATTAGCCCAAACCATACATATAGTTTAGGGCTATCACGGACATGTTCAATGACAATGTGGAGATTTTGCGAAACCCATATGCGAACAATATGCCTATTAACCCTTCCCGAAAAATGAAAGGTTGCCACATCTGAGAATAAACATCTTTCCATGAAGCTGGCATATTTATCAATATGCTGCACCTTATCCGCAGCAAATTGTTGTCGGCATGGTTTGTCGTTCAGCGTCAGATGTTACAGAATTTGCACCTTTTAAGTACACATACGAAGACGCTGGTGAACTACATGAGGCAGTGTTGATCGAGGTACAGTCGTGCTCAAAAGTATCCGAACGACCTGAATTGCATTTCTCCTGATTCGCGTACAACGCAGCTGTCTAGCAGGTTCTCTAATCGCTCCTCGGTACAGTCGTTTGTCTATTGAAAATGGTTCCAACAAATAACCACTAGAAAACACTGCTCTGTATCGCAATAACTCAACATGTAAAGTAGTAACACGACACTACAAACATTATGGAACACCGTATCACAGATAAGACTGTCCTTAAGGCTTGTAAGCTCACATTTATTACAATAAATGGCGTACCTGAAATGTTACCACTGTCATTATTATATCAGATAGGTAACGCACGTAATACGTTCGTACTTATTATTTAACACTAAATGATATAAAAATTTAAGATTTTCACGAGCTGCTAGTTGAGAATATGTATGAACTTCAAATGACACGACGAACCGCACGTTCTGCATATGGACTCAAACCCAGGTCATGCAGACTATGCAAAGATTTCGTGACTGACGGAAACTAACAGTCATTCCAGACTAGGCATACAGAGAGTGATATACCTCGATTTTAGACTATGTGTGTGTGTGTGTGTGTGTGTGTGTGTGTGTGTGTGTGTGTGTGTGTGTGTGTGTGTGTGTGTGTGACAGAGAGAGAGAGGGGGAGAGAGAGGGGAAGAGAGAGAGAGAGAGAGAGAGAGAGAGAGAGAGAGAGAGACAGAGAGAGAGGAAAGAAAGAAAGAGAGAGAGAGAGAGAGAGAAATATAAAAAAGAATAAGAGAGAGAGATTAAATATTGTTGTACAGAAATTGCATCATGGTATGTAAAGAAATCTTTCATTACAATAACATGTTCCACATTATTACGATATTTCGTATTCATGATCCATGGAACAAGTATTAATCGAATCAAATCAAATCTAATCATATTGCTGACTAGATATGAAGAGTCATGAATTACTGATTTATGACGCTTAGTTTACAGTCAGTTCTGATTGTTATTAGTAACTACGCTCCAGTTCCTAAACCTAGTTACAGAAATGCAAATCAGACGCATTCCAGGCCGTGACAGCCGCGTCTTCAAGATGGACATTTCCCAGCCCTCTGTAGGAACACATTGGTTCGTCTTTTCCTGCTAATACTGTAACTGAGATTTGGCAACAAGGTAAGGTATGTTTGGCAACTCTGTGATTGACGAGAGTTGCTCTCTAAAAAAGCGTCTGTCCTGGGTTGCGGTTCCAGTCTCGCTGAGTGTGACGATTTTATTCCTTCTGTGAAAGAGCTACAAGCAGTCAGCTCAAACATCGGTAAGTAAAACGCAAGAAAATACTTTCGGCTCATAGTGCAATGGTGAAAAACATTAGGTAATGCCTCTTTCCGTTGGTGACAAGCAAATTTTGGGTTTCTAGGAATACACAACTTTGTTCATGAAATGCTTTACTTGCAAACCTCTTGAGCATGACACAGCACACCAATTAAACAGACTCGGTCGAAATCAAAGTGAGTAGTATTTTACTAATTCGGTTCGATAGAGGCACGCTTGTACACAGATACTGCGCTTTATTAAAAAAGACTTTCGTCGTAAGGTTATTGTGGGTAGTTTTATTTTATTTCTTATAATACAGTGCACAATTTTGGTAGGGTTTCATTTAGTGTTGTTTAAACAGTAGTAAATATGAGAGGGAAATTAATCGTCAACGATATGTGCGATTTCTCTGACATTAGGTATAGCAGTCTGACAATGCACATGCAGTTTATTGATTAAATGCATGTAGAAAACTTGTTCTGAATTAAAGCTGTTAGGCAAGGTTTGAAGAAGAATAAAATGCCACTACCACACGACAGCTAATGTAGAAAATACTCATCTGACGTATTTTGGCACGATGCGCTTTCCCCAAACATAACAGAAAAGTTTCGAGATGCATCTGCTGCCTGGCTGTCTATTAAACCTGAAAAGAACAAAATGTCGCAGTAGTTAGCCCTTTTCGTACATGCGAATATTTTGAGTTGAGAAGTGAAAGGAATTATGTTCAAAGTTCCATTAGACTGATAACTTCAGTAGACCAGAGAATTGCGTTTAAAAGAATGTAGCAGTCAATGTATTTGAACTCGCGACGTTTTGTCTACAGTGCATTATACTTACCACTACACTACTAGCTGAACAGTAGCTACACTTGCTCGAGAAGTCAACAACAAATCCTACAGAACTTCCGCATTCCACAGTGTTGTGAGATAATGTATATGGGCGGATGTAGACTTGTGAGGGATAGACAGTTACAAATTTTCTTTTGCACTGCACGACGTTTTCAACAAAGAGCTAGCGCAGTAGAGTGGCTCAAGTGGAAAGGAACACTTCCTATTTAAATTTCTGCATCCTACTCTGTTGGCAGTTCTGTGTAGGTGGCAGTTACTTGATTTTATTTCGATGATTAAAAAGAAGAGTCGAACGTATGCACTGGGTAGCCGAGGCAGCTAGTTCATGGCGATTCAGTCAAGCAAGTTAATGAATGTACTGAACATGCTGCAAACCACCACAGTTAGCCTGTGTGTCAGATGTGTCAGAATTGTCATCCAGTGGTCGCAACGGCGTTACAATAGAAAAATGAACCACAGAGATGCGTGTCTGGTGGACTGTTGGGTTGCTGAGAGGTTCGTATATTCGAGGTCTGGGTTCGATAACGAGAGGCAAATTCTACTCTCTTCTGGCTACGCCAAGTAAAGAAGGTAGAATGGCACTGTGGTCTGAAATGCACGTTAAACATGATATTCCTTGTCTAGCAAGCAGACGTTAGGTTGAAGCACAATAAAGTCAGGAGTCGTGTCACGTAGAATATCATTAGTAATCTTTCTTATACTAGTTATTTATTTCTAGAGACGAAACAAGCGCTATGTGGGTTAACAGGACACTTATTCCATCATGAGCTTTTGTATGTCGATAAAATTGGTTCTGAACTGGGAATTCAACTCAGACCGCCCTTAACACGGAATTTTGATTTTTAGTGTATTTTCATTCATTGTCCACACTTACACTGTCTGACGTTTTTGACTCTCAGTGAGACACAGAACTATTTGCTAGATCACTGTAAGTTGAAGGATGTTATTCCGTGCTGCTGGTGGAGTAAAATTCGGTAGCTGACGTCTCTTTGTGTGCAGTCAACAACGATATGTGTGGGGTTCGATTACCAGGCAGCACTGAACTCTTCGTCATATTATTTCTAGTTCAAATATGTTGACATGTTTCTGCTAGTGTAATAAACCCATATTTATCGTTCGTTTTCTCCTGAATGTAACAGCGATAGGTGCCGGGTTGGAGTCCTCGGCAGGAAAAAATTAATGTTTCTTCTCGCCATTTCAGTTAAAACATCTTGCTATTGCCGAGAAAATCCTATATGTCACAGTTGATTGTGCTTCGATAACAATCCGATTATGTTCTGGGTTCGAATCCCTGTCCAACACAAAGCTTTACCTCACGGCATTTCAACTAAGTTACTTGTGAAGAAGCAATATTTAACATATCTCGTGTTTCGTTTACTGGGACAGTTGATGCTGGGTAGGAATTCGCGTCCATTAAAAATGCTTACGTTATGTAATTGAAAGTTGATATTTTCTAACTGATACTGTCTAAAATCGAGGTATATCACACTCTGTATGCCTAGTCTGGAATGACTGTTAGTTTCCGTCAGTCACGACATCTTTGCATAGTCTGCATGACCTGGGTTTGAGTCCATATGCAGAACGTGCGGTTCGTCGTGTCATTTGAAGTTCATACATATTCTCAACTAGCAGCTCGTGAAAATCTTAAATTTTTGATGTCATTTTGTGTTAAATAATAAGTACGGTAATTTGAGGAGGAAATCATGAATATGACGAACTTATTACAGGCATTACCTATCTAATATAATAATGACAGTGGTAACATTTCAGGTACGTCATTTATTGTAATAAATGTGAGCTTACAAGCCTTAAGGACAGTCTTATCTGTGATAAGGTGTTCCATAATATTTGTAGTGTCGTGTTAATACTTTACATCTTGAGTTATTGCGATACAGAGCAGTGTTTTCTAGTGGTGATTTGTTGGAACCATTTTCAATAGTCAAACGACTGTACCGAGGAGCGTTTAGAGAACCTGCTAGACAGCTGCGTTATGAGGGTTGTACGCGAATCAGGCGAAATGCAATTCAGGTCGGTCGGATTCTTTTGAGTACGCCTGTACATGAGTTGAGTAAACTAATACCCCTCTGTGAATAACTGTTTTTACTACAGTATACTTTAATTTTATCGAAAATAAATAAGACGACTGGTGAAACAGGAGTAAGTTTGTGTAGGTAGGATCTCTTAGGAATATGTACGATAGTATTATATAGAACCAACACTTCTATGGCTACCTCTAACGCCCCGTAGATGACATTTTCCAGTACACGATTTTTCTGACGGAATGTCCCACTGAAATAGCAAGGCCCGCGATAAAGTTAAAAATTGTAATGTACGGGTCAGACGTTAATTTTATTGAAAATTTACGAATGACGAATCAGATTAGCCAGCAGCGAATCGTTTACATTACATTTCGACCTGTATCTATAATCTGCAAAGCGATAGCTGGCTTGCAAGCTAAGGCTGTAATAAATTTAGGCATTAGCGAAAATCAGCTAAATGTACGTTGATCAGACCGAACACTAACACACGGCAAATGAAACACGGAGTGAGATATGGCGGGAGGAATGTGCATGTGAATGATAAATCCTTTCTCTCGAAAATTTCCTTCCTTCATTTCTCCTCTGTATTACCACAGATGGCGTGTCACTGATATTTGTACTAAGATTGCAGTACCCACGTGGTGCGTAGTTGATTCCACCGCCCTGAGAGGAATGCTCAAGTTCCCTGAATAATGTTCACCAACCTGAAATCTGCTGTAGTTGTTGCCACTTGCGCAGAAAACAGCACGTGGGCTGTAATAAATCGTTAGCGAGAAACTGGTACTGTATAAATAATTAAATTGTGAATTTATTTAAACGCGGTGCCATTCGCTTTTTTATTAGCAGAATACGAAAAACTGCGCAGTTATAGTGCACTTCACGAATCACGAATAATTTCTGTTCTTCACACTTTCACAGAGCATAAAAAAAAATAAACTGCGTTTTGCGTAATTACTATCAAATTAACACTCGGTCACACGTTCAAAAGCCAGATTTTGCTAATTTAGTTCTCAACCGATATAGACCGCGGCAGACAATATGGCTCTCCTCCGAGACTACCGGTCCACCTGTGGTCTGACGACCTACCTCTCCCGCCATCCAAGTTAGGCGCGATCCGAAGACCTCCGAAGTGCTTCGTCTGCCGTTTCGTTTAGCTGTTGTTAATTATTTTGCTGATATTTAACACTTTCGAAATAATGGAATGATAGCCTGCTATTGAGAGATGCTTTTATATGAAGGCAAGTAAATTCACATCACGTCATCTTCCCCATTGCTGCCTTCCCAACTGCTGTAAGAAGAGCTTCTTGTAACTGAATATGATGGCTGTAAATCCAGAACTATTACAGACAGATTAGATGTGCAGGCGCACGCGGCTGTATTGCTTACGAACTCCCGATCATCACAAGTGTTTCTACACTACCAGAACACCTGTCACCCAATCGAATATTCGCCCGCATCTCGTGGTCGTGCGGTAGCGTTCTCGCTTCCCACGCCCGGGTTCCCGGGTTCGATTCCCGGCGGGGTCAGGGATGTTCTCTGCCTCGTGATGGCTGGGTGTTGTGTGATGTCCTTATGTTAGTTAGGTTTAAGTAGATCTAAGTTCTAGGGGACTGATGACCTAAGCTGTTAAGTCCCATAGTGCTCAGAGCCATTTGAACCATTTTTTGAACCAATCGAATATCCAACGCAGGCTACCACATAATTTTAAGCAATCTTCCGAATTGTAGACAGTGGTCGATATGTTACTGCGTACGTCACTCAGATTTACAGTTGGCATGATGAGGGAAACAATGTGCTGAAGCACTAGTGTAGAATAAAACAGTTACTGAGCAAGCGCCTGGACGTAGTAATATTAAACTTCTAGTTTTGTTCCTGTTTACCATTGTTTCGTACACAACGCAGAAATATATGCCAGGCTCTTAGTGTTTACATTATCTTTGTAGTGGTGTGGGAGCAGCGTGAATTTCGAAATAACTTAAACTAACACAAATTATGAACGAAACGGTATATTAATTAAATGCCTGCATTTAAGTTATGCACCATCAAGTTTTTGGACAAGAAATAAAATTTTTAAATCGACTTTCACTTATGTGCAATTTTGTAAACACTTCTTTTGACACTCACTCAGAGCTAAGGCTAATTCTTGCACTATTTTTTTTCCTTCGCACTACACACGGTAACACGGATTTTAGCAATAAGTACTGATCAACTCAGATCAGTCTTTTGACCAAGTGCCTGGCAGAAATTGTGTCTGCCTCTGAATTCCGAGCTCCACCTTTTATCGTGACAAATCTGTCTACACACCAAAAGTAGAAGCCCGTCAACAAAACCATTTCCAAAAACCAACCAGGATCCTCGCTAACGATTCCCTCCGTCGGAAAACGATACTTTAGAAACAAGGTCACAAGGAAAACGACTGAATCACAGTAAGTTCAAATACCCATAAGTTCTATTTAACTGACTTTAATCAATCCTTCCTACCTCCACACACCAAAAATTGTGTGCACATACGATTACCATTTTAATACCCTTCAAATTGACCACTAAATTCTTTACCACACACCTATACAAAGCATAAATCAATACATATTTTACTTAAATCCACGAGGTCACTGACCTTCACGCACCCTAAGTGCCTAAACTTCCCCCGTTTGCACACGTACAGTGCCACAATAAACTAACAAATTACTAATGAATCCCTAAATAAACATATAAATTATCCCTCCAAAATTACTACCACCAATTACAGATTAGATCAGCTTTTCACTTCCGCCCTTTCTCTATATACATTTAGCAGTTTTAAACTTCTCTCGTTTCCACACATGCGGCAGTAGCGACCGTAGCGTTCTACCGTACCTACGCCAATCAGTCTTACTAGAATCACACTCCTCCTTCATATACCAATCCGTACAAACTTCATTGAACAAACTGTCTCCATCCACACTATTTACTTCAACCCTGTCTAAATTTTGTGTTAGTTCTTCCACACATTTCACCAATTCACCACCCACTGCATGCACAAATTTACTGTATTTCCACTCCAAAAAATTGACAATTGCCTCTTCAACAAAATTACACATTAATTCATTGTTAAACACTTTATCTTTCTGAAATAATACTTCGATGCCCAAGCCATCATCATCGTAAATATTCATCTCACCAACCTCATCTTAAATCATTACATAAATTGGCATCAGAAACCTTACTTTCCTCCTTCGACAAATTAACTTTACGTGAACTGTACACAACGTTATCCTCCAACGCTACACTACAGAAATTGCTGCTACCTTGTCGTACAATTTTGGCACTTCCAGACTTGCTACATCCCGCTGTGATTGGCCAAAAATCAGCACAGACTGCCATTTCTACACACTTTTCATCCAGAATAACCCCCGATCCTATTTTACATACATTCTCACATTCATACTCTGACAAACGTTTTAGATCCACACATTGATAAATAAGTTTCGTTTCGCCTTCATTCGTGATTAGACTTCCTCCAAAGTACCAATACCAGTACCTTTTACATCATTACATAAATTACCATTACTCTGTTCCTGTAGACTGAAGCGATCTACCTCCGCCGATTCATTTTTACTTCAACTGTTGGCGAAACCAACGCTAAGCCTCCCTTAGTAACATCGACGCTTTCCGCTGAAGCACAATCACCCTCACTTGCAGATGGCGAGATGAAAGCTACGCCGCCTTCACTAACATCGACGCTTTTCCCCGACTCACAAATACTTGTAACTACAACACCTGCCTTACTGAAATTGCTACTATTTGACTCTCCACACAATTTGCTTTTACAAAATTCATCTCCTCTTTAACTTCTTTTTGAACCACCGAATCTTTCCATTTATCACCATTAACATACTCACTCATTGTACGTTCATAACTTACATCATTCCCGCAAATTTATTTCCATTAATTTTACTTAAATCTCTCACAAATCTATGATTCCGCCGTTCGTGTCTGCTTTTATTGAAAGAGCCACCTATATAGCCTTCCTCTTTAACATACTCCATATTACATATTTGGTACCTTTCTCCAAACCTATCAACATTTCTATCATTTCCATTATCTCCAGTCCTTTTCATCCCCTGGTCAGATCGCCATCCCCAGACATGAGATGTGAACATCAGTTTCCCGACCGGCTGTTACGCGATTGCACTTCACGCATATTTCCCCCATTAAATGTGCATTCTTTACTTGGGTCCCGTTCATGGAAGTTATCACTCCTGTTCGTTTTCCCACCATTCTGCTCATTCCAGCTACTACCTACCTGAGAATTCCTCTGTTTTCTCTCGCGATTGTTATTTTGGTAATGATTATATGGATTCCCATTTTGATAACTACCACCTGGTTTGCTCTGAGGTTTGAACTTCAAAGACCTCTCTAATTTTTTTACAAATTCTAGAAATTCGTCCACGGAATCACAAGGGACGAGATCCTACTGCAAATTTTCGGGTAATCGCCTTTTTAATGTGGTGATTTCCGTTAAAACCCCCAGTGGATGTTTCACATGCATAAGCAGTTCGCGTTTGCAAAAGTATCTCGTCGTCCCATTACCGTATCTGTAACTCAGCCCGTTTAAAAATTCATTTTGGATCCGCATCTGCTTTACCTCCCTCCAAAATTTTTTCAAAAAACACTTTTCGAACTATTCGTACTATTCGAACGAACTACATTTAACATTTGCCCAAGAGTGTGGGTCTCCCTCCAAATGCCGTTTAACGTATTTTATTTTCACTTTATCCGTCATGCCGTGCACAAAAGCGTCCCTACACTCAGCCAAGAAATTTTCTGGGTGGTAATTTCCGTCATCTGTGTAACATTTCACAGATCCAGTATTGGCCCAAGGGATATTTACAACCGCCGTGGCCTGTTGGGGAGCTAACGAATTTAACTCACTTTTTATCTGTTGCACTTGTTTTTTTAATTCATTTTCACTAGTGATACTAAACTCTATTTTATCTTTAATTTTTCCCACTTCTTTTTCCCCCTCACCTACACGATTGGCAATGTCACTAACTGCTAAATTTATATCGCTTTTATGAGCATCTTGTGCTTTTATACAGACGCTTACCTTGCCCCCAAGTTCCGCCTGTATCTTATGCATCTTTTCCCCAAGATCTTTTTCCACTGACTCGATTTTAGGTTTTAGTATTACAACATTGTCTGTAATTTTCCCCATATTCACTCAGACACATTTTAATTTATTATAAATTGCTTTTTAAAGGTTAGCTGTAATTTTGTCAACTTCCTCTTTCGCATTGTATCCATATTAGTCCAAATTGTACTGATATTATTTGCCATTCCCTGGATCATTTGCATTAGGTGAGACATTATATCTCCCCCACATTCATTCGCCTTGCCTGAGTTCCTAGTAGTTACACATCCGCGCTCTGATTTTGAACTAACCGGCTCACTTCTGTTTTCAGAATTACTCATACTAGGTGACTGTTTTATATCCGTGAGATCTATAAGTGTTGCTTGAAGATAAATACACTATCTTACTATCTGCACAGGCACTTATGTGATCTGAGATGGTTCCGTCTGCCATAGTGATGCCATCAGTTGTAGTGGAAGTCGACAATGAAGACTGCCCTGGAGTACTCGGAGATACTGCCATCACACTACTGTTGGATCTGCGTCCGCCACTGCAGAAGTCGCGTGATGTAACCGTAGCTGCTGCCAGTTACCGCGTGTTCCAACCTTCTCCGATACCGCTGTCCATTAAACGCGCTAACTGCTACCATTCCCTGCCCTCAACTTATTTAGACATTGAGCTCCAATTCAAATGGCCTTTAATGTGATAGATTAGGTCCTCTATCGATAGCATGTATTTATTGTGAAAATTACTGCGTAATTTCACTATTTCCAGACACTACTTGCCGAAAAAACCGATCTCACACTGTATTTTGTGAAAGGTTCACTCTACAGGAATGTCTACTGGTTTTGCAAAGGTTTTTACACTTCGCACAGTACGCTGAATAACAGCGAGCAAAGGAATTAGGAATTTGCAGGGCACAAATCCGGAACGAACCCCCAATTGCGGACTTTCACATTAATAAAACGAAATGATGTTGGCCCTCAACTACGCACCCTCAGACTCAGAGTTTTGGCTGGTTTCGTTGTCTAGGGGCTGGGATACGTAGATGCCGCATTACAGGCCAAATACTGCTGAGTCTCCAGTATACGATAAGAATACACACACATTAATCAGATGGTCGAAGGTTTCTATTACTCGGCAATTGCTAATTATGAATGTAACATACAAATTTATAAATGAACGATTGCAATTAAATGAAATCTGCAGGTACTATCTTAACGACTTTAAATGATGAGTGTGATAGTAGAAGTATTTTTCAGAATGCGGTATATTTTTGCAAAACACTTACTGCTGTCGATGGTCCAGCAATTAAATAAAATACAAGTTGAATGATAGGGAAACAATTGATTCCTACTGCAAGTAATTAGTTACGAACAACAACATAGCTCGCAAGATATTCACTTCTAAGCGCACAGTGCGTCTTCACTGATGAAGCGACGGAAATCTCACAAGTGCACAAGTCAGTGCTCCGAAGTATTTCTAGCTCTCGCGACCACGCACAAACTGCTCCACTGTCCGAGTCATTCCCGCGACTGTCACGTCCAGCACTCTCCGTCACGTATGTGACTGTCCCTCGCGCCGCATTGCTCAGAAATACCCCACTTCAAAACTGCCCTCGTGTCGTCTCTCGAAACGATCCTCCTCCCACTCTTCCGTACAGTCTCACCATTGACGAGCGCTGTGATTGGCTAGAGCGCTCCCTCCATGTCTCCAAGCCAATGTTCCCTCACAAACATAATTAAGCACGTATTCGAAATAGTGGATTTACATTTAAATACTTGAAATTAAATAAATATTCCTACGGCTGGACCATAAACACGCTCTAACACACATTGTTACATACATAGACAAATAGAACAAACATATATCAAAGGAATAGCAGCAAAAGGTAGGCCAGTAGCCTAATGTCTCTGTGCTTTCTAAAACACAATAAATAAATGACCAATTATTTCATAAATAGCAAATATAGATATAAACAAAGACATACAAGGTGCATTCAAGTTCTAAGGCCTCCAATTTTATTTTATTTATTTATTTATTTATTTTTGTTAACTATTCACCCGAAATCGATGAAACTGGCGTTACTTCTCGACGTAACCGCCCTGCAGACGTACGCATTTTTCAGAACGCTGACGCCATGACTCCAAGGCAGCGGCGAAGGCTTCTTTGGGAGTCTGTTTTGACCACCGGAAAATCGCTGAGGCAATAGCAGCCCGGCTGGTGAATGTGCGGCCACGGAGAGTGTCTTTCATTGTTGGAAAAAGCCAAAAGTCACTGGGAACCACGTTGCGTGAGTAGGGAGCATGAGGAATCACTTCAAAGTTGTTATCACGAAGAAACTGTTGCGTAACGTTAGCTCGATGTGCGGGTGCGTTGTCTTGGTGAAACAGCACACGCGCAGCTCTTCCGGGACGTTTTTGTTGCAGTGCACGAAGGAATTTGTTCTTCAAAACATTTTCGTAGGATGCACCTGTTACGTAGTGCCCTTTGGAACGCAATGGGTAAGGATTACGCCCTCGCTGTCCCAGAACATGGACACCATCATTTTTTCAGCACTGGCGGTTACCAGAAATTTTTTTGGTGGCGTTGAATCTGTGCGCTTCCATTGAGCTGACTGGCGCTTTGTTTCTGGATTGAAAAATGGCATCCACGTCTCATCCATTGTCACAACCGACGAAAAGAAAGTCCCATTCATGCTGTCGTTGCGCGTCAACATTGCTTGGCAACATGCCACACGGGCAGCCATGTGGTCGTCCAGCATTCGTGGCACCCACCTGGATGAGACTTTTCGCATTTTCAGGTCGTCATGCAGAATTGTGTACACAGAACCCACAGAAATGCCAACTCTGGAGGCGATCTGTTCAACAATAATTCGGCGATCCCCCAAAACAATTCTCTCCACTTTCTCGATCATGTCGTCAGACCGGCTTGTGCGAGCCCGAGGTTGTTTCGGTTTGTTGTCACACGATGTTCTGCCTTCATTAAACTGTCGCACCCACGAAGGCACTTTCGACACATCCATAACGCCATCACCACATGTCTCCTTCAACTGTCGATGAATTTCAGTTGGTTTCACACTACGAAAATTCAGAAAACGAATGATTGCACGCTGTTCAAGTAAGGAAAACGTCGCCATTTTAAGTATTTAAAACAGTTCTCATTCTCGCCGCTGGCGGTAAAATTCCATCTGCCATACGGTGCTGCCATCTCTCGGACGTATTGACAATGAACGCGGCCTTATTTTAAAACAATGCGCATGTTTCTCTCTTTCCAGTCCGGAGAAAAAAAATCGGAGGCCTTAGAACTTGAATGCACCTCGTAGATGGATAACTATATTTATAAACAAGCTGCTACCGCTCCTTCTTTTCTCTTTCGTGTAACTGTGGAGTACTTAACGCCTGATGGGATTGATAGTAATGGGCCACTTTGACCTCCAATAACTCATGTTCTATTCAAGTTACATGCCTATAATTTATACCAGCTTAGTTTTACCCTAACAGCTTTCTAAAGACACATCGATCGACGAAATCGTATGAAGCATTTAAATTTTGAAAATTCCTTGCTGGGTGTTACTTGTATAATTTACCATCAGATAGTAATCTTTAAACCAATAAAGATATTGAAAATCTGATTAGCCGTCAGAATCATCGTGCAAATAATGGTAATATACATGTTTCTTTTTGAGATAAACTGAAAGAACCAGAGGTTGTACAGAGTTTCAGAGAGAGCATAAGGGAACAATTAACAGGAATAGGGGAAAGAAATACAGTAGAAGAAGAATGGGTAGCTCTGAGGGATGTAGTAGTGAAGGCAGCAGAGGATAAAGTAGGTAAAAAGACGAGGGCTGCTAGAAATCCTTGGGTAACAGAAGAAATATTGAATTTAATTGATGAAAGGAGAAAATATAAAAATGCAGTAAATGAAGCAGGCAAAAAGGAATACAAACGTCTCAAAAATGAGATCGACAGGAAGTGCAAAATGGCTAAACAGGGATGGCTAGAGGACAAATGTAAGGATGTAGAAGCTTATCTCACTAGGGGTAAGATAGATACTGCCTACAGGAAAATTAAAGAGACCTTTGGAGAGAAGAGAACCACGTGTATGAATATCAAGAGCTCAGATGGCAGCCCAGTTCTAAGCAAAGAAGGGAAGGCAGAAAGGTGGAAGGAGTATATAGAAGGTTTATACAAGGGCGATGTACTTGAGGACAATATTATGGAAATAGAAGAGGATGTAGATGAAGACGAAATGGGAGATACGATACTGCGTGAAGAGTATGACAGAGCACTGAAAGACCTGAGTCGAAACAAGGCCCCCGGAGTAGACAAAATTCCATTAAAACTACTGACGGCCTTGGGAGAGCCAGTCATGACAAAACTCTACCAGCTGGTGAGCAAGATGTATGAGACAGGCGAAATACCCTCAGACTTCAAGAAGAATATAATAATTCCAATCCCAAAGAAAGCAGGTGCTGACAGATGTGAAAATTACCGAACTATCAGTTTAATAAGCCACGGCTGCAAAATACTAACGCGAATTCTTTACAGACGAATGGAAAAACTGGTAGATGCAGACCTCGGGGAGGATCAGTTTGGATTCCGTCGAAATGTTGGAACACGTGAGGGAATACTGATCTTACGACTTATCTTAGAAGAAAGATTAAGAAAAGGCAAACCTACGTTTCTAGCATTTGTAGACTTAGAGAAAGCTTTTGACAATGTTGACTGGAATACTCTTTTTCAAATTCTAAAGGTGGCAGGGGTAAAATACAGGGAGCGAAAGGCTATTTATAATTTGTACAGAAACCAGATGGCAGTAATAAGAGTCGAGGGGCATGAAAGGGAAGCAGTGGTTGGGAAAGGAGTGAGACAGGGTTGTAGCCTCTCCCCGATGTTATTCAATCTGTATATTCAGCAAGCAGTAAAGGAAACAAAAGAAAAATTTGGAGTAGGTATTAAAATTCATGGAGACGAAGTAAAAACTTTGAGGTTCGCCGATGACATTGTAATGCTGTCAGAGACGGCAAAGGACTTGGAAGAGCAGTTGAACGGAATGTACAGTGTCTTGAAAGGAGGATATAAGATGAACATTAACAAAAGCAAAACGAGGATAATGGAATGTAGTCAAATTAAATCGGGTGATGCTGAGGGAATTAGATTAGGAAATGAGACACTTAAAGTAGTAAAGGAGTTTTGCTATTTAGGAAGTAAAATAACTGATGATGGTCGAAGTAGAGAGGATATAAAATGTAGACGCAATGGCAAGGAAAGCGTTTCTGAAGAAGAGAAATTTGTTAACATCGAATGTAGATTTATGTATCAGGAAGTCGTTTCTGAAAGTATTTGTTTGGAGTGTAGCCATGTATGGAAGTGAAACATGGACGATTACTAGTTTGAACAAGAAGAGAATAGAAGCTTTCGAAATGTGGTGCTACAGAAGAATACTGAAGATAAGGTGGATAGATCACGTAACTAATGAGGAGGTATTGAATAGGATTGGGGAGAAGAGAAGTTTGTGGCACAACTTGACTAGAAGAAGGGATCGGTTGGTAGGACAAGTTTTGAGGCATCAAGGGATCACAAATTTAGCATTGGAGGGCAGCGTGGAGGGTAAAAATCGTAGAGGGAGACCAAGAGATGAGTACACTAAGCAGATTCAGAAGGATGTAGGTTGCAGTAGGTACTGGGAGATGAAGCAGCTTGCACAGGATAGAGTAGCATGGAGAGCTGCATCAAACCAGTCTCAGGACTGAAGACAACAACAACAACAACATGATCCATCTTGCTACTATTAACTCCTGTATGAACTGTGAAATGTCTGCCATTAAGGTTTCACAAAGTCCGCCATCTTTGACACTCCCGGTATAGACATCTCCTACATCGACACAAAGCACAGTCCTCGTCACAGCGGAATTCCCAGCCACGCGGCTGGACCATGCTCTGGGGCTACCCCTCTCGTCCGGATAACGTTCGGCACCACGTCTTTGCTTCCGGGCCCTGGGTGGGCGAGCAGCCCGTGTGGCCGCCCCAACTTCGAACATATAATATTTCCAGGGCGCCACAATTCGCCCATTACCTTACAAGCCCTAACAGGCCCATACACATTTATGGGAAGATGTGTTAAGACCCTCGCTCTCCACATTAAAGGGGTAGACACAGAGTGTTCATCGCCCGCTGCAGCACATCCTACCTGAGTGCAGAAGACTCAGCCGAAATGCAGGCAACTAGTAGACTTGGAACACCCACCATGCCGTAGCTCCCGGCTGTGTAATGCCATCCAAAACACTGCTTCCCGCCTGGCAACGACATGTAACCGCCTCACCCGGGTGCAACAGCCCCCTTGCAACAGCCCCTTGCATCCAGTCACCACGAAAACTCGTTATGAACGAAAAGCGCGGTTCCATATCGATCTGTCAGACGTTTTATATCTCAAGTACGTGGATTCTTTTATACTTTTCCTTCTGTGGACCTGGTGTGACGACTTCAGCTCGTCGGTTATTCCTATCTCTTGGCAACGTTGCCAACGACCAGGGCAGGAATGAGCGCTCTCTCCAGCAGCATATACATGGCTACCTGCTACAGCGCAAGAGTCGGAACATGTCTCTTTGGAGGTCGTGCATTAAACAGTGAGACTATGATAGTGTATGTGATAGTACGAGGAGCCTTCAGTAAATAATGCAACACATCTTTTTTCTGAAAGTATATTCGCTTTATTCACGATTCCAATTCATCGTATTATTTCCCACTCTTTTGGCTACAAAACTCTATTTCTCCACACAAGCCCCGTTCAGTGCTACGGCCTTGCACCATCTTACTACGAAGGCCCATATACCCACTTGGTAACACTCTGCTGGTCGACGTCGGAGCCACCGTCTTCCCCAACATCCACATACTGCTTCATGCGGAGTACATCCTTCATTGGGCCAAACACATGGGGGTCGGAAGGAGCGAGGTCCAGGCTGCAGAGTAGATGAGGAAGAACGAGCCAGTGAAGTTATGTAAGCTCCTCTGGGGTGAGCAGACTTGTGTTGGCATGGAGCAGGGCAAGTTAGTTTGGATCTTTGTGGCGACGAAAATGTTGAAGTCGCTTCTTTAGTTTCTCCTGGCGTAGAATAATACACTTCCGAGTTGATCATGCAACATGAGGGAATACATTAAACAGATTAGTCCCTTCAGACTCACAGAAGACCGTCCCCATGAATAGCCGGATGAGGGTGCGGCAGTGAACTTTTCTTCGAAGGAGAGTGGACTGGCGCACTCTATGGGTTGCCGTATTGTTTCCGGTTCGAAGTGATGAACCCGTATTTTATCGCCTGTGACGATGTTCGACAAAGTATTGCCATGATCAGCCTCGTAACATGAAAGCAGTTGTAGGAGCCCAGCTGGTACACATTTTGGAGTATCCCAACTGGTGGACAAGTGTGTCAGTACTATCAACAGAGACGCCTAGTCACGCAGTGAGGTATTTGATTGTGGTTCATACACCACCTGGAATAAGGGTGTCCTCATGTTTAACATCGCAAGAGCCACAGATGTATTTTGCCGTAAGTACACGGGAGATCGGACAGCTTTGCGCTATTTTCTTGCGACCATAGCAGGCGCTTCGCCCAACGATTTACCGTGCTTTTGTTCACTGCCAGGTCCTCGTAGACATCCTGCAGCCGTTTTGAATATCTGTGATGGTCTGGTGTTGCACCAAAAGAAACTCAGTGACTGAATTCACCTGCGCCGTTTTGAAGGCAGTTGTGCAGTTGTACAAATTGACTGTGTCAGGGAGATGTAATGGTTAGCATATCTGCCCACTGTTCGGGAGACCGGGTTTTAATACCATCCTTGGTACAAATATTCATTCGTCGCATCAGTCTGCGTATTTACAATCAAGATTGCCGTTCGTGCACTTTGGTTATCGAGGCTATAAATAGCATCCGTCAGAGCAGGAATTGAGCACAAATTTCCTTCTTATCAGGAACAGTCGTCTTAACCTTTAATCTACACAGTGATAACGCAAATCATTATGAACACCTGCATAGCACAGTGTTGGTCCTGCTTTGGAACGCAGCGTAGCGACTCTGTGTGGCCGCGCGGTAATAGCTGAGCGGTCTCAGGCGCTGCAGTCATGGACTGTGCGGCTGGTCCCGGCGGAGGTTCGAATCCTCCCTCGGGCATGGGTGTGTGTGTTTGTCCTTAGGATAATTTAGATTAAGTAGTGTGTAAGCTTAGGGACTGATGACCTTATCAGTTAAGTCCCATAAGATTTCCCACAAATTTGAAAATTTTCCGAAAGCACGTGGCACCAGATGTCTACATAAGTACATGCTACTCTATTCCCGCAAATTACAGGCTAGTGGTTGTAAGCTTGAAACTTGCGTCCAATAGCATCCAGGATGCATTCCGTCAGGTCCAGATCAGGCTAATTTAGTGGCCAAGACGTGAGTTTACTATCGTGCTTTTCAGACCACTGTAGCACGATTCTAGCCTTCTGGCATGAACAGTTATCCTGCTGGAAAACGTCACCTCCACCCAGGAAAGCATCGATAGTAGTGCAGTAGTCCAGAGTAATGTTCACGTAGACCACAGCTGCCTTCGTTTATCATCACTGGT
This sequence comes from Schistocerca gregaria, assembly GCF_023897955.1. Lineage (NCBI taxonomy): Eukaryota > Metazoa > Arthropoda > Insecta > Orthoptera > Acrididae > Schistocerca > Schistocerca gregaria. Next base: position 920,747,101 of record NC_064921.1, on the reverse strand, counting down.
GTAACACTGCCCCTGCCGGCCTTCGTGATTCATCCGCGCAGGCAGTGCGTTTCCATTCATTCAAGGTCCTGTCTCGAGGCCCCCATGCACATTGCAGTCGTAACTGACTATATCATTCGATCTGCGTGGAAACAAGAGGCGCCTACTGCGCATCTCCATGCTCAATATTGTGCACTCAGCCGTGTGCTCAAAAATACTTAGCTTGCACCAGTGGAGTATACGTCTTAAGCTCTGGCAAAGGTCCAAAATTATCTCACACTGAAGATACGAACAAAAATTAAGAGATTCCTCAAGTAGAGTAAATATCTCTCAACCTTGTACTAAATTAAGGATTGGATAGTAATACACAAGTAAGTTCAAAACCTCCATTAACACAATAAGATGAAATATTATCTCGCAAGCCCTCTAGTTAAATTTACAATTTGTCCACTACACAAACTAAGACAGAGACATAATAAGCTGAGTTTGCTATGATTTATAGAGCAGGCTAGCCTCCGACCTCCACGTCCTGTGGTGAGGCGTGAGCGTCCAACACGTTTTCGGATACTCGTCGTTGCACCGTCCTTCAGCCACTTTCCACAGACACTCAACGGCTGCAGAACGCGAACGTCCGACCAGCTTCTCCATTTCTGTCAAAATCGTTCCCACAGCCATATCATGAGAATCTGCCTTTTGTCAAATTTCCTTTGGCAGTCGCCTAATATTTTGGCTCCTCATTGTATGTGGTAGTACAGCACAGTCTTCCGAGTTTGCTCCCAAAGTGGTGTTAATCTAACGTAACACATCGGAGAAGTCGAAAATTGTAGGTGTAAACCTCGAAGATATCGGAAGTTGAGTCCGGATTATAGGTGGAAAACTCAAAGACGATGGAAGTTGGCGGGATACTCAGATAGCCTAAGTGCGTATTCACACTGATGGTCGGGTCAAGACGTGTAGGTCTGGGGCGTGACGCGACGGAATATTTACGAGAAACGGTTGTTTTTCATTGGGGCGTTTTCACTATCAGAGAAAAGTCTGTTAGAAGTATTTTAATGATACGTGTAAAGTCATCGTTCATTTGTAAGGTAGGCATGTCATTTTGACTTCTGTAAATTGTCGATGCGCACATCAGAGAGAGAGAAAGTTATGTTACTGAAAAGAATCTTTGGTCTTGTTGTGACACATTCTCTGCCTCTGCACAGTCTGATACTTTCTTAATTGAAGTGTGGTGGGTGACGGACGTATTCAGTAGTACATCGTTGACTTGTGATTGTATCTGTTAGATGAATAAAAATTCGTTGTAAATGAGAGCAAATATGAATATGATGCCTATATTGGAAGTCGAAAAGAATATAAATTTTGAATAATGTTATTAGTTTTGAAGAAAAGTTTGAGGTAAGGCTGCAGTACTGCGCAGCTGGTTTGTGGTTATAACTATCGTCAGCTAGTTAATACGCTCGGAGAAGAGCGAATCACTGAATCAAGCACTCAGATATCAACTGATTAAGATATTTGATTTTTATAGAAATACTATGTTAACATTGTACCCTTTTCAAACCATTGTTCACTTTGTTATGCATATTATTGTTCAGACCAGTGCTATGTGTGAAGATCACGCGAAATTTTACTCTGTATTTTTAATACAGACTTCATTCTAAACTATTGTCTTGGAATATCATTTCATAGGAGTAGTTACTCTCCCCATCCCGCTATTCAAAAAAGATTTATCATTATGTATTACCACATTGCACCATATGGTATGCAACAGTCTCAATACTGTTTGGAAATTTTATTAAAAAGAAAAAAGAAAAAAACAGAAATCTACCTGAACCGCTACCTGCTTGCTGTCTGTTATTCTTTCGAGAAATCTGCAATAATGTCATCAAGATGCGACTTAAGCGGATATACTGAGTAATTGTTTTAGTTAATTTGCACATTTAATTAAAGGCAAGTTCCATTCAGATCAGTTACACATCAATTGAAATTAGGTTCTGTTTGGTCAAAGGTTAACATACGAGTTTAAAATAGATAACAATTTGTGGGTACATAGTTTTGGTAACACGAAGATATTTTTAATAAAGTGGGACGTAAAGTTGGGTTAAATTTCATATAGTTAAAAGCTTACACAACTACGTTTCCTGTGTCCATCTGTTTTCATACGTCTGTCTCAACAGGGAACTAAAGATCCACATTTTTACGCTGTTTTATTATTACTCGAACTAAAATGGTGAAATTCAAATGGAAAAACCTTAGCTACAGTTACAGACAAAAACTTGAAAAACGTGGCTAAATCAGGTCAAATGATCTACGGAGAAGTCCACCGAAAAGTAGTTCCACTTCCCCTTGGTTTCATCACAGTTTCTTAAAATCTTTCTTAATCACAAGAGCTATGTACTGTTCCTTGTCATTGGAAACAGAACCAGAGCCTAATGGCATTATCCCCAAAGTTTTCGCCTATCAAGACTTTTGTCATTCTGAGACGTCGTCAATGCTTCCAGTCCAGTAGCCATCGCCACTACTTACTACAGCATCAGTAACAAGAAATTAAAAAAAAAAAACTCGTGTAAAAAGACGCTGAACTATTGCAGCTAGAAACTGCCAAAGTACCTTTGATGAAGGCACAGCAAAAGATTTCCAAAGTTGACTACGCTAATTACTTCATGATTTGTCTCAGCTCTTGAAAGTTCAGCAGCACATACTGAAATGTATTATGATTCATTTCGCAATAAGAACAAAATTTTTCAGGGAAGCTTATTTCTTTATGTAAAGTAAAAAATTCTACTGTATGTCCAACTTCTTCTATTCTTAAAAACTGCACTGTCAAAACAATACCAATAAAGTAATGAAGCCGTCCTTCTATACGATAAAGTGCCATGAAAAACTGGTGGCTACCCCTTGCCGTGCTGCCCCCCATGAACCATGGACCTTGCCGTTGGTGGGGAGGCTTGCGTGCCTCAGCGATACAGATGGCCGTACCGTAGGTGCAACCACAACAGAGGGGTATCTGTTGAGAGGCCAGACAAACGTGTGGTTCCTGAAGAGGGGCAGCAGCCTTTTCAGTAGTTGCAGGGGCAACAGTCTGGATGATTGACTGATCTGGCCTTGCAACATTAACCAAAACGGCCTTGCTGTGCTGGTACTGCGAACGGCTGAAAGCAAGGGGAAACTACAGCCGTAATTTTTCCCGAGGACATGCAGCTTTACTGTATGATTAAATGATGATGGCATCCTCTTGGGTAAAATATTCCGGAGGTAAAATAGTCCCCCATTCGGATCTCCGGGCGGGGACTACTCAGGAGGATGTCGTTATCAGGAGAAAGAAAACTGGCGTTCTACGGATCGGAGAATGGAATATCAGATCCCTTAATCGGGCAGGTAGGTTAGAAAATTTAAAAAGGGAAATGGATAGGTTAAAGTTAGATATAGTGGGAATTAGTGAAGTTCGGTGGCAGGAGGAACAAGATTTCTGGTCAGGTGACTACAGGGTTATAAACACAAAATCAAATAGGGGTAATGCAGGAGTAGGTTTAATAATGAATAGGAAAATAGGAATGCGGGTAAGCTACTACAAACAGCATAGTGAACGCATTATTGTGGCCAAGATAGATACGAAGCCCACACCTACTACAGTAGTACAAGTTTATATGCCAACTAGCTCTGCAGATGATGAAGAAATTGAAGAAATGTACGATGAAATAAAAGAAATTATTCAGATAGTGAAGGGAGACGAAAATTTAATAGTAATGGGTGACTGGAATTCCAGTGTAGGAAAAGGGAGAGAAGGAAATATAGTAGGTGAATATGGATTGGGGCTAAGAAATGAAAGAGGAAGCCGCCTAGTAGAATTTTGCACAGAGCACAACTTAATCATAGCTAACACTTGGTTTAAGAATCATGAAAGAAGATTATATACGTGGAAGAACCCTGGAGATACTAAAAGGTATCAGATAGATTATATAATGGTAAGACACAGATTTAGGAACCAGGTTTTAAGTTGTAAGACATTTCCAGGGGCAGATGTGGACTCTGACCACAATCTATTGGTTATGACCTGTAGATTAAAACTGAAGAAACTGCAAAAATGTGGGAAATTAAGGAGATGGGACCTGGATAAACTGAAAGAACCAGAGGTTGTACAGAGTTTCAGAGAGAGCATAAGGGAACAATTGACAGGAATAGGGGAAAGAAATACAGTAGAAGAAGAATGGGTAGCTCTGAGGGATGTACTAGTGAAGGCAGCAGAGGATAAAGTAGGTACAAAGACGAGGGCTGCTAGAAATCCTTGGGTAACAGAAGAAATATTGAATTTAATTGATGAAAGGAGAAAATATAAAAATGCAGTAAATGAAGCAGGCAAAAAGGAATACAAACGTCTCAAAAATGAGATCGACAGGAAGTGCAAAATGGCTAAACAGGGATGGCTAGAGGACAAATGTAAGGATATAGAAGCTTATCTCACTAGGGGTAAGATAGATACTGCCAACAGGAAAATTAAAGAGACCTTTGGAGAGAAGAGAACCACGTGTATGAATATCAAGAGCTCAGATGGCAGCCCAGTTCTAAGCAAAGAAGGGAAAGCAGAAAGGTGGAAGGAGTATATAGAAGGTTTATACAAGGGCGATGTACTTGAGGACAATATTATGGAAATAGAAGAGGATGTAGATGAAGACGAAATGGGAGATACGATACTGAGTGAAGAGTTTGACAGAGCACTGAAAGACCTGAGTCGAAACAAGGCCCCCGGAGTAGACAACATTCCATTAGAACTACTGACGGCCTTGGGAGAGCCAGTCATGACAAAACTCTACCAGCTGGTGAGCAAGATGTATGAGACAGGCGAAATACCCTCAGACTTCAAGAAGAATATAATAATTCCAATCCCAAAGAAAGCAGGTGCTGACAGATGTAAAATTACCGAACTATCAGTTTAATAAGCCACGGCTGCAAAATACTAACGCGAATTCTTTACAGACGAATGGAAAAACTCGTAGATGCAGACCTCGGGGAGGATCAGTTTGGATTCCGTCGAAATGTTGGAACACGTGAGGCAATACTGACCTTACGACTTATCTTAGAAGAAAGATTAAGAAAAGGCAAACCTACGTTTCTAGCATTTGTAGACTTAGAGAAAGCTTTTGACAATGTTGACTGGAATACTCTTTTTCAAATTCTAAAGGTGGCAGGGGTAAAATACAGGGAGCGAAAGGCTGTTTATAATTTGTACAGAAACCAGATGGCAGTAATAAGAGTCGAGGGGCATGAAAGGGAAGCAGTGGTTGGGAAAGGAGTGAGACAGGGTTGTAGCCTCTCCCCGATGTTATTCAATCTGTATATTGAGCAAGCAGTAAAGGAAACAAAAGAAAAATTTGGAGTAGGTATTAAAATTCATGGAGACGAAGTAAAAACTTTGAGGTTTGCCGATGACATTGTAATTCTGTCAGAGACGGCAAAGGACTTGGAAGAGCAGTTGAACGGAATGGACAGTGTCTTGAAAGGAGGATATAAGATGAACATTAACAAAAGCAAAACGAGGATAATGGAATGTAGTCAAATTAAATCGGGTGATGCTGAGGGAATTAGATTAGGAAATGAGACACTTAAAGTAGTAAAGGAGTTTTGCTATTTAGGAAGTAGAATAACTGATGATGGTCGAAGTAGAGAGGATATAAAATGTAGACTGGCAATGGCAAGGAAAGCGTTTCTGAAGAAGAGAAATTTGTTAACATAGAATATAGAATTATGTATCAGGAAGTCGTTTCTGAAAGTATTTGTTTGGAGTGTAGCCATGTATGGAAGTGAAACATGGACGATAACTAGTTTGGACAAGAAGAGAATAGAAGCTTTCGAAATGTGGTGCTACAGAAGAATACTGAAGATAAGGTGGATAGATCACGTAACTAATGAGGAGGTATTGAATAGGATTGGGGAGAAGAGAAGTTTGTGGCACAACTTGACTAGAAGAAGGGATCGATTGGTAGGACATGTTTTGAGGCATCAAGGGATCACAAATTTAGCATTGGAGGGCAGCGTGGAGGGTAAAAATCGTAGAGGGAGACCGAGAGATGAGTACACTAAGCAGATTCAGAAGGATGTAGGTTGCAGTAGGTACTGGGAGATGAAGCAGCTTGCACAGGATAGAGTAGCATGGAGAGCTGCATCAAACCAGTCTCAGGACTGAAGACAACAACAACAACAACAACAGTCCCTAATGGCTTCGATATCGACAGGACATTAAACCCTAAGTTTTCTTCCTTTTTTCTGTTAAAATAGAAAAATCCGAAATTCCTCATGGGCAGAGGGGAGATGAGATGTAACTATTTACAACTTGTGGTAGTGCACTCCCACAGAAACACAAAAGTGAAAATTTCAAAACTAAACATTTTGTGAATTAGTTAACCGAGACGTACAGTGGTGGAACAAATAGTATTTCCCGAATATCAGCAAAGTCTTACCAATCATGTTTTATACTCACTTGCCTCGAAGTACACACGGAAGGTTTATCTAATATTAATACGCGAGCATCTTAATCATAATGCTAGAAGTCATTACCAGGATAAACTTCATCAGGCTAGTTTAAAAGTGAAACTGCTACAAAAGTCTAGCTGCGAGAAAGAGAGACAGTTGTCGAGAGTATGCATCGCTTCCCGCGTGTTGATGCGTTTGTCTGCATTCAGAACTCATGTAACTCCAACGATACAAACGGCAATTGTTCGATTCCCTTCTGCAGGATTTCACAGCCTTTCACAGTAACTTCCAGCACTCTTCTTCGTCAATAATTATTGAAGTTTTTGATTCCGTAACGTCTGCAGTGCAAGAACAGCAACACAGCGTCGATGTTTAGAAAATGGTGTCTTTATTCATTTATTAACGCCCTATCTAGCCTTAAACAATCCTATTTTATTGTCAACAGGCTGTTGATTGAATGTTACCCCATTGTTGTACTAACAGTAAGATAGTACATTCAACTACATTCTGGTGTGCGAGACACGCTTGGTAGCTGCTAGGTTTTAGGTGCCTTGCCACGGTTCGCGCGGTTGACACCGTTGGAGGTTCGAGTCCTCCCTCGGACATGGGTGTATGTATTGTCCTTAGCGTAAGTTAGTTTAAGTTAGATTAAGTAGTGTGTAAGCCTAGGGACCGATGCCCCAATTCCTGTCGGAACTCGCGAGTGTGTCGTATATGACAGTGGATTTGTATCTCATAAAATCATGTGTTCACTCGTAAATATTCAACAGCAGTTTTCTATCAGATTGGCCACATTTCGTTCTTGATGAGTAATAATAAGTAACGTAAATACAATAATTTTTCTTTAGTGTCAGAAGACGATATACTTAATGAGCTGTGGAAGCTATTCGACTTTAGTGTGAACCTATCAGAAACCGATAAAATGTCAACCGATAGTGTGGAACTACCTTTGCATGTTGTTATAAAAGAAGGAAAAGGTAGCCAAATTCTGGAAGGGCGCGATATTTTAAATACTGAAACAAAGTTGTGATGATATTGGCAAATACATTACCTGTGGATTGTATTATGACTAGGGTTAACATGGATAGATGGTTTACATTCTCTGAGTGACGTTCTCAGGCAATTGTAACCATACAACTAAGCGGCATTTCAACTGAGGGTAACTTCCAAACTGAGAACAAAATGAGAAGTCCATGGTGCAACTGACCAGTCTTTTGACAAATGATATGACGACAAACTAGCAGTCTTTGCTTCATCTGCAGAAGGCAAAATGCTTGTGGGGCAATGCAAGCAGAGGTCAAAGAAGGATAAAAAGTATTTGGCATCAAAAGACCACGAATCATTCAAAACTGTAACGAAAGTATGGCAGATGTCGATTTATTTGATGGTATCATTGTAATATATAGGCAAACTGTAAAACCTAGGAAGTGTGTAGTCCACTCAGTATTACTTTTTTTTACTTCACCTATACTGTTCCATGGATTGAAAATAGGCGGGGCTACATTGAAGAACAAAGAAATAATAAGATTAAGATTCATGTGTGGGATGGTTGGCCCATATTGAAAAAGGAGCGCATGGCAACACAAGATAACGCAGTGAAGACGATGTAGATGCATTACCGAGCTCTCTAAGAAAAAAGAAACTCCCGCACAGCATGCCAAACCAAGAAGGAAAACAGGAACACTATACCTGCCGGGAATCGTTATCATAAGATTCATTATTGCAGCAGGCGCGCTTGCGTATGTGTAAGAACAAGACTCTACTACACATATTGTCATGAAGCTTTCAACGTGTCTTGACGTAATTACTACACATAATTTCTTTGTGCTGGGTTCCTTTTCATAGGAAGTTTACAAAATATAAAATCAGCATACGTAAAATGTAAAATTTCACTGTCTGAAATGTAACAATTAATAAAATGTTCCAGGCTATTGTGGCTTGAATGTATTTCATCCTAAAACCCAACGTTTAGTCCCCATCTGTGAAGGACATTTTCGAAGGGGATTGTAGCTACTTCAAATGTCCGATTCACACCGAGGCTCGCTAGCGACCACGACATAATATCCCGTAACATTTTGTTAACTGTGAAGTCAGCTTATTACCTAACTTCATTGTTGCAATTTACTCACTCTGAATGCAAGTGTTTCGTATGTGACACACAGGTTTTGGAAAATCTAGCCAATAATTTTTGAAAACAAATACATTTTCTTAACCTTGTTATTCAAATAGTGGTATGTAAGAGAAATATCTGATGGATAAGTAAACATTTGTACCAGTGGAACTAAAGACGTTAAGGAAGCACGATTCACTGACAGATTAGGTGGCTTGCAAAACCATCATTTAATCCGTTCTCGGATTTTATGCATGAGTTTATTACGCTTACCCATTTACATTAAGGAACATGGTAGGATTCACTTGTCATTGAGCTATATTGTATTCTCTGACGAGACAAGATGTTGTGTAGAGTCCGACCAAGGCGTTTAGTGCTGGAAAAGGTGTGCAATCTGAAGCAATCCTGCAGTTGCTCGAGGAACATCCCAGTGTTATGCCGGTGCGCTTATGATATCGACAGGACCTGTTTACTTTCTGCGAAAGTATGACAGCTTGGTTCTCCTGCGTCCTGTTATCGTTCTTGCCGACTTTTGTCGTTCTACGGATGACAAAGCCCGTCCTTACACAACACAGTTGATAGGCAAGCTGTTACATGATGAAGATATCACCTAGACACTATATCAGAAAAAATAAATGCATTACTAAGTAAAATAAAATAAGTAAGTAAGCAGTAAGTCTATTGAACAGCACTCGAGTTTAGTGTTATCATAAAAAATATAGTTCGCATTTCACAGGAAATATTGTGCATAAATACCATCGATTGATTGGGAAATTTGAAATCATAAAGAGGGGGAAACAACTAAAATTTATTTTCCAAAAGCTGAAACATTCCCTTTCAGCCACTGTCGCTGTTCCTCGGCGTGGAGATGATTCCTCATCAATAATTACCCAAATTATTCAACATAATGCGCGGTGCACAAACGTAATTAGCGTCATTACTGTTCTGACAGTTACCAGCTGCGATTTGCCGTTCATTGGAGATCGTTAGTACGTCACCTGTTCGCTGTAACGCATGTCTCGTGACAATATATCTGCATTTGTTATACACTCCTGTAAATTGAAATAAGAACACCGTGAATTCATTTTCCCAGGAAGGGGAAACTGTATTGACACATTCCTGGGGTCAGATACATCACATGATCACACTGACAGAACCACAGGCACATACACACAGGCAACAGAGCATGCACAATGTCGGCACTAGTACAGTGTATATCCACCTTTCGCAGCAATGCAGGCTGCTATTCTCCCATGGAGACGATCGTAGAGATGCTGGATGTAGTCCTGTGAAACGGCTTGCCATGCCATTTCCACCTGGCGCCTCAGTTGGACCAGCGTTCGTGCTGGACGTGCAGACCGCGTGAGACGACGCTTCATCCAGTCCCAAACATGCTCAATGGGGGACAGATCCGGAGATCTTGCTGGCCAGGGTAGTTGACTTACACCTTCTAGAGCACGTTGGGTGGCACGGGATACATGCGGACGTGCATTGTCCTGTTGGAACAGCAAGTTCCCTTGCCGGTCTAGGAATGGTAGAACGATGGGTTCGATGACGGTTTGGATGTACCGTACACTATTCAGTGTCCCCTCGACGATCACCAGAGGTGTACGGCCAGTGTAGGAGATCGCTCCCCACACCATGATGCCGGGTGTTGGCCCTGTGTGCCTCGGTCGTAAGCAGTCCTGATTGTGGCGTTCACCTGCACAGCGCCAAACACGCATACGACCATCATTGGCACCAAGGCAGAAGCGACTCTCATCGCTGAAGACGACACGTCTCCATTCGTCCCTCCATTCACGCCTGTCGCGACACCACTGGAGGCGGGCTGCACGATGTTGGGGCGTGAGCGGAAGACGGCCTAACGGTGTGCGGGACCGTAGCCCAGCTTTATGAAGACGGTTGCGAATGGTCCTCGCCGATACCCCAAGAGCAACAGTGTCCCTAATTTGCTGGGAAGTGGCGGTGCGGTCCCCTACGGCACTGCGTAGGATCCTACGGTCTTGGCGTACATCCGTGCGTCGCTGCGGTCCGGTCCCAGGTCGACGGGCACGTGCACTTCCGCCGACCACTGGCGATAACATCGATGTACTGTGGAGACCTCACGCCCCATGTGTTGAGCAATTCGGCGGTACGTCCACCCGGCGTCCCGCATGCCCACTATACGCCCTCGCTCAAAGTCCGTCAACTGCACATACGGTTCACGTCCACGCTGTCGCGGCATGCTACCAGTGTTAAAGACTGCGATGGAGCTCCGTATGCCACGGCAAACTGACTGACACTGACGGCGGCGGTGCACAAATGCTGCGCAGCTAGCGCCATTCGACGGCCAACACCGCGGTTCCTGGTGTGTCCGCTGTGCCGTGCGTGTGATCATTGCTTGTACAGCCCTCTCGCAGTGTCCGGAGCAAGTATGGTGGGTCTGACACACCGGTGTCAATGTGTTCTTTTTTCCTTTTCCAGGAGTGTATGTACTCCCTCAGAATTTCATATATTTATACCTTTACAGACAAATGAAGCAGACAAACTGAAAAAGCAACACTGGTATTTGAGACTGTATGTGCCCAATTTATAGGCATCTCCATTCGTAAAGAAATCAGAATGGAAAACAAGATCGTCACTCTGCAGACTGACATTTAGAAGGGCATGGCCTTCGAATTGGATTTGTGGAGAAGTAGAAGCAACAATGTGTGGTAGCGTTACAGACCATTCGCCAAATTATGTTGATTTTTCAACACAAAGACCTGCACTGATCATTTACACATTTAAATACATATTAGAACTACAACACACGTTGAATTATTGGAGCCAATTACAGTCATTTCCTTGAGCTAACAATTATACAATTACATACCTCACAACAGGTGCTCCAAATGACAGCAAGGACCGGATGATACGCAGTCTTTTCGTGTACTCCGTCCTGCTATATGCTTCCAAATATCTCAGTATCTCTGAAGCGTTTTCTGGCTCATCTAAGGCGGCTGCCTTTCTGGCAAAAACTTACATATACCTGTAAAATAGACTCCTACATACAACTCAAATTTATATCATGATACATCACGAAACACTAGACTGTTGCTTATCAATCAATCTTTATGGAGTAGTTCGTCACAGTAGGTATTCCAGGTTATTCAGGTAAATCTGTTAATTTTCACCCCTGCTTGGTGCCGAAATTAAGAGCCTTTTCGTCAGCAGTGCATGACACATCTGTTACGCTTCGCTAATGTTCCTCAAGCATTAAAAATACCAATTCAATGACTAATTCGCATTTTATTGCTCTAAAGTGCTGAACGTTAGTAAAATGTTGATATAGCATCCAAAACAGAGAACGTAAGACTGCTCTTTGAAATTCAGATCGTGAAATGGCTACTCCAGATGATGAAACGTTCGCTGTGGAAGATATTCAGTCAAGGTGAGAGTCCTGTGAGAATCCGAGTAATCAGCGTCAGTTGGAAAGACAGGGAATTCTGTACCCACTTAAAGAGACACCAACCGTGCACACACAAAGCATCCAAAAATCGTCCTTTCTCCAACACTTGATGATAAGAACAGCTTCTGCCTTCTTACCGAGTTAAAAATAGAAAACGTGTGTAATCTGAAGCAAACCCCGCAGTTGTGGTGGTGCACTGATGACATTGACAGATTGTGTGACTTTTTGCAAAAGCATGACAACGTGATTCTCCTATGTTTTGTTATGGTTCTGGCCGATTTTTGTAGTTCTACGGGCGGCAAAGGGTATTGACCAGCAGTACGGTATTTCTGTACTAGCATCTAGTCACCATCTCTATATATTTCATCTACCTCTTTCGTTCAAGGACACCACGCAGTTGATTTACAGCAAAAGTTCTCTGTGACAACATAATGTGGAAAAAACAATGATTAAGAGACAAAACTATGGTATTAAATAAGAAGAATGCAGTGTGGACGAGCTTTACAGATATGTAAAGAAGAGAAAGAAGCAATATAATACTGGGATTGGGTGTCTGTGACTTTGAACAAACTCCTTAATAAAGTTTCCAGGAGTATGATTACCCAATAATTTAAGATGGAAAAAACGTGTTCAGCTACCGAGCAAAAGGTTGAATAAATGCTTTTATGTGTTGAAAACGTGTATGGAGTACTGTAACACTAATTCAATGTGCTCTTTATATAAACGTGCGCAATTTGTGCCGATATTAGGCGAATTCAAATAGAACAACTTAGCAAGGCCGCAACTCAGACAATTATGCAAAGTCAGCTTAAAATAATCGTTAATACATTATCTACAGAAACAAAGGAAGTAAAATATTAGGTATTTTCGTAAGACAACGTTCAAAAAGATTCCAATAACTAATAGTTCGCATAGCACTCAAATTTTACGGCGTTTATTTATTTCACTGACGACGGGTGCCTAGCAAACATCTAAGTGATCTTACACAAGAAGCAATTTCTAACACAAGTCATTTATTTCTGTTAAGATGTCAAAATGATCTTAGTGAAGAGCAGTAAGGGTTGTGTAAGTAAAACTGAGTTGTAAATATTTAGTTACAGTATATGAGGCACGTGAAAGAATTACAGCGAAAGATTTTTCATTGTTTTTAGACATGGCATACATTTGTATCCGTATCATATTATAGCCAATCTGTGTGACAGACTAGATAAAGCTTTAGAAAGTCATTGTTTGGATCACTGTGCATAGTGGTTACAGGATGAATAAAGTTATTATTATTATTATTATTATTACCATTATTATGTTAGTAAAGCCATCTCCAAATAGGAGGCTACTCCAGGATATCATCCTTCCGGTAACAGTGACGAACGCAGACCATACATGCGCGTTTGTTATTGGGTAGTCAAGTACGAGTTCTTTTCATGTTAATGTTCTCATTAAATAGCTCTACTCATTAAATAGCCTACTAGTTCACAGCATTCTGCTACTAATTATTTCTCGATGCTAGTTTCTGGTTACCAGGTCGGATGAAAACAACAAAGTTTCTAGTAGCTATGAATTCCAATTTTTGTCTATTGTCTGTCTCCAAGGTAACTAGAGCAAGACTAACATTTCATAAAAAAGTTCAAGATACCGAAAAAACACTGGAACTGATAGTAGGTTACGAGTGGAATGCCTTCTTGTGCGATACTAAATCGATATGAGAAAGCTCGATAAATTTTTTTGAAAAGTATCTGATTATTTTAATGACACTAGAAATGGTTTGAAAATGAGAGTCTAGTGATATAACACTTGTAAAAATTTGTAGCAGAGTTTTCAGAAGGAAAATTAAGTTGATTATAAGGGCAGTCAACACTGTGAAGGTTCCGCACGGTTACGAAGCTGACTCTGTAAAGCGTTTGGAAAGGCACTACTCATGCAACGGTGACTTAAATATTGGGCGTCCCCCCCCCTCCCCTCACTCTCTCTAGAACTAGTACAAAGCCCAACTTTACACCTCTTTCCAACAGCTACCCAATGTTGTTGATGAGGTACACTCGTTCAAATGGCATATTTGTTCCATTATAAAATATTCAAAGTATTCGCCCATTTCTGTCTTGTAATTACTTCACTAGAATCTTTTTAAGATGTGGATAACAACTCCTTTCGTGCTACGTTGCATTTATTTGATGATTACAGAAGAAATTCAACATAATGGGTGCAGCATGGTAGCGGGTGACGTACGCGGATAACTGAATTTTTATAACTATTATTATCTGTGAGCGTGTCCATTAGAGAAACGGGCATCTGCCTTCCTTTGTGCCCATACGTTTTCGTTTCCTTCCTGAACCATGTTGTTCCACTCTTCTTATTTGGATTCTCCTCTCGGTCAGCTTGCCATTCCTCAATTTTGAACCTAAAGATTTTGCGGTTTGCGGCATTTACAGATGTGATTCCTACCAGTTTCATATCAGTTTTGATCACTAAAGTACATTTCACCATTTTCAGTTGGCTTCACAACTATTGTCAATCAATTCGACTTCAATTCATTCTTTTAATCTGTGGGTAGAATCTCGACCTGGGATTCTAAGGTCACTGTAGATGTTTGTGTATTGTTTGAGTACCTATTTGCTTCTGACTCAGTATTGTTCGTTTATAACTTTCTTTTCTCAATGTTTACATTGTCTGTTTTCGTATTCAATTGAGTTATTTTTTATTGTTTATACTTGTGATACTGTTTATGGCTTCGAGCAATACAACCAAACACACAATTCAGAAATGTGAGGCAAAACATATAACCCTCCTACTTCACCGGCTAATTAGGCTTTTCTATATGACCGTGTACGTAAAGTCCCTAATCTGTGGGGAAAATGCATCTACTCCGAAGTATTATGCAAAACCGAAAGAAGTAGATGAATTTATAACCGAATAGCCGCTGCTCAGTATTTTAGCAGTGACGATTAGAAACACAGTTCGGTTAACTTTATATATTTTGAATTACATAAACTAGTTTTTTTAATTAACAATAGGGAGTGGAGAATTTGGAAGAAAGGTTTGCAAAGTATGTCATTAATGAAATAACCAACGGTCACCAGTTCTTCACCGGAACAAGAATAATTAAATTGAAACTGAACTTTATACTCGTAAGCAATCTAACGTAAGATCAGTTATTGGCCTCATGACGTAGGAACAGACCTAACGCACACTTTCAAGTACTTCACACCACACATGTCGCAGTAGACAGATAATAATCAAATTGCAAACACATACAACACATCATATTAATTTTCAAATCAATTAAAGTAAGATTGTTTACTGCCAGTGAACAGAAACTTTTTTGTTACGTTACTCACCATAGTACTGACTGTCGTAATTACAGCAAGCAGAAAGATTGTTTGAATTTACTCATTGGTAAGGACTGTCATTTACCTGCAGTTACTTTGATATTTCTTTCTAGTAGAAGTTACAAATTATGCCACAAGCTATAAATTAGAACTGTGATTTCACAATGAAATTCAGTGTCCAAATTACGTATTTAGTACTAATTTTTTATTATGGAAGTTACTCTATTTTTAGCAAATGAATTAATGCTGGATTTTGCATCATTCTATTTCTGACATTAATCATACTACAATCAGAGATTTCATTATTACGTAATTGTCCAAAACTTGGAAAAATTATCTTCTGATAATCTAATAAATTAATGTTCACTTCATTTTCTGATCATCTCAGTTCATACAAATGGATCGGATAGATACTACTTGGATAATTACTTAGGAAAATTATTTACTTGAGAATATGCACAAAAACAATGTTATTCAAGCAATAAAATTCCAACTACGCTTGTCAGTCTATTACACTTCTAGTTATAAAAAGTATAGGTTTTATTGCACTTCATGATGCCGTTGGTTTGTCGAGTGGCTTTATTTAACGGTAAATAGGGCACTGGTTGATCTTCTTAACTAATAACAATGGCCCACAGTACTCATGATGGTACGTGAATTACTCTTGCTGCATTTGGGTGTACCGAAGAAGGGGTACAACTCGTCGGCTTTGACCAATGACGTCAGAGTTTGCCAGAGATCAGATGTAGCAGCTGAGAGGAGTGTTCAGAAATAAAGGAATGCAGATGAGAAAAAATATGGTAGACATATTATATCAAGGCAAGTAATATGCCGACATTAATGTTAAGGATATCGCTTGTTTGTGTCCTAGTACTTCTGTGGAAAATAAAGGGGAGAAAAGGGATAGAAGTAGCGGTAGCATAGAGTACCTGACGTCGCATGTATATGAGTTGTACCTCAAACTTCAGTCAAGCTTTGTAGGTTAACTGCAGTACGGGATACACATTTAACGTACGTCGATTTCTTCGTTTCGGTAGCATTAGTATCCTGTTGTTCAGTTGAACTACATAGGTCAACTGAAGTACGGGATACAAATTTTACATGTGTTTTTTCTTTCGCCCCCGCTACAAGTAATAGTCTGTCCTTACACCCATGGCCTCCTTTAAATCATCCAGATTCATTGGAATAGGTAAATCCATACATACGAACGAAAATAAAAAAACTAAAAATCCTCCTAAAATAAAAAATTATCTCAAACTCACGAAGAATGAAATTAAGTACCGAATGAACTGCAAACAAACAATTATTTAAATGAATGCACACGAAAAAAGTTTATGCAATGTGTAGCGCTGCCTTTTAAAACCACATTCATTTTGTCAATATACAATGATGTAATTTGACAAGATATTTACAAGAATAATACTCAGCACAACTAATAAAGCGAACTTCGCAAAACACGTGGTGTTACAAACTAAATTGAGTAGAGTGAACACTGTGCCATTCTGAGTTAAGGTTTGCTACAATCCAATCCAATTAAGGAAGGAATCAGGCGATAAGTATAAACTGAAAGTTTTAGTAAATACCCCCTTTACAAAGTCTAGTGCATTTACGAATACTTTTACAAGTTTCATTTCACAGAAATTATAAATAATCGAAATGAGAAATCATTAACACTTTTAACATATTCAGATAGCACATCGTACTTCCGTTTTTTTTTTATCTTACGCTATGCATGCCTTTTTGATTGGGGAGAAGAAACGTTTCTGGCACAACTTGACCAGAAGAAGGGATCGGTTGGTAGGACATGTTCTAAGGCATCAAGGGATCACCAATTTGGTATTGGAGGGCAGCGTGGAGGGTAAAAATCGTAGAGGGAGACCAAGAGATGAATACACTACGCAGATTCAGAAGGATGTAGGTTGCAGTAGGTACTGGGAGATGAAGAAGCTTGCACAGGATAGAGTAGCATGGAGAGCTGCATCAAACCAGTCTCAGGACTGAAGACCGCAACAACAACATGCATGCCTTAATTATTTGCTGGGTGTATTCCAGTCTCTGTTTCCTTCTACAGTTTTTACCATCTACAGCTGCATATAGTACCATGGAAGTTATTCCTTGAAGTCTAAAGAGGTGTCCTATCATCATGTCCCTTCTTCGTATCAGTGTTTTAGAGGTGTCCTATCATCATGTCCCTTCTTCGTATCAGTGTTTTCCACGTATATTTATTTCTCTGATTCTACACAGAACCTCCCCATTCCTTACCTTATCAGTCCACCCAATTTTCAACATTCGTCTGTAGCACCGATTCTAAAGTGCTTCGATTCTCTTCTTTTTCGGTTTGCCCACTGCCCACGTTTCATTAGCATACAATACTAGGCTTCAAACGTACATTCTGAGTATTTACTTCCTCAGATTAAGGCCTATGTTTGATACTAGCAGACTCCTCGTGGCCATGAATGCCCTTTTGCCGGTGCTAGTCTGCTTCTGATATCCTTGCTCCGTCCGTCATGAGTTATTTTGCTGCCTAGGTAGCAGAATTCGTTAACATCATCTACTTCGTGACCATAGGTCCTGATGTGAAGTTTCTTGCTGTCCTCATTTCTGCTATTTCTCATCACTTTCGTCTTTCTTTGATTTACTCTCAGTCCATATTCTGTACTCATTATATTGTTCATTCTGTTCAGCAGATCATGCAATTCTTCTTCACTTTCACTCAGGATAGCAATGGCATCTGCGATCACTGATATCTTTTCACCTTGAATTTTAATTCCACTCCTGCACCTTTCTTTTATTTCCATCATTGCTTGTTCGCTGTACAGATTGAATAGTAGAGACGAAATACTACATCCCTGTCTTACACCCTTTTTAATTCGGGCAATTCGTTCCTGATCGTCCACTCTTATTATTCCCTCTTGGCAATTGTACATATTGTACATTACCCGACTCTCCCAGTAGGTGGCACCTATTTTCATCAGAATTTCTACCGTCTTGCACCATTTGACATGGTCGAACGCTATTTGCAGATCGACAAATCCTATGAAAGTGTCTTGATTTTTCTTTAGCCTTGCTTCCATTATCAACCGCGATGTCAGAATTGCCTCTCTGGTGCCTTTAGCTTTTCTAAAGCTAAAGTGATCGTCGTCTAACACATTCTCAATTGTTTTTTCCATTCTTATGTACATCATTCTTCTCAGCAACTTGGATGCATGAGCTGTTAAGCTGATGGTGCGATAATTTCGCACATGTCAGCTCTTCCAGTCTTCGGAATTGTGTGGGTGTTTTTTTTTTTTCCGAAAGTCAGATGGTATGTCGTCAGACTCATACGTTCTACACGCAAATGTAAATAGTCGTTTTGTTCCCACCTCCCCGAGTGATTTTAGAAATTATGATGGAATTTTATCTATGCCTTCTGCCTTATTTGATTCTGTGTCTTCCTAAACTCTTCTAAATTCGGAGTCTATTACTGGATTCCCTATTTCTTCAAAATCGTCTCCTTTTTCTACATCCACATCTACATGGATACTCCTCAAATCACATTCAAGTGCCTGGGAGAGGGTTCATCGAACTCCCTTCACAATTCTCTATTATTCCAATCTCGTATAGCGCGCGGAAAGAGTGAACACCTATATATTTCCGTAAGAGTTCTGATTTCCCTTCTTTTATCGTGGTGATCGCTCCTCCGTATGTAGGTCGGTCTCAACAAAATATTTTCGCTTTCGGAGGAGGAAGTTGGTGATTGGAATTTCGTGAGAACATTCCGTCGCAACGAAAAATGCCTTTCTTTTAATGATTTCCAACCCAAATCCTGTATCATTTCTGTGACACTCTCTCCCATATTTCGCGATAATACAAAACTTGCTGTCTTTCTTTGAACTTTTACGATGTCCTCCGTCAGTCCTATCTGGTAAGGATCGCACACCGCGCAGCAGTATTCTAAAAGAGGACGAACAAGCGTAGTGTAGACAGTCTCCTTAGTAGGTAAGTTACATTTTCTAAGTGTCATGTTAATAAAACGCAGGCTTTGGTTAGCTTTCCCCACAACATTTTTTATGTGTTCCTTCCAATTTAAGTTGTTCGTAATTGTAATATCTAGGTGTTTAGTTGAATTTACGGCTTTTAGACTAGACTGATTTGACGTGTAACCGAAGTTTAACAAGTTCCTGTTATCACTTATGTGGATTACCTCACACTTTTCGTTATTTAGGGTCAACTGCCACTTTACGTACCATTCAGATACTTTTCTAAATCGTTTTGCAGTTTGTTTTGATCTTCTGATGACTGTATTAGCCTTCTTCTATCAGACAAATCTTCCTCCTCATAGAGACCTTCAAAGTACTCTTTCCACCTACCAGCACCAATTTCCATTGCAGTCTCCATGTTACCACCCTTGCTTTCAACTTAACCTGTTCCAGTTGATCGATGAATATTTCACTAACTTTTTTTATTATTACCGCAGAAGGCAGCCAACCCTCTGAACGAAAACGCTGAGACCGCTATACCATGGTCTCTAAATAACGACAGTTTCCTTCCCCGTAATCGGAATTAAGGTACCAATGGATGTGAGCTGTAGGTTAGCCGTGTTACAACTTCCTGCCAACTTAAAGTCCTCACGACGTAACGACGACCGTTCGTCTCTTGGATAATTGAATTCCAGATGGAATATCAAAGTGGGCGTGAGTCGCTACGCGTGTTTTGGCTAGCTGATCTGGGCACGTATTACCCCTTACGCAGATGTGGCCCTATTTCCATTGGGACCAGATCGGTTACGTAAATTTTGCGATCTCGTAAAGTGAATTAGGATGTCATACGTTAGATAATTTTCAGTTAACCCGGTAGCTTCTGTTTCAAGGGCCATATAGCACTCACGGAATCAATACATTCTACCACTCTGTCTTTTAGCTCTGTTGCACTTGGTATGGGCTGTATATCAGTAAGTAATTCAGCTGTTAACTCGGAGGTTTCTGCGGGTAGCAAGAAAGATCATCCATGCCCATCTACGTCATCGAAGAATGCAGTTTCTACAGGGATGTCTGATATTTCGAATCGTCTGTAAATTGTGCTAGCAGTTCCAAAAATAGCATAATTTGGACATGTCTGAGACTTGTCACTCGCTGATACCGTTGCTTTACTAACTTATAATCATATGTTGAACAATGAACACGAGGTGCAATCTCACTTGACTGACGTCACGTTTCCACAGTATATATAAAACTGACAGTGGACAGCAAATAAACCCGAGACATACGACATAGTGCGACATTGATAACAATGGTTTGTGCTTCTTCTTCCAAAATTCTTTATTCTCCACTAGGTACGGCAATGTGGAAATTTTAATTGCAAGGAATGGTTTAAAGATGATCATCCTCACAACATGAATCTTGAACTCAAGAGGATCCATCTCAAGTTGCTAAATTCGCAGTTGACATCGGTAATGTTCTGATACAGTCTCCAGCTAGACCAGCTGTAAACACTGGCAGAGAACGTCGTCACGGACGCGGTGACGTAGAAGTGGATGCCCACATCAACGTCGCTTCCTTTTCGGTGGATGGACGATAGTCACAGTATCGTCTTCCATCTACTACTGAAGATATTTATTTTACATAGTTCACTTCCGAAATGTTCTAGTTCTTGATCGCTTCCGCTTCGTTAGTAGATTTAATATGAAATTTGTTGCCGTTTTCGTTGTCAATATATGGTCTCTCATCACTTTGGATGCAACCGTGTTTAGATTCCATCACTTTAGTCAAGGCATTTCGTGGAAAAATGATCGTGGCAAATTCGGCCCTGTCAAGATGCATGTATGCCATTTGTACCACGAGTAACCGGATGACGATTCCATAGATATTACTACAATAAACTTAATAGGACTCCTGCTGTCTATATGTTCGTATTACGTGACTCCTCGCGACTAATTACTTTCATTCGTGATTTTCGATTCCTTAAATTCATCTCAGTTTTTTCGATTATCGTTCTCTCTATAATATGGGCCATTTATCGCTGTTCCTTATTTAGTTCTCTTGTTGTTTAGTTTCATGTTGTTTGGTTCTTCATGTTCATCAATCTGGGGTTGTGCAACAAGACAGCGGCTTGCCACGCAGACCAAAACTGTGTTTTGGCTACATCCCATTCTTTGTGACAATATATCACAAATTTGTGAGTTTTATCATGTACACATCTGGTTTAATTAAGCTTTACTTTCTGTTACTGGTCTGTAGTTTTTTCCCCATTCTGTTCTTTAATAACCCAGTTATCTAGGCAATAGAATTCCTTGGAGTAGGTGATCAAGGCTGATCTTCCTACAGTCCAGAGAGCAGAAAGTTAGCAGTTGAGGTCGTTCTCTTATCTGCTGATAGGGAAACGGTGACAGGCAGTACATCATTTTTGCATCCTGCCACACAAACTACAATATCTACAGACTTGGCGACCGCAACAGAACGAGTCGAGGATTCATTAAATGCCAATCCGTTATGCAGTCCTGATTGCGAGACCTTCACGAGAACTTCATGGTGAGCCGCCCCAGTTCGCTCTTAGCCACACTTGGCTGAGTCTTTACCGGTGACAGGGGTTCATCCCATGTCCGCTAGCCACACGTCCTGTAGGCGGCAACTATTTTAATGTATCCTTTAATAAAAACAGAGGAAGTCCATTTTTGATCATTTCCCCAAGCAATGAGGGAACATTTGCGAAGCAGAATAGATGGCCTGGTGGACAACAAGGTACAGAGGTCAGAGGCGATTTTTCTCACTCCATTGCTTTTAGAAAAGCCGGTGGCCTTGCTAAGACGAACCTCGCTACCTGCAAGGGGTCAATGACCCACGCTACGGAACAGCTACCTACTTCGGGAATCACTATTGCCAAAGGCACACCGGAGTCACCCCCAATCCTGACACCAGCAGACAGCCTGGCTGCAAATTGCCCACCGCATAACCACCGCCCCCTACGCCACCACCAACAGTGACAGTTTGTCGACAGTTTGTTACAAGGGAACCGACAACCATTCTTCTACACCGCATGTTGCAGACGAAGTTCAATCAAGCTACAGCAGCTAGCGATTTTCAAGTTATGACAGTCAATTTCAATGAAGTGCACGGATCTACGAGGGTCACTCCAAAACAAAGGCACACTATTTTTGTAAAAATACTGTGGTGACACCGCCAGACACCACACTTGCTAGGTGGTAGATCGACCGCGGTCCGGTAGTATACGTATGACCCGCGTGTCGCCACTATCAGTGATTCCAGACCTTGCGCCGCCACACGGCAGGTCTAGAGAGACTTCCTAGCACTCGCCCCAGTTGTACAGCCGACTTTGCTAGCGATGGTTCACTACCTACTTTCGTTCTCAATTGCCGAGAAGATAGTTTAGCATAGCCTTCAGCTACGTCATTTGCTACGACCTAGCAAGGCGCCATTATCAGTTACTATTGATATTGTGAACTATGTACCGTCAAGAGCGACGTTCATCATTAATAGATTGAAATTAAGTATTCCACCAGCTACGTCCGTTGTTTCTAAATTCTAATTTCCTTCTCCTGTTGCAGACCTCACGCCAGCCTGCGTGAGCTAAATCGCGTGCCTTTCGGCCTCCTCTAGTAACACGGTGTTGGCTCTCCCGCCAACCACAAAAAATACAGTTTTCATTCTGCATGTGTGAAAGTTTTACAGTGTGTAGATACAGCCTTCCTGCTTCTTTTCAAACTTAGTTCAACCTGTTCCCGTGGGTGGCGCCGTCACAGCATGTCTTCAAGATGGCTGCTTCACTTGACGTTCGTCAGAAGCAACGTGCTGTCACAGAATTCCTGTGCTGTGAAAACTAGACAGTGGTAAACATCCACAAGAGGTTAAAAAAGGTGTATGGAGATGCTGCTGTCGATCGCAGTACAGTTAGTCGGTGGGAAAGCAGGTTACGTGAGGAAAGTGGGCACGGCAATATTGAGGATTGTCCTCGCAGTGGTAGGCCTCGTACTGCACACACTCCAGACAATGGGCAGAGAGTTAAGGAATTGGTGACTGCTGACAGACGCATCACAGTGAACGAATTGTCACGCTATGTTGGCATAGGGGAAGGAAGTGTTTGCAGAATACTGAAAGTATTGACGTTAAAAAAGGTTTGTGCCAGGTGGGTTCCCAGGATGCTCACAGTGGCTCATAAAGAAACAAGAAAAACGGTATGCAGAGAACTTTTGGAACAGTACGAGAATGGTGGAGATGAATTTCTTGGAAGAACTGTGACAGGTGATCGAACATGACTCCGTCATTTTTCACCAGAGACGAAGAAGCAATCAATGGAGTGGCATCATGCAAATTCACCCAAGAAAAAAAAATTCAAAACCACACCTTCTGCTGGAAAAGTTATGGCTACGGTGTTTTTCGATTCCGAAGGGCTCTTGCTTGTGGACTTCATTCCAAGTGGAACCACCATAAATTCTGATGCATATGTGACGACACTGAAGAAACTTCAAACTCGACTGAGTCGTGTTCGACCACATCGGCAAAAGCAGGATGTTTTGCTGTTGCACGACAATGCACGGCCACATGTCAGTCAAAAAACCATGGAAGCGATCACAAAACTCGGATGGACAACACTGAAACTCCCGCATTACAGTCCTGACCTGGCTCCTTGTGACTATCATCTCTTTGGGAAACTGAAAAACTCTCTTCGTGGAACAAGGTTTTAAGACGATGATTCCCTTGTGCACGCTGCCAAACAGTGGATCCAACAGATTGGTCCAGAATTTTACCATGCGGGTATAAAGGCACTGGTTTCAAGATGGCGTAAGGCAGTTGAGAGGGATGGAAATTATGTGCAGAAATGAAAATATTGTTTCTAAAGGATGTATCCACAGACTGTCAAACTTAAAACACGTAGAATAAAAGATGGATTAAAAAAAAGTGTGCATTTCGTTTGGAGTGACCTGCATATATCAGAAGTACAGTTTCATAAGATAGCAGCTGTTTTTGATAGAGGTTTCGCAAAATTCTGTGCAGCAGAAACAAAGACAGGAGAAGAGTTAGAAGCATGAGGTGTTGAGAAAGAGACCGACCTAGCTCGACGTTAAGAGACTCTTCAAGTACATAGTGATTCGTTCTCTGAGTTTCATCAGGCTCACAGGAACGAAGTTTCAACAACTGTCGGAACTCAGACTCTAGGTTTTAAGAAGCTAGCAGAGTTATATGACAGGGTACTTTAGGAAAACAAGGTCTTGACAGATATTGACACTACGTTATGTGCAGTAGATGAGTAAGAGACAACCGTTGCTACTCATTCAGATGGGCAGAAAGCCACATTAGAATCGTTGAAGAAATGTGTGGTACAAAAAGGCAGTTGTTTATGGCCACACAGAATCAGGGGTTGCCTTAAGGGAGGGACAATTCAAAACTAGAACTATAACAAGCGTTATCTGTCAAAATAAGCAGTGAAATTTTAACTGATACAGCTGTGTCGGTGAACATACAGGATACCAGAATAGTGTGTATTTCCGTACCATTAGCGTCTCGTTGTTGTTGTTGTGGTCTTCAGTCTAGAGACTGGTTTGATGCACCTCTCCATGCTACTCTATCCTGTGCAAGTTTCTTCAACTCCCAGTACCTACTGCAAACTACATCCTTCTGAATTTGCTTAGTGTATTCATCTCTTGAACTCCCTCTACTATTTCTGCCCTCCACACTGCCCTCCAATACTAAATTGGTGATCCCTTGATGCCTCAGAACATGTCCTACCAACCGATCCCTTCTTCTGGTCAAGTTGTGCCACAAGCTTCTCTTCTCCCCAACCCTATTCAACACTTTCTCATTAGTTATGTGATCTACCCATCTAATCTTCAGCATTCTTCTGTAGCACCACATTTCGAAAGCTTCTATTCTCTTCTTGTCCAAACTATTTATCGTCCACGTTTCACTTCCATACATGACTACACTCCATACAAATACTTTCAGAAATGACTTCCTGATACTTAAATCTGTACTCGATGTTAACAAATTTCTCTTCTTCAGAAATGCTTTCCTTGCCATTGCCAGTCTACATTTTATACCCTCTACTTCGACCATCATCAGTTATTTTGCTCCCCAAATAGCAAACCTCCTTTACTACTTTAAGTGTCTCATTTCCTAACCTAATTCCCTCAGCATCACCCGACTTAATTCGACTACATTCCATTATCCTCGTTTTGCTTTTGTTGATGTTCATGTTATATCCTCCTTTCAGGATACTGTCCATTCCCTTCAACCGCTCTCCTGTCTCTGACAGAATTACAATGTCATCGGCGAACCTCAAAGTTTTTATTTCTTCTCCATGGATTTTAATTTCTACTCCGAACTTTTCTTTTGTTTCCTTTACCGCTTGCTCAATATACAGATTGAATAACATCGGGGAGAGGCTACAACCCTGTCTCACTCCCTTCCCAACCACTGCTTCCCTTTCATGTCCCTCGACTCTTATGACTGCCATCTGGTTTCTATACAAATTGTAAATAGCTTTTAGCTCCCTGTATTTTACCCCTGCCACCTTTAGAATTTGAAAGAGAGTATTCCAGTAGCGTCTCGTATGGTCAGTGAAATAATAGAGGGTGAGTCAGGAGGACAGATACATGCTTTGATTCTGAAAAAAAAAAAAGCGTATAAACACAACTCCTGTTCTTATCAGATTCCTAGAAAACTAATGAAAACAATTGGGAACTGGATAATAGTAAATAAAGCGTTGTGATCTAATGTTTTGTTTAGTTCTGTACATTTTGCATTTTGCAACTCTTGTAGACAGCTGTTGTGCCACTGATCTGAGCTCATTCATGCTGTCTTCCACTTAAGCACACTCAAATAAAATACGAGCGAGAAATCCCTCCTTCGTATCCAATCTGCGCCTACAGACTTAGCTCTGAAGCCAATGATAAAAACAGTAATCTAATGGAGTAACACCTTGTGACCTCGGTGGTCAAGAAACGACTCCACGGCGACTGATGCAACGCCCAGGATACTTTTCAGTGAGATAGTGTTTCAGCATGCTTAAGTGAAGTGCACATTGAAATGGTCAATAAAGACAATAGCCTAATGTCGCTTTGGTTGTATTCGCATCTAAGTGCAGGTGAAGGTGGACATGTGACTGACGCCCGTGACTATGAGAGTTGTATATTAGTTACGATTAAGAAATGGCATATGTTCATTTGAATTTTTTTTGTTCAGATTCACCAATATTATGCACCCTTCCTCCCGACTCAGCCTGTATAACTTGTGCAGATGCTTCGAACGTCGGTCTCTGGTCCTCGTGTACTGATTGTGAGCTGCAATTACGCTAAGGGTAACTCATTTCTGCGTTTGGCTTCGCAGTTGAGAAGTTCCCGAGGTTGTTTATCTTTCGCACCAGCTTGCAGCCCATTGCCTGCGTGTTTAATTGTGCTCCCAAATGTGATAGCACTTGCAAGACATGCAGATGAGTCAAGACCTGCAATAAAAATCTCATAGAAACTTGTGTGTATGTCCCTATTTGTCAGGGCGGCAGGAGGTACGGCGTGATAGATTCAGTTCGAGTTTAATTTAATTTAAGAGGTTCCCTTCTTTAATTTGCCTTTTCATTGCATTCCGACCAAAGTTAACTCTCTTTCCCTCACCTGCGCTTTAATTTTGCGAATGTCGTTGTCGGCTGTCGCATCAAAGCGTGTTGGGAAGGCGGATGCCTGAAATTAACGTCTGACGTGCGTTCTCACAAATGACGTGTCGAATTTGTCTTTGATTACAAAATTCATGTACCGATGCATTGCGGATTTGAGAGAACTACAACCGTCACAAGTTGCAGATCTCGACTACATCATTCAGTAGTTAAACTTCCCATTCCCACGCACGTTGTTTTGCAGTATTTCATTTTAGCATCTATCAGCAGGAGCAGGAAACCAGCAACCTTAGCATCCAAGTTACTGGACCTTGACACCGAAAGAATGTGTACACTGATGAACCAAAACATTACGACCATCTGTCTAATAGCTTTCGTTTCCGTTTATGGTACTGTAATGTCTCCTGGCAAAACACATATTATATGTGGTAAAAAAGAAGAAAATAATTGAACTGGATAATGGTAATTTTATTTCTGAATGGACAATGATTTGTGATCTTTATGTAATAAGGAGGAACCATTACGTGTCATGTTTTATACTTGTATAGAATTATGTATCGATTTTTTTAAAGATAATATCTGTGTCGGCGAGTACTGAAACCGCCACAGACGATACTTATTAAGTATCAAACGAAGAATTAAATATATCAAACCGAATATAAATATTAGTGACCGAGCATCAATTTCCCTGTGGTTTTTTTTTTTTTTTTTTTTTTTTTTTTAGTTATGTGAGTAGGAAGAGCCTGTGACGCTATATCGTATGCTTGTGTAGCATTCTTTTGTCAAGATTGAGAGAAGGACGCCATTAGGCATTGATTTGTAAAGTTGTGTAACAATTTAATCTATCTAAATGTTTTGTTACTTAGTCAAGACGTGCATTATTATTTGTAATAAGCTTACCTGGTATTTTACCCCATCCTTTTAAGACATTTTCAGCTATTTCAATATTATTCGTGGTGCGGAGTTGCGCTACGAACGAACGAGCCGCTGCCGCGGCGCATTCAAACTGCATTAAATGAAACGCAAAGAAGCGGACAGGCAATAGTGAACTAGAATTACTTCTTTCAGCTTTCGAGATTGCAGGGCAGAGCAGGTGGACGCGGGATGTGGATGATATTATGTTATTAACAGTGCAAAAGGATAATTTACCTTCATGACATAAAAGAAATCTTGCTGTGCGTACTTCTGGTCTGGCAAACATTATAGTAAAAACATTTTTTCTCTGATAATAGTCTCATGTTCTCGTTTTAGTCGTGGTACTTATTGGTGTTTTAATGTTAACAAAAATCCTCTGCAAAATTTTGATGTTAAACACACACTGCGCACTGTAACATCAGTATTGACGAAATAATTTTCAGTAACCTTTTCAATAACTGTAAAGTAAGAAAGAAATGTTGAACATTATAATGAGTTACAGTAACGAATCTCGGCGCTTCAGTCCGGAACCGCGTGACTGCTACGGTCGCAGGTTCGAATCCTGCTTCGGGCATGGATGTGTGTGATGTCCTTAGGTTGGTTAGGTTTAAGAAGTTCTAAGTTCTAGGGGACAGATGACCTCAGATGTTAAGTCCCATAGTGCTCAGAGCCATTTGAACCATTTACAATAACGAATCAATGTTCCTTTATAGAAAGCCGGATCCCGAATAATAAGAACATAATATATTTTGTTTTGTTGAAAATTTATGATCCAAAGAAAGTCACTGCACAGCATCCCTAAACAGTATTTCATGGCTCTTTTCGTAGCAATATATGTTAGCCCGTCCATTTATCAATATGTTAGTTGTTACGTGAGCAAAAACAAGCAGACAGCGAAAGTACGAAATACATCACAGATTTTGCGTATCAGGGATCCGACAGTTTGTTGGTAGGTTTGTGGAGATATGAGGTATTAGATGTCTACGCACAGGCCATGTAATTCTCATAAATAACGGGCCGCTGATTTGCGTACTCAGTGATGGCGCCCGATAGTGTCCCAGATGGATTCCATAGGATATACATAGGGAGAATATAGTAGTCGAGACATCAACGAGAGTTCACTATAATGCTCCTCAAATCACTGTAGCACGATTCTGGCTCCGAAACACGGTCAGTTATACAGCTGAAGGATGACATTGCCGGCAAGGAAGACATCAAGCATGAAGTGATGCAGGTTGTTCGCAGTTGTCAGCGTGTCTTCGATTACTACCCTATGTCCCACGCAAGTGCAGGAGAACGTCTCCCACAGCGTAACATTGCTCCCACCAGCCTGCGTCCGTGGAGCGCTGCTCGTTTCGAGCCACTGTTCACCTAGATGAAGGCGTTCGTGGAGAGATAGTGTAGTAAAAATACGATTCATCAGAAGAGCCGACACGTTTCCATTGATCGACGGTCGAATCCCGATGGTCTCGTTCCCACTGCAACCGTAACTTCCGACGTCATTGCGTCAACATGTGAACATGTGAACATGTAGGGGTGGTCTGCTGCGGAGCTCCGTGTTCAACAGTATACGATGAGCTGTGTGCTCCGAAACACTTGTCCGTGCACTAGCATTGTGCTATGTCGGCAGAGAGGCCACAGATCACCATCTATCCTACTTTACAGGGTAGACAAGCGTCTGAACCCCACGTACTGTGAAGAGTCATGAACTTCCAACCATGTAACGGTTAGTAGTAATTTTACTGTCCTACCTCTTTCCATAAATGCTCACAATAGTAGCACTCAAACATTCGACCGCCCTCGCTGTCTCCGAGATACTTGTTCACAGCTCTGCGTAATAATAGTCTACCCTTTGTCAAAGTCGCTTATCTCAGTGGATGTTCCTATTTGTGGCCCACATCTTCGTTAGGGTGATTCCCCGCCCTTGTGTGCTCCGCTTCCAAAGTCGCGGTGTGCAGTGCTCATAACGTTTCGGCTTAGCGTAAATTCTGCCCTAGTGAGATCAGTAGTAGGAAGCGAGCATCAATCCTGTTTACACGGTGGTTATTCATAATACCAATGCATTCCACTCCATTTCTTCATCTCCTCTGCGACTCTTTCCATCTCTATATATTCACTACAGACAATATTTTCAATAATAAACCCCAAAGAATTTCATTCAAGAACAGGAATTACTAAATACGGTTTTCCTAAATTCCTTCACAAAAGAAGACGAAGTTCCAGAATTCGAATCAAGAACCGCTGCCAA
Source organism: Schistocerca gregaria (assembly GCF_023897955.1). Classification (NCBI taxonomy): domain Eukaryota; kingdom Metazoa; phylum Arthropoda; class Insecta; order Orthoptera; family Acrididae; genus Schistocerca; species Schistocerca gregaria. The sequence continues at coordinate 920,717,033 of NC_064921.1, read as the reverse complement.
GATGAGTAACTTAGAAGTACACATCCTAGGTGTGGCGAAGCAGCTTAAATCACTTAATGGAAAGTCGTCCGAGGCAGACTGTATACGACGTAGTTTCCTTTCAGAGTATGCTCATATTACTAACCCCATACTTAGCAATCAAATATAACCGCTCGCTAAACGAAAGATCCCTACCAAAAGACTGGAATGTTGTTCACGTCACACCAATACTCAAGAAAGGAAATACGCGTGATCCATTAAATTACAGACCCATACCAGTGACGCCGATTTTCACAAGGATTATGGAACATTTACTGTGTTCAAACATTATGAATTACCTCGAAGAACACGATTTATTGACTCAGCAATATTCAGAAAATCTCGTTGTTGTGAAACACAACTAGCTCTTTATTCTCAAGAAGTAATGAGTGCTATTGACAGGACACCTCAAACTGATTCCATATTTTTGGATTTCCATAAGTCTTTCGACGTCGTTGCTGACAAGCAACTTCTAATCAAATTGCATGGCTGTGGACCACAGTGTCAGACGTGTGACCGGGTTCTTGATTCGCTGTCTGAAAGTTCACAGTTCGTAATAATCGATGGAAATTCATCGAGCAAAACGGAACTGTTATAGGCCCTCTGCTATTTATAATCCATATAACCGATTTAGGAGTCAATCTGAGCAGGCCCCTTAGATAGTGTACAGATGACACAGCCGTTTACTGTTTTGCAAAGTCGTCAGACGATCAAACCAAATTGCAAAATGATTTACATAAGATAACTGTTACCGGCAAAAAGTGGCAATTGCTTCCAAATAATGGGAAGTGTGAGGCCTTCTACAGGAGTCGATACAGGAATATGTCAAATTTCGGTTTCACGATAAACCACACAAATCTACAGGCTGTGAATTCGACTAAATATGCCTGCACTAAGCTTGTCCGTTCTCTACTGCAGTACCGCTGTGCGGCGAGGAATCCGGATCACATAGTACTGGCGGAGTATATTGAAAAAGTTCAGATAACGGCACCTCGTTTTGTATGGTTTCAATATTGGGGAGAGAATATCACAGATATGATACACGAGTTGGGGTGGCAATCATAAAATCAATAGCGTTTTCGTGGTGGCGAGATCATTCCACGAAATTTTAATCACAAACTTTTTTCTCTGAATGCAAATAAATTTTGTTGACGCCAACCTACGGAGGCAGAAATGATCATTGCAATAAAATAAGACAACTTACATCCCGTACGCTGTTTGAGAATAGAACAGCAGTGGAACAGTCTGAAAATATTTCAATGAGCCGTACGCCGGACAGTTAATTCTGAATTAGAGGGTAAATATGTAGATGTAAATCATGCATTTTTGCGCATATCGATTTTCGATGTGTGGGTTGCATTTGTCGTTTTGATGAGATCACGGAAAAAAGAAGTCGGGTGATATCAGTAGACTCCAGATCTCCCGCCACTTTTTTAAAAATTGGGATGAGACGAGGGCCTACCAATTCACGTCAGCGCCATGGGTGGAAGCCGATTTCTCTGCACCAGGGAAATGACGATTTCATCTACCACAAACGCAATGGGCAAGTAATTTATCTGGCAGCATATAAAACAATAACTGGAGAATATTATGCAGTTCTTGTGACCAGCTTGTACACTACCCAGCGGGAGCATACATGTGCACGTGCACACAGTTCAATTGATGCTGTTGACTTGATTCTGTCATTTCCCACAGTACTGCCAAGGCAAGTTCGTCTTTGTGCTTCTCCCCTACCAGCAGCCTTCATTCCTTTAAGTCTAATGTGTACGAGGTATTCTTTGTAATCACGCAATGAAACTACGACATATTATTCATCTACAGAGAGCAGAAATGACATACGTGAATGTGCACTCCATTGTTCATGTTCCGTTGCCAAAGTCTACGTCTACATATATAAATCTGCAAATTTGTGGAAAGGTCTTATGGAATCAAACTACTTATGGAACCAAACTACCCCGCGCGGCCTACATAGATACTTCGCAAGCCACCGTACAGTGCCTGACGGAGGGTATCCTATACCACTACTTTTCGTTTCCCTTTCTCTTCCACTTGCAAATAGAGCGAGCTTCCGTATGAGCCCTAATTTCTCGTAGCTTATGTCCGTGGTCCTCAGGCGCAATCAACACTACAGGCCATTAAAATTTCTACACCACGAAGAAATGCAGATGATAAACAGGTATTCATCGGACAAATATATTTTACTAGAACTGACATGTGATTACATTTTCACACAATTTGGGTGCATAGATCCTGAGAAATCAGTACCCAGAACAACCACCTCTGGCTGTATTAACGGCCTTGATACGCCTGGGCATTGAGTCAAACAGAGCTTGGATGGCGTGTATAGGTACAGCTGCCCATGCAGCTTCAACACGACACCACACTTCATCAAAGGTAGTGACTGGCGTACTGTTTGTGACGAGCTAGTTGCTCGGCCACCATTGACAGACGTTTTCAATTGGTGAGAGATCTGGAGAATGTGATGGCCAGGACAGCAGTCGAACATTTTCTGTATCCAGAAAGGCCCGTACAGGACCTGCAACATGCGGTCGTGCATTGTCCTGCTGAAATGTAGGGTTTCGAAGGAATCGCATGAGGGGTAGAGCGGGTCGCAACACGTCTGAAATGTAACGTCCACTTTTCAAAGTGTCGTCAGTGCGAACAAGAGGTGACCGAGACGTGTAACCAATAGCACCCCATACCATCACACCGGGTGATATGCCAGTATGGCGATGACGAATACACTCTTCCAATGTGTATTCACCGCGATGTCACCAAACACAGATGCGACCATAATGATGCTGTATACAGAACCTGAATTCATCCGAAAAATTGACGTTTTGCAATTCGTGCACCCAGGTTCGTCGTTGAGTACACCACCGCAGGCGCTCTGTCTGTGATGCAGCGCCACGGTCTCCGAGCTGATAGTCCATGCTGCTGAAAACGTCGTCTAACTGTTCGTGCAAATGGTTGTTGTCTTGCAAACGTCCCCATCTGTTGACTGAGGGATCGAGACGTGGTTGCACGATCCGTTACAGCCATGCGGATAAGATGCCTGTCATCTCGACTGATAGTGATACGAGGCCGTTGGAATCCAGCACGGCGTTCCGTATTACCCTCCTGAACCCACCGATTCCATATTGTGCTAACAGTCATTGGATCTCGACCGACGAGAGCAGCAATGTCGCGATACGATAAACCGCAATCGCGATAGGCTACAATCCGACCTTTATCAAAGTCGGAAACGTGATGGTACACATTTCTCCTCCTTACACGAGTCATCACAACAATGTTTCACCAGGCAACGCCGGTCAACTGCTGTTTGTCTATGAGAAATGTGTTGGAAACTTTTCTCATGTCAGCACGCTGTAGGTGTCGCCACCGGCACCAACCTTGTGTGAATGCTCTGAAATGCTAATCATTTGCATATCACAGCATCTTCTTCCTGTCGGTTACATTTCGCATCTGTAGCACGTCATCTTCGTGGTGCAGCTATTTTAATGGCCAGTAGTGTATGCTGGCGGCAGGTAATTCGTTCAGCAGTCAGCTTCAAATGCCGGTTCTCTAATTTTCTCTTTAGTGTTTCTTGAATATAAAGTCGCCTTCTCTCCAGGGATTGCCATTTGAGTTCCCGCAGCATCTCCGTAACATTTGCGTGTTGTTTGAACTTACATATAAAAAATCTAGCAACTCGCCTCTGAAAACCTGGTACGTATGCCAAACACTTGAGCAATACTGAAGAATAGGTCACACCAGCTTTCTATAGACAGCGTCCCTTACAGGCGAACCACTTTTCCCAAAAAATTTCCTAATAAACCGAAGTCGGCCATTCGCCTTCCACACCACAGTTATCACATGCTGGTTCCACCTCACATTGTTTTGCAACGTTACGCCCACATCTTTATATATCGTGGCTCGGTCGAGATGGACACTAGTAATATTGTATCCGAAATCACAGGTTTGATCATTCTACTCATCCTCATTAACTCACATTTTTCAACATTTAAGGCTAGCTGACATTCACCACACCAACTGTATCTTCCTACAGTCACTCAACTACGACACCTTACCATACACCACGCCATCATCAGCAAAGAAACGCAGATGTCTACCCATCCTGTCCGCCAAGTCATTTACGTATACAGAGAACGACAACGGACCTATCACATTTCCCTCGGGTGCTCCTAACTATCCCCTTGTCTATGACGAACACTCGCCGTCGAGGACAACATACTAAGTTGTATTATTTAAAAAGTTTTCGAGTCACTTACATATCTGCGAACTTATTCCATATGCTCGTACCTTCGTTAACAGTCTGCAGCAGGGCACCATGTCAAATCCTTTCCGGAAATCTAGAAATATGGAGTCTGCCTGTTGCCCTTCAGCCATCATTCTCAGTACATTACTTGAGAAAATGTCTTCGCATGAACAATGCTTTCTAAAATCATACTTATGCGTGGACATAAGCTTCTCAGTGTCAAGAAAGTTCATTACATTCGAATTGAGAATAAGTTCAAGGATTCTGCAGCAAACAGAAGTTAGGAATATTGGTCTGTAATTTTGAGGGTCCGTTCTTTATCCATCATATATACTGGAGTCACCTGCGTTTTTTTTCTCAGTCGCTTTGGATTTTGTGCGATAGATTCACGATAAATGCAAGCTAGGTAAAGAGCCAATGCCGAACTGGGATTCCACCGGACCTGGTGATTCATGTTCTTTCAAATTATTCAGTTGTTTCTCTACGCCAGATACGCTTATTACTAAATCGTCCATTCGTGAGTCTGTCCGATGGTCAAATGGTGGTATATTAGTGCGATTCTCCTGTGTGAATGATTTCTTGAACGTGAAATTTAAAACTTTGGCTTTCGTTTTGCTATCTTCAACTGGTTTACCAGACTGGTCACTAAGGAACTGTATGGAAACCTTAGACCCGCTCAGCGAGTTCACACAAGACCAGAATTTTCTCGGCTTCTCTGCCAGATCTTTTGCTACGTGTGACGGTGGTAGTTGTTGGATGCTTCGAGCATAGCTTCACAGACGCACGAATCTCTACTAGCCTTCGCAAGTCGTCATTTAAGCGTTACCTTTTGATCTGAGAGTCTAACAGCCCCTGCTGCCTCAGCATCCTCCGAATTTCGCAATTAAACCGTGCTGGTTTTTTCCCCATCCTTTATCCACTTACTAAGCACATAACTCTCCAGACCACGATTTACAATCTGCTCACACTTTGCCGTAAATTCCTGTACATCCATCTTACTGGAACTGAGGGATGTCAATTCAGTGTCTAAGTGAGATGTTAATAATTGCTTACCTTCTCTGTCTAGCAGAAACGCTCTCTTAGTCTACTTGACGACTTATTAACTTTCGTAATCACAGTTGCTATAATGACATCAAGATCGCTAGTCCTAGTTTCTATTTGACATGTCAACGAATCATTTTTATTATTTTCTTCTTCTGGGGACAACTGGTGTCACTAATCGTCTTGCCCAGTAGATACAGTTTTGAAGAGCATAATCGTATTCCTTCCTGATATACACGGCTACGACGGTTGTGTGACGATCAGTTTGCGTTTACGAGGTCTCTCGCAACCTTTTTGTCGCGGATAATTGCAGTCTCCACGACACGACAACGAAGCGAAACTTCATCCACATGTGAATTATTACCATTTAGGATAAATTACTCATCTATTTATTCCAGACGGAACACTTATATTCGGTATTTTGATGTAACTTCCCTCAACATGATTGCAGCAGTTTGGAAGCGACTTGACTGTTCATATATCACAAGTCTTTAACAAATCCTGTAACAAGCACGTCCAAACACTCACTACTTTTTGACCACAATTCCTAACTTCGTCAACTACATTGCCAAACATAAAATGTGCAGCAGGCAGAAGACATAGACACATGTCAATGTAACTTCGTATACGTGCACATCACATCGTCAGCGTGTATGTAAGTGACTAGAGATGCAATTCTCTCTGACAGATAGGTCGCCAAAATGCAGTACTACTGTCGTCCTCCTCCCGGTAGCTGAGTGGTCAGCGCGACAGAATGTCAATCAAGGGCCCGGGTTTGATTCCCGGCTGGGTCGGAGATTTTCTCCGCTCAAGGACTGGGTGTTGTGTTCTCCGCAACTCTCAGTGTCATCACACACCATTGGTCGGTGATTAGCAACAGCCGGACTAGGGAACTACCGTCCCATTCGTAGGCTGCCGTTAACACCACAACGAACAATTGCGTTTGGATTGGTAACCTGACCGGAGAACATGAACTGCAGACGAATAGCGTCACTTTGTGTTCAGAGACGAATCACGGTTCTGCACTGGGCCATCCGGATGGCCCTTTTCGCAATGGTGGCAAACTAGGAAGAGGTCCCACACTTCCAATCTTCTGGAGAGACACAGCGACGTAACTCTTCTCGTCATGCTGTGGCGAACCATCGGATATGACTACAGGCTACGGGTGGCAGTGATTGAGGCAAGCCGTCCGGGTCTAACATTCTGGGTGCTGTCTGTTTGTTCTATATCGTGTCTCCCTACCACTTTCGCGCAACGACGCTCTGAGCGTGTTTTTTAGGGAATTGATAGTTTGATCCTGGGACCTGTTGCTGGTTAGGAGACGCCACACCACACATGACCTGTAGAATTCAAAAGAGTTCAGTGAGACTAGCGATGATATAACCAAATACTTAATGATTTCAGCGTCAGCTCCACTACACTCCCTGTAAGAGAATCTTAATACTAACTAAATTTAGTGGAAGGGGTTCAAGGCTTTCCTATTTTTAGTTAGCTGGTAAAATAACGTCGAAAAAGCAGTTAAGTTTACCATTGGAAATTTTATTCTACACGCAAAACATTTTTTATAAATTGCACTATTGATAAAAGGAAGTGTTTTAATACAGGATGGTAAAAACCAAGTGCGTTCAACAAAAATGTGAACGAATATTCCCTGAATGGGTTTCCAAGTTCTACAATGGATCGAAGGATGATCTATGCCATATCACATCTATAATCTAGGTTTAAATTAAGTTTCACAAAAGAGACAACTATCAAAAATGGTCTACAGTGACCCTCAATTATCTTTAATTACTTATCTAACTTGTCGTAAATTACAGTGGCTGATGTGGCTTCTCAATAACTATATAACAGAAAAATCATCGCGTTTCAGATTTTTACTTCAAGTGGCAAATGTGAACACCATGAGCTTTAATTGACGATCGACGCTAGTATTACGCAAAAAGGGGGTGTAACAGATGAGACATCTGCAATTCTGAGTGAAGCTTTATGCGCTGTTATGCGGCATCGAATGATCATATAAAGTTGATCGTCGGTAAAGCAGATGCCAGACTGAGATTCATTGGAAGAATAGTAGGGAAATGCAATCCGACAACAAAGGAAGTAGGTTACAGTACGCTTGTTCGCCCACTGCTTGAATACTGCTCAGCAGTGTGGGATCCGCACCAGATAGGGTTGATAGAAGAGAGAGAGAAGATCCAACGGAGAGCAGCGCGCTTCGTTACAGGATCATTTAGTAATCGCGAAAGCGTTACGGAGATGATAGATAAACTCCAGTGGAAGACTCTGCAGGTGTGACGCTCAGTAGCCCGGTACGGGCTTTTGTTAAAGTTTCGATAACATACCTTCACAGAAGAGTCGAGCAGTATATTGCTTCCTCCTACGTATATCTCGCAAAGAGACCATGAGGATAAAATCAGAGAGATTAGAGCCCACACAGAAGCATACCGACAATCCTTCTTTCCACGTACAATACGAGACTGGAATAGAAGGGAGAACCGATAGAGGTACTCAGGGTACCCTCCGCCACACACCGTCAGGTGGCTTGCGGAGTATGGATGTAGATGCAGATGTAGATCGCGTGAGTTCATTACCTTGTTGATGTTCGTCAGGGGGTGGCGGCCGGCGCAGCAGCCATCCAGCTCACCGTCTCGGAACTAACTAACCTTTCCTAACTTCTCCTTACTACCATTTACCGAAGTTGGTTTAAAAAAAACTATCTAGCTGTGTTTTCATCTGACTAATCAGGGTCTCAATGTTAACCGTAAACTCCGCCTACAAAAATTCTGTCCATCCAATGAGAAACGTTATACTATTCATGGTGGGGCAATGTTTTTAAAGTTTGCAACGTAACACAAACGCGAAAAAGTCTCACGCTAAAACTTGCAGTTGGTGTGGTCCTTTTAGCGTTATCGTAAGATCTTTTAACATGAGCGGGGTATGGTCCTAACGTAACAGAGACGCGAAAATGTCTCACGCTAAAACTTGCGGGTGGTGTGGTCCATTTTGTGGTATCGTAAGATCTATACTGTTTTTCTGGAGGGCTCTAGCTTTTAACATAGGCTAGGGGGTGGTCCTTGAAGTAGCAGAGATGCAAAAAGTCTCACACTAAAACTTGCTGCTGGCGTTGTCCTAGTGGTTAGCTGGCGATGTGGGTGTCCAGTCCATCCCTTATCGTAGGGCCTTCTAGCTTAACACGGTTCTGCTCTCGGCTGTTCTCGTTTCTCCCCTGGAAACTGCATCTGTCTCAGGGTGGGAAGGTATGACATGCACTTAGGCATTCTTGTGTTAGTCTGTGGTATTCCATTTGCTCACTCGTTACTCGTATTACTTTCGTTAATTTAATGTCACGATTTATTCGGAGCTATGTGACATACTACTAGATTTGCATATCATGTCAGGGTTTTCATGGAAGGTGTTGGATTTGCCTGACACCTTACACAGAGTGGCCGAGTGGTTCTACACACTACAGTCTGGAACCCCGCGACCGCTATGGTCACAGGTTCGAATCCTGCCTCGGGCATGGATGTGTGTGATGTCCTTTATGTTAGTTAGGTTTAAGTAGTTCTAAGTTCTACGGGACTCATGACCTCAGCAGTTAAGTCCCATAGTGCTCAGAGCCATTTGAATCTTTTTTTTTTTTTTTCACTTGAGGCAACTCTGACGGCGCATCGGTGTGTCGCGGACATCCTGTGTTATAAGTTATCTCTCAAGCGGAAGATCATGGGGCCATTTTTCAACAGCACAATGCTTGGTCCTTACGGCACGTGTCTCTATAAACTGTCTGCGTGATGTTGACGTGCTCCCTCAGCCAGCAAGACTCCCATATTTGTCCCTTTTGTGGGACCAGTTCGGATGTCAACTCCTTCGCAGTGCCATTGTCTAGAATATAAAGGATTAGTTAAGAACAGTTATGCTCCACATTGCCCTAGGAAATGTCGAACAGTGTAGCCTACATTCACCTATTAGAGGGAGCACAATATCGACGAGTATCAGACATTCATATAACTGTACTATTACAGGATAGACCAAAAACCATCTGAGGCAATATACGCACTTTTTATCGGAATATTCACCTTTTCAGGTAATGGGAAAACTGATGAGTTCGAAGAGAAAGATACTGGAACGCCGAGAATAGTCATCAGGAACTTAAAGAAATTCGTGACAGAATACCCTTTTGACTCCAACGAAGATTTTATGGCAGCCGAAAATTTTGTAGAAATTTTGCAGAATTAGCGTTTACTGGTGGAATCTAAGAGGTTGCCGAAAATAATCTACGAATGCGAAGCGCTACGTTTGTATGATTTGAAGACACCTGAGTGAGCGCGCCAAGTTTCCGTCACTTCCGACGGATAGCGTAGCTGCAAGACAGTTTCAAACTGGCGTCTATAGGTGACATACGTTGCAAGCAACGTCCCGTCATTCAGTCTCTCACTACAGGGAAAGAAACTGTGGGCAGTATTCACAAACGCTCGTGCAAAGTCTGTGGAGCATCTGCTGTCGACAGAAGTACAGTTATTCGCTGGGCACGTAGGGTGAGGTCATCCGAAGACGGTTCGGCGGAACTCTACGATTTGCAGCTGTCGGGGATGCCATCCACGGCCGTCACACCTTACATGCTGCAGCGAACGGATGTTGTCATTCGCGAGGACAGTTGGCGCTGCATCTGCCAATCAACAAACGAAGTGTGGATGCAAATATCCGCACTCTTGGATATTCAAAAGTGTGTGCAAGATCGGTCCCGCGGTGTCTAACGATGGATCACAAATCGCACAGAAACAACATTTGTCTTGATTTGTTTACAACGTTTTGAAGCTGCAGGGCAGGCCTTTTGTCCCGAATTGTGACAGGTCATGAAACCTAGGTTCATCATTTTGAGCCCGAAATAAAACGACAGTCGATGGAATGGCGCCATTCCCTCTATGAAACCTGGGTTCACCATTTTGAGCCCGAAAACAAAATGACAATCGATGGAATGGTGCCATTCCCGCTTTCCACAGAAGAAAAAATTCAAAGCAACTCCTTCAGCCGCTAAAGTCATGATCACCGTGTTCAGTGACTGTGAAGGCGTGATTCTCAATGGTGTGATGTCAAGAGGCAGTACCATTAACTCAGCAGCATATGTCAACACATTAAAAAAACTCACGACGCGCTTCCGGCGACTTCGGTGTCACGGTTGTTGTTGTTGTTGTTGTTGTGGTCTTCAGTCCTGAGACTGGTTTGATGCAGCTCTCCATGCTACTCTATCCTGTGCAAACTTCTTCATCTCCCAGGACCTACTGCAACCTACATCCTTCTGAATCTGTTTAGTGTATTCATATCTTGATCTCCCTCTACGACTTTTACCCTCTACGCTGTCCTCCGTACAAAATTTGTGATCCCTTGATGCCTAAGAACTTGTCCGACCAACCGATCCCTTCTTCTTGTCAAGTTGTGCCACAAACTCCTCATCTCGCCAATTCTATTCAATACCTCCTCATACGTTATGTGATCTACCCTTCTAATCTTCAGCATTCTTCTGTAGCACCACATTTCGAAAGCTTCTATTCTCTTTTTGTCCAAACTATTTATCGCCCACGTTTCACCTCCACACATGGCTACATTCCATACAAATACTTTCAGAAATGACTTCCTGGCACTTAAATCTATACTCGATGTTAACAAATTTCTCTTCCGAAACCCTCTCCTTGCCATTGCCAGTCTACATTTAATATCCTCACTACTTCGACTGTTATTAGTTATTTTGCTCCCCAAATAGCAAAACTTCCTAACTACTTTAAGTGTCTCATTTCCTAATCTAATTCCCTCAGCATCACCCGAGTTAACTCGACTACGTTCCATTACCCTCGTTTTGCTTTTGTTGATGTTCATCTTATATCCTCCTTTCAAGACACTGTCAAATGGTTCAAATAACTCTAAGCACTATGGGATTTAACTTCTGAGGTCATCAGTCCCCTAGACCTTAGAACTACTTAAACCTAACTAACCTAAGGACATCACACACATCCATGCCCGAGGCTGGATTCGAACCTGCGACCGTAGCGGTCGCGCGGTCCCAGACTGTTTTTATTTCTTCTCCATGGATTTTAATACCTACTCCAAATTTTTCTTTTGTTTCCTTTACTGCTTGCTCAATATACAGACTGAATAATATCGGGGAGAGACTACAATCCTGTCTTATTCCTTTCCCAACCACTGTTTCCCTTTCATGTCCCTCGACTCTTATAAGTGCCATTTGGTTTCGGGACAAATTGTAAATAGCTTTTCGCTGCCTGTATTTTACCCCTGCCACCTTTAGAATTTGAAAGAGAGTATTCCAGTCAACATTGTCAAAAGCTTTCTCTAAGTCTACAAATGCTAGAAACGTAGGTTTGCCTCTTCTTAATCTAGCTTCTAAGAGAAATCGTAGCGTCAGTATTGCCTCACGTGTTCCAATATTTCTACGGAATCCAAACTGAACTTCTCCGGCGTCGACTTCTACCACTTTCTCCATTCGTCTGTAAAGAATTCACATTAGTATTTTGTAGCGGTGACTTATTAAACTGCCAGTTCGGTAATTTTAACATCTGTCAACACCTGCTTTCTTTGTGATTGGAATTATTACATTCCTCTTGAAGTCTGAGGGTATTTCACCTGTCTCATACATTTTGCTCACCAGATGGTAGAGTTTTGTCAGGACTGGCTCTCCCAAGGCTGCCAATAGTTCTAATGGAATGTTGTTTACACCCGGGGCCTTGTTTCGACTTAGGTCTTTCAGTGCTCTGTCAAACTTTTCACGCAGTATCATATCTCCTATTTTATCTTCATCTACATTCTCTTCAATTTCGATAATATCGTCCTCAAGAACATGGCCTCGTACAGACCCTCTATATACTCCTTCCACCTTTCTGCTTTCCCTTCTTTGCTTAGAAGTGGGTTTCCATCTGAGCTCTTGATATTCATACAAGTGGTTCTCTTTCCTCAAAAGGTCTCTTTAATTTTCCTGTAGGCAGCATCTACCTTACACCTAGTGAGATAAGCCTCTACATCCTTACATTTGTCCTCTAGTCATCCCTGCTCAGCCATTTTGCACTTACTTTCGATCTCATTTTTGAGACGTTTGTATTCCTTTTTGCCTGCTTCATTTACTGCATTTTTATATTTTCTCCTTTCATCAATTAAATTCAATATTTCTTCTGTCACCCAAGGATTTCTACTAGCCCTCGTCTTTTTACCTACTTGATCCTCTGCTGCCTTCACTACTTCATCCCTCAAAGCTACCCATTCTTCTGCTACTGTATTTCTTTATCCCATTCCTGTCAATTGTTCCCTTATGCTCTCCCTGAAACTCTGTACAACCTCTGGTTCTTTCAGTTTATCCAGGTCCCATCTCCTTAATTTCCCACCTTTTTGCAGTTTCTTCAGTTTTAATCTACAGGTCATAACCAATAGATTGTGGCCAGAGTCTACATCTGCCCCTGGAGGTGTCTTACAATTTAAAACCTGGTTCCTAAATCTCTTTCTTACCATATTATAATCTATCTGATACCTTTTATTATCTCCAGGGTTCTTCCATGTATACAACCTTCTTTCATGGTTCTTAAACCAAGTGTTAGCTATGATTAAGTTGTGCTCTGTGCAAAATTCTACCAGGCGGCTTTCTCTTTCATTTTTTAGCCCCAATCCATATTCACCTACTATGTTTCCTTCTCTCCCTTTTCCTACACTCGAATTCCAGTCACCCATGACTATTAGATTTTCGTCTCCCTTCACTATCTGAATAATTTCTTTTATCTCATCATACATTTCTTCAATTTCTGCATCATCTGCAGAGCAAGTTGGCATATAAACTTGTACTACTGTAGTAGGTGTGTGCTTCGTATCTATCTTGGCCACAAAATGCGTTCTCTATGCTGTTTGTAGTAGCTTACCCGCATCCCTATTTTCCTATTCATTATTAAACCTACTCCTGCATTACCCCTATTTGATTTTGTGTTTATAACCCTGTATTCACCTGACCAAAAGTTTTGTTCCTCCTGCCACCGGACTTCACTAATTCCCACTATATCTAACTTTAACCTATCCATTTCCCTTTTTAAATTTTCTAACCTACTTGCCCGATTAAGGGATCTGATATTCCACGCTCCGATCCGTAGAATGCCAGTTTTCTTTCTCCTGATAACGACATCCTCTTGAGTAGCCCCCGCCCGGAATATTTTACCCAAGAGGGCGCCATCATCATTTAACCACACGGTATAGCTGCATGCGCCACAGTAATCCAGGAAATATTTTGCTGCAACACGATAGCGCTCGGCTCCACACAAGCCTGAGGACTGATGAACACATCGCCAACAGGGTTGGACAGTGTTACCCTGTCCACCCTACGTCCCTCACCTAGCCCCTTCGGACTTCCACCTGTGTGAGCCATTAAAGGATGCCATTCGAGGAACACATTTTGTGGAAGAAGAGGAGGTGATTCACACAGTGAAGCACTGGCTCCGCCACCAGGACAAGAATTGGTACTGACAGGTCAACACGCCCTTGTTTCGCGCTGGAGGAGGCCATAGAACGGGATGGAGATTACGTGGAAAACTGGGATGTTGTCTACCACCATTCTTTCGTATGTGTAATTCTGTTTTATGTTCAGTAAAGAATTGTTGAAGAAAAAAAATGCGGTGCATAACTTTCTGGGAACCCTCGTACCTACCGGAAACCCGTGGCATCAAACTCATTGACCTAAAACGGGACTACACTCGAAATTAAATACGGTTTTGTAAAAATTCTGGAGCACCGTACAGGGGGGACAGCTGCGAGGCGTACGCCGGTGGCTACGCTTCAGCCGCGGCCGCGGTGCTCTCATCGGCGCTGCCGGTCACGCACGCAGACCGCCGCGCTGCTGGAGATACCCGCTGCCGCCGCCCCGTGCAGCCCCCAACACTGCCGTGATAACCAGCAGAGAGTCCGGCAGCCTGCCAGCGCACAGTTGCGTCGATACGGCGCCACCTGCATTGACGCTGAGCTCTCCGTACCGCACGTGCGGACTTCGGGAACTGGCAGCGGTGACCGCAAGCTCGTCCGTTACCCGACGTGCGTTGAGTCGAGATGGCGAAAACCAGCCGTCAAAAGGCATTCTGCGTTCTCCGTTTCGACAGGTACTATTGGATGGCGTATCTAAAGCTCCTAGTACCTATAAAGACTACACCTGCTTTTATCATTCCTTAATACACCGTCGATCGATGAGGCCGATTTACATGTTCTCCACTGACCACAGTGTAGAACAACAGGGCAGTCTGTTTGATTTTGCTCATTATGAGAATGTTGAAGGGCGATATGTTTTAAATGTTAAAAACCATTCAAAAGCCAATATCGCACAAAATATTTTTTATTAAAGACAACCGGTTTCAACAGTCGTACCTGTCATCTTCAGGTCTTAAACTTTTTTTGTAGTAAAACATGTTCATCTTACGCTGACCTCATGATGTCAAGTGGATAAAACTTAGCACATTATAAACGTTTGTCGTCGATAAAATATTTTAAACCACACAGCATCTTGTCCAAAAGGCCATGTTCACATGCATATTGCTGACAGATGCTTGTTACATGATATGTGTCCAGCACATGTAAACAGTGTATGTATTTGTATCACATAAGAAGCATCTATGACCAACAAGTATATGGACACGGCCTTTTGGACAAGATGCTGTTTGTTTCTAAATATTTTGCGATGACAAACGCTTACAGTGTGCTGAGGTTCATCCATCTGACATCTTGTGCATAAGGCCAGAGTAACATGAAAATGTTTTACAACAAAAATAAAAAAACCTGAAAATGACAGTTAAGACTGTTGAAACGGGTCGTCTTGAAAAAAAAATTGTGTGAACTTCGCTTTAGAATGGTTTTGAGGACAGTCTGTGATATTTTCACGTTCCTGACGACACTTTCCGCTGAAGATACAGCACTGTGCTGTTTCTTGTCAGCTGCTGTGCGATGTTTGCCTCTCTGTTCCGCGTCCCGTTGCGACTTTTACATAATATACTAACAAGTACCTTACTACCTTAGCCCGTAGCACACTCTTACACAGACTGCCCAAGGAGGAATAATCAGAATCCTGGAATATGAAAAAGATCATTCGAAGCAAAAGTGGCTAGTAAACATAGGCTCTATAATACATACCTTAAGAGCTGGGAGCACCGCTTCGATACGGTGAGACAAATCTCTTCTACAGTAAGCTTTTTGCTCGCTATATTTTGAGAAGTTGTAGTGGGGACTCAAATACCAGAACAAAGTCCAGTAAACTCTAAAGAAGGTTGTATACAGGGAAGAATCCTGGAGATACTAAAAGTTATCAGATAGATTGTATAGTGGTAAGACAGAGATTTAGGAACCAGGTTTTAAATTGTAGGACATTTCCAGGGGCAGATGTGGACTCTGACCACAATCTATTGGTTATGAACTGTAGATTAAAACTGCATAAACTGCAAAAAGGTGGGAATTTAAGGAGATGGGACCTGGATAAACTGACTCAACCAGAAGTTGTACAGAGTTTCAAGGACAGCATAAGAGAACAATTGACAGGAATGGGGGAAATAAATATAGTAGAAGACGAATGGGTAGCTCTGAGGGATGAAGTAGTGAAGGCAGCAGAGGATCAAGTAGATAAAAAGACGAGGGCTAGAAGATATCCTTGGGTAACAGAATAAATATTGAATTTAATTGATGAAAGGAGAAAATATAAAAATGCAGTACATGCAGCAGGCAAAAAAGAATACAAACGTCTCAAAAATGGGATCGACACGAAGTGCAAAATGGCTAAGCAGGCATGGCTAGAGGACCAATGTAAGGATGTAAAGGCTTATCTCACTAGGCCCTACAGGAAAATTAGAGAAGCCTTTGGAGAAAAGAGAACCACTTGTATGAATATCAAGAGCTCAGATGGAAATCCAGTTCTAAGAAAAGAGGGGAAAGCAGAAAGGTGGAAGGAGTATATAGAGGGCGATGTAGTTGAGGACAATATTAAGGAAAGGGAAGAGTAGGTAGATGATGAAATGGGAGATACGTTACTGCGTGAAGAGTTTGACAGAGCACTGAAAGACCTGAGTCGAAACAAGGCCCCGGGAGTAGACAACATTCCATTAGAACTACTGATATCCTTGGGAGAGCCAGTTCGGACGAAACTCTACCATCTGGTGAGCAAGATGTATGAGACAGGCGAAATACCCTCAGACTTCAAGAAGAATATAATAATTCCAATCCCAAAGAAAGCAGGTGTTGACAGATGTGAAAATTACCGAACTATAAGTTTAATAAGTCACAGCTGCAAAATACTAACGCGAATTAATTACAGACGAATGGAAAAACTGGTAGAAGCCGAACTCGGGGAAGATCAGTTTGGATTCCGTAGAAGTGTTGGAACACGTGAGGCAATACTGACCCTACGACTTATCTTAGAAGGAAGATTAAGGAAAGGCAAACTTACGTTTCTAGCATTTGTAGACTTAGAGAAAGCTTTTAACATTATTGACTGGAATACTCTCTTTCAAATTCTGAAGGTGGCAGGGGTAAAATACAGAGAGCGAAAGGCTATTTACAATTTGTACAGAAAGCAGAATGCAGTTATAAGAGTCGAGGGACATCAAAGGGAAGCAGTGGTTGGGAATGGAGTGAGACAGGGTTGTAGCCTCTCCACGATGTTATTCAATCTGTATATTTAGCAAGCAGTAAAGGAAATAAAAGAAAAATTTGGAGTAGGTATTAAATTCCAGGGAGAAGAAATAAAAACTTTGAGGTTCGCCGATGACATTGTAATTCTTTCAGAGACAGCAAAGGACTTGGAAAAGCAATTGAACGGAATGGACAGTGTCTTGAAAGGAGGATATAAGATGAACATCAACAAAAGCAAAACGAGGATAATTGAATGTAGTTTAATTAAGTCAGGTGACGCGGAAGGAATTAGATTAGGAAATGAGACACTTAAAGTAGTAAAGGAGTTTAGCTATTTGGGGAGCAAAATAACAGATGTTGGTCGAAGTAGAGAGGATATAAAATGTAGACTGGCAATGGCAAGGAAAGCGTTTCTGAAGAAGAGAATTTTGTTAACATCGAATATAGATTTAAGTGTCAGGAAGTCGTTTCTGATAGTATTTGTGTGGAGTGTAGCCATGTATGGAAGTGAAACATGGACAATAAATAGTTTGGACAAGAAGAGAATAGAAGCTTTCTAAATGTGGTGCTACAGAAGAATGTTGATGATTAGGTGGGTGGATCACCTAACTGATGAGAAGCTATTGAATAGGATTGGGGAGAAGAGACGTTTGTGGCACAACTTGACTAGAAGAAGGGATCGGTTGGTAGGAAATGTTCTGAGGCATCAAGGGATCACAAATTTAGCATTTGAGGGCAGCGTGGAAGGTAAGAATCGTAGAGGGAGACCAAGAGATGAATACACTAAGCAGATTCAGAAGGATGGAGGTTCCAGTAGGTACTGGGAGATGAAAGAGCTTGCACAGGATAGAGTAGCATGGAGAGCTGCATCAAACCAGTCTCAGGACTGAAGACCACAACAACAACACAACTCTAAAGCGCTGTGGAACACATCTTTTCCATTGAACAAGAACCCATAGCTCTTAAATTACGCATTTTAGAGCCAATGTTTACTACACAGTCTTTTCCTTGCTTTCCCAATTACTACCTCCTCCAAAAACATGGAAAGCAAAGATCTAGCAGTAGGACAGATTCGTTTCACAGTATCGAAGATGAGGAAGTGCTTATCGCTATTAAAGTACATCACACTTCTGTTCAACCTTCACCCAGTGCTGTAGGCAGTAAATTATCGATGAATGAAAGACAAGTTACATAGAATAGGCATCACTACGTCATCAGAATATCGTAATATGTCCTTCGCATGTTTATTACAGACCGAACTGTCAATTGTCAAGCGCTTCTATTAATACATTCGCTACTCGGCTATACAGGGTGGTCCATTGATCGTGACCGTGCCAAAAATCTCACGAAATAAGCGTCAAACGAAAAAACTACAAAGAACGAAACTTGTCTAACTTGAAGGGGGAAACCAGATAGCACTATGGTTGGCCCGGTAGATGGGGGTGCCATAGGTTATACGAGTATCAACAGGGTTTTTTTTACATAGGAACCCCCATTTTTATTACATATTCGTGTAGTACGTAAAGAAATATGAATGTTTTAGTTGGACCACTTTTTTCACTTTGTGATAGATTGCGCTGTAATACTCACAAACATATGGCTCACAATTTTAGACCAACAGTTGGTAACAGGTAGGTTTTTAAATTAAAATACTGAACGTACGTACGATTGAACATTTTATTTCCGTTGTTCCAATGTGATACACATACCTTTGTGAACTTACCATTTCTGAGAAGGCATGCTGTTACAGCGTGATTACCTGTACATCTACATCTACATGACTACTCTGCAATTCACATTTAAGTGCTTGGCAGAGGGTTCATCGAACCACAATCATACTATCTCTCTACTAAATCCACTCCCGAACAGCGAGCGGGAAAAACGAACACCTAAACCGTTCTGTTCGAACGCTGATTTCTCTTATTTTATTTTGATGATCATTCCTACCTATGTAGGTTGGGCACAACAAAATATTTTCGCATTCGGAAGAGAAAGTTGGTGACTGAAATTTCGTAAAAAGGTCTCGCCGCGACGAAAAACGTCTATGCTGTAATGACTTCCACCCCAACTCGTGTATCATATCTGCCACACTCTCTCCCCTATAACGTGATAATACAAAACGAGCTGCCCTTTTTGCACCCTTTCGATGTCCTCCGTCAATCCCACCTGGTAAGGATCCCACACCGCGCAGCAATATTCTAACAGAGGACGAACGAGTGCAGTGTAAGCTGTCTCTTTAGTGGACTTGTTGCATCTTCTAAGTGTCCTGCCAATGAAACGCAACCTTTGGCTCGCCTTCCCGACAATATTATCTATGTGGTCCTTCCAACTGAAGTTGTTCGTAATTTTAACACCCAGGTACTTAGTTGAATTGACAGCCTTGAGAATTGTACTATTTATCGAGTAATCGAATTCCAACGGATTTCTTTTGGAACTCATGTGGATCATCTCACACTTTTCGTTATTTAGCGTCAACTGCCACCTGACACACCATACAGCAATCTTTTCTAAATCGCTTTGCAACTGATACTGGTCTTCGGATGACCTTACTAGACGGTAAATTACAGCATCATCTGCGAACAGTCTAAGAGAACTGCTCAGATTGTCACCCAGGTCATTTATATAGATCAGGAACAGTAGAGGTCCCAGGACGCTTCCCTGGGGAACACCTGATATCACTTTAGTTTTACTCGATGATTTGCCGTCTATTACTACGAACTGCGACCTTCCTGACAGGAAATCACGAATCCAGTCGCACAACTGAGACGATACCCCTGAGCTCCGCAGCTTGATTAGAAGTCGCTCGTGAGGAACGGTGTCAAAAGCTTTCCGGAAATCTAGAAATACGGAATCAACTTGAGATCCCCTGTCGATAGCGGCCATTACTTCGTGCGAATAAAGAGCTAGCTGCGTTGCACATGAGCGATGTTTTCTGAAGCCATGCTGATTACGTGTCAATAGATCGTTCCCTTCGAGGTGATTCATAATGTTTGAATACAGTATATGCTCCAAAACCCTACTGCAAACCGACGTCAATGATATAGGTCTGTAGTTAAATGGATTACTCCTACTACCCTTCTTGAACACTGGTGCGACCTGCGCAATTTTCCAATCTGTAGGTACAGATCTATCGGTGAGCGAGCGGTTGTATATGAGTGCTAAGTAGGGAGCTATAGTATCAGCGTAATCTGAAAGGAACCTAATCGGTATACAATCTGGACCTGAAGACTTGCCCGTATCAAGCGATTTGAGTTGCTTCGCAACCCCTAAGGTATCTACTTCTAAGAAACTCATGCTAGCAGATGTTCGTGTTTCAAATTCTGGAATATTCCATTCGTCTTCCTTGGTGAAGGAATTTCGGAAAACTGCGTTCAATAACTCCGCTTTAGCGGCACAGTCGTCGATAACACTACCATCGGCACTGCGCAGCGAAGGTATTGACTGCGTCTTGCCGCTTGTGTACTTTACATACGACCAGAATTTCTTCGGATTTTCTACCAAATTTCGAGACAATGTTTCGTTGTGGAACCTATTAAAGGCATCTCGCATAGAAGTACGTGCCAAATTTCGCGCGTCTGTAAATTTTAGCCCATCTTCGGGATTTCGCGTTCTTCTGAACTTCGCATGCATTTTCCGTTGCCTCTGCAACAGCGTTCGGACCTTTTCTGTGTACCACGGGGGATCCGTTCCATCTCTTACCAATTTATGAGGTATGAATATCTCAATTGCTGTTGCTACTATATCTTTGAATTTGAGCCACATCTCGTCTACATTCGCATAGTCAGTTCGGAAGGAATGGAAATTGTCTTTTAGGAAGACTTCTAGTGGCACTTTATCCGCTTTTTTAAATAAAATTATTTTGCGTTTGTTTCTGATGGATTTGGAAGAAATGGTATTGAGCCTAGCTACAATGACCTTGTGATCACTAATCCCTGTATCAGTCATGATGCTCTCTATCAGCTCTGGATTGTTTGTGGCTAAGAGGTCAAGTGTGTTTTCGCAACCATTTACAATTCGCGTGGGTTCGTGGACTAACTGCTCGAAATAATTTTCGGATAAAGCATTTAGGACAATCTCGGAAGACGTTTTCTGCCTACCGCCTGTTTTGAACAAGTATTTTTGCCAACATATCGAGGGTAGGTTGAAGTCCCCACCAACTATAACCGTATGAGTGGGGTATTTATTTGTTACGAGACTCAAACTTTCTCTGAACTGTTCCGCAACTGTATCATCGGAGTCTGGGGGTCGGTAGAAGGAGCCAATTATTAACTTAATTCGGCTGTTAAGTATAACCTCCACCCACACCAATTCGCACGGAGTATCTACTTCGACTTCACTACAAGATAAACCACTACTGACAGACACAAACACTCCACCACCAACTCTGCCTAATCTATCTTTCCTGAACACCGTCTGAGACTTCGTAAAAATTTCCGGCTTTAGCCAGATTTCTGTACCTATAACGATATCAGCTTCGGTGCTTTCTATTAGCGCTTGAAGCTCAGGGACTTTTCCAGACTGTTTCTTGATCCAAGCACGTCCTGTAATTGCCAAGCACCCTTTGACATTGCAGCCCATCCCGCACTTTCCCGAGGCCTTCTAACCTAAAAAACCGCCCAGTCCACGCCACACAGCCTCCGCTACCCGTGTAGCCGCCAGCTGAGTGTAGTGAACTCCTGACCTATTCAGCGGAACCTGAAACCCCACCACCCTATGGCGCACGTCAAGGAATCTGCAGCCAATACGGTCGCAAAACCGTCTGAGCCTCTGATTCAGACCCTACCTGTAAATACCACATTAATGCAATAAATACTCAAAATCAAGTCCGTCAACCTCAATGCATTTGGCAATACGTGTAACGGCATTCCTCTCAACAGCGAGTAGTTCGCCTTCTGTAGTGTTCACACATGCATAGACAATGCGCTGACGCATGTTTCAGACGTTGTCGGTGGATCACGATAGCAAATATCCTTCAACTTTCCCTACAGAAAGAAATCCGGGAACGTCAGATCCGGTGAACGTGCTCCACCTGTCATGAAATATGCTACTCAATACCGCTTCAACCGCTGCGAGCTATGTGCCGGACATCCATCATGTTAGAAGTGCATCGCCATGCAGTGAAACATCTTGTAGTAACATCGGTAGAACATTACGTAGGAAATCAGCATACATCGCACCATTTAGATTGCCAATGATGAAATGGGGGCCAATTACCCTTCCTCCCATAAAGCCGCTCCATACATTAAACCGCCAAGGTCGCTGATGTTCCACTTGTCGCAGCCATCGTGGATTTTCCGTTGCCCAATAGTGCATATTACGCCGGTTTACGTTACCGCTGTTGGTGAATGACGCTTCGTCGCTGAACAGAAGACGTGCAAAAAATGTGTTATTGTCTCGTAATTTCTCACGACGTTCAAAGTCGTCCTCATGCAGTTCCTGGTGCATAGAAATACGGTACGGGTGTAATCGATGTTGATGTAGCATTCTCAACACCGGCGTTTTTGAGATGCCCGATTCTCGCGCAATGTGCGGATTAGCCGCGACAGCAGTTAAAACACCTACTTGGGCATCATCATTTGTTGCAGGTCGTAGTTGACGTTTCCCATGTGGCTAAACACTTCCTGTTTCCTTAAATAACGTTAACTATCCGGCGAACTGTCCGGACGCTTGGATGATGTCGTCCAGGATACCGAGCAGCAAACATAGCACACTCCCGTTGGGCATTTGGATCACAATAGCCATACATCAACACGATATCGACCTATCCCGCAATCAGTAAACGGTCCACTTCAACACGGGTAATGTATCACAAAGCAAATACCGTCCGCACTGGCGGAATGTTACGCGATACCACGTACTTATACGTTTGTGACTGTTACAGTGCTATCTTCCACAAAACGAAAAAAGTGGTCCAACTAAAACATTCATACTTCTTTACGTACTAAACGAATATGTAATAAAAAATAGGGGTTCCTATTTTTTTTAAAAAACGCAGTTAATTGCGTTTGGCCTATGGCAGCGCCATCTAGCGGGCCAACCATAGCGCCATCTGGTCAAGTTAGACGAGTTTTGTTCTTTGTAGTTTTTTCGTTTGATGTTTATTTCGTGAGATATTTGGCCCGGTCACTATCAATGGACCACCCTGTATAGCGTCTTACCTCCGATACCTCTGGAGGCCACCGCTTCGAATGGTATTCACGTCGTTATAACTTTGAACTGAACCCCTTGCAGCTTTCTCAACTCTCTGTGGGGATCCACTTCCCAATACGATCCTCACTTATTGTTAATAATCTGTAATAGTTATGAATTTCTGTATCACTCTGACGTCTTTTATACGGTAACTGAGACATTCCTTGAGTTTCGGTTTCTAAAATACGAACCGTTTCAAACATGATTGTATTAATGTCATTCGGTATTCGGTGCCTCAGGTTACTACCTTCGTTACTATCACCGCTTGCTCCTCTTCACGTACATTCCTATACAGAAGGCCAACAGTTACGCCAACCACAGCCGACTGCTGTGCCCCAATCACTGCTGTCTATAGCTTCACTGCCATCGGTAGCTCGTCCTACGCACGACCCTTAAATGTTTGGGCTGAAGGCAACGTGCCTCACAAATAAAATTCGCCAACTACACCTTATAGTGTAAAGTATACTGATAGTTTAACTCCTCCTATTAAAATTAACTACTGTTTAAACGCGGTTTCTTTCCCGTACAAGGGATGCCAAGTGTAAAATACATGTGTGGGTACATCAAGTATAATTCTCAAATGTTGAAAATATTACCCTCAAATAATGCACAGGAAGTTCCTGAAGATAACACTTCCCAAGTAATAATGTGCCAGGATTAACAAATGCGGTGGATTTCGGTAAATAATTTGGGCGCTCACTATCGCTAGCATAACTGAAGACAACTTGCTTACCTCTCGTCTTCCCAGTTGGTTTCTTTTCCGCTGACCGCAGGATCTAACGTGCATATAGTAAACAATGCATAAAAAAATAGGAAATGCGAAGGAATTAGAGCTATTAAAATTGAAGTTACGGAGTACTGGAATGTCACTGTATTTTATTTCAATATACAGAAGCAAAAAAATAAAGAAAAGGGTTCTGAGAGCCGGTCTATAGTTAATATTCAAAACATGATTCCCGGTGATTAATCATTAGTTCCCGAGCACCGCCAAGGCACAATAATATTTTTCACAAGACGTTAGAATCAACATGAGATTGCCCAAATATGTTTTTCGAGGCAAATTTAACAGTAAATTCCGTCCTTACTCGGTGTTGCACTTTACTCTAGTTGGCGTGTTGCCACCTCGAAAACCAATCGTTAATTGCCTTGGACTAACAGAACATCGCCCAAGTACGTCATCTGAAGCAATTTTACAACAAACGTTTTTGTCTTTACATGAGATTAGATTTTATACGCGGATTCGTGTATTACCTCCTCGGAAGTCGATCGTAGACCAGTAATGAACTACGACGGTGAGAAATGAAAACCTTAAATTTGTAATAACAAATCGAAATTTCTCACCGTTATCCTGTAAGTTGGTAAGCGTTCTACGAACAGCGTGCAGAATGGCCTGTAGGTGGCAGCATAGTGCAGATGCACACATACCGTCGCAGTATCAGTATTAAGATGGCCGCCCCACTTGCAACTTGTACCAGGAATGAACAGCGTTCTGTTATTCGGTTTTTGCGTAGTGAAGGTGTGAAACCTATTGAAATTCATCGACGAATGGAGGTTTAGTACGATGATGCATGTTTGTCACAGCAGCAATTCTACGAATGGAGTAGGAAGTTCGAAAATGGTGTGACTTCAGTGGAAGATGCTCCTCGTCCAGGTCAGGCACAACGAGTTGCAGCTCCACAGAACATTGCAGCAGTTGAAGCCATAGTGAAGGAAAACCGTCGAGTGACACTGAATGACATTGCAGTATGTTTACAGATTAGTCATAGGTCAGAACACCACATTGTGCATGATGTGCCCCAGTTTCACAAAGTGTCTGCAAGATGGGTGCCACGGCGGCTGACTCCTGAAATGAGAGAACGACGTGTTGATGCTTGTGAAGAACTTCTTTGGCGCTTTGAACGAGAAGGTCATGGCTTCCTTGCAAGAATCGTTACTGGGGACGAAACCTGGGTTCACTTCAACCAACCGGAAACGAAGAGAGCGAGCAAGGAATGGCACCATTCCTCATCACCAAAACCAAAGAAGTTCCGAACATTACCATTAGCAGGGAAGGTTATGCTGACTCTCTTTTGGGACGAAAAAGGCTTCATTTTGGAGCATTACATGCCTAGAGGGACCACTGTCAACAGTGGATCAAACGCAGATCTCCTAAAAAGTCATCTTCGGCCTGCTATCAAATCAAATCGACGTGGATTCCTGTCAGCAGGTGTCCTTTTGCAATATGACAATGCATGGCCCCAGACTGCCCATACAACAGTTGCAACAATCAAAGACCTGCATTTTGAGTGTCTTCCTCACCCACCATACTCACCCGATCTTGCCACAAGTGATTTCCATATGTTTAGACAACTCAAAGACGCAATGGGAGGAAAGAAGTTCCGTTCTGATGAAGAGGTACGGCACCCGGTGCATGAGTGGTTGCGCGGAGTACCAAAAGAATTTTTTTCTAAAGGAATTTATGTACTTTGTAAGCGCCGGAGGACTTGCATTGAGCGTGGGGAAGATTATGTTGAAACGTGATACAGCTTTGTACCACTTCTGCACAATAAATAATATTTTAAAAAAATATTTAAGGTTTTTATTTGACTCACCCTCGTATCTTAGCAGTTTGGTGCCTGCCCTCTGAGGGAGCTCTTGTGATTGGCCCATCCTTGCCATCAATAAGCACTGACAATAACTAAAAGTTGTAATTATAATTTCCTGATGAATTGAGTAATATTGACATTATTGTTAACATGTTCTCAGTGCAAGTAACGTCATCAGCACGCTTGGAGCTGTATATTAACATTTAAGCAGCAAATATAAATAATAAACGATTCACTACTTGGCACCCAGTGTTGAAGATAAATCCCCACTGTCTCTCTCTGCTCCAGTACGGTGCAACTCTTGCTCGCCCGGCCGTTCTAACGCTATGTAACCTTCTGTAAGTAGGCTGTATAGGTTTTTTTAATGGTAACACCACGTAGCGCTCTGTATGAAAATCACTAGCTGTGCTGTGTGCAGTCTGTGGCTAGTTTGCATTGTTGTCTGCCATTGTAGTGTTGGGTAGTTGGCTGTTAACAGCGCGTAGCGTTGCGCAGTTGGAGGTGAGACGCCAGCAGTGGTGGATGTGGGGAGAGAGATGGCGGAGTTGTGAGAGCGGATGTTCTGGACAGAGACAGTAGCTTTGTAAGACTGAATGTCATGAATTGTTATATATAATATAACTTTTGAACAATATTAAGGTAAATACATTTTTTTCTGTATCAAAATCTTTCATTTGCTAACTATGCCTATCACTAGTTAGTGCCTTCAGTAGTTGGAATCTTTTATTTAGCTGGCAGTAGTGGCGCTCGCTGTATTGCAGTAGCTTCCTAAACCCTACTTCTTTGTTCATATCCTCTTTCATCATCATCATCATTTAAGACTGATTATGCCTTTCATCGTTCAGTCTGGAGCATGGCCGCCTTATAAAATTCCTCCATGATCCCCTATTCAGTGCTAACATTGGTGCCTCTTCTGATGTTAAACCTATTACTTCAAAATCATTCTTAACCGAATCCAGGTACCTTCTCCTTTGTCTGCCCCGACTCCTCCTACCCTCTACTGCTGAACCCATGAGTCTCTTGGGTAACCTTGCTTCTCCCATGCGTGTAACATGACCCCACCATCTAAGCCTGTTCATCCTGACTGCTACATCTATAGAGTTCATTCCCAGTTTTTCTTTGATTTCCTCATTGTGGACACCCTCCTGCCATTGTTCCCATCTGCTAGCACCTGCAATCACCTTTCAAAACACTTTTTTGGTCTAACCATTTTCTTATAGCTTCTCAATGCATTTCTTCCAATTCATCACAACTCTTTCTCTTATATGGCCTACCCCATATTAAGCTAACTTAAATCTACTGAGCTCAGATGCATAAACTAAGGGACGAGGCAATGCAGCAGCACAAAACAATTAACATAAACAGCAATGGCAAAAAAATGCAAATTGGCAAAGCAAGCAGCAATATATATAAGTTATATATAAGTCAGCAAAGCAAATGCAACATTATCACTAATATGAGCCAATGTGCAGCAAAAAGAAAAATAAAGCTGTTGTAAAGCTGGCTTAACAGAGTAATAAAAAGTGAAATTCAGTAGCACTATGACTAGCAAACAGCAGCAGCAAATGTAATAACTTATATCTAAACATGACAAACCCACATGCAGAAAAAATAGTACACTAAAGACAACAATGCAGATAAGGGAAATGTATATTCACATCTTAATGTCTATGTAATTAAAGTGGTGCACCACAAAACTTATTCTGTGAAATAAATTACCAAGTACTTGAAAAGAAAATTATGTATGCAGTTGCTGTGAAGGGAAATGTCTTTTTGTGCTCCCTCATTTTTTTGGAAGTATATCACAAAATTATTGTTTACTGGATCTGTAGGCATAAAATATCTATATTAGTACATCTATTAAATTTTATTTTAATCAATGCTGCAGTGCAGCTAGAAACTAGATATTAAACAAAATGAGCAATCTCTCAACTAAAAAGACAACAGACGTAAAATGTTTCTCATCATTTCATTAGGCATTTTAGTAAATAACATAAATTAAGAGCTCCACAGTGTAATCATATGTTTTCAAGTTCGAGAGTGTCGTATTTGCGATGCTTTCTACAAAGGGATGTCAATAGTGAGGTTATGGTCTATCTTTTTCCTACATAATGGCTTTTTCTCCGGGCGACTCGCGCAGCTGATCGCCCATAACGCACTACGTCAAGGTCACTTAGGTTTCTAACAGAAATATTTACGACACCAGTTTGCACTAAGTGACAGTCTCATAAAAAAAATTCCCAGGTCGAAAATTTGCGTTGCAAATGTGTAGAAACAAAATCCTATGAATATAATAAGTGCCCAAAACAATTTCGTTGTCATTGTGATACATTCACGCATGGACACACAAATCATAACTCTTTAAGTACGATTCTTGGTTTCCAACATCCTTTTTCACAAACCAGAGTCCCTAACCACTACTCATTATTCCTTGCTTTATTACACATATCACATCCGGCGCGTCGTTCGATGACTCTGCTTAACGATCTTATATAGTCGCTAACATCCCGTAACAAAATCTTCCCCTACTGTGCATTAAAACATAGCAACAAGAAAGTAAGAAGCGTGGCAAGGTATGAAGCTATGAAGCACAAATCCCACAATATTATAAGGACAAAATAGCACACTTACAAAACACCGGGCACAGAAAATTTGGGCCATAATTTTGACAGCACGCAGCAATGACCATCCAAAAATACTGCTCTTAAACTTTCTCACGCACCAGTTGCTTGTCACTCACTGCACCCCATTGCAGCCACCTTGTGTCCGAGTCCGACGATTCAATAAAAGTGCAGCTACTCGCGGAGATCAATTGTGGGCTGTAATTATCGTGTGGCAGCGAAACTTGTTAGATATGATGTGTTAACGTGGAACCGATTTACGGTGGAAGAAAATTAGTTCCCATTTGGCCAGCAGGTGCAAAGTGGCGCTGTATAGCACCTCATCCAAGTCTTCGGCGTTCTTGTTGAACGAATTGTGTAAGCAGCGGTTAGTAATAAAATCCTTATTATGCCTTTCCCATCTGTTTGATTTATTCTGCAGCAGTCATTCTACGCAATTTCTGTGTAATCAGCTACTTTTATTTTCACTACTGATAAGCACCAATTTCGGAAACATAAATTATTTCTTCAGTTGGACGTCTTACATTCTCAAGACAGCACACTACTGCTATTCATATTTATATTTTTTAACATTTTTAGCTTTATATGATTTTTTTGCTATTTTTCAGAAAATATGGTATTTGGTTCAAAAATGGCTCTGAGTACTATGGGACTTAACTTCTGAGGGCATTAGTCCCTTAGAACTTAAAACTATTTAAACCTAACTAACCTAAGGACATCACACACATCCATGCCCGAGGCAGGATTCGAACCTGCGACCGTAGCGGTCCCGCGTTTCCAGACTGTAGCGCCTAGTACCGCAGGCCACCTCGGCCGGCCTATGCTATTTGGCTTTTGTCTTGCAGAGGTCGATATTTGCATTACCTGTAAATCACAATTTATGCTTATCTTGTTTCTACATGTCAAAATTGTGTGTAATATCGCAGTCTGGGAAAGAAAAATCATATAAAAAGTAATTTATGTGATGGCAGAATCTGCTGTGTTGTATTTACTCATCGTAATATAATCAATCCAGCTCTGTGTCTGGCTTGGCATAATATTTTTGAGGTGATTGTAGATGTGCTTATTTTTGGAAATCGATGATTTCAAATAAATGTCCTTGACAGTTAGGTGCCGGTGCTATGGAACCCTAATTGTTTTATTGTCTACTGATTTGTTGTTGGTGACTTGGCGATTAACTTCATAGTATGTGTGCACTGCTGTTCAATCAGACTGCGAGTGAAAGGAAGTAACTTTGATGTCAGTTTGCATGATATATGCGAAGCAGAGTTTTCTTTTGCTCGGTGTAGCGCTACATTGCTTAGTATTAAGCTGTGGCGTGTCGTGCGCCACTGCAGCTTTCAAGGACGACATGGCACTTACCTGCTGCAGATATCACACTTCGTCTGTCCGTGGCCTCTATGTTTTCAATAGGCTGTACTACCCACTGCCCTTGACCTTGATTAATTTGTAACATTTGAGAAATTTTAGCGTTATCAGAGCTGTTTGCAGGTTTATAGGATAACTGTACAGGGTCGGAATATCGGAATCTGTGTTTTTGCTTGTATTAAATAAACAATGAATTGAATATAAGGTTTCTTTCTTCCTTTCGCGTGGTCTGTTGCGAAAATAATTTGGAACTGTTTTTGGCGTTATCCTGACGGGCTGTCTCGTTAGAAAGAACTGATTGATCGTTAGATAATACCATCCTGTTGCTTTCGTGGCTTAGGCTTCTCTGTTGTGGTATTGGAAGTATTACTCTAAGCGGTTTCATAAATTTTATCTGAAATATCGTAATTATTACTTGACAGTGTAAGGTCAACTCTGCCAGAAGATAATTTTTTTTATGAAAGCTAATGTCAATTGTAGTTCTCAAACGTAACCAGAGTAAATATGCTGTTCGTCAGAATTAGAAGTGGGCTGTTGAAATAAATTTGATCTGTTGTGACCATCATTCTTATGGGCTGTTACATCAGATTGGGATGGCTTATCGTCGATAATAAAACCCTGTTAGCTCAAAGTAACATCTGCATCCGTGCTGCAATTCTGAATGTCACTCCCAAAAAGTTGCTATGTTTCATTTTCTGTGGAAATGAGATCGTCTTCTTGGAACTGTTAATTTTGGGTTCTGAAATTAGGTTGTCAAGATTGTACGTAGCTTCTTTGAAAGAGCCGGCCGTTGTGGCCGTGTGGTTTTAGGCGCGTCAGTCTGGAACCGCGTGACCGCTACGGTCGCAGGTTCGAATCCTGGCTCGGGCATGGATGTGTGCGATGTCCTTAGGTTAGTTAGGTTTAAGTAGTTCTAAGTTCTAGGGGACTGATGACCTCAGATGTTAAGTCCCATAGTGCTCACAGCCATTTGAACCTTTTTTTCTTTGAAAGAGATAAATTGAATGGTGATATATTGCGTGGTTTCACAGGAATCCGTAGCAGTAGTAGATCGAACAGAAGTGTTGTTAGAAAAATTTTGCTTCTCAGAATGAGCTGCTGAGTATGTCAGTGGGCTGTGGGGGGTATACGTAGTTTGCCTTTACACAGTATTAGTTGCACAATTCAAAGATTCAGTGTAAGGGAAATCGTCGTGTTCTTCAAAAAAATTTTCGTTGTGACGCAGTGACAATCTAATATTTCTGGTATGCGTCACGGAAGGAAACAAACTCTGTTCTGTGTTGAGACTGAATGTGGCGTCTCATGTTTGATTGCTCCCATCATCAGTCTGAGGGAAATAGAAATTATTTGTTGAGGATTGATTTTGTGGTATGAATCTGGTCTGCAAATCGATCGGTGAGGAATAGTATTTATCAGCACAAAGATTGCCTGAAGGAGAAGTGTTTGCACACGATGAAGCGGAAAGTTGTGGTGTGAACGGTAAGTTTCATGACAAAATGCGGCGTTTTGTGTACCATTTTTGGGATGACAGAAAACTACTTTACTGTCAGTGTCGTCATGCTTAATATACTGTAGCCCTTGATAAGTTCACTGTTTCAGACTGCTTGGTTGGCTCAACAGGGTGGTCATGAGCGTCATTCCCTACGGTATTGTCGTTAGTATCAATGAAATGTAATGAAATTTCTGCCATGGGAAACTTAGCTTTGTTATCAGATTTGGTAGACACAAGGGGTGCGTTAATGTTTCGTTTTTTAATAGGATATGAGGTTTGCGACGTGGCAACGTTAGTAACGGGCTCTACGGAATTATTTTCAGTTCCCTTAATATCTGTGTCTACCTGTTTGAAACGGTTATCAGTCGTTTCTCTGTACGGTTTAGGCTCGTGACGTATGATGGAAAGTTATCCATTGAACTGAGTAAGCGATTCATTTACCTGAGTCTTGGTGTCATATAGTAGTTTTCGTATGCTGGCAAACTATTCGTCCATTTTATTAAATTTCGTTCATTCATTTGAGTAAACTGTTCAACCATCATTAGCGTGAGAGTTTGAAGCATCGCTTCCATATTACTCTGAATTGGTGCGTCAGGTGTCACCTGTGTTGTGCTTTGTGCTGTGTAAACATCATCAGCAACTTACACTTCTCGTTTGTTGTATTATCTGCATAATTACTGCTAATGGAATCTAACGAGTTTTCAAAACAAATTGAGTACATTGCACTACTGTGTTCGCCGACACATTATTGGCGATCTCATTAATTGTGTGAAAAGCAGGAAAATCACTGACCTCATTCGGGAAACAATCAAGCTTTGAACTGCGCGCGTCAGCCATGCACAGATCAGTGGCGTCCGCAATACAGAAATATACCGTCTGATTAATAGTCAAATTACTGAGTGAAATTATAGTGTCAGTAATCTGTACATTACATGGAGAATCGATATGTACATTGTCTGTGCCGCATTGCAAATTAGGTACCGCAGAATTGTAACTATCTTTGTCACTGTTACATTCAGTATTGTTATCGGTAACCGGTAAATTGCTCATGTCAGTATTGTTAACAGTCAGGTTACACGCCTGATTCGTAACACCACTGCGCGGCATAGAAAATAAAATAAAGAACCCAAAGACAAAAATATTCAACTAATGAAATCAATGAAAAACAAGGCGAAGCATGAGAATACCGATGAACTACGGAAAAATTTTGTACAAGTTAATAAATCTAACTACTATTGTTGCTACAGAGTGGTTGAGAGAACAGAATATAAGTATCTACCTGACTATTTAAATATCTAAGATTTCACTAAGCGAACGACTGACAGAGCTGTTGTCAAGTGTAATGTTCTCTTAAATGTAATAAAAGCTTACAATTATGTTCAATGAATGTCTGAACTGTGGAATGGATACTAAACTCGAATTACCGTGTAACGTGTTGTAACTGCAAGTGGTGTGCTTACCCTGTGTTATTGTTAGAAAAAAAAATTATACGCATTGATTGGGCAATGCAACTCCCAATACCAATAAAGAAATAACGTCACGGCAAAATAATTTCAGCCCCTTAGGTACTGAATCCTCTGGCCCTGTTCAAAAACGATAATTTTGATCCCTGCGCACAAAACAATAAATTAAACTGTCTTACCTTTAAAGCAGCAACGATGGAAGGCAAGATATTGTGGTCTCTCATGAAGAAATAAGCTAGCTGCAGGCTCAGAGGTGTGCAATGCTGGCTGTAATACTTTGAAATGTACATGACGTTCTTTTGACTGATAAATGAAAACATTTAAGAAAAATCCAACTTATTTGAAAAATATATGACCTGGACAGGGAGGCAGTACTGATTGTGGTGAATTACTAACACTGAGTTTTTGTTTTAGGAAAATAATATAGCAAGTGAAATTTGTCTTGTCAAAAACATCTTACAACTGAAGTTACGTTTCTCACAATTGATTCACAAACAATGAAATTTAAACATGAAGCACTGTCTAACCCCACTAATCCAAGATAAAAGTAAATCATCAAATTACATATAGCTCTGTAAACAAATCTTAAAAGCATTAAAACTAGCCTTTTTAACAAATCAGTTTAAATTCTTTCTGAATTTACCAAACAATTACAAATTATCAAGCAACGGATCTATACTAACATGCTACATTATAACCACGCGGTACGAAACAGGTGCGTAACTAGTATTTTTGTGAATTAGTTTTCATATTTTTTCATTGTGTCAAAGTGTGCTGTTTCTAACATGCAGCTGGTGCCAGAGGTCTCTTTGCTTTAAAAAAAATTATTTTTCGATTCACTAACGCAGTTTATATGAAATAAAGACTCTTTAATTATTAAAATTACTGTTGTGCGTTATTTCGATTGTTTTTCAACATTGTCACTGTTAAGGTGAAGAGCATTTTCAGGAGACGCGCGGCACTTCAACGTGATTGTCACGATTAAATTGTACGTCGAAAATCGTTAGCTTCATTCCAGAACAATTCTTCAGTTGTTTAGTTTTTTTCATTTTGATTCCGAGAATATCAGTAGGATAATATTTTTAAAATAATGTTGGAGGCTTATGTTCGCCAGTTGCAGTATTATATATTCATATTACTTACTGTTTTTTGGTAGAATAACGTGTTCTCAAACATGACTTCAGAATACGTTAGGTAGATGTGTTCATCCCTCCCCCTCTCCATCCTTCGCCTCCTTTATCCCTCGAATAAGAGGTCTCTGGTTGTCACTCCCCTGTACAGTACTTCGCGGTCTGATATCAGGCGGCCGTAGTGGGGTGGACCGTTGACAGGCAACCGGCGTGCGCGAAAGTTCATAAGTGATATTTTCAAAAAGTCGTAACTGTATACTATCAGAATTACGGCCAGATTCTCGCGCGGGGTTGACTCCTGGGTCTAATATCTGCACTAATCAACGTACGAAGCTCCATTTGGGCTACTCTAGTAATGGAGTTAAGCTCAGATGAAACAAAACTTTCCCAACACTATTTGTGCACTGTTAATACTAAGCAGCTCTTGTTCTTAGTTAACAAACCCAGAACAGAGGAAACGGAACATTGTTTTATAACAGCAAAAATTTAAAAAGTTAATCAGATTAAACTTATTTTACGTGTGTAATGTGCTGTTTTACAATTGCAAATTGTCCTAGTTGTAATAGGGGAAATGTAGTGTTACACATTCAAATGTGACAGCGATGTTTGTTACTGGCGCCTTATGTCATAGTAATTAACTCCCCCCCAACTCATTAGTATGCTGTAGAAGTAAATTTTAGCCTCCAAACCGTTCTTGGCAGGCTTTTATTGGGTTCGTAGTCGGACTTCGATAACCTGGTTCAGTTCTTCATAAAGGTTTGTAACTACATATTCTCGGTAGAGGACTCTTCATCTGCTCGAACACTTCTGCCTTCAGAGTGCGAAAATAATGCTTTCTGTACGTAAAATTCTGTATCCGTTCGTGTCACTTTTGAGTAGACACTCGATCTTGCGAAGATTTGTGAATATCGTCGTCCACATATAACTTACAGCCTAGTTCGATATGTTTTCCTGTTATACAGTGGCGGTGTACCCTACTTTAGATTTAATGACTTTATCCGCAGTATAATTGAAATATAATTCATATATCATACACAAATGCAGGAAACTGAAAATGAAGGAAGTACAGCTCCCTCCAAACACGAATTACAGAGCGGAAAATGGTCCGAGATCGCCCCCAGCGCTATCTCTCCCATCTTCAAATTAAGCTTTGACGACTTCCGAGTAATGGATACACCTTACACAGAATAACATGGCCTGGAAGAGGACAATAGTCGATAGCAGATTGCGTTTAACAAATCAGGTAAAAGCTGTAGAATTTACAGGTAGAAGAGGGTACAGGGTGAGTTAAGTCAATACAGATCATTACTTTTCAATGGCAGAGAAGCAAGTTAAAGCACGGTGGACGAAAGACAACGCTTCTAAAAACCAAAAGAATAAGAATTGAAAAACATAGTTGCTAAAAGAAAATTCCATCAAGAACCTCTATGGGGAGATACAATAAACTGTGTGATAACAGAAGAAAAACCAAGATCTGGAGAAGGAATGGAAAAACGTTAGAACTGTTGTGATTTGTGCTGCTCGCGTTCATTTGTTCTTTGGTATTTTTGTCACATCGTGTGGCGTCTTGTTTCTTCCTTACTTACTGGCGTAACAAAGTTGTTGTCTTGCCTCCTTGAGTGGCAGCAGCGGTGCTTATCCATACTAGTACTGTCGTACTATATTTGTCGTGACCGCCAGTATTTCCAGGTGGTCGTAGTGTGTGTGTTGGTCAGTCGTTTGGAACAGAGCAGTGAGGAACCCTCGGCCACGCGGGGCCAGTTCGGGAGCGCTGGCGGCGTGCACGCACTGTCGGATCGTGAGGCGCTAGCTGTGAGAGCGACAGAGTTCGTTGCCCACCGAACCTGGACGCTGAAGCTTTTGACATCTCTTCATTCATTTGCGGGTTGTTGCTCCCTGGGCCGTTTGGGATAGCAGCAACGTATTGATGTGTTGGGGTCAGTGAAATATTGCAGCCGTCTTCCCATATAGTCATTAACTATTAAACTCTCTGTTACTTACCAGTGAAGTGCGCCAGCGGAATTTTCTGCCCTGTGGCCGTTAACACCGCAGTTACCTGCCCTGGTCGTTCGCGTACTTCTCTGGCAGTGTGCCTTTCCTCGCCGTGTTGTCCGGTGCGGCATGTAGTTAGACAGTCTTTTAAGTTGTTTGGTTCATATTTGCTTAGAGTGGTTATTGTTCACTTGGCTGTTTTTAAACGCCAATTTCTGAAGACGTAGTGCTGTTTGTATCCTCGTCCTCCGCTGATATTTTCCAACGTTGTGCCGTTGGTCGGATGTAAGGGAATTGGTTAAATTGTTGGTCGGTCCTTGGGCCGTTCCTAGTTTGGGTTGCCATCCGATTACTTAACTTCAACTCTTGGCTGCCTGTCTCCGCTCACCTTACGTTTGAGCTACCTTTGGATTGTGATTTTCATTTTAGTTTGAAGTATTGTGTGAGACCTTTGGCCCTGTATTGATTCAGTTGTTTTTAAATTTTACGTAAACGCCTTCAGCTGAGTTAAACTAAAATTTTGAAGATTGATTTTATTTTAAAAAAGAAAAAAAAATTCTCCTTAAAATTGGTTCTATCTGAAATTGTTTGTAATCCAGGCCGTAAGCCGTTAGTTGTTTGATGTGTTATGTGTGGCCTTCAGCCGAGGATTTACTTTAACCCCTTTTAATAAGGCCTTCAGCCGTATGTATTCTTTAAAGGAAAATTTTTTATAAGAAGAAAGGGGTATATTTTAAATTTGTTGTCTGACTTGT
Source organism: Schistocerca gregaria (assembly GCF_023897955.1). Taxonomy (NCBI): domain Eukaryota; kingdom Metazoa; phylum Arthropoda; class Insecta; order Orthoptera; family Acrididae; genus Schistocerca; species Schistocerca gregaria. Next base: position 920,680,484 of record NC_064921.1, on the reverse strand, counting down.
TGTTCAGGCCTTCAGCTGTTATTTCAAATTTTTTGTGGCCTTGAGCCATGTAATAAGTTAATATTTCGTTAATTAGACTTTTGGCTGTTCTATTGTAAGTTTAAGAAAAATTTCTTGTTGGAAAAATTGTTTATGTATGTGTTTTAATATAGTTGTCCTTCAGACGTTTTGTGTATGTCTTCAGCCGCTAATTATTTTCAATTGCAGGTTTTTTTACAGGAAATAAATGACTTCTATTTTTAATTGGTTTTGATTTCTAAGCCAGGCCTTCAGCCGTTCTTGTTTTCTGTGTGGTTTTGGGCCTCCTGCCCAGAAAGCATCTCAAGTTCTTTAACTAGGCCTTCAGCTGTGTTGTTTAATTGTGATCTTTTAAAGAAATGTGTAAATGAGTGGTTCTTAGAAAAATAAAGTTGTGTGTTTGATTGTGCAACTCACAGCAACAGTTTACGGCCCTATCCACAATCATAACCTTATCCTGTGTGCTCCCTGAGTGCCTACCAACTTGGTTTCAACTGTAATAGAAGAAACAACTGCCGAAGCTTTAGGACATCGAAGTCGATACAATAATAAAAAAAATGGCAAGAACAAAGAGGAAAAAAGAAGTGTATAAGAAATGGTTACAGAACAGGGTGACTGAAAATATAGAGAAATGTATACTATTTATGGAAGCTGAAAAACTATGTCGGAAAATTAAGAAAGGTGAGATAGATACATTTCGTAAGTGGAGAACGATGTGCATGGTGCACAGGAATTTCTTTATAAAGTAATGAACTTGAATAAATATGTACAAGATGATCTAAAAATAGAAGTGATAAGGAAGGCAAATGGGTGGATTATTGTAAGATTAGCTTTGGACAACAGGAGACGATGAGAATAAAAATCCGTACCAAAATGTTACATACCAAGAAAAGGAGGCACGTATAGTAGATAGAACAGAAATTAAGGAATTAAAAGATGCGTTATGTAAAATGAAAACTAGAAAAACACGGGCAGTGATGGGGTTATATTCAAAATCATTAAATATACTTCTCCCACAAAGAAATCTAGATTTCTTAACTGCATTAACAGACGCAGGACAAATATGCAAATTCCAGACGAGTGAAAATTTGGTGCAATAATATGTACACATTTACAAGAAAGAAGACAGATGTAATTGGAAAAGGTTCACGGGCATCTCTCTGTTCAACACAGGGTATAAAATATTATATATAAAATATATATCAAAATAGTAAACAGTAGTAATTGTTGAAATTATTATGCTAGAAGAGCAAACAGGCTTTAGGAAAGGTTGATTGTGCTCAGGCAATAGGTTCACTACTAAAAAAAAACATTGAGAAACTCAGAGAGTTCAATAGAGAGACACATTTACTATTCATAGACTATGTGAAAGCTTGCGATAAAGTATGGGTAAATATATTAAAGCTATGGGAGATAATGAACAGTAGAGGAATACCTCTGCACATAGTAAAGGTAGCAGAATGCATATACCAAGGATCAGAAACCGTCATTGCAGGAAATGGAAAATCTAAGACTGTGACAAATTTGGGAATAAGACGAGGATGCAACGTATCAGCAATTCTGTACTGACGACTTGCTGAAACAATAGATACGGAAATTATGTTCTTATTCTCATGACTTCAATTAATGGAATTGTTCTATGACAGTACTCTTTACTGATGGCATAATTATGATTGCTGATAGCAAAGCCACACTCCTAACAGCCGCTCCTACTTTATCAACAACAGCTGTCTTATATACTCTACAAAATCTTCAATGAAAATAAAAATTGGTGCTTTCAGGGGCCAGGAACCAATACCCACAAAAGTAACAATACATTATCAGAAAATTAAAAGAGTAAACTCGCTCAACCTCTTAGAAAACGCTAGCTCATTCATGAGAGAAATAAACACACAAGATAAACTAGAAAACTATAATTACACTAACATAACAGTTTATAGAACCCTCAGAACTAAAGTACCATTGAACCCAGAGCTGGGGTCACATTGTGAACAAGAGCCCGGGTCTTTCTTCCTGCGTTTGAATTTGCAGTGGCCCTCTGGTACTGAAGTTACGAAGTGTTAAGTGTTATTTCACACTTCCTTGTTATGTAGCACAGTGACGGTTGCGTTTCTGCTTTCCTCGCTCGGAGGCAATGCTCAGGTCTTATACAAAACGATGTCAGTTCAAACTGTGACATGTGGAAGTAAGACGTGGACTATAACAAAGAAAATGAACAAAGAAAACAAGCTTTGGAGGTGCGACGCCTAAGAAGAGTAGCTGGACACACACCACTCGACAGGAGAAGGAGTGCTGACGTCAAACAAGTAGGTATAAAAAGTTTACATGAGTCGATTAAGGAATACAGAAATAACTGGAAGGATCATGTCGCATGAATGAAAGAAGACAGAATACCAACAGTAATGATGAATTATCACCCAGTGGCCAGAAGATCTTTGGGAAGACCAAGGAAACGGCCGAAAGATCAATCATTTCAACCAGGATGGCGTAAGAAGCGAATGCTTAATACATGCAGAACGAAGAAGTAGTTTCCGATTTATGAGCTTTGTGAGCTCTCTAACAACAGTCTGCGAACTCCAATTCACCCGTTTTCATCCTATCCGCCTCCCCCCCCCCCCCCCAAGTGACATGACGTCACCTATGATAAGCCACACCCTCACTGTGTACGCAACACACATCGATCTTTACATTTCTTCCGTGCAATCCGAAACATTGCTCCGTGCACACATTCACAAATACTCTTACACACACTAATCTTCCCTACTTTGACATGGGACCCACATTCTCAGAATTATATTACCAATAGCTCCCTTTATCCGATTCTGATGAATGTTTCCAGGAGGCTTTTCTTGGTTGCATGGTAAATACCAGAAATGGGAATCCTCTCCCAAATATACACAACTGTGACTGTCTCTGCCCTTCTACCAGGTCGTCTAGTGTCTGACTGGAAACAAACTCCATCTGCAGTGGGCCAGAGATTAAAGTGCTTGTTCCAGCTTCAGGAGTAGAAACTGCAAACAGAGAAAAACGTCCTGGCTGTTAATCTCACGTAGATCATGACGGTGCAAAACTTAGAAAGCCAGAGTCTCCATGCAAATGTGCACCGCATGAACACTGAAAGAATTTAATGGAAAGTAACCACCGCACACAGCTAACCGCTGACTCCACGGGTAACGATTTGTAATTATTACAGATGAATAGTGCGTCTTCACGTTACATTATAGCTACATGTAGTTTTGGTAGTCTCTGTAAACAAAAAAAATTGTTTATTGTTACATAATTATATTCTGTTTACTGCATCTGTAACCAAGCTATTAAATTTACCGCTGGAGATCACCGTTACAGTGTACCAACGCCACACAGCGTATAAGTGCAAGCCACTTGCACTAGCAAACGATTATTCTCTCAAGATCTGGAAAATAATATCAATGTACGCAGCGGTGCCCTTACAGCCAGTATTTCTGTTGCAGTAGTTTGAGAAAGGTTGCAGCATGGCAAGCATTTGCCAGATTAAATAGTGGCCGTCATCCGTGCTCACCAATACTAAGGTGAAACTGGAAATTGTCTCGAATGCTGCTTGATCGGGAGCATAGTACTATACGGAAAATCATTACTTGGACCTTTAATTACATGGCACAGAGGAATTAAAGATATTAGCTGCCAATGAGCATTGGTTTATATCAGTGGGGAAAGCTTAAAATTATCGTCAGACCAGGATTCGAATCTGGCTCTCCTGCTTATTAGACATAAGCACTGACCACTACACCATACGGACACACTAGTCACCACCATCGCACGGATTACCGTAGCACACCTCCCATCAGACCCAGTGTCAACTTATACCTACACTACTGATGTAGTGCCTCTCTCATTACCCTCACCGAGCGAGGTGGCGCAGTGGTTAGCACACTGGACTCGCATTCGGGAGGACGACGGTTCAGTCCCGTCTCCGGCCATCCTGATTTAGGTTTTCCGTGATTTCCCTAAATCGTTTCAGGCAAATGCCGGGATGGTTCCTTTGAAAGGGCACGGCCGATTTCCTTCCAAATCCTTCCCTAACCCGAGCTTGCGCTCCGTCTCTAATGACCTCGTTGTCGACGGGACGTTAAACACTAACCACCACCACCACCATTACCCTCCTTGCCGGGCGGGGTTGCCGCGTGGTCTTGGGCGCCTTCCCACTGTTCGCGCGGCTCCCCACGTCGAAGGTTTGACTTTTCCCTCGGGCATGGGTGTGTGTTGTCCTTAGTGTAAGTTAAAGTTAGATTAAGCAATGTGTAAGCCTTGGGACCGAGGACCTCAGCAGTTTGGTCTCATAAGAACTTACCACCATCGTTACCCTCCTTATGCACAGCATCTCACTGATTCCCTTCAGAGTTCGCATTAGCAAACCACATATTTGATTACATGCAGTATCCCAGTTATCCAGGGATAGGTTTGACAGACTGGGACTCGAACCCGGAACGTAAGCTTCCACGATGAATGCCCATATCAACAGAGCATTCCACGCAACTTTGCAGGAGGAAGATAGAGGGAGGAAATGCCAGAAATTAAACTGTGAGAGAGGGGTATGTGAGTGCCGCTTGTATAGCTCATTCGGTAAGGATACTGCTCGTGAATGACAATGTTCCTCATCCTAATCTCTGCCCTGTAACAAGCTTTAATCTATCAGGAAATTTCAAAACAAATCACACTCAGCTACAGAGTCAAAGAGTCAGTCCTGCCTTTTGAATACATAATTATGACCTAAACCTTATGGCCACATTTTTTGTAGGTTTGCTCCAACTTTTTGAAAGACTGCTGGATAATTAACCTTTCATTATCAATTAACCAACATTAATCAGTATTTTAATATAAACACCACAATAATGTGTCCTGTGTCTTAAAATCTCAAGAGCATAATGCTCAGTGTGTGTGTGTGTGTGTGTGTGTGTGTGAGTGTGTGTGTGTTTGTGAAAGTTTCTTCATGTTTTTTCTCACTTTCTTTTCTCCACTTCCTCTCCAGTCCCACATATAATGATTAGTTAGGTAATAACTGTGAATTTGAGCGTCTCGATCGATTAGTGAATGAAGCAGTTTTTTTCGTGTAATCTTTGGTATGATGTCAATTTTGTGAGCCTCTTCCAGAGTCACCTGCTCATTTTCTCATCGACAAGTTAGGATCCTTCCCGGTCTATGGTACTGGTAACTTTTTCCGATATGTTTGGCAGAGTTCTTTCTCGGCCAGTCAGGATTGCTCCCAGTCTCAAGCAACAAGCGTTTTAAGCTGTCCACGTCCCACGGTACAAGTACGCTCTGCGGACCCTAAGGCCATGTCTGGACATCGTTAATTTGGGCAATCGTGGGCAAGATGCTGTAGTGATAAAAGTCATTGTCCCTTCGTATTATAGTTTATGCTATGCTCACTTCAGTTAGGGCGGTCAAGTGATAGTTCAGTATAGCTCGGGAGAGTTATTTCAATTTTCTGGTGAACCAGTTTAGTTAATTCTTAGCATTAAATGCTGCGGACAAGCACTTGGATTTCTTCGACATGGAAACGACCACGTGCTCTCAGGAACTGTCTGTTACACTATATAACAATAAAAAAAATTTTTTTCAGGTACAGAGATAAAACATGGTGGACCTAACTAATTTGGACTTGCTGAATCTGCAGTTAGATTTTCGCCATCATCCTCCAATTTTTTATTACAGCGGTTTTTAAATGCCTATATCTATAAACAGACACTAGGGTGGTCTACACTAAATTTAGACAATATATAACAAACTTAATGACATAAAACTATCTTACTTATTGTCTTGAGCCTAATGTACGTTTTTACAAGAAAAATTCCAACATTCATTTGCTCGATGATGATGTTGATGGTGGAGAATTGAGTCTTTTTGACGACAACTTCCTTCTGTGGGATCTGTATCCTTCACGGTTCAAAAACCAAGAGTAGTCAGTTAACATTCAAGGGTTCTATCTACCTTTATAGCGGCTTTCCATTAGCAAAATCTCCTGATGGATCCTTCCTCCGTGTTCGTCACTAACCACTCCCAAATTGGTAGAGAAGAAATCTAAATAAGAATGAAGGAAGTGCATTTTTAGTGACATTCTGCATCAAAGACTTCTATAGTTCTCTAGAAGAGTTCCCACTAATATGCGACAGATTTCTGCTCTTGTATTCCCTAGGAAACTTTCAACGACATCCTTAAGAGAACGCCAGGCTGCAATTTGTAACTGATTTAATTTTTCTTCGAAGTTCTTCTCAAGCGTTAACTTCCTAATTTGTGGCCCAAAAAAATCCCCTCTTTCAATTTGGCGTCACTTAATTCAGGGAACACGTCAAGTAGATACAAGGTATTATTAGCATTTTTGTCCATTTCCTTGACAAAATTCTTCATAAGGCCGAGCTTAATATGGAGTGGGGGAAGGAAAACATTTTGAGAATCCATCAAAAGTACATATTTCACATTTTCTCTCCCTGGAGCCAATTTCTCTCGTGGTGGCCCCTGTTTAACTGTATAATGTTTATCTCTGGCATGGCTGTCCCAAAGACAAAGGAAACAGCAATACTTTGTGAAACCACATTGGAGACCAGTTAGTAAACCAATCACCTTAAGATCACCACATAATTTCCAATTTTTTTCCTTGTACTTAATTGCTTCAAGTATCTCTGACAAATTACACAGACAAATGTAATGTATTGTGAATACATAGAAAGAAGGATCCTTTACTGTATGATTATATGATAGCGGAACAAACACTGGTAGCAGTAACTTCTGTAACATATTAATATATCTAGGAGTATGCGTGCGGAACGATTTGAAGTGGAATGATCATATAAAATTAATTGTTGGTAAGGCGGGTACCAGGTTGATATTCATTGGGAGAGTCCTCAGAAAATGTAGTCCATCAGCAAAGGAGGTGGCTTACAAAACACTCGTTCGATCTATACTTGAGTAATGCTCATCAGTCTGGGATTAGTACCAGGTCGGGTTGACAGAGGAGATAGAGAAGATCCAAAGAAGAGCGGCACGTTTCGTCACACGGTTATTTGGTAACCGTGATAGCGTTACGGAGATGTTTAGCAAACTCAAGTGGCAGACTCTGCAAGAGAGGCGCTCTGCATCGCCGTGTAGCTTGCTGTCCAGGTTTCGAGAGGGTGCGTTTCTGGATGAGGTATCGAATATATTGCTTCCCCTTACTTATGCCTCCCGAGGAGATAACGAATGTAAAATTAGAGAGATTAGAGGGCGCACAGAGGCTTTCCGACAGTCGTTCTTCCCGCGAAACATACGCGACTGGAACAGAAAAGGGAGGTAATGACAGTGGCACGTAAAGTGCCCTCCGCCACACACCGTTGGATGGCTTGCGTAGTATAAATGTAGATGTAGATGTAGAAATTTACGTAGTTCTCTTTCATAGTCACAGATGGAAACATATTACCATTATGCAATAATACAGCTTTCAGGCTTGTCTTGGAAGCGTCAATAAACAAGCGCCACTCAGCAGTATCGTATGGTATGTTTAACCGTTTGATTAATCCTACTAGCCAGCCGGAGTGGCCGAGCGGTTCTGGGCGCTACAGTCTGGAGCCGCACTACCGCTGCGGTCGCAGATTCGAATCCTGCCCCGGGAATGGATGTGTGTGATGGCCTTAGGTTAGTTAGGTTTAGGTAGTTCTAAGTTCTAAGCGGCTGATGCCCTCAGAAGTTAAGTCCCGTAGTGCTCAGAGCCATTTGAACCAATTCAACTACATCACTACAAGTACGAACGTTGCCCACCATACGGTAATTTGTCATCATATCTTTATTACGTTACCCAAAGTGAGTAATTCCTATTTCTTTATGAAGTGAGTTCCATTACTTAAGATGCGAAAATAAAATTTCTGCATGCTCCTTGGATAAGTATATTCACGAACTAGGTCACTCAAGTCTGCTTGTGTAATTAAATGTGGTGTTTGTTCTGGAAAGTGGTCCTCTTCACTTAATTGACATTGTGCTTCCACAGCGTTTGCAGATTCATGATCAGAACTAGGAACTTCTTCCCACACTAGTGGAGGAGTTGGAACTGGCAGGTGTTCACCGTGGGGAACAGGTTTAATTGCTGTGGGCAGGTTAGAGTACTTAATATTCTCCTTATTCTTTGATGAAAAACCAGTTACATTAGTCAAACAGAAGTAGCAATCATCAACATGATTTTGAGGCACTCGCCAGATCATTGGTATGTCAAACGGTAAGTGCTCTTTTTTCCTTTCAGCCATTGTGTTAGTATAGAATTGCACGTAGTGCAAGTTATGTGAGGCGTCCAACCTTTATCCTGATCTCCCAGTTGGCATTTTAAGTATAAATGATAAGACGTCTTCAGTAAGTTAAAAATTGGTCGCTTTTGTCTCCTTGTCGTAAATTCACCACATATATAAAAAAAATGAATCGGGATGGTTTGTACACCCACGTTTTGATTTCTTCATGTTATATTTTCAATGCCTACAAAACACTTTTCTGTGAATCAACTTAGCCAGATCAATTCCTGAAAACGAAAAGAAAAATTCAAAGACTTGAGATAATACAGAAGGAAGAGTAAGCAAATGCATGTTACTGGAGGGATTAAATACATAATGTAAAATACACTAACATAACATATTACAGTTAAAAAGTCCTTCGCATTAAAGTTAAGACCAAAAAGGGTCACTGCACTAATTTTTATCACACAGTGGACTTAAAAATTTTACTGTAAATTCAACTATGTTACATACCTTGCAGGTCATAACTTTCAATCCTGACGTGATGGACACTTTCTGATTTCACATTTTATGTCACATTACAATATAGAGTTAAGTTTTATGTGTACTTTGTCTGTACCAAAACCACTGTTGACTAGTGTTATCAGACTAATCCCATGCCTTGTTTCATAAAAGCTGCGTCTTATTCCTGATTTATTTCCTATTCTTGTGCAAACCTTAGTTGGTCTGTGCGTTGCATGCGAAGAATTTCAACCTATGCCTTACTGCTCATATGAGTTCGTTGGCATCAGCAATCATTCGAGAACAAGTAATTCTACTATGTGAATCATTTTTTGTTGTATAGAAGTGCAGCCACGCTTAGCCATTAGTCAGAAGTTTCGTCTTGACACTTGCAGACTCTTCTGTCCTTTGTGTAGTTTTTCGTGAAAGAATGCAAGATATCATGCAAGTTAAGAGTACCGTTTAATTCAGTAGGTACTTGAGTACTGGATTATCATTCGCTTCGCCAACGCAGCCAGATATCCCTTCATCCCCTCGCCCCCCTTTAATCCTATCACAAGATTCATGAGTTTAATTTGCAATAAACGTCTATCTTAGTAAATCAATATTACAGCAAGGGACTGCCTTTTTATTTCATATCCAATGATAGCTGTTTCATTCAAAGAGGGGCTGCGTCGCCGACAGTAAATTTCCACATCAATGAGATCCGACTAGGGAAAGTAATTTCATTCCAAGTCATTTCCTCTTCGTCCTACAAAAAGCATTTCCTTATGCAAGGAATAATGGAATTTGCAGTGGGAGGTGGTAATATATTATGAGAGATGGCTGATTTCTTCATCAATTTAATCCATCCCATGTATAGCCGGTTCGATAGGAGCGAGCATTACCGCTGCGCATAATTCGTATCACGGACCCAATTTTAATCGCTCACTCCGATTGAACGACTATAAATACAGAGACAGAACCGACCACTCTCATTTGGAACGACAAACAGCAGCGATTCTGCCTAGCTGAGATTCGACAAAACGTTAGTAAGTTTTTGGAGTTATGTGGCATCAGCCGTCTACTTGTTGTTGTTGTGGTCTTCAGTCCAGAGACTGGTTTGAAGCAGCTCCCATGCTACTCTATCCTGTGCAAGCTTCTTCATCTCCCAGTACCTACTGCAGCCTACATCCTTCTGAATCTGCTTAGTGTATTCATCTCTTGGCCTCCCTCTACGATTTTTACCTTCCACGCTACCCTCCAATACTAAATTGGTGATCCCTTGATATGCACTACCAACCGATCGCTTGTTCTAGTCAAGTTGTGCCACAAATATATCTTCTCTTCAGTTCTATTCAATACCTCCTCACTAGTTATATGATCTACCCATCTAATCTTCAGCATTCTTCTGTAGCACCACATTTCGATAGCTTCTATTCTCTTCTTGTCTAAACTATTTATCGTCCATGTTTCACTTCCATACATGGCTACACTCCATACAAATACTTTCAGAAACGACTTTCTGACACTTAAACCTATACTCGATGTTAACAAATTTCTCTTCTACAGAAACACTTTCCTTCCCATTGCTAGTCTACATTTTATATCCTCTCTACTTCGATCAACATCAGTTATTTAGCCCCCCAAATAGCAAAACTCATTTACTACATTAAGCGTCTGATTTCCTAATCTAATTCCCGCAACATCACCCGATTTAATTCGACTACATTCCATTATCGTCGTTTTGCTTTTGTTCATCTTACACTCTTCTTTCAAGACACTATCCATTACATTAAACTGCTTTCCAGGTCCTTTTCTGTCCTGACAGTATTAAAAAGTCATCGGCGAACCTCAAAGTTTTTATTTCTTCACCATGGATTTTAATACCTACTCTGAATTTTTATTTTGTTTCCTTTACTGCTTGCTCAATATACAGATTGAATAACATCGGGGGCAGGCTACAAACCTGCCTCACTCCCTTCCTAACCACTGCTTCCCTTTCATGCCCTTCGACTCTTATAATTGCCATCTGGTTTCTGTAGAAATTGTAAATACCCTTTCGGTCCCTGTGTTTCACCCATGCCACTTTCAGAATTTGAAAAGAGTATTCCAGTCAACATTGTCAAAAGAAATCTCTAAGTCTACAAATGCTAGAACTGTAGGTTTGCCTTTCCTTAATCTATTTTCTATGATAAGTCGTAGGGTCAGTATTGCCTCATGTGTTTCAACATTTCTACGGAATACAAACTGATCTTCCCCGAGGTCGGCGTCTACCAGTTTTTACATTCGTCTGTAAAGAATTTGGGTTAGTATTAAACTGATAGTTCTGTAATTTTCATATTTTTCAGCATCTTCTTTCTTTGGGATTATAATTATTATATTCTTCTTGAAGTCTGAGGTTATTTCACCTGTCTCATACATCTTGCAAACTAGATGGTAGAGTTTTGTTAGGCCTGGCTCTCCCAAGGCTGTCAGTATCTGTAATGGAATGTTGTCTACTCCCAGGGCCTTGTTTCGACTTAGGTCTTTCAGAGCTCTGTCAAACTCCTCACGCAGTATCATATCTCCTATTTCATCTTCAGCTACATTCCTTCCATTTCTATACTATTTCCCTCAAGAACATCGCCCTTGTGTAGACATTCTATATACTCCGTCCACCTTTCTGCTTTCCCTTCTTTGCTTAGAACTGAGTTTCCATCTGAGCTCTTGATATTCATACAAGTCGATCTCTTTTCTCCAAACGTCTCTTTAATTTTCCTGTAGGTAATATCTATCTTAACCCTAGTGATATATGCCTCTACATCCTTACATTTGTCCTCTAGCCATCCCTGCTTAGCCAATTTTGCTCTTCCTATCGATTCATTTTTGAGACGTTTGTATTCCTTTTTGCCAGCTTCATTTACTACATTTTTATATTTTCTCCTTTCATCAATTACATTCAATATCTCTTCTTTTACCCAAGGATCTCTATTAGCCCTCGTCTTTTTACCTATTTGATCCTCTGCTACCTTCACTATTTCGTCCCTCGAAGCTACCCATTCTTCTTCTACTGTATTTCTTTCCCCCATTCTTGTCAATTCTTAGCTAATGCTCTCCCTGAAGCTCTCTACAACTTCTGGTTCTTTCAATTTATCCAGGTTCCATCTCCTCAATTTCCCACAGTTTTGCAGTTTCTTCAGTTTTAATCTACAGTTCATAACCAATAGATTGTGAGTCAGAGTCCACATCTGCCCCTGGAAATGTCTTACAATTTAAAACCTGGTTCCGGAATCTCTGTCTTACCATTATGTAATCTGTCTTATACCTTATAGTATCTCCAGGCTTCTTCCATGCATACAACCTTCTTTCGTGATTCTTGAACCAAGTGTTAGCTATGATTAAGTTATGCTCTGTGCAAAATTCTACCAGGCGGCTTACGTTTTCATTTCTTCCCCCAATCCATATTCACCTACTACGTTTCCTTCTCTCCCTTTTCCTACTATCGAATTCCAGTCACCCATGAATATTAAATTTTCGTCTCCCTTCACTACCTGAATAATTTCTTTTATCTCATCATACATTTCTTCAATTTCTTCGTCGTCTGCGGAGATAGTTGGCATATAAACTTGTACTACTGTGGTAGATGGGGGTTTGTATCTACCTTGGCCACAATAATTCGTTCGTTATGCTGTTTGCAGTAGCTCACCTGCATTCCTATATTCCTGTTGATTATTAAACCTACTCCTGCATTACCCCTATTTGATTTTGTATTTGTAACCCTGTATTCACCTGACCAGAAGTCTTGTTCCTCCTGCCACCGAACTTCACTAATTCCCACTATATATAACTTTAACCTATCCATTTCCCTTTTTAAATTTTCTAACCTACCTGCCCGATTAACGGATCTGACATTCCACGCTCCGATCTGTAGAATGCCAACTTTCTTTCTCCTGATAACGACGTCCTCCTGAGTAGTTCCCGCCCGGAGATCCGAATGGGGGACTATTTTACCTCCGGAATATTTTTCCCAAGAAGACGCAATCATCATTTAACCATACAGTAAGGCTCCATGTCCTCAGGACAAGTTACAACTGTAGTTTCCCCTTGCTTTCAGCCGTTCGCAGTACCAGCACAGCAAGGCTGTTTTGGTTAGTGTCACTAGGCTCAGTCAATCATCCAGACTGTTGCCCCTGCAACTACTGAAAAGGCTGCTGTCCCTGTTCAGGGACCACTCGTTTCTCTGGCCTCTCTACAGATACCCCTCCGTTGTTGTTGCACCTATGGTACTGCTATCTGTATCACTCAGGCACGCATGGCTCCCCGCCAAGGGCATGGTCCATGGTTCATGGGAGGAGAGGGGGGGCGGGGCGTTACGTACAGATTACTATTCCCGTGAATTATGGGAGAGTGTTTGTGGCCGATTACGCCACAGTTGTCATATGTGGGGTCCCACGGACGCCGAGGTGAATGTCTCCTGTAGTGTAGTATTGGACCATAAGTCTTCCTATGTGACACGGTGCAACCGTTGGCCTGGGTGACGACGTGTCTAGAAAAGAGCGTAGACTTGGACTATTAAGAAACATGAGTCATCCGACCTGGCGACACATTTGCATTGATCTGCGATCCAGTCTCAATGATCTCGTGCCCATTTCCATTATACCTGACGATGTCTGTGTTCTCTTAAACACTTTACGGCACTGTCGTTAGTAGCGCCTCAGATTTCCACATTCTATTTTATCGAACTGGCAAGCTATCGACCACGACGTACTGTGGTGCGTGAGAGTCCAACTGCTTGTCACTCACTCTTGATTTCACGGTCCTTCAAACGCTTGCCGCATATTCTCACGACAGTTCTAAGGGAATAGCCCACTAGCTTTGCCATACCAGAGATTCTCGTTTCCAGATGACGGGTCACAATAATCTGCCCTTCCCGAAAGTCGCTTATGTCCGTGAATTTTCCAGTTAGCGGTCCGTATCGGTGCTGCAGTGTTTCCCTATTGACGTCTGCTACCACTGACATACTTTCCGTACGTGTCACGTTGAAACGTCCCCTTTGAAAAATTATACAAGACTGTGCTTAAACTGAAACACAATATTTTTGGCGCAACGCAATCTGACTTCCAAAAATCCCTACGAAAGAATGGCCCTGACTAACATTAACCTATACGTTTCACAAATCACTTACCTCACAAAAATCTTCGTTACTCAAGCTACTGCAATACAGCGAGCGCCACTACTACCAGCTAAATAAAAGATTCAAACTACTGAAGGCACTAACTACTGATAGGCATAGTCAGCAAATGAAAGATTTTAATACAGAACAAACAATGTATTTACCTTAATAGTCATAATATATATATCAGTTCATGACACTAATTCTTACAAATTTCAAAACTCCGCCATCTCTCTCCCCACGTCCACCATTGCTGGCGGCTCACCTCCTACTGCGCAAAGCTACGCGCTGTTAGCATCCAGCTGCCGCTGCCCAACACTACAATGGCAGACAACAATGCAAACCAGCCACTGACTGAACAAGGCACAGCCAGTGATTTTCATACAGAGCGCTACGTGGCGGCGGCGTTACCAATAAAAAACCTAAAGAGCCTACTTACATAGCCCCCACGCTCCCCATAAAAAAATTTACAAATTGTTTTGGGCATTGGCCAATAATGATTTGATAAAATTTTTCATCATTACAATAACAAAGATATCAAATGAACATACTTATTGATACAATGATGGTCAAAAGCTAAAATTTTCTCACAGTCCATAAAGACAGTCCTGATCGTTCATCACATTAAAATTGCAATGTTTTTCTCAAAGTCTGAGCAATAAAATAAATTGCACTTGGAAGTAGTGGATTTCTAAGCAGTCTTGAAGAAGTAGTGTTGTCCTTCCAACGGAAAGACAGTGCTGACTCTTGACCTGCAGACAGGTAATGGGCCACAACAGAGCAAACCCATAGCAGAGTCAGTCGAATTTGAAGACTATTGGTAGGCAGGTCATCACAGAGCAGACCCACTGTAGTCCTGGTAGAGATTAGGGTATTGGTGGGCCACCAGAGGTACAGACCTACTGCAGTCCATGTAGAAATAATGGTATTGGTGGGCCATCGAAGGTGCAGGCCCACTTCAGTTCTTGTAGAGATGGCCAACAGCCATCTGTTGCGACTGTGCAGATGCACAATCACCCTTGAAGCGTCTTGCGGAGAATATAGCAAGTCCATAAACCACCACTTGTCCAATCACAAAGAATTAGTTTGAAATGTCCTTAGAACGAGCAATGCTGTTATCCAGTCCCTTGCTGAATTATTAACACACGTGCAAACACTATCAGTCCCTACGTCTCACATATTGTCCATATACTATGACCAACAGAAACATGTGCAGTGAAATGTAATTTACAAGTTACTTAATTTGATGAACTGGCGTCAATTACAATTTTGTAACATGAGAATACAATAACAAAGGCACAAAATATTTCATTAAAGAACATAATAGTAGAGATAACATTTGCAGTAATACAGGCTTTACAAAAGAATCGAAATAACAAATACATCAGTGTTACAAAAATTATGACATAAGTACATACATAAAAGATCAGAACAACTTTTGAAACTTCAACTTCACACATCAGCATTAGAACAAAACAGAATAAATAATGTGTAAACATCTTTATGAAGTAAATTAAATGTTATTAATGCAAATTATATTTGAGGATAACAGTATTCCTCATCATAGTGAATGTAGCTTAGTATTAGAAGAAAAAAAATTCTATGAAACAGTAAACAGAGACAGGAAGAAAACAAATACACAAGGGTACACAAACACATAGTGGGATAACACAAAAGGAAAGGACAGGGT
Source organism: Schistocerca gregaria (assembly GCF_023897955.1). Lineage (NCBI taxonomy): Eukaryota > Metazoa > Arthropoda > Insecta > Orthoptera > Acrididae > Schistocerca > Schistocerca gregaria. The sequence goes on along the minus strand of NC_064921.1, from coordinate 920,664,916 downwards.
TTTTTTCACTGTAACATTTGGTACTGCAGTCCAACCCAAAACTTCATTCCATAGATCTTTCGTCTTATTTCAACATTTGATTCCGCCAAAAAAATCCTACCTAAGCATGCTTTCTGTATTCTGTTCACATCCTCTTTCGAAAATAGTTTCCTCCACTGTACACTACTTTTTTTGGTCAAACCATTTTCTTATAGCTTCTCAATGCTTTTCTTCCAATTCATCATAGTTAGTTTCTTATATAGTCTACCCCTGCTTAAGCTAACTTAAACCTACTGAGCTCAGATGCTAAACTAAGGGATGACGCAACACAGCAGCACAAAACAAATTAACACAAACAGCAATGACCCCAAAAAATGCAGATTTGCAAAGCAAGCATCAGTAAATGTAATAACTTATATCTAAACATGACAAACCCACAAGCAGAAAAAATAGTATACTAAAGACAACAATGCAGATAAGGGAAAGTTATAATCACATCTTAATGTCTATGTAATTAAAGTGGTGCACCAAAAAAACTAATGCTACAACAAATTACCATATACTTGAAAAGAAAATTATATATACCGTTACTGTTATTAGTCGCTTCTTATTGCTCTTTCCATTCCAAGAGCTCCTTTTTCGAAGAATGTGAATCATAAAATAATTATTTAATAGATCTGTTGACAGAAAGTGTTCACATTAGCAAACGCATTTAATTTTATTTTATAAAACCAATGCTGCAACACAGCTGGAAAACAGATATCAAATGAAATAAGCAACTAAGTACAAAGCATAAAAATATCATTCAATAGTCATGCGTAATTTCATAAGTTAGTAGAATTCTCTCAACTCTTGTAGAAAGACGTTTGTTATAATCAGGTGTCAGATGTAAGTATCTTTCCAAGTAATGGGCGTGTCGTATTTGCGATGCTTTCTACAAAGGAATGTCAATAGCGAGGATAATGCCCCTTTTTTTTCACCTAATGGCTTTGTGTTGTCAGACTACTACCTCTCAGCCGAGCGCCCAAAACGCATTACGTCAAGGTCACTTACCTTTCTTACTGAAATATTCATGACAGCAGTTTCCGCTACAGTGGCAGTCTCATATAAAAAATTTCACAGGTCAATAATTTGCGTTACACATCTGTAGAAAAAAATCCTATTGTAATACATTCACGCATTTACATACATTTCATAACTCTTAAAGTACGATTCTTGGTTTCCAACCACCTTTTTGACAAACCAGAGTCCCTAACCGCTACTCATTTTCCTTACCTTATTCGTCGACACACCTTCAATATTTCATCACAACAGATACGTAGCATTATCAAATAAGTCATACAGCATCAGCTTATTGATCATAAACATACCGCAACAGCGTAATACACATCGTCATCATAACATCATAAAACCTCAGCCAAATCTCGAAATCGTCGTAGCTTCTTCCAATAATTTCAAAACCTAAAAAAAATTCTCTGCTCATGTCAAAAGTGTCATCTACCTCAAACGTACTTTAAAAATCATGATCCCATACCAAATACATCATTCAAACCTCTAATAGTATCACAGTGGTTCCGAAAAAATATGAACATTTCACAAAGTACAGACAAAATAGAATTTCATAAGTGTGAAATTATCCAGCTGTGTAATTGCGTAAACATGTGTCACTCATGTAATAAAAAAAAATTTTGTCTCTCAGTTAAATGATCAGATAGCTGTGTAATTTATGTGTTAGAGAAATATGGTACCGATGTGTAAAGTTGTATAAGCAAATACCATATTAGCTAGGGCTCCTTGTGCTTGCCAGACACATGGTACACAAAGTAGGCGTGTACCCCCTGAGGATTAATGTAATTATATCCTCAGGTGTTGCAGATTACAGCAATGGAATGCAATGTATCAGAGAAAACCTTTATATCATTGTAATTCAAAAATCTTTAAAACACTTATTTTTAAAGTACAACATTAATCACTCAAATATGTGTCCTTTAGCGCTAAACTGTGCGTCTTGTTGTAAGATAATCTCTGTGGAAGTGTCGTAGTTATCTTCTTTCGAAAGCTAAGTTCTGCAGAAGTCAATGTACTTACCTCATGATAAACAAAAGTGAAATGCTTTGCGTATAGATATCGTAGTTACTACGCTTATTGCCGTGATGAAGTAAGTACTGTACTGTAACGTATTGTTGTGCTACAGAAAAGGCTGTCTCATTGTAGCTATACCACAAAGGTACTACTAAAACATGTTTTCCTTTCCAGAAGAATTCAGAAAAACTGTGCAGATATAAAACAGATACACCGCAAAAACACAATGTAAATTGTGTCACACATTAGTAGCGTCGTGATATAATCGTGAAGCTATCAAAGAAACCAAATGCTAAGTCATCTTTAATCTCACAGAAAGTACTTCAGATAAAGAATGTCTTTTCAACTACACCAAAATGTTGCAATAAAATCTCATTAGCAGTATATGTTCTAAGTATGTGAGCCTTATGGTCGTTACGTAATCGTGCAACTAACAAGCAAAAATGTACACACACAATAACACTGTGTCGTCTGTTCGGTGCAACAATGCATTCGTAATTTCTGTTTGAATAAGTTCTCTTGGTTCTTGATTGGATATTTAACTTCAAATATTGTTGCATGTTAACAGATTATAAGTCTGACAAAGCATACTAGTAATGTGAAGTGAAATGTTTTATGGCAAAGAGAAAGTTAAAAAGCAGATTATCGTTCAATAAACGGTTTTACATGTGGAATGAGGTGTAAACCTTTACTCTTCCTAGTACACAGAGTTTCAACTTCAACGCAATTATCATGTGGTATACGTCGGATTCTGTAAGGTCCATTGTAAACTAGAAAGAATTTGTGACTCAAGTGTTTCTTCTTATGTGACAATGAATGTACTTTAATGAGAACTTTCTGACCAATATATAATTGCTTTGCATTTGCTTTACCGTGTAATTTTCTCCTTTTGTCTGCAGCAGAATTTATATTTTTAATAGTCAAATCAATTGTGTCTTTGTGTCGAAGTTTACGTGTATTCGGAAAAGGTACAAGCTCTCTGATTCTGTTCGGTGGTTCTTTATTCTTCAGTACAAGAACAGGTGGTAAAGCAGTGGAGTCATGAGGCATTTCATTCAGCACGTTTTGAAATAAGTGTAAATATCTCTCCCAATGCTGATGCTTTCTGTGACAATAAAGTCTGCAAAGCTTATTGATTTCTTTCATAATCCGTTCAGACAGGTTACAATGTGGTGAGTACAATGAAATAAAAACAGATTTGATTTTAAGGTTACGGAGCATGAGTGACCAAACAGCAGATATGAATTGCGGTCCGTTATCTGAAATTACTTTACTAACGTGTCCAACTTCACGTAAGAAATTTTTAACAAAGGCGTTGGATACAGACCGTCCAGTGGCTTTACGTAACGGAGTGAAAGAAACAAATTTTGAAGTAAGTTCAACAGCGACTAGAACGTACGAAAATCCATTAGATGTTCTAACAAGCGGTCCCAAGAGATCAACAGCAGCAAATTCTTTTAATTTAGAAGGAATGATAGGAAACAATGGAGCACGATGCGAGACAGTAGATGGTTTCGCCTTTTGACAAAGTTTACAAATAGACAAGACTCTTCGAATTCTCTTTTCCATATTGTTAAAATAACAAGTCGTACGAAGAATATGATAACATTTTCGTGGACCAAAATGTGCATAGCTGAAATGAACGTACCAAATGAGCTTATTAACGAAATTGTCTGGAATGCAAAGTACCCATAGCTTGTCATCAACAGTGCAGCGTTTGAACAGTATGTTGTTCCTAACCAGATAATAATGCCGAATCTGTGTGTGTCTTTTCATGCCATTTACTTTTGATGACTATCCAAATCGGATCTCTATCTTGTTCATGAGCAATGTCCTTTAAAGATGAGGTGATGAAGTTTTCAAAGGCGACTTTCTGAATATAAAGAATACTGAAATCTTTATCGAGGATGCTTTCTGTGTTACTTTTCTCAAGCCCAGCCAGTGCGCGTGACAGTGCGTCCGCAACAATGTTCTCCTTGCCGGGAATGTAGACTATTGTGAAGTGGAATTCTTGCAGAAACAATGCCTAACGTTTTAACCTGTCATGATTTAATTTTGAAGACATAAGAAATTGTAATGCACGATGATCACTGTACACTTTTACGTACTTACCATAAAGAAAGAAACGGAATTTGTTAAATGCCTAAACGATAGCTAAAGCTTCTAATTCAGTAACGGAATAATTTTTTTCATATTTTGTTAGCACTCGGCTAGCAAAATCAATGGTTTTCTGAACAGTAATGTCATTTTCTGTGGCTTCTTGAAATAAATAGGCACCAAGACCGACTTTAGAAGAATCTGTGCTAAGGCAAAAATCTTGTGAGAGATCTGGATGAGCTAGTATTGGCGCGTTAAGTAGCGATTCTTTCAAAGAATTGAATTCCAACTGCGCTTGTTCGTCGCAGTTCCAAATAGTATTTTTTCCAGTGACAGAACAAAGTTTTGGTGTAACTAGAATTTGCATATTCAGAAAACGACGGTAAAAATTTACGAGACCTAGAAAACTGCGGACTTGTTTTTTTGTGGATGGAACTGGAATGTCTCTGATTGCTTCTAACTTTTCAGGATCCGGCTGAATGCCTTCAGAAGAAATAATATGTCCCAAAAACCTCACCTTTGACCTACCAAATTCAGACTTTTCCAAGTTAACTGTAATTCCAGATTTTGCAAAAATACGTAACAAACTGTTGAGGATGCGATTATGTTGTTCCCATCAGGCTTCTGCTATTAGAATATCATCCACATATAAGGTGATGTGACGTTTTAAGAAATCAGGTAATATTGAATTTAGCCCGCGAATGAATGCTGCCGAAGAAATGTTCAAACCAAAAGGAAGTTTCCGAAACTGATAACAAACGCCGAAACAAAGAAAAGCTGTGTATTTTCTACATTCTGGATGAAGTTCGATCTGGTAAAAGCTGGATCTGAGATCAATGGAAGACAACACTTTTACACCATTAAAATTTTGAAGAAGTTCTTCCAACGTTTGCGGCCTGTCTGTTTCAGGATTAATGATAGTATTGATTTGTCTCGAATCTAAGACAAGCCTGATCGATCCATTTTTCTTATCAACAACATGTAATGGATTGTTGTATGAGCTTACTGCAGGCTCAATAATGCCCACGTCAAGCATAGATTGTATTTCTGTTCTGACACGGTCCCTATAATGTGCTGGAATTACGTATCGTCTAACACAAAATTTAGTATGCTCACGAACACGAAATTGGTACTGAAATCCCTTGATTGTTCCTGTTTTGTGAGTAAAAACTGTGGAATGTGCTTGTAAAATCTCAAAAAGGTCCTGCCTATCAGTGTCATTACAGTTCTCAATTGTTTGAATTTTATTCTGAATTAACTCATTAATTTCAAATATCTTCCCTGCCAGTACTTGCAGAGTGATTGTTAGTGTCTAGTTCCGTAGAAAATTCCGAACTGTTGTCTAACAGAAGGTAAAGCCGATTAATTTCCTCGTCATGGTTTGAGAGCCAATCTTCAAATATCAAAGCTATTGACTTACCTTCTTTCTCTAAACTTATTTCAGCATCGTGAAAGTTTAAGATTGCTTTGTATTCATTGAAATAGTCTACTCCCAATATAATTTCCGTCGACAACAATGGAACAATAAGAAAGTTCATAGAGAAGCTGTGGCTTTGACAAGAGAATTCTAAGTTGGTTTGTTGGCGTACATCTACACTTTTCCCAAAGATTGCACCTTGTAATTTAATCTTACGTAACGGAAGTGTGGGGCAATCGTTCGATTTGTTGCATTTGCTAAAGGCTGTTTCACTAATGACTGAAATGGAACTGCCAGAGTCAAGTACTGCCGTAAATTTTACGTCATTTACTGTAATGTGAATCACAGGATATGCAATGTTGTTATGTTTTACGTCGTGTTCCTGGAGTAAGATGTCCCTAATGTCTTCCATTTTTACGTAATTACTAGCTACGGCAGCTGCGTCGTCAGTTTCAGAAGCACGTTTTGTGGCTGCCAGCGGTATGAGTCATTGCCTATTGTGTCTTTGTTGGCGAGCGTCGTTATTGGGATTTGGAGACCTAACTTCTACAAATTCACCTTGTCGAGAGGGCCCTACTCTGTTTGATTCCCGCCAGTTCTGCTGCAATTCAGGTCTGTCGTTACGATCATATCGTCTGTCGTCATGTCGGTAGATTCCATAGTTTCTTTCTTGTCGGTCACGTGGTGGAGAATTTCTCTCTGAATCGTAACTGCGCGCTGGACCGTTGCGTCTAAAGTTATTCTGTCTCCCTTGATAGTAATTATTTTGGTTCCCATATTGTCTGTTTCTCTTATTGTCTCTGTGATAGTCACTACCGCGGAGAGGTGATCTTTCCCTGTAATTATTACCACTCTGCCAACGGTTGTCATACGGGTGGTGTCTATTTTGGTCACGATTTGTATTGTGAGAATAGCCTTGTCGTGTCCAGTTATTATTTCTTTCATCGCGGAATTGCGACGGATGTGACCTGTAATTGTTGTGTTCCTGTTTTCGCGTTCCGCGATTGTCAGTGTCAATTTCTAATTCTTGTAAGAGCCCCTGAAAAACTTCAATGTCGTCTTTGCAACGTTCTGCCAAAATAATATGCCGTAAATGTTCCGGTAATTTGATTAAGCAAATGCGGATGAATTCTGAGGGGCTGTATGGGTTTGACAGGTACTGATTCTTGTGCAACATGTCTTCAAAATATTTCACAAGACTGGAAAATTCAGATTGTTCGAAATGTTTCATCATTATGATGCCATGTTTTACTCGGTCTTGTGTGGCTTGAGACCAATATGCTGAGAGGAAGGCATGGTAAAATTCTCCTTCACTGTGGCAATCGTGAATGACCGATCGCATTCTTACAGCTGGTTCATTCTCTAAGTGAGCCACACATAAGTTCTAATCTGTGCTCTAGTGACCAGTTGGGAGGAAAACAATAAGAGAGCCACGCTTGTGGATGAATGTCGTTGCCAGAATTCTAGTTGGGAGGAAAACAATGAGAGAGCCACGCTTGTGGATGAATGTCGTTGCCAGAATTCTTAAATGTTTTGAATTTACGTGTAGTAATGAACAGCTTATAGTCAAAATCATCATGTCGGCGAGTCGCATGTCGGTCATTGTTACATCGTTTCGGCGGTTCCATCTCAAAATTCGGTGTACTTTGCCAATTTCTTTCATAATTTTCTAAGTGTCTTGTGTTATTATTTTGTGGCTCTTCCGTATTTCTATGTCCCTCTTCCCGTATTGGAGCGCGAGTGTCCTCTGAAATACGTAATTCTTGTATTACCTGTGACAGCTGATCTTGTACTTCCCGGATTTCTCTTTGGTGTTGCGTATTAATTTGATTCTGATTTTGTTTGAATTTCCTAATTTGTTCGCACTCTTCTGTGTCATTCAGATCATCATCTACCTTTGCAGATAAGTTAGTGAACTGATCTGAAAGTTCGGCTACTTTCTCCGATAGTGTATTTATTTCCTCAGTGTGTTTTTCTGAACCAAATTTCAGAGTGTCCATTTGTGTTGAAATCGTATCTACTGTGTCCTTTAAGTTTTCCTGAGTTTTTGCAAGTTTCTAACCGAATCGGTAGATGCAACTGAGTCAATTTTGGCTTGCAAGGTCTCATGATTTTCATGAACAATAGTTTGCAGTTCTTTTATGGCTGCTTCATGATTCTGTAATTCATTTTCATGCCCCGAAAAAATAGGTTGAAAATGCTCACAAATTTGTGTTTTTACGTCATTACAGACTTTTTGACATTTCGATTCAATGTTATGTAACTCATTAGTTAAATCTTCACGTGTTTTTTCAAGCGTGGTGTCTAACTTTTGAAGCTTTTGTTCCATTGTGTGTGACTTTTAAGGATTTTGTTTCATTGTGTCTAACTTTTGAAGATTTTGTTCCATTGTGTCTAACTTTTGAAGCTTTTGTCCCATTTGTTGCATTAATTGTAATAACAATGCACTGGTGTCTACAACGTGCTTTTCGGCAGGGAAGTTGCACCGGCAACATTCACATTTTGACAAGAAGAAAATGTGTCTTGACTTATTTTAGAAAACGGTGAGCACCCAAAACCTGAATGTGCAGAATTTGCAAGATTGTGTCCTGTCATTCCCGATTCCTGAGGCGAGCTGTTGCCGACCGATCGATGGATAATGCTTCCCTGTTCACTACCTGTTTCACTGTCTACACCATTATTTGACGCCCGCTCCATTTCCCTATGCATAGTTACCAAATTACTACTTAGAATGTCTGTTAATTCATTACACAGTGGTGCTGGTAAGCTACGCTCGTCGTCACTATTATTTCTCAGTTTACTTTGGAGCCTAGTGTTACGTTTTTCACACGCCATTATTGTCACAATATTTCACACGACAACACAGAAAACCACAATTTGAAGAGCAAAATAAGAGAACACACTAACGTAGCACTGAAAATAACATCTAATTAATTGCAAGTGTAGCTGCGAAATACTTGGTGCAAATCTACATGCATGCCACAACTGTTTTACTGTACAACAATGAAAAACTACAACTACAGAGGTAATTCTCTCTAAAATTACGCGCTAGCAATAAGCAAAATCTACACTAATTACACAAACTACAAGAAAAAAATCAGAAGATTCCAGTGAGGTATCCTCGGCTAAGGGTCGACATATGAAACGTCCCCTTTGAAAAATTATACAAGACTGTGCTTAAACTGAAACACAATATTTTTGGCGCAACGCAATCTGACTTCCAAAAATCCCTACGAAAGAATGGCCCTGACTAACATTAACCTATACGTTTCACAAATCACTTACCTCACAAAAATCTTCGTTACTCAAGCTACTGCAATACAGCGAGCGCCACTACTGCCAGCTAAATAAAAGATTCAAACTACTGAAGGCACTAACTACTGATAGGCATAGTCAGCAAATAAAAGATTTTAATACAGAACAAACAATGTATTTACCTTAATAGTCATAATATATATATATATATATATATATATATATATATATATATATATATATATATATATATATATATATATATAAGTTCATGACACTAATACTTACAAATTTCAAAACTCCGCCATCTCTGTCCCCATGTCCACCACTGCTGGCGGCTCACCTCCAACTGCGCAACGCTACGCGCTGTTAGCATCCAGCTGCCGCTGCCCAACACTACAATGGCAGACAACAATTCAAACCAGCCACTGACTGAACACGGCACAGCCAGTGATTTTCATACAGAGCGCTACGTGGCGGCGGCATTACCAATAAAAAAACCTAAACAGCCTACTTACAACGTGCCTGCGAGGAAATCGTGGTGGGTCGCATCAAACTATTCAGAGTGATGAGCCCCCCAAAAAAGCAAGACATTCACATTTCTTTTTTATTGTATAGTTCGTACTGATTACAGAACATTAAATTGTTACTATATTCAAATAAAGCTTTCGAAATATGTAAACAGAAAAAAATAAAACAAATAATTTAATGTAAAGATATCGTAGTAAATCTGAGTAAGATCCATTGCTGATGATGACATGACATTCACGGAAGATAGAATATAGCACTTAAACTTACGAATAATATGAATAAAACGGAGACAGATGCTATAAACAGTGATAGAATAACAGCTGATCAATGCCTACGGCATTACAGAATTCATTGTATGCTGAAGATGGTGAAGAAAGTTATTCTATAAAAATTGAAAATAACGCTGTAGATCAAAAATAATTAAAAGCTACTGGCCTAGATGACAGTAATGCTGAACTGATCGAATATGGAGGAACCATTTCAGAATTTTGCTTCCTCCATTTTTTAAATATGTGTTGGAAGAACTGTTCTGTACCAGAAGAATAGAACACAGCTAAAGTAATTTCTATATTTAGAACGGCAATAGGAAACACAGGACACTATAGAGGAATACGTTTCCTAAATGCAGGATATAAAATTTATGGGAAAAATCTTAATTAAAAGCTGCAAAGTATCACTGATGTAGTAATCTGAGAAGAGCGATCAGGCTTCAGAAGCGGACGTAATGATTTATAATAAGATAAGTTATTCAAAAACGTTGGTAATTAAGCTTAGAAACGCGTCTAGCATTTATTGATTTTGAGAAAGACTTTAATAAGGTAAAAAGACCCCTTTTGTGGAAAACACTGAAAATAAAAGGTTTTCCTAAACATCTTATTACAGCAAAGAGAATATATATGATACAAAAATAGTTAGAAGTTCAGGTTCGAAAATGTCAGATGAGATTTTAATAAATCAAAGTGTTCGAGAAGGGTACATATCAAAGTGTTCGAGAAGTGTGCACTTTATTTAATTAAATATTCTGTTGTATGCTGATGACAAGATAATTATACAGGAAACAGAAGATAATACACAAAGAACAATGTACAGACTAAACCAAAACGCTACATGCAAAGGAAAGAAACCAGTCAGATCGAAAATAATAATAAATGACAAAATTTTAGAAGAAATATGGTACTTCAGTTATCTGGTGGTGCTATTAGTATTAACAATGACAAAGACAATCAGGAGAAAGTCGATAACTATCAAGCTATCTACGGAACAACTGAAAGAACTTTGAGACGAAATGCAAGAAAAGAAACACAAATGAAATTCTATTACGTTATGTCTGTACCAATTCCGAGTCATGGACAGTAGCAAACAAAGAAAACTCAGGAGTAGAAGCAGCAGAGATGAACATGAGATATACAATAGGCTGTAAAATTGGACAAAATAAGTAAAATAATTCTAAAGCTTCTGGCCTAGATGACATTAATGCTGAACTGACCAAATATGGAGGAACCATTTTAGAATTTTGCTTCCTCCATTTTTTAAACATGTGTTGGAAGAACTGATTTACAAAATCTTTTCATTTAATGGTAAGATCATTGAGAACAGAATTAATTGCAAGGATCTTGTTGGTAAAATGACAGAAGACAGATTGCCAAAGAAGATAATGAGCTATCGGCCGACTGGAAAGAAAGAACGAGGTAGACCTCGTAAGAGATGGATGAATGGAAGATTGATGGAGACCGGAACAGGTGGTTACAGAACGTAGTCCTTGGAAGAATATGACGATGATCTTCAAATCTAATTTTTTGTCTGTCTCGGTGGATTGCTCCATTGTACAGATACGGAAAAATGTCGCTGTTTGCTGTCATGATAGCCTTTAGTTCCCCATATTTTATATGTTCTGTAGTGTCACTGTACCATGCGGCTGTTGTATTCATGTCATCATTTTAACTCCTACTCACCCTACACAGAAATTATCCGTTTTTAGGCATCACTTTGAAAAAATCTGGACCGGTTTACATTCTTACGCAAAAATAAAGGTACTTAGGTGAATTTGCCACAGGTAACGGTCCTTACTTGTTCAGAAGATCTAGATGAGTGAGTTTTGTTCTGGCTAGTAACTCATAAACAATTACCTGTAAACTCGTGCAGCTTGAACGGCATATTCGGATGCTGCCACTACTTTGAAATTCACAGAGCGCCACATGCGGGAAAATCGACGGCCTGCTCACTTGCGACACGAGAGCCATCCGATCGAGTTCTTGGCTGTGCACGTGGGCGACAAGAGTTCATGGTGTGGGGGCGCAGTGGCACCGCTGAAAAGCACCCACACCCACACACCCGCCTGAATTTTGAAGCAACGCGAAATTTTAAATTGCGCCGCGTCTCCCGCTACACGAGAGTGAGCTCTATCTGTATTTCCAAACCATAAAAGCCGCGCATGTTGCAGACTCTCGATAAATCCGCCGTAGTTAAATTTGGTGTTTCCGAATTTCAGCCATAAATAAATGAAGTGGAACGAACGGCTCCATTCCTCACCGAAACGTTTCCCTGAGCAATAAATCAGCTTCAAACGAAGTCCGATAGCGAAACGCAATTGTACGACCTTTCAAAGATTTTTCGTACACCGTACGCGAAACTGCGGTGTCTCCTACCCTTTGATTCGCACACCAGTCCTTCAATATCACAGCTTTAGTATGGGTGTAACCAGTCTCTCCCTTGCATGTGACACATTCTATTCACCTAATGCTATTCCATTGTTTACCACTAGGATATAAGAAGTTGGCGGCCCTCGGTAAGTAGGCCTACACATAGAAAAATCAAGAGTCGACGCTTTTTATACTCCACTCTAAAGTCACACAATACTCGTAGCACTTGCTGCTGGAAACCATTAAGAAAACTTCGCTGTGGATTCTGTTCCTGTTCTTTCTTCATTTTCTCGAATTTGCTGTCGCTGCCCTTACAGCTTCTTGAAGAACCAAGACAAGCAACGGGTAAAAAGTTGCAACCTGGCCTTACAACGTTGTAAACACTAATTTCTCTCTTGGTGTTCCACTTTCAGTACATACAATGTAGATTGCTCATCTGCCACAGCACTTATCACATGTCATCAACCTTTGACAGTTCGCCATTTTCTGACAGAATGCCTTTTTTTAACCACGTACGTTATCAGTCGTTTTAGGGAATGACACGGGTAGCAATATGGCGAAGTGCATGCAATCTTTAGTTTGGAACCCCCGTTGTCTTTACGAGTGAGTCCTCGTTCTTAGTTCTCTTTCCTCCCATCTCTTGGACTTAACGCGTATTAGTTTTTAACTCCCTTTTCGTATTAGTTTTGTAAGGTTCTGACATGAGACTGTATTACCTTGGTTGTTTTTGGGCCCAAAAAGAAACAAAATAAACTTCAGTTTTCATCTTATTCTTCCCACCACTATCACAGTCATAAATTTACTAGCATAAGATGTCAACTTCATTTTCCGATAGATACTTTCATGGTAACAACGAAGAGTAAAATAAGAATTTGAAATACAAAATACTGTAGGCGCCCTGGTGGTCCCGGTCGCCTACGGTGGACTGGATGGCCGAGCGGTGACCTCTCCAGTTGTCAGGATGCTAGGAAATGGCTGTAGAAGCGTCAGAAACGCCAAAGAAACATTATTCATTCGTAACAACTTTATTCCTGCCGAGTACAATGTGGCTTGGCGATATCAACGACCTTCCCCGAGTCCTCGCTGACTCGTAGCGATGACACCAGATCAGGGCCGAGAAGTCTTGCTAGCGCAGCGCCGCGTGCTGTGACGTAGCGGTGCAATGTCCTTACTTCGGCCGCGCGTGGCTGGCGGCGTCCGGCTGGCCTGCCCGCTCGGCGGCGGACAGCAGGTGGCTCCAGGTTGGATTCCACGGCGCTGTCGGCACGAGAAGCGTTCTCGTAGTGCGGAGTGTACTCTATCGCACCCCGTCTTCATCCCAGCTCCTCCTGGTGGCTCGTCCGCTGTGGACAGGCGGAACGGGCTGCAGTCCCCCAGCATCGTCGGCTCACCCGGTTGTGACGGCGGATGCACAGGGCCTAGGCCCCGCACGATCTCGACGACGGTTCATTGATGTCAGCATTGGCGGCGGGCGAGTCTGCCGCGATGTCTGCTAATCCTGGGTTGATGACTGACAGCGGCAGCAGAGAGGACCAGAGTTGGTACTGTCCCCTCACGTCTGCTGCTGGATGGGCCGCCCTTACTGCAACATCTCCTTAATAAAGATTAACATGTCGATCACCGAGCTGAACGCTATGCAGCGACCCAGTACACATCTAACTGCAAGTCTAACTGCGAGTGCGAGTTGCTATTAAAGCTGGCGTATTTAAAGGAAGCACGAGCGACGTCCTGACGACATGCTCGTTTGTAATGACCGCATTCGTTCCACTTATACTGCTGATTCATCTGTCGTACTCGCCCCTTAGGTGTTCTTGCGACAGAGTTACGTGTTGTTACGACAGACTTACGCGAAGTTGTGAAATGCAGTATAGCTGACGCTATACCTCTGTCTTGCACTCTACAGAAGTCTCCGTCTAACACAAATCCGCGCGCTAAGCAATTCTCTCTCGCCTCCTGTGTGTACCCAGGCCATTGCCCCTGCGTGGCGACACATTCCGATATGTGCAATCCTCCTACCTCTTGGCTAACCTACTACCTCTGGCTCTCGGCATAGGCAACGAAACTTTGACAATATTCCACGTTTCCAACTCCTTACTATTCCGCGACACTACAATACTACATTTTGTCTTCCGAAATTGCTTCACTGGAGATCTTCGACGCCTTCAGGGACGCGAAAGTGACACCAAGAGTGAAAACGGATAACGTTCTAGCTCCCAAATCTGACATTTGTCAGAAGATAAAGGAAGGAATGTATCACTTTTTATACTAGGGCAGTTCGGGAAGTAAGGAACGAGAGGTCGTGAAATGGAAACCACTGTGAAAATCAAAACTGTTTTATTTGCAACAGTGTAAGTAGGCTGTTTAGGTTTTCTTATTGGTAACGCCGCTTAGCGCTCGGTATGAAAATCACTGCCTGTGCCGTGTGCAGTATGTGGCTGGTTTGCATTGTTGTCTGCCATTGTAGTGTTGGGCAGCGGCAGCTGGATGCTAACAGCGCGTAGCGTTGCGCAGTTGGAGGTGAGCCGCCAGCAGTGGTGGACGTGGGGAGAGAGATGGCGGAGTTTTGAAATTTGTAAGAATTGGTGTCATGAACTGATATATATATTGTGACTATAAAGGTAAATACATTGTTTGTTCTCTATTAAAATCTTTCATTTACTAACTGTGCCTATCATTAGTTAGTGACTTCCGTAGTTTGAAACTTTTAGTTAGCTGGCAGTAGTGGCGCTCGCTGTATTGCAGTAGTTCGAGTATCGAAGATTTTTGTGAGGTAAGTGATTTGTGAAACGTATAGGTTAATGTTAGTCAGGGCCATTCTTTCGTAGGGATTTTTGGAAGTCAGATTGCGTTGCGCCAAAAATATTGTGTGTCAGTTTAAGCACAGTCTTGTATAATTTTTCTAAGGGGACGTTTCAACAGTTACCTACAACTTCCAGCTACTTATCTCCATTCTCGCCCATCCGACTTAGACGTTTGTCGTAGCGTTGTACCAACTTTCCAATACCCTCCTTATAGAAGGCAGCCGCCAGTTCTTTTAGCCAACTCTCTACCCTGGCTTACAGTTCGTTGCCTCTGCCAAGATGTTGTCTTCATAGTCAGCGGTTCATGTGAGCAGAGATGAAACTCAGAAGGAGACAATTAAGGGCTGTATTTTGGGTATTAAAACATTTCCAACTGAAAACGATCCAGGAGCATCTTCATTGACCCTGCAGAATACGGCAGAGAATTGTCTTCAAGAAGAAAACGCACAACAGTTACGTAATGTTGGCTGCATAGCTTCAGGCAAAATTATCACCAGGCTCCTCGTACTTGGTGGGAGACATTATTGTTCTAGGTATCTTCATGTGATCCCTGTGAGCTCAGAACTAGAACGAACGACGTAAAGCGATGTACTGGCATACTAGAGGCACTGCCCAACTCTCCTGTGTAAAACTTCATCGGATTTTCACTGTAGTTTCCATTTCGCGACCGATCGTTCCTTACTTTCCGAATAACCCTCGTACATAACTGATTTGCATACAAAAAACTGCGAAGGTAGTCTGATACCCTAGAATTACGCTACTCACCACATCACCACAAAAAATTAGACAAATTAGAAAATAAATACATTATTAAGAAGTGGTGTACCAGGAGATTGAGTAGTTAAGCTTGCCAAAAAGGAAGATTCTACATGTTGGTTCTTACAAAGAAAAAAAACAGCAACCGGCGTTAATAAAGTTTCTTCTTTACGTGTATAATCGTCTTAGTGATTTCACACTGACAAATTCATCTTGAGAAAGCTGTTCATGTTTGATAAGTCTTGCCCTGGTTTACGTGCAGTAAGTACACAGTCCAGGTAAACAATGTAGAACAGTTTTACTAAGAAATATATAAACCATAAAACTCCTCCTTGGAGAAAAAAATCTGTCATAGCAATTATTTGTGAAAGATCATAATCTTTTTTTTATATTAACAGAATCTTCCGTCGGTTCTTGGTAGAACAACATTATAATAATAAATGAAAAGCACCAGTTTGCTTTTGTTCTACGATATTACTTTTATTGCTAACCGGTTTTGGGCTTACAAGGCCATCTTCAGACATTTACTGTAAATGTCTGAAGATGGCCTTGTAAGCCCAAAGCCGGTAATATTGTAGAACAAAACAAACTGGTGCTTTTGATTTATTATTAATCTTTTTTGAATTTACACAAGTGTGAACGTGGGCTGACGACCGCAATGAAGAATAAGTCAAGTCTGAGATTCACTTATTTGCGGGACAATACAAAGTGAGGTATGGTCGACGGCTGATACGAAAAATCCTTGCAATACCCGATGTAGAGACCAAGTACTAGTAACGATAGTGGCAGACACTAACGGCCCTTTCGGTCGGCGGCGGCTGGCACGCGCTGTGGCGTCACAGGCTCCAAAGTTTCCAACAAGACTCTGACTGAATAATTGTGGGTGCAGTCAGAGACCCGATGGACCTCTGGTCTGAGGTCCGCAGGGCCAGTGACTTACAGCGCCGCTCACGCTGTCAACTGCTGGCTTAGTCAGCGTCCGCAATTGTCGCTCTGTTAGCTGATGTGGCCCCTGACAGTAAAGGTTGCTTGCATACCACAGGTGCAAGAGGGGTTGTAGGTCTGCCAGGCGAACGGTCTGTAGACAGCAACGTTTATATTGCATCCGGCGTCGTTTAGTTTAGTTGTTGGCTGTTTTTTGCCCAACAAGTAATGCAAACAACAACTTCTGTAAAACAAACATAAACAGCCATTTGAAGAAGTACCTGTCTACTCTAAATCTGTAACGGCATTACTAGTCTTGAAGAATCAAGTTAGCCAAGACTTTTAATACTATGATCCGTTTCGACAGATCTGCGTTGTCTTCATCTGATCTTGTAACAATTATTAGTTGTACTCGTACATGCTTGTTACAGTACTCTTTGTTACGTGTTGCGTCAATGTTTCCTGCAACATTTTATTTGACGCAACTTCACTATGTGACTTTTAAAATTGTAGGAAGCACGTACAACAAGTAATGTTACAATATCCAATGATGACTGCGTAGATCTGTCGAAACTGGTCATAGTAACAAAAATAATTGTTAGCGACCTTGGCTAACTTGATTATTCGAGAATAATATAACAGTAGTTGCTTGTTGTTTTCTTCTTTGCACAAATCAACAGTCACGGTCTCAAATATGCCTATTTTCCACAAAATAGCAGTAAGAAAGTTTTTGTTCCAAGTGTCACTAATACTGAGACACTATGTTTTACTTGTGACAGTAAAAGTGCAGAAACACAGCATTAAGTTTTTAATTGGTAGAACTGCAGAAAAATAAAAGTAGGTGTTACCTATTTTAAATTTTGGAACAGCAGAGGGAACCACAACTGACACAAAGACCATGCGCCATCTATTAACGCATATTGGAAAGACGTCCTCCATTGTTTCGCATCTGGATCAAATCTAGGAACGTCCAACACAGTACCGAGAACACAACTGAACTGAAAACGTGTTTTCAGAAAAAAAAATGGCACTTAGAAGGTTTGCCATTTCCAGTCTTCATATATTAAAATAAATCAGCTTATATAAGACGCAAATTGGTCGATGAAATTCCACAGGAACTGATGATGTGCCTTTAAATTCTATGTTGAATTTGTGGTGTAACTGTCCTTAGTTAGCATCAGTTTACCATAGGAATAATGAACTGTACCACTGGCTGGAAAATGGTGCAAGTCGTTCCCGCGTGTAAGAAGGTTCGGAAAACGGATGTGCAGAATTATTCCAGTTTGTTGTAGAAGTGTCAAAGATATATTGCGCACACGTATAATGACTTTTCTGGAAACCGTAAAACTACTATGTACCAATTAAAATGGCGTCCACAAGTACCAATGATGTGTAAATAATTTTGTTCAGTTTATTCGTGGGACCCAAGAAGCTGTTGATGTCGACGCTCGGGTTGATGTGGTATTTCTTTATTGTCAGAAGGCTTTACATATAGCTCCACACCGTCACTACTAATCGAAGTACTGTAAGACGAAATAATGAATCACCACAAACAAATTGTCCGAATGGGACGGAAATCAGAACATCCACATGTACAGACAAACAAATGATTGCTGTTTCAAAAAAATTAGGTGATTTATTCAAGATAAAGAGCTTCACAAATTGAGCTAGTCAACAACGCATTGATCCACCTCTGGCTTTTATCGAAGTAGCTGTTCGGTTTGGGATTGATTGTGTTGTTGAATGTCCTCCTGAGGGATAACGTGCCAAATTAGATCGTCAAAATCGCGACCTGGATGGAGGAACCTTCCCATTGCTCCAAACGTTCTCAATTTCGGAGAGATCTGACGACCTTTCTGGCCACGGTACAGTTTCGCAAGCACGAAGACAAGCAGAATTAACCCTCACCATGTGCGGGCGCGCGTTATCTTACTAAAATGGAAACCTAGGATGGCTTACCATAAAGGACAGTAAAATGGTGCACAGAATATCGTCGAACGTACCGTTGTGTTATAAGGACGATACAGTGATGAGACCCGCTGCGAATTGATCTCCAATGATCAATGAAGTGTCTGGTGACACCCTGGACAGTTGTGGCCCACCAACCTGAAAATTGGATGATTTATTCGAGAGAAAGTTTTTCATCAACTGAGCAAGTCAATAATCCGTTGGTTAACCTCTGGCCCAAATGCACGCAGTTATTAAACTTGGCATTTATTGATAGAGTTGTTAGATGTCCTCCTGATGGATGTCGTACCAAATTATGTCCCTGTATAAAATGGATGTTTGACCATCAGCTGCTTTTATTTTAAATCCAAATATCGACCGGTTTCATTCATACACCATCTTCACCAATTAGGGTTAAAACAGTTTAAACCATACCACATCTATTATTGCTTAAATAATGGTCACGTCTCATGTGTAGAGTATGTCATGAATTCCAGCATACGATACAGGACTTTTAGAAGCAAACATACTAATAACAAGTTCTGTTTACGCTTCTTAGTAGTATCTCATTTTGTCCATTATTGTTCCTGGCAGCTGTTCGTGGCGGACGTCCAGTGACCCCCGTTCAACTTCATCGTTGATCTATTCACTCAGGGTCTTTTACTATTATTATTATTATTATTATTATTATTATTACAGAGGGCAGCTAGCCCTCTCACCGAAGTTGCTGACCTACCGTGCAAGCGTCTGTTCTGTGAGCTACGACGGCTGGTACTGCAGTGCGAGGTGATACATGTTCCTCGGTATATTCCGCTGTGCGATGTAACAGTGTTGCATCGTTTTCATACGCGTATTTTCAAAATGCACCCAATATGATTTCTCTAGATAAACTCTTTTCGTGAATCTGGATGAGGAGTCGGATGCCGACCTCCAAGTGCGGTATTTTTTTCTTCGCCCTGTATTTCAGGTGTCTAATAATTGTGTAATGTCGCCTGTACCTTACAGTAAATAAAGAACATGCTCAAATGTTTCTAATTTTATCGTCATGAACGTCATATGAGATGTATGCAAAAGAAAATAATGTACGAGTGACGTTCTCAAAGTACGTTTCATCATTGCTTCTCACACTAGGTTTTATTGCCAAAAACAAATACACCACAGCATCATGAATTCTACAATCTGCACTATTTTTCGACATCCTACCAAATACACATTTATCTTCTTAACTCAATTCTACGCAAGTCGTACATCAGTACATATCCTAAAGCTTTCTCGCTGTTGCTCAGTAGCTTAAATACAAAGTAAATTATTATATCTTGTGTGATTGAGGTGACATAGTTAACAACAACAGGAAAAGAGAACAGAACAGCAGCTAAACACGATTTAAACTTCATGCTACATTTGCGTTTTTCTCAGCAGCTGTTAGAAACAAAGTTAATTATTATATCTTTTGTGATTTAGGTGACATATTTAACAACAACAGGAATGCTACGAGGGCAGAACAGTAGCTAAACACGATTTAAACTTTAATTAGGTTCACTCACAGAAAGAGATATTTGCATGAGAAGCACGAAGCGCTGGATTAAAATGAAACGTATTACTGTCATGCAAAAAAATAAAATCAAGTGAAACACGCAATGACACACAATCTCACTGTCAGCAATGCTGCTATCTCTCTTCCAACTGGAGACCATATTCTGCCCAAAACTGCTATTTAACGACAAAACAACAAATCGTGCGTTTAGTACTAGAGATTAATTGCTCTATTAGCGTATCGTCAAATTTGTCACGAGAACTAACTGGAACTATACTGTAATGTAATCCACGTAACTTAACTGAATTGAGCATTTAGCGTTTGAAATATCAAAGTATAAAAAAAGGGTCGCAGCAATTAATTACTTTTGGAGCGTAATCCATCTTTCTGCCATTCGGCGCAGTCTTTTCTATTAGTGGCAGGTTAAACTAGAAAACAACCTAAAGGCTTTTTTTTAAATTTTTTTTAATGTCGAAGGCTTCTGTGTGCAGTACCATTGTAATTAAACTTCTCCTGGATGCAATGCAGATACTATACAATGTAATACACATTTCTGTACAGCGTTGCAGCGATTTTCTCCTGAAATTGTAGCCTACTGGTTTCCTCAGTTTATCATGACGTCTTCAATCGATTGTCATATGACAATCGACTTTGTTGTTCCAAGACGCTATTGGATCGTGTAGTCAAGGGAGAGGTTCAAATGGCTCTGAGCATTATGGGACTTAACAACTGTGGTCATCAGTCCCCAAGAACTTAGAACTACTTAAACCTAACTAACCTAAGGACATCACACACATCCATGCCCGAGGCAGGGTTCGAACCTTCGTCCGTAGCGATCACGCGGTTCCAGACTGAAGCGCCTAGAACTGCACGGCCACACCGTCCGGCTCAAAGGAGAGGGCGTGGCGAACCTTTCCGTAATCGGGCTGTATATGTTTTTTCTTTAGATTTTTTACAATGGATATTCAGACCTTTGAATATTTTCTCAAAATGTGGTATACAAAGCTACTGTAAGTGGAGGTTGTCCACACGACCGAATGGCTTCAGCGGCTCATATGCCATTCCACACGGTGCTTATAACGTGTCGATGTTGTGAGAAACGGATAATTCCCTGAGGAAATATCTTGGACGCAGAGATACAATATACTCGTATCAGGGACGCCCCGAACAGGCCAAAAGCAGCCATAACATTATCTACTAACATTAACAGGCTCCGGAAATCCCTATCTTCTCCATGTTAAAAGGCGGCTTGTACATGTTTTCTCAGAAAATATTTGAGTTGGGAAGTGGAAATTTTTGCAACTTATCTATTGGCGTATTGGCTACAACTCAGGGCAGGATTTTTTTTAAAAATTGGATTCAGTCGTTAAAGATTAATTTTTTCTACTGTAATGAAAATTCACTACTTTTTGTGCCATTTTTGTTTATAAATTCAACAATCTTTAAGTTTTTGGAAAAGGCCGTGTTAAGTTACGCAGAAGGGACTGTGTAACTATTCCTGAAATTTTTAAGCAAATTGGTTTGGTAGAACCTGAGAAAAAGTCTAATCTGTATGATAAAATAAAACTTTTGGGAATTGAACGACGAATTATGGATTACCTTTTTAGTGCAGCCCACGTACAGGATGGATTATATTCATCTTCTGTAAACTTCTCCTCCAGCTTCCTCTTTGTCCTCCTCCTGTTCACTCTGGCTTGTATTTCTAAGCTACGTAAAGCTCTGTCAACAGCCTGAAGACGTTTCTTGTGTAAAGCAAGCATCGTTCGTACCATGTTGAAACCTATGCTCATTCCGATATTTCGAAATACTTTGCACCTTAGAACGTTACCATCATTGAAAGTAAAAACCGCATCACACTCGCCAAAGTGAGGTGTTTCTATACCAACAAACACACTCTTGGGGATTCTTGACCATATAACACTATTTACACTTTCATTCGGGTTTTTAGTTTTTCAATGAACACACTTTTCAGCAGCCCAGGTGCTGCTAAGTCTCTGAAGATAGGTTTTAAAATGGCTCTGAGCACTATGGGACTTAACATCTATGGTCATCAGTCCCCTAGAACTTAGGACTAATTAAACCTAACTAACCTATGGACATCACACAACACCCAGTCATCACGAAGCAGTGAAAATCCCTGACCCCGCCGGGAATCGAACCCGGGAACCCGAGCGTGGTAAGCGAGAACGCTACCGCACGACCACGAGATGCGGGCCGTTAGGTTTTATCACCTCTATTATCGCACCAGGCAGACTATGTCTATGAGCGTACACTTCGCCAGTTAGCAATCCCTTGTTGTACATACACCAACTGTTTCCTCCTTTGGGACAGAAGCAATGCTGGGGTCTTTCATCGATCAAAATACTATGAAAAAGAAGCAAACAGCCATATCCATTTCATCTACACAGTGTGTGTTTTGCCTAATAGGCATTCCACAATAGTTCTGTATTTCGTCAATTACACTGTCAGTTAACCCTCCCTTTACAATCTCTAAGTTTTGTTTTCTGCACGAAGCTTTCAGTCCCCGAAATCTTCATCCCATTCGTTTCTGTACGTGACCAACAAGCTCAAATTTCTGCACTAAAACATCGCCATAGGGCTTCAGTTCTTGAATATGTTTGAAACTTATAGGATCACCGTCACCAAGGTAATTCATATATCGCACTTTATCACGCGCAACAGAACAACGTTGAAGTATACTAGCAACACCACCCACTTCTACTTCTCTACTAGTGCCATTATACTTAGCTGTGCAATTATCTTCACGTGTACCTGTAGCGCAACTTTACGCTAGCACAGGAAATTCAGTTAATGAAAGGACTAGGCCACAAGTTTCAAACATGATTGACTTTATTGCAACATAACTCTCTGAGCAAGTTTCATTCCTTGGTACTTATAAACCAAGCTTTCTCTGCGAAGTACTTTCTTTCTCACTTTCATTGAAATGGGCAGGTGTACCAGCAAGCTTAGTTCCACACACTTGGTTATCATCTTTATTGTTTGCAGTAATAACACCTACCTTTGGCTTTCCTACTTTTCTCCTTTTCTTAAAAGCCTTCAGAGGATTTCTAGTCACTTTACATTTACCCATGACTTCAATTAACAGGATTCACTACGAGTACTTTCAGGATTACAAAAGAGTAAACAAACATTAAACACACGATACTCGAGGAAGCGATATACATCGAACTACCACAGATTATCCACAACACTTATTTTCTCTCACATCACTAAAATCACGTGATGAGCATGTAGATTCATGAAGTACAACATTTGACAGCAGTTTAACAGCGCCACAGTGGGCCACACCCATGCAGAATATATTTCAAAAATATTTTTTAAATCAGGTGCAGTCTTCTGAACTGAATAAATTATATATCAATTGGAAGGGGAAAGTAAAAATTGGACATTTCACTGAATAAAATGTTCTCGGGTTTCCAACCGCGTCAATTGTTTAAAACTACACGAGCTTTCGGCCAAGCACTCCTCGGCCATTGTCAAGTGGTATGACTGCCAGTGGGCTGTTGGTGAGCCCTTATATACGCTAACTGCTGGCTGTGACGTCACTGGGGGCCGTGACATTGCCATATATGGGCATGTTTTGAGTCGACGTTCGATGTGCCCTCTTCAACCACGCGATCGCTGGATCCCATGCATAGCTGAGCTGCAAGCCACCGTCTCTATTCAGGGTGTTTGCGGCAATTTTTATTTCGATAGCTTCCTTTATTAAACTGTCTCAGAAGCCGTTAGTGTGAGCCACGACAGAGGTATCGTCAAATTTTATGTGGTGACTTTTCTATCGCATGCTCAGCTAACGCAGATTTTTCTGGATATGCAGCAGGATTTTGGAGCATATATTGTGCTTCAACATTATGAATTACCTCTAAGAGGACAGTCTATTAATACACTATGAACTCGGATTTAGAAAACATCGTTCTTGTTGAACACAACCAGCTCTTTACTCACACGAAGTGTTGAGTGCTATCGACAAAGGATTTCAGTTTGATTCCATAGATTTCCAGAAGACTTTTGACATCGAAACTCACAAGCGGTTTATAGTCCGATTGCGTGCTTATGAAATACCTTGCGACTGGATTCGTGATTTCTCGTCAAAGAGGTCACAGTTCGTAATAATTGACGGAAAGTCATCCAGAAAGTTGCAGAGAGATTGAGCCGTCCAGTGGACGGCGATAAACTTCTTCTTTCTTCGTAGTAATCTCTGCACATAATCAATGAGAGCGATGCTGGTCTGTACTTGATGGTTTTTCTATTACTGCTGATATGGCATGGCAGTTGTGTGCCATCGGTATTTTTTAAAAGCGAAGGCTTCTGCACAGGCAAGGCCGGCCGGAGTGGCCGTGCGGTTCTAGGCGCTACACTATGGAGCCGAGTGACCGCTACGGTCGTAGGCTCGAATCCTGCCTCGGGCATGGATGTGTGTGATGTCCTTATGTTAGTCAGGTTTAATTAGTTCTAAGTTCTAGGCGACTGATGACCTCAGAAGTTATGTCGCATAGTGCTCATAGCCATTTGAACCATTTTTGCACAGGCAAGAACGCTCGCAGAGTATGTGTCTGAAGAGAGTACTGATGGATGATCTTTCCGGCCTTGACGCTTACTCGCAAGGGTGGCGGCACATTCGACCTTGGGCGCCATTGGCGTATTGTAAATACTGAATGCTTGTATCTGGACGATAACGTCCACGGCGCAATAAGATACATACGTTAAGTGAATTAAGAATTATCAATCAGCACACATGAGTGCCGAAAGCGTCACTAATCTTTTGATTTGTCGCTCCTGTTGTAAATTTGAATGATATAGACAGAGCCAGGTCTTCCGATCTGATCATGTAAGTGTAGAAAAGTTGTGCAATTTTTTCAAAGAGATAGTATCGACAGCAATTGAGAGATATATACCACATAAATTAATAAGTGATGGTACTGATCCCCTATGGTACACAAAACGGGTCAAAAAATGTTCAAATGTGTGTGAAATCTTATAGGACTTAACTACTAAGGTCATCAGTCCCTAAGCTTACACACAACCTAAATTATCCTAAGGACAAACACAGACACCCATGCACGAGGAAGGACTCGAATCTCCGCCGGGGCCAGCCGCACAGTCCATGACTGCTGCGCCCGAGACCGCTCGGCTAATCCCGCGCGGCGAAACAGGTCAGATCGCTGTTGCAGAAGCAGCGAAAAAAACATGCCAAATTTAAAAGAACACAAAATCCCCAAGATTGGCAACGTTTTACAGAAATTCGAAATATGGCGCGTACTTGAATGCGAGATGCTTTTAATAATTTCCACAACGAAATTCTGTCTAGAAATCTGGCAGAAAACTCAAAGAGATTCTGGTCATACATAAAGCACACCAGTGGCAAGACGCAATCAATACCTTCACTGCGCGATAACAACGGTGAATTCACTGATGAGAGTGTCACTAAAGCAGAGTTTTTAAACACGATTTTCCGAAACTCCACCAACGAAGACGAAGTAAATATTACTGAATTCCAATCAAGAATAACTGCCAAGATGAGAAACATAGAAGTAGATAGCCTCGGAGTAACGAAGCAGCTTAAATCACTTAATAAAGGCAAGGCCTCCGGTCCAGAATGTATAACAGTCAGGTTCCTCTTAGAGTATGCTGATAAAATAGCTCCATATTTAGTAATTATATACAACCACTCGGTCACAGAAAGATCCGTACCTAAAGACTGGAAAATTGCTCAAGTCACACTAATTCCCAAAAAATGAAGTAGGAGTGATCCGCTGCATTACAGATCTATATCACTAACGTCGATTTTCAGTAGGGTTTTCGAACATATACTGTATTCGAACATCATGAAGTATCTCGAAGAAAACGATTTATTGACACATAGTCATCACGGATTCAGAAAATATCGTTCTTGTGAAATACTACTAGCTCTTTGTACTCATGAATTAATGGGTGCTATCGATAGGGGATGTCTTTTAGATTTCCAGAAGGCTTTCGACACCGCTCCTCACAAGAGTCTTGTAACAAAACTGCGTGTCTGTGGAATATCTCCTCAATTGTGCGACTGGATTCGAAATCTTCTCAAAAACATCACAGCTCGTAGTCATAGACGGAAAGTTATTGAGTAAAATAGAAGTAATATCCGGCTTACCCCAAGTAAGTGTTATAGGCCCTCTATTGTTCCTGTTCTATATTAACGACATGAGAGACAATCTGAGTAGCCCACTTAGATTGTTCGCAATTGATACTGTTATCTACCGTCTTGTAAAGTCATCAGATGACCAAAACGAATTGCAAAATGATGTAGATAATATATCTGTATGGTGCGAAAAGTGGCAATTGACCCTAAATAAAGAAAAGGGTGAAGTTGTTCACATGAGTACTAAAAGAAACCAGTAAAAATTTCGGTTACGCGATAAGTCGCACAAATCTGAAGGCTGTAAATTCAACTAAATACTTAAGGATTACCATTACAAATAACCTAAACTGGAACGATCACATAGATAATATTGTGGGTAGAGCAAACCAAAGACTGCGATTCATTGGCAGAACACTTAGAAGGTGCAACAGGCCTACTAAAGAGAATGCTTAACCACCCTTGTCAGCCCTATTCTGGAGTATTGCTGTGCAGTGTGGGATCCGCATCAGGTGGGACTGACGGATGACATCGAAAAAGTACAAAGAAGGGCAGCTCGTTTTGTATTATCGCGAAATAGGGGAGATAGTGTCACATACATGATATGTGAATTGGAGTGGCAGTTTTTCGTTGTGACGGGATCTTCTCATGAAATTTCAATCACCAGTTTTGTGCTCCGATTACGAAAACATTCTGTTGGCACCCACCTTCATAGGGAGTAATGATCATCACGATAAAATAAGAGAAATCAGAACTCGCACAGAAAAATTTAAAAGCTCGTTTTTCCCTCGTGCCGTTCGAGAGTGGAACGGTAGAGAGACAGCTTGAAGGTGGTTCATTGAACCCTCTGCCAGGCGCTTAATTGTGAATAGCAGAGTAATCACGTAGATGTAGATGTAGATGTAGTGCTGTTCGATCTCTTAAGTTGTTATGCGTTGCTGCCTGAGGCACGTATGGATGTGTCTAGTTAACTGTTTTCGCAGAAAGGTGACACTAGACGTTAACTGTTACTTAGGATTCCATTTCGGCCTGGCTAAATTTAAAGAATTGGTTATTACCAGAAAAACTGGTACTGACTCAGTTGTACACATGCATCAAAATACATTCATTAAGTGTGTTTTCTGGTAAGCGACTCTTTGCTTTAAAATTCTTTGTTAATTGGGGAAGCTGCGGGAGACCGCTTCAAGTTGGGCTAGTGTGTCCATGGGTGATTAAATTCTTATCACTGTAATAATTAACTGCGTAAATACGTGGCGCAAATCGAGGTTTGGTACCCCTTAATGGATACCATCACTGACTGCCCCGGTTTTAAAAGAATCTGTGTGGGCTTCGGCAGCAGTGTCTAAAGGCTAAATTCACTCTGTACCGTGTGTTAGTGGTGCCACCACTCGCCTGTTTTGTGTGGTAATTCTACTGCTTTGGAATAACCGAACATGACTTGTGCCTTAGGTTTCATGTATTTCTAAGTTCCTTTTAATGGTCCTGAAACTACGTGTGCACCAAGAGCATTTTTTCTGCATACCTGTGGGTTTCAAGGGCGCAAATGAATATCATTGGTTTCTAGTTGTTATCTCAGTAATATTACCTAACTTTGTTAACATGGATTTTTTTCTAAAGGAGAGTAAACCTTACATTAGTGTCTACACATTACAAGTTGTATTATTATAAATTTCAGTAAAGATATTATTTGGTTGCATTATTACGGTATTAAAAAGATTTGCCTGTGCATTTTACGGACTTATGCAAAATTTTGTTGTCAGTGACTTTTGAAATTGTATAAATAAACTTATCGTTAATGCTAGACATTGTTTAATTGGAAACCAGTGCCTCATCTTTTCAAACCAAGCTCCCTACCGTATCAGAAATATTTTCTTCTGTAATACAGATACAGTTGGTGTTGAGGCAACGCCCGTAAATAGACCGATGAAATAAACTACCATCGAAAAGCAACTTACGTTAGGTACACAATTATTAAAATGACATGTATTTACAATAAATTTAAACTATCAGGGCTACCAGCAGTTCTTGAGAGAGAATGTAGTGCTACAACGATGAAAATTAACATTACGACGATGTCAAACCTTATTTTCATAATTTAAAGAAGTATTCATGATATTAAAAATGTAAATATAAATTTATTATTTTCATTTTTGTGCTCAGTGTATCAAAGACGTAATAGTGCACGGAATAAATTAGCATTGTTAGTACTACGAAACTATATATGATTGTTGAGGGTTAAGCATGTAATAATTCGATGTAAGAGATGTAAGAGATTTTGTTCTCGTACTGGTCGGTAGAAAAGGAAAAGTTCCTTAATCGATGTGAAGGTATAAAGGCTGTAAGAAGGAGAGAGAGATGAGGTAAATACAAGTTATTCAAAACAAATATCTCTGAAGTGTAACGTCTTGTGATTTCCTATAACTAAAAATTGCAAGGTCTAATCTGAGCCAGTCCTGAATAACAGCGAAGAACATTTATGTTATCATATATTTTCTTCGTTTGATCACGGTTGTGATTCGCATGTTTCTTTTTGTTGCACGACGTGTTATGAATATTTTCATTATACGCGCAAAAGTGCAAATGGCTTTAATCGAACCTGCGTCTTTCGGAAACGATAACTTATAATCAGTATAATTACGCGAATACCGTATAAATCACAACCGTGATCGAAAAGTGTTTCCTGACCAAATAATTCTTATAAAATGTGTATTCTCCAAAGCGAGCAGCATTGCAGTATCGATGACTCACCACAATCGAAAGAGTAAAAACTGTGTTTAAATAAAATTGGCAAAAAATGGTTCAAATGGCTCTGAGCACTATGGGACTTAACATCTAAGGTCATCAGTCCCCTAGAACGTAGAACTACTTAAACCTAACTAACCTAAGGACAACACACAACACCCAGCCGTCACGAGGCAGAGAAAATCCCTGACCCCGCCGGGAATCAAACCCGGGAATAAAATTGGCACCTTTTAATAATTACTATTATCCCATTAAATAAATAAATAGCAATTCAGTGGCTATCCAATCAATAAACAGAGAGGGCAAGTCAAGAAGCACAACTACTTCCATCACCTTCGTAATTTTTCCCAAAAAAATTAAGTTCGTGCCCAGTTTTCCTTATCTCAGTATCAGAGAAGATAGGAAAAAGAAAGCTAGGTGACTGACTGATAATGAAATAGAGGAAGAAGGTGGGTGCATTTGCTTTTTTCTCTGTCAGAGGAAAATTGGATGTGAACTTAATTTCTTGGGAAGCATTACGAAGGTGATGGAAGGAATTGCTTCAGTTTCTTATTAAAAGCAGTGGAATATTTAGTTGTGCTCAGAGAACAGGGCAGGTTGTCGCAAAGGCAGCGGCAACAGCAGAGAAGATCCCCGCGAATGTTTTTGTATTATGAATGGGTACAGCTACCTTACTAGATAATTGGCAGCTTCTGTTTCGGCTATGATTAGTTAACAGGTACTGGGGTCAATGTACGCTGGGGAGCAGATGAAGTAAACAGACCGTGTGGTAATCACGTAATTTGTCTGGTCGGAACCAACACAATTGGGAATATGAAATGCTGACACGTTCAAATACACAGAAGTTGTAGATGTAAAGCATACAAGCATTCCTGGATAGTTCTGCGGTCTACTGTTCTCCCATACTCATGACATGTTGGATTACATGGCATTATTCTAAGTTTAGCAGATCGAGTGATTGCGCAAGTTTGCGTATTACATCCTGCGGAAATACGTTTCGAAAATTTTAGGGGAATAAAGGCAAGCGAAAGCTTCCCTGCATGTGGCACAGTATTTTCTGTCCAGTTGATGTGCTCATCCAAAACTTCACTCAAGTTTTTCACTGGGTTTTGATACGATGTTGGAATACCGCCGAATGAATAGGAGACAATTGTTCACGCAATTCACACTACATTAATTTCTGATGGGATAGTAATATTATTTGGTACATTTTCGCACTTAGTTCAAATCCTGTGTTTTGCGACCATCTTACTACTGAATGCAGATTATCGTGCATTTGAACGATAGCGTTCTCAAGTATTCAGGTCTGGTGCTTACCTAAAGTTGGAGTTGCCGACATAACAATGGTTTTCTCAGGAGGACAGAATCGAAAAGGTTTCATTGACATACAAGGAAAACAATAGTGGCCCCAGGAATGATCCCTGCGGAACTGCTTTCAAGTTAGACATGTTTTTAGATAAGAAATTTATCACTGCAATATTCCCGGTGTTTAATAATAATAATAAGTGCACTGTGGCGATATCCCAGGTTTTGCATTTGATGATTATAGCTTTCCCTACGTCAACGCCAGCTTTTGCGAAGGACATCATGACAAGGAACTATAACATGGAGCAGTTAGGAGACTGTTTAAATGCTTGTTCAGACTAGTAACTTACAGTCGATCCACCATCATATTTTCTACCTCGGTGAATTAGATTTACACAGAGTATTTGTGCGACACCAAGCTCCCTATCCATATACGTATATAGTTCTGGCAATACTGGCAGTGACCTTCTTCATCTGTGCGGATGCACACATATTACCCGAACTCTTACGGGACTCGGTAAGAATGTCTTCCACGAGTAATGAGTGTGTTGGGTGGGGACACTACGAATGTAGCGTGTGGACATTTAAAGTGAGAACGTGGGTCTCGAGGGAGGCGTGCGTGAGACATTCCCTGCAGTCGCCCTCTCCTCTGTGCCCTCCGTGGCTCAGATGGATAGAGAGTCTGTCATATAAGGAGGAGGTCCCGGGCTGGAGTCCCGATCGAGGCACACATTTTCACCTTTCGCCGTTGATATATATCAACGCCCGTCAGCAGCTGAAGGTGTTGTTGTTGTTGTGGTCTTCAGTCCTGAAACTGGTTTGATGCAGCTCTCCATGATACTCTATCCTGTGCAAGCTTCTTCATCTCCCAATACTTACTGCAACCTACGTCCTTCTGAATCTGCTTAGTGTATTCATTTCTTGGTCTCCCTCTACGATCTCTACCCTCCATGCTGTCCTCCAATGCTAAATTTGTGATCCCTTGATGCCTCAGAATGTGTCTTACCAACCGGTCCCTTCTTCTTGTCAAGTTGTGCCACAAACTCCTCTTCTCCCCAATTCTATTCAATACCTCCTCATTAGTTTATTATCTACCCATTTAATCTTCAGCATTCTTCTGTAGCACCACATTTCGAAAGCTTCTATTCTCTTCTTGTCTAAACTATTTATCGTCCACGTTTCACTTCCATACATGGCTACACTCCATAAAAATACTTTCAGAAACGACTTTCTGACACTTAAATCAATACTCAATGTTAACAAATTTCTCTTCTTCAGAAACGCTTTCCTTGCCATTGCCAGTCTACATTTTATACCCTCCATACTTCTACCATCATGAGTTATTTTGCTCCCCAAATAGCAAACTCATTTACTACATTAAGCGTCTGATTTCCTAATCTAATTCCCGCAGCATCACCCGATTTAATTCGACTACATTCCATTATCCTCGTTTTGCTTTTGTTGATTTTCATCTTATATCCTCCTTTCAAAACACTGTCCATTCCATTCAACTGCTCCTCTAAGTCCTTTGCTGTCTCTGACAGAATTACAATGTCATCGGCGAACCTCAAAGATTTTATTTCTTCTCCATGGATCTTAATACCTACTCCGAATTTTCTTTTGTTTCCTTTACTGCCTGCTCAATATACAGATTGAATAACATCGGGGAGAGGCTACAACCCTGTCTCACTCCCTTCCCAACCTCTGCTTCCCTTTCATGTCCCTTGACTCTTGTAAGTGCCGTCTGGTTTCTGTACAAATTGTAAATAGCCTTTCCCTCCCTGTATTTTACCCCTGCCACCTTTAGAATTTGAAAGAGAGTATTCCAGTCAACACTGCCAAAAGCTTTCTCTGAGTCAACAAATGCTAGCAACGTAGGTTTGCCTTTCCTTACTCTTTCTTCTAAGATAAGTCGTAAGGTCACTATTGCCTCACGTGTTCCAGTATTTCTACGGAATCCAAATTGATCTTCCCCGAGTCCGGCTTCTACTAGTTTTTCCATTCGTCTGTAAACAATTCGTGATAGTATTTTGCAGCTTGGCTTATTAAACTGATTCTTCGGTAATATTCACATCTGTCAACACCTGCTTTCTTTGGGATTGGAATTATTATATTCTTCTTGAAGTCTGAGGGTATTTCGCCTGTTTCCTACATCTTGCTCACCAGATGGTAGAGTTTTGTCAGGACCGGCCGTCAGTAGTTCTAATGGAATGTTGTCTACTCCGAGGGCCTTGTTTCGACTCAGGTCT
Organism: Schistocerca gregaria; assembly: GCF_023897955.1. Taxonomy (NCBI): domain Eukaryota; kingdom Metazoa; phylum Arthropoda; class Insecta; order Orthoptera; family Acrididae; genus Schistocerca; species Schistocerca gregaria. The sequence goes on along the minus strand of NC_064921.1, from coordinate 920,632,522 downwards.
TTCAGTGCTCTGTCAAACTCTTCACGCAGTATCGTATCTACCATTTCATCTTCATCTAAATCTTCTTGCATTTCCATAAAATTGTCCTCAAGTACATCGCCCTTGTATAGACCCTCTATATACTCCTTCCACCTTTCTGCTTTCCCTTCTTTGCTTAGAACTGGGTTTCCATCTGAGCTCTTTATGTTAACACAAGTGGTTCTCTTATCTCCAAAGGTCTCTTTAATTTTCCTGTAGGCAGTATCTATCTTACCCCTAGTGAGATAAGCCTCTACACCCTTACGTTTGTCCTCTAGCCATCCCTGCTTAGCCATTTTGCACTTCCTTTCTGTCTGCTTCATTTACTGCATTTTTATATTTTCTCCTTTCATCAATTAAGTTCAATATTTCTTCTGTTACCCAAGGATTTCTACTAGCCCCCGTCTTTTTATCTACTTGATCCTTTGCTGCCTTAACTACTTCATCCCTCAAAACTACCCGTTCTTCTTCTACTATATTTCTTTCCCCCATTCCTGTCAATTGTTCCCTTATGCTCTCCCTGAAACTCTGCACAACCACTGGTTCTTTTAGTTTATCCAGGTCCCATCTCCTTAAATTCCCACCTTTTTGCAGTTTCTTCAGTTTTAATCTACAGGTCATAACCAATAGATTATGGTCAGAATCGACATCTGCCCCTGGAAATGTCCTACAGTTTAAAACCTGGTTCCTAAGTATCTGTCTTACCATTACATAATCTATCTGATACCTTTTAGTATCTCCAGGGTTCTTCCATGTATACAACCTTCTTTCATGATGTTTAAACCAAGTGTTAGCTATGATTAAGTTGTGCTCTGTGCAAAATTCTAGCAGGCGGCTTCCTCTCTCATTTCTTAGCCCCGATCCATATTCATCTACTACGTTTCCTTCTCTCCCTTTTCCGACACTAGAATTCCATCCGCCCATGACTATTAAATTTTCGTCTCCGTTCACTATCTGAATAATTTCTTTTATTTCATCATACGTTTCTTCAATTTCTTCATCATCTACAGAGCTAGTTGGCATATAAACTTATACTACTGTAGTAGGTGTGACCTTCGTATCTATCTTGGCCACAATAATGCGTTCACTATGCTGTTTGTAGTAGCTTACCCGCGTTCCTATTTTCCTATTCATTATTAAACATACTCCTGTATTACCCCTATTTGATTTTGTATTTATAACCCTGTAGTCACCTGATCAGAAGTCTTGTTCCTCCTGCCACCGAACTTCACTAATTCCCACTATATATAACTTTAACCTTTCCATTTCCCTTTTTAAATTTTCTAACCTACCTGCCCGATTAAGGGATCTGACATTCCACGCTCCGATCCGTAGAACGCCAGTTTTCTTTCTCCTGATAACGACATCCTCTTGAGTAGTCCCCGCCCGGAGATCCGAATGGGGGACTATTTAGCTCTGGAATATTTTACCCAAGAGGACGCCATCATCATTTAATCATACAGTAAAGCTGCATGCCCTCGGGAAAAATTACGGCCGTAGTTTCCCCTTGCTTTCAGCCTTTCGCAGTACCAGCACAGCAAGGCCGTTTTGGTTAGTGTTACAAGGCCAGATCAGTCATCATCCAGACTGTTGCCCCTGCAACTACTGAAAAGGCTGCTGCTCCTCTTCAGGAACCACACGTTTGTCTGGCCTCTCAACAGATACTCCTCCGTTGTGGTTGTACCTACGGTACGGCTATCTGTATCGCTGAGGCACGCAAGCCTCCCCACCAACGGCAAGGTCCTTGGTTCATGGGGGGGGGGGCAGCTGAAGGTATTGATAAATAATTCTAATATAGATAGTAGTTTTTCTCTCGTGTGTTGGCTTGTGGAGTGTGTATGTACATGTAGAGTTATTTGCTTTCTCTTAAGTAATAATCCTGTCGTCGTCGACATCTTAAACTGTGTATTTATTCTCCCTGAAGTTTAATTTCCTGTCCAGATTTCTCCTTGTTTTCCTTTACCCTTTGCTCAGTGTACAGATTGAATGAAACTGGGGATAATTTTCAATTTTGTCTCTCCCCCTTCCAAACTGTTACTTCCCTTTCGAGCGTCACTCTTGCAACTGCAGTCTCGTTTCCGTACAAAATGTAGACAACGTTTCGCTTCCTGTATTTTAAAACGACTATATCCACAATTTCAGAAACAGCATTGAAATTTAGGCTATTTATATTGCACGTTTATTGCGTTCGTAGTGATCTGAGCAGTCTATGTTGAAAACGGCGTGGAAACGGCTGAGCGGCTCGAAACTGGGAAACACAGATATTGTGCAGTCCTCGTTAAGAGCTAATAGTACAGAAGAGCAATACAGCTGCGATCGAACGGTTCATTTCGTGGTGCTTGCGCCGCACGCCACTCTCCGCGCATGCATATTCATTGCTGTTTATCTGTGTACCCAGTCAAGTGACCTATTACTCTTGCTACAGCGTTCAGTAGCAGATAATGCTGATCAATTTCGTCCTGTGTTATGTGAGCAAGCATGTCTTCCAAAGCGAAATACGTACCGTTCCGTTTATGTGTGTGCGTGTGTGTGTGTGTGTGTGTGTGTGTGTGTGTGTGCCATTTATGTAGAATACAAGTGGAAGGCAGCTTTTAGTTGGGTCCTCCCAAACGCCACAGGGGACCGTCCGATGGCGGATAACGACAGGCCGCAACTGAAACAGCCAGCCGCCAGAATCCCAGAGGCTATTAGCCACAAAGCGCCATCTGCCGCTAATAACACTCGGCGTAGTGCAGCGCATCTGGTGCGCTGCCGCCTAGCATTCTCACCTAGCGCTGAGCGCCAGCCACCAGCTAACTGGGACAGTTCTGGCAGTCTTTTTTCCCTTCAGGTAGGAAAAAGTTGGCGAAGCGAGTATCTTCTTGTTATCAAAAACCGATATTTCTACACAGCAGTGTTGGGACACGACGAGGCACACTTTTCGTGTGAACTCAAATGTAACATCTACACTGCACGTGGAAAGTAGACACAGCAGCAGATTGCAACTATTCAAATTACTTACCAGTCGAACATTAGGACTGAATCTTTTCATCAATATCTATATTTATACAGCCTTTATTTGACTCAATTCCTGTACATATATCATCCGGATTTCCACCCAGCCGGACGCTGTGACAGAGCGGCTCTAGGCGCTTCAGTCACGAACCGCGCGATTGCTACGGCCATAGGTTCGAATCTTGCCTGGGGCATGGATGTGAGTGATGACCTTAGGTTAGTTAGGTTTAAGTACTTCTGAGTTCTAGGGGACTGATGACCTCAGATGATAAGTCCCATAGTGCTCAGAGCCATTTGAACCCATAGTGCTCAAAGCCATTTGAACCATTTCCACCCAGCCAATTTGTTGAATGCTATGCACTCCACCTTATTTTCTCCTAACATTTACCCTCCCCTACAGTAACTCTTTACCTATCCGCTAACTCTACAATACATCCCTGCTGACCACTTCGAAAATATACGTACCTCCTATTTGCGCAGTTATAAGAGTCGAGAGGCATGAAAGGGAAGCAGTGGTTGGGAAGGGAGTGAGACAGGTTTGTAGCCTCTCCCCAATGTTATTCAATCTGTATATTAAGCAAGCAGTAATGGAAACAAAAGAAAAATTCGGAGTAGGTATTAAAATCCATGGAGACGAAGTAAAAACTTTGAGGTTTGCCGATGAAACTTTAATTCTGTCAAAGACAGCAAAGGACTTGGAAGAGCAGTTGAACGGAATGGACAGTGTCTTGAAAGTAGGGTATAAGATGAACATCAACAAAAGCAAAACGAGGATAATGGAATGTAGTTTAATTAAGTCGGGTGATGCTGATAGAATTAGATTAGGAAATGACACACCTAAAGTAATAAAGGAGTTTTGCTACTTGGGGAGCAAAATAACTGATGATGGTCGAAGTAGAGAGGATATAAAATGTAGACTCGCAATGGCAAGGAAAGCGTTTCTGAAGAAGAGAAATTTGTTAACATTGAGTATTGATTTAAGTGTCAGGAAGTCGTTTCTGAAAGTATTTTTATGGAGTGTAGCCATGTATGGAAGTGAAACGTGGACGATAAATAGTTTAGACAAGAAGAGAATAGAAGCTTTCGAAATGTGGTGCTACAGAAGAATGCTGAAGATTAAATGGGTAGATAATAAACTAATGAGGAGGTATTGAATAGAATTGGGGAGAAGAGGAGTTTGTGGCACAACTTGACAAGAAGAAGGGACCGGTTGGTAAGACACATTCTGAGGCATCAAGGGATCACAAATTTAGCATTGGAGGACAGCATGGAGGGTAGAGATCTTAGAGGGAGACCAAGAAATGAATACACTAAGCAGATTCAGAAGGACGTAGGTTGCAGTAAGTATTGGGAGATGAAGAAGCTTGCACAGGATAGAGTAGCATGGAGAGTTGCATCAAACCAGTCTCAGGACTGAAGACCACAACAACAACATCCTATTTGTCGAGCATCCAACAGTAAAACCGAGCGAGGTGGCACAGTGGTTAGCACACTGGACTCGCATTCTGTTCAAACCCACATCCTGTCATCTAGATTGAGGTTTTCCGTGATTTCCTTAAATAGCTCCACACAAATGCCGGCATGGTTCCTCTTAAAGGGCACGGTCGATTTCCTTACCCATCCTTGACACAATGCGAGCTTGTTCTCCGTCTCTAATGACCTCAATATCAACGGAGTGCCGAACCCAATCTTCCGTCCTTCTTTCCTTCCAGCAGTAAACCCTAATCCATCTGTGTGTCCTGATCACTCCAATTGACAAAAAGAGTTGTCGAATAAGATTTACAAGTATTGTAAGTTGGCTGTTTAGGATTTTATGTTGGTAACGTCACATAGCGCTCTGTATAAAAATCACTGGCTGTGCTGCGTGCAGTATGTGGCTGGTTGGCATTATTGGAATATTCGCTGTTGTAGTGTTGGGCAGCTGGATGTGAACAGCGCGTAGCGTTGTGCAGTTGGAGGTGAGCCGCCAGCAGTGGTGGATGTGGAGCGAAAGAAGACAGAATTTTGAGATGTTAATATGATCGGACAAGCTGGACGTGTGTCCGTCAGAACAAGGAAATTTGCCAAACTGGATGCCACAAATTATACGTATATATTACGACTTTTGAACACTATTAAGCTAAATACATTGATTGCTCTCTGTCAAAATTTTTAATTTGCTAACTATATTCATATCAGTGGCTAGTGCCTTCAGTAGCTATAATCTTTTATTTACCTCGAAGTGTTGGCAATCGCTATATTGCAGTAGTTCGAGTAACGAAGATTTTTGCGAGATAAGTGATTCATGAAAGGTACAGGTTACTGTTAGTCAGGGCCATTCTTTTGTAGGGATTATTGAAAGTCAGATTGCGTTGCGCTAAAAATACTGTGTGTCAGTTTAGTGTTGATCAGAATAAATAAAAAGAGAAATGTTTGAGTACGTTGAGTTTTGCTCAGCTGTTTGAAAATCAAATAAGTAGAGGTTTACCAGCACAGTCACTCATAATTTTTGTAAGGGGATGTTACAGTATGCCAACATATACTCGTATTTTACATATAACGAGTTGGGTATTTATTTTATTTACGACGAGTTGTTGTGCAACGTTATTCATTTATCATCCCTCACTACCTGATCCACCAAGGCCATTCCAACCATCCTAAATATTCCCAAATCGACTGCTGGTGATATGATTGTCAACTGGAAACGCGAAAAACAGCCGAGCCAGGACCAGGCAAGCCTCATGTACTGACGAACAGGGACCATCGAGCTTTCCAGAGGATGGCAGTAAAAAAAATCACAAGAAATCAGCGGAAGAAATCACTCGTGAGTCTGAAAGTGCTACAGCAGTCCAGCTAGCATAGTGTGCTTAACTGTGTTAAAAGAAAATGTGATACAATGGTCAACCTCGTAAGTCACACATTACTGCAGTTAACGATAGCCGGCCGTGTGGCCGAGCGGTTCTAGGCGCTTCAGTCTGGAACCGCGCTGCTCCTACGGTCGCAGGTTCGACTCCTGCCTCGGGCATGGAAGTGTGTGATGTCTTTAGGTTATTTAGGTTTAAGTAGTTCTAAGTCTAGGGGACTGATGACCTCAGATGTTAAGTCCCATAGTGCTCAGAGCCATTTCAACCTTTTTTTTGTCCTCCCTCATAGCCGAGTGGTCAACACGGCAGATCCCCCTGCGTGGGACCCGGCTTCGACTCCCAGTATTGTCAGGGATTTTTCCTTATTGGCAGCACTGGACGGGGTGTCTTCAGCCTCGTGATGACAGCTGAAGAACTACCTGATGGAGAGGTTGGCGGCTCCAAGGTCGGAACGTCAACAACAGCCTGGAGTGCAGTGTGTTGACACCATGCCACTCCATATCACATACGATGGTGAGTCCCTGAGGAGGCAGCACTGGACGGGGTGTCTTCAGCCTCGTGATGACAGCTGAAGAGCTACCTGATGGAGAGGTTGGCGGCTCCAAGGTCGGAACGTCAACAACAGCCTGGAGTGCAGTGTGTTGACACCATGCCACTCCATATCACATACGATGGTGAGTCCCTGAGGATGACATGGCGGTCAACTATTGCGTGGTCTTCAGGGTTTCTTCATGAGATTTTCTTCTTTCCTTTCTTTTTGTTATCTATCTTTTGTAGTTCTTGTAAATACTCGACAATACCGTAAGTGGCCAAATAGGTCGTGTAAAATTTGTTGGTGAAAATGGAGATGCCACTCAGTAAAACTAAAGGGATTGTTCTTAAAATTCAGGAGAGTTCTATTCCAGGATGAGTCCACAAATTTGCTCCACAACATGCAATGTCGAAGATGGTAAATTCGGACATGTTAGTACTAATACAGAGACGAACATACAGTCTTTCTTTTCGTTCACAAGTGGAATAGGATGAGAAACAAAAGATAATGGTACTTCCTATCCCGTCTGAATCTTACAACATCAGAAAAGAAACAAGTAAATAAAATTAAAAACGGTAAAACAATATGAAAATCTGCTAAGACATCCTTCAACACGTCCTTTAACAAGTCTATAAACTTATTTGCGATGTACCATACTTTTTTTGGCGCCATCAGTATTCCTACGGGTTTGATGCGCCCCACAAGGTTATCCTTTCCTGTACCATTCCTCTTCATCTCAGAGTAGCATTTGCGCTCAACGTCGTAAGTTATTTGTTGGACGTATTCCCATTTCTATCTTCTCCTGCGGTTTTTCCCTTCAACAGCTCCAATACCATGGGAGATATTTCCTGGTGTCTAAACCAGCGGCATTTACTGAACTTTTCGTTGAAGTAATCAATTATAAAAGAAGAAATGTATTTCTGTGTGTCACATTACCTTAGAGCCTATATGTAATCAAGCTGGATCCTCTTCCTTTGGCGAATGTGTGGGTCACCAGGCTAAAATCTCAGCTACCGCAGGAGATCCTTTTCCACTGACAATAATGCTAAGTTTGTAAGTTGTTCTTGAGTTAAAGCTAAAATTGCAAGCTTCTTCTGGTAGTTTGTGGACTACATACGTAGTTCATTATCCTTTGTAGGGCTGAGAAGCTTCTTTCAGTTCAGGCATTGGACGCAGAAATAATAGAAATACGTTCACAGAGTTTTACAATTTCACACTATCCTGTTTGGAGTCCATTTCACTTAATAAACCTTGACATATCAGCAACACTTTTATGTCCCATTTCTCCTGAAATGTACGTAAACATTAGCTGCGGTGCTAAGGACGAAAAATCATAAAGATATCCATAGCAGTCATTTAGTGGTGGTAATACAAATTCAAGTGCACTCGGTTTATATTGATAACGTTTGCGTACATTTAAAAGCTCCTAAAACAACAGAGCTCAAGTTACTGAATCGAAATTTTAACTGCCCCGTCAGCATGTCCAAAATTTCAGTTTCAATTTTTCTGAAGGTTTTTTTCCAAATTGACTGGAGCACCGTACCTATCAAGTTTAGTTACTGGTTCGTCCATATGTTGCCATGAATGACTCTTTCACACATTCTTTCAAATCTACCACGTTTGGTTTTCAAAATTGCTTTGAATTCATACTGGCTGCCCTCTCGGTGAGAGGGAAAATTTCTGCAAAAGTATGTTGAAGGATTATTTAATAATTTACAACTTTAAAATCGTTTAATAATTACAATGTTCACATTAACGGTTTCGGTGGCTGATAAATATCTTGAAATGTAATTAACCTACTAACAACCTCGTCACGATATATAACAGTTCCTCCTATCCGCTACGTAAATCATAAAGTCACATAAAAAATGTCAATGAAGTACAGAACATGTCGTATCATTAAATAAGATGATTTAAAATTCTGTAACGTATTTTATATGGCTTCATGATGGTCATAGTGCATAACAGGAATTGTTAGATATTATGAAAAAGTTGTTAGTGGATTAATCACACCTGCAAATGGCAATCAGTTACCGAAAATGGTAATGCGAACATTGGAATCATCAAGAGATCTTGACATGGTAAACTGTTATGTAAACAATTAAAGGTCGCATACTTCCATTTAACAATATGTTAATTTTTTTTTAAGTGGAAGGAAACTGAAACTGACTTATTGCATCGTGACTTCAAATCCACGAGTACCCACTTCTCATCTGGTTCTACTTCATTCTTAAAAAGTAAAATTAGTTTACTGGGATATTCATAAATGGTTTTCACCAAGCGAGATGCAAAACTGCACCACATGACAGACAATTTAGGCAAACATTTCTTTACGTCTTGATCTACATATTCTTTTGGTTGTCTTGAATAGAAACGTAGCTGGGCCATTCAAACTGCGGGAAAGATATTGCATTCCTTTATTTCTGACCCGATGTTCGATATCACTATACTCAGTCCACCAACGAACATTAGAAAACGTTAGTTTTTTCATTCGAGACTGCAATACATTCAAATTGCCAACCAAAACTTCAATCTATTTGTTCTCTGAGCGATTAGCTTTTATTGGACACATAGTCATGTATCATTTGTTCCAAAAATTCTGTTGTTCTGTCAGCAGTGCTGTTCATGGATATAAAAAATTTTTCATACCCTAGACCATCAGCTGCGACGTGGCAAAATACTGAAGGGATTCAATTAGTAGTTTCATGCAAAACAACTAAAACAAAGTTCGATTCACCTGTAATTTTTTTGTTCGTGAGGGTATTTGAAACAGAATAAGTTAGGTCAATCTTTACTCCTGTAAACACAATACATTATTCTAATTGGTGTTTCATGGTTTCGTCAAATTCATTAAGTTCAAAATAATTGTCATCATTCAAAGACCAAAATGATGCACGACAACCTTTGAAGGCCATCTCTTGCGTTAACAATAAACAAACTATGTAAGTGTAGAAGTAAAGCTATGAGTGCGGGGCGTGAGTCGTGCTTGGGTAGCTCAGTTGGTAGAGCTCTTGCCCGCGAAAGGCAAAGGTTCCGGGTTCGAGTCTCGGTCCAGCACACAGTTTTAATCTACCAGGAAGTTTCATAGGTACGTCTACATTAGTTAAGCGTTTCAGTATGTCCCTATTCTTTCGCACCAGATTATCACGTTGTAAATCACGAACCGTCACAATATGCAATCAATTCGGGTATCATGCAGTCAGTTCGGGACTTCCAAAACACATTTTAATTGATTATGAAGAGAAAATGCAACTGACACTGGCTGTGTATTTTGATGCTTGCGTGAATATGAACCACGTCACAATAACCAACACTATTTCAAACACATTTATCATATACCAGTAAATGACATGGCAAACAATACAGCTAATTCACACTAGGGCATCCTGTGAGTCACTTACTGTTGATGGAAAGTTGCATATCGAAATGCCGCATGCAATATTTCCCTTTAGTTGTGACGCGTAATTCAGATGAAGGTCTGTCTTGTTGTACTGTATTCCTCTTGCATTGAAAACTTCAGGCAGCAAAGTTGTACCGCAGAATCCCACAGACTGCACAGTCACACCACCATTGTCCTGGACGTTCATGCTTACTCCAGTCAACACTACGATACGCACCGACGTCGGTTGCTTACCTTCCTGATAACTTCGGTGTATCCATGCCTTGTTTATTTTAAACTTTTTAAGGCAGTTTATGACGTTAAGATAACGTAAAACCGTGTACCACACATGTACTAAGCCATCCAACAAACCATGAGCACATTGTCCTAAGCGCCAGTACAGAAAATACAACTTTTAGTCCATATAACTGCAAATCCCCCACTCACCTGATGATTTGAATGTGGGCCTTGGTAACCGGGGATAGCAGGTAGCCACTCAACATGGAGATCTAGAGGCAGCTTGTACTATCTGTTCAGAAAACATTGGTCCTCACTTGAATCGTAATGCACAGTTGACGCGAAGTTGCGAAGATCGCTGAGAATCGCGAGAAACAGGCGACCCTCTTGCAAAAATATTGCATAATATCATATATGTCAACACAAGTAAGGAATGCTTTTAAACGCTATTTCCATATGATTCAGCGCAATGGTTGATGCAAAACACTTTTATTTCAGATATTCCTCAAACTGGTTTCAGCAAAGATACCCCCGGGTTTCTTTATTCTAAAAAATGCTAAATTTGCATTGTTATTAAACGTTAGAAAAAACGTTATTACATGTGTTCTGTTTGGCTCCAGATACTGTATTAAGAGTTTGACAGAGCACTGAAAGATCTGAGTCGAAACAAGGCCCCGGGAGTAGACAACATTCCATTAGAACTACTGATAGCCTTGGGAGAGCCAGTCCTGAGAAAACTTTACCATTTGGTGAGCAAGATGTACGAGGCAGGTGAAATAGCCTCAGACTTCAAGAAGAATATAATAATTTCAATCCTAAAGAAAGCAGATGCTGACAGATGTGAAAATTACAAATCAATTCAATAAGTCACTGATGCAAAATACTAACGCGAATTCTTTACAAACGAGTGGAAAAACTGGTAGAAGCCGACCTCGGGGAAGACCAGTTTGGATTCCGTAGAAATGTTGGAACACGTGAGGCAATACTGACCCTACGACTCATCTTAGAAGCTAGATTAAGGAAAGGCAAACCTACGTTTCTAGCATTTGTAGACTTAGAGAAAGCTTTTAACAATGTTGACTGATATATTTCAAATTCTGAAGGGGGAAGGGGTAAAATACAGCGAGCGAATGGCTATTTACAATTTGTACAAAAAGCAGATGGCAGTTATAAGAGTCGAGGGACATGAAAGGGAAGCAGTGATTGGAAGGGAGACAGGGTTCTAGCCTCTCCCCGATCTTGTTCAATCTGTATACTGAGCAAGCAGTGAAGGAAACAAAAGAAAAAATCGAAGTAGGAATTAAAACCCATGGAGAAGAAATAAAAACTTTGAGGTTTGCCGACGACATTGTAACTTTGTCGGAGACAGCAAAGGACTCAGAACAGCAGTTGAACGGAATGGATAGTGTCTTGAAAGGAGAATATGAGATGAACATCAACAAAATCTATTTTGCTATTTGGGGAGCAAAATAACTGATGATGGTCAAAGTAGAGAGGATATAAAATGTAGACTGTCAATGGCAAGGAAAGCGTTTCTGAAGAAGAGAAATTTGTTAACATCGAGTATTGATTTAAGTCTCAGGAAGTCCTTTCTGGAAGTATTTGTATGGAGCGTAGCCATGTATGGAAGTGAAACATGGACGAGAACTAGTTTGGACAAGAAGTGAATAGAAGCTTTAGAAATGTGGTGCTATAGAAGAATGCTGAAGATTATATGGGTAGATCACATAACCAATGAGGAAGTATTGAATAGGATTGGGGAGAAGGGGAGCTTGTGGCACAACATGACCAAAAGAAGAGATCGGTTGGTAGGACATGTTCTGAGGCATCAAGGGATCACCAATTTAGTATTGGAGGGCAGCGCGGAGGGTAAAAATCGTAGAGGGAGACCAAGAGATGAATACACTAAGCAGATTCAGAAGGATGTAGGTTGCAGTAGGTAAGGGGAGATGAAGAAGCTTGCACAGGATATAGAGTAGCATGGACAGCTGCATCAAACCAGTCTCAGGACTGAAGACCACATCAACAACAACTGTACTGTGTGAATAGTTTTATGATATCTTATTACTTATGAATCACTGCATGATTTCCATGTTTGATGCTCTTTTTTGACATATTTTCTATGTTTGTCGCTGATTTCTCGGTTGTATCATGCCATCTGCAACGGAATGAGCAGCTGTTATTAAGAAATATGAAAATGTTTGCTTACATACGTCAGTGTTAAATTGTTGGATACTACGGTAGAGTTGTGGATACAGTTTTGGTGGTCACTAGGTTGTAACGTAATCTGTCATCCACTCGCCTTCGTTGGTCGTCTCGTAATTGGTTTAAAGACAAAAAAAATTACATCTTGGCTGAAATTAAAAACATTACACCATCTTGCTGTTCATGTGCGTTGAAGATGCATCATGTATCGCAGAGAAGGTTTTTAACTGAAGTTTTTAGTTAAATTTAAAGAAGAGAAATTAAGTTCCTTATAGAGACTTGAATACGGCTGAAACAAATGTATGAAATAACGCTGAGCAGTCAGTCGTCTGCCTGCTATGCAGCAGGTGGGAGTTCGATTCCCAGATGGGTTGGTGATTTTCTCCGCTCAGGGACTGGATGTTGTGTTGTCCTCATCATCATTTCACCACCATCTCACCCTTTGTCTCCCATCATGGCGTCACCTGAAAAGTCTTGCAATTCGGCGGCTAAACATCCGCAGGTGGGGTCTCCCATTATGCCATTAATGCCATATGATGATTTCATTTCATTTTGTGTGTAAACATTTTCATCTCTAAACTTTCGCTATGTTTCAGAATGTGTAGATCAGTTTCGGTATTTGTGAGGTGGGGTTTTTATTTGTCGATGTTCTGGAAAAGTGAAATGTGTGCTGGTCTTCTGCAGAAGTGGAATGTGTTACTTTTCAGTATTACTTTTCAGAACTGTCACGCGTTCTTTGTGCCTTATACTAAAATTTGTGCATTTCGATTGACAGGAGTTTCATGTGAGTTGGTATATTCGTGCATTCCTGAAGTTTTCTGCAGTTCTTCTGTCATATCTTAGTCTTTGTTGAGCCGCGTTTGTTCTGAATGTTACTGAGATCCCTTGCTTCTTCAATATATTTCTAACTCTACGTATTTTATTATTATGTTAATGTGTACCTTTTTTCTGCTATGATGTGATCTGCTGTGTTATCTGTGCGTTCTGCCTCTGTGTTTTCAGACTCTTAGGTTGTGCACTTGATTGAGTGGCGTTTATGGCGTCTGTTCTCTGTTCATTTTCATTAGGAATTCATTTGATTATATTTATTTCGTGTGTGTAGTTTTGAGGTTTAAGAGCTGTTCAGTTTGTCCTATGGACCTTTTATATCAAACTGGCGTATTTATGAGTTGTCAGGCGGTCGAATGATCTACGGATCACATTGCTTGTGGATGTAAGTTTTCTGCAATGAGAAATTCATGTTGATTGTTGTTTCTTCTCTTTGTAAAGTCCAGGAAATTTAGATTCTTCTTTTCTTCAGTTTCCACTCTGAACTACACTCCTGGAAATTGAAATAAGAACACCGTGAATTCATTGTCCCAGGAAGGGGAAACTTTATTGACACATTCCTGGGGTCAGATACATCACATGATCACACTGACAGAACCACAGGCACATAGACACAGGCAACAGAGCATGCACAATGTCGGCACTAGTACAGTGTATATCCACCTTTCGCAGCAATGCAGGCTGCTATTCTCCCATGGAGACGATCATAGAGATGCTGGATGTAGTCCTGTGGAACGGCTTGCCATGCCATTTCCATCTGGCGCCTCAGTTGGACCAGCGTTCGTGCTGGACGTGTAGACCGCGTGAGACGACGTTTCATCCAGTCCCAAACATGCTCAATGTGAGACAGATCCGGAGATCTTGCTGGCCAGGGTAGTTGACTTACACCTTCTAGAGCACGTTGGGTGGCACGGGATAAATGCGGACGTGCATTGTCCTGTTGGAACAGCAAGTTCCCTTGCCGGTCTAGGAATGGTAGAACGATGGGTTCGATGACGGTTTGGATGTACTGTGCACTATTCAGTGTCCCCTCGACGATCACCAGAGGTGTACGGCCAGTGTAGGAGATCGCTCCCAACACCATGATGCCGGGTGTTTTCCCTGTGTGCCTCGGTCGTATGCAGTCCTGATTGTGGCGCTCACCTGCACGGCGCCAAACACGCATACGACCAACATTGGCACCAAGGCAGAAGCGACTCTCATCGCTGAAAAACACGTCTCCATTCGTCCCTCCATTCACGCCTGTCGCGACACCACTGGAGGCGGGCTGCACGATGTTGGGGCGTGAGCTGAAGACGGCCTAATGGTGTGCGGGACCGTAGCCCAGCTTCATGGAGACGTTTGCGAATGGTCCTCGCCGATACCCCAGGAGCAACAGTGTCCCTAATTTGCTGGGAAGTGGCGGTGCGGTCCCCTACGGCACTGCGTAGGATCCTACGGTCTTGGCGTGCATCCGTGCGTCGCTGCGGTCCGGTCCCAGGTCGACGGGCACGTGCACCTTCCGCCGACCACTGGCGACAACATCGATGTACTGTGGAGACCTCACGCCCCACGTGTTGAGCAATTCGCCGGTACGTCCACCCGGCCTCCCGCATGCCCACTATACGCCCTCGCTCTCAAAGTCCGTCAACTGCACATACGGTTCACGTCCACGCTGTCGCGGCATGCTACCAGTGTTAACGACTGCGATGGAGCTCCGTATGCCACGGCAAACTGGCTGACACTGACGGCGGCGGTGCACAAATGCTGCGCAGCTAGCGCCATTCGACGGCCAACACCGTGGTTCCTGGTGTGTCCGTTGTGCCGTGCGTGTGATCATTGCTTGTGCAGCCCTCTCGCAGTGTCCGGAGCAAGTATGGTGGGTCTGACACACCGGTGTCAATGTGTTCTTTTTTCAATTTCCTGGAGTGTATATTTGTGCGTGTATTATGTAGATGTTGCTATTGAGATCTTCTATCCTACTTTGTGTTTCAACTATGAGACAGATTATCTCATCCACGTATCAATACCACGATGTACAAGTTTATAGTGATAAAAAATATAATATTCTGTTTAACCCCTACATTTTCCACAACATTGTTACCAACAGTGAAATTCATTTTGCAATCTATCAGAATGCACGCATACAGTTTTGTAAACTAATAATTAAAGTCTAGTGATGACATATGATCTGAAAGCAAAACTTACTACTGTTCGTATTATTGAGGCTTTGTTTACATTTATAGAGACAGCTGCGATGTTACTTACTTCTAAGACCAGTGATCACTGTAAAACAACTGCTCAAACTTACTTTCAGCATGATGTCTTAAATGATCACCAAACATCTAGTATTAAGGAAGAAATCACAATTTCTATTCCATACCATGTGTACACTGTAATCATGCACCACTACCTCCAATTGTCTCATTCTGAAATTTAACTGAATTTTGTACCCTTCTTGTTTCACAATGTTGTTGAATATTATAGTCTTTATATGAACCAAGAAAATATTAGTTTAAGTTCTGCTGATGTTTAACACTGTGGATAACCCCTCTTGTTGCAGGCAGAAATTGTTGCTGAAAGTGCAATAATTTTGTTCTGTGATTAACCTTAGGATCGAAGAGATTTCATTTATTTGTATGTTTCGGAATTTCTTGCCTTTTCAGTTGTTGTTATATGATGTTTATAACTTCTTCTGTGGTCCCTGGATGTAGCCTCAAAAGATACCAGTGTAGTTACTAGAGGGAGAGGGATGTGGGAGATGTTGATATTCTTAATTTTCTCTACAATGTCTCCTGCGTTTAGGGACTTTTGTTGGTTGTGTATGGTTTCTGTAGGAATGTGTGCATGTGTCTCCCTAGTAAGTAAGAGGGCATCTTTCTGAAATTAAACACTGGTCTGACTCGAGTATTAGGCTTGTGGATCATTTGAAGGCTTGTTAAGAGTGAAGCTTTAGCATTAACATTTAAGATTAACAGTGACATTTAAGGTTAACATTAACATTTAATATTGAAACTTTAACATTCTTTTTTGTCATTCTTTCATTAATTTTGTGCGAGAATGTGTATGATTCTTTTTAGGGAAGTTTTAAGGTTTCTTTGCTCTCTTTGTATTGGGATTATTGGTTAGGTTAGTTTTATTATTATCTTCCAAGAATTTTTCTGTTTTCTCAATGTATTCTGCCTCTGTTAACAATACCAATGAGTTTCTTTTATCCTTCCCAGTGATGAAAGTATTGTGTTATTTTAGCTTTTAATGTATACTGTTTATGTTTCTCTCACCAGACGTTTTTGTATTTGTATTTATGGATTGTTTGATTTTTCTGATAATTTGCTTCATTTTCTCTGGCACTAGGTCCCTCGTTAGACTAGGACTGAAATGTGATGTTAGTTTTTTCATATTGCATTATGATGTACTCACTCTGAGTAATAAGATTTTGTATAGCCATGTGTTATGAGAGTGTTGTAGTTGTATTTGGGACATCTCGCAAGTACCTGCTCTTCATGTTTTGTGAGTGTCACGTCAGTAAAGATAATCAGACGTTCATAGAATTTGTTTTGTTTGTGAGACTCACTTTCAGAGATTTTTTCGTTCGTGAATTTGCTTAATTTCTGCTACTGTTGATGCCATTTCTTTCTCATCATCGATTCTGGGTGCTCATTTGGTCTTTCTGTTAGGTCGTACAGTGCTGAGCAGTTTCTGATTTGGTTTGCTAGTTCTAAGTGCAGTTTGTGTAAGTTGACATTCAATTCTTGCTTTTTTGAGTATAGAGAGCAAATTTCATTTTTCAGCCAAGCTCGTTCAGTCATTTCCATTAGTTTCAGATTTGTTACCAGTTTGTTGAATACACATGTACTGAATACCACATAGCAAAAGCTTCTATTTTCTTCTTTTCCGGTTTTCCCACAATGTATTACTGATTCTGGTACAATTTTACGATCCAGATGTATATTATCAGAAATTTCTTGCTCAAATTAAGGCCGATATTTGATACTAGTAACTTATTTTGTTCAGGAATTCCCTCTTTGGCTGTGCTACGTTTTTTAAGTGCTCCTTGTAACCAAGGTAGCAGAATTTCTTTACTTCATCTATTCTGTGATCTCTTCGTCATTCTTAGGTTTACTTTCTGCCCATATTCTGTGATTATTGAAGTGCTCGCTCTATTCAACAGGGCCTACAGTTTTTCTCACTCTGACTGAGAGTATCTATCTCATCATCGTAACTTATCATTAATAAATTTCCATTCTGAATTTAAATCCCACTCCTGAACATTTTATCTTTCTTCGTCATTGCTTCTTTTATGTACAGACCGAACAGCAGGAGCAAAGGACTGCATTCCTTTGTAACACAGTTTTTAATCTGAGCATTTCGATCTTGGTCTCCTTTTCATATTGTTCCTTCTTGGTCATACTGTAAATTATCGGTCTTTCTTTACAGTTTACATCCATTTTCCTAAGAATTTGGAACAACCTGCGACCGGGCGAGGTGGCGCAGTGGTTAGACACTGGACTCGCATTCGGGAGGACGATGGTTCAATCCCGCGTCCGGCCATCCTGATTTAGGTTTTCCGTGATTTCCCTAAATCGCTCCAGGCAAATGCCGGGATGGTTCCTTTGAAAGGGCACGGCCGACTTCCTTCCCCGTCCTTCCCTGATCCAATGAGACCGATGACCTCGCTGTCTGGTCTCCTTCCCCAAAACAACCCAACCCAACATCCTGCGCCATTTTACATTGTCAAAATGTTTTTTTTTTTTTTTTTTTTTAGATCGGCAAATTCTATGAAGTTGTCTTGATTTTTCATAAGTCCTGCTTCCTTTATCAAGCACAATGTCAGAATGACTTGCCTAGTGCCGTTACGTTTCCCAGAGCCAAACTGATCGTAGTAGATACTCAATTTTCTTTTCAATTCTTCTGTGTAGTATCCTTGTCAACCTCTTGCAGGCATAAGATGTTGAGCTGACTGTGCAATAGTTTTCGTAGTTATTTGCTCGTAATGTCTTCGGAATTATGTGGATGATATTTTTCCAAGTCCGATAATCTGTCACTTAGATTCTACACATCAATTCTTCTCTGTAATATCCTTGTCAACCTCTTGGAGGCGTAAGATGTTGAGCTGACTGTGCATTTGGGTGCCACTTTCCCCAATGTTTTTCGATTGTCCGAAGGGATGTTTCCCGTGCCTCCTGCATGATATGATCGCAAGTCTTCTACAACACTCTCAGACTCTAATTCTAATTGTGGATCACCTATGTCTTCCAAATCAACTCCCTTCTCGTATGACGTCAGCAGTAAGTTCGTCCATTTTTAGAAGCTTTCAGTGTACTCATTCCATCTACCCTTTCTTCCCTTTACGTTTAGTAGTGGAATTCCTGTTGCACTTCTAATGTTGATGACACCTATGCTGTTTTTATTTCACCGAAGATTGTTTTGACTTTTCTAAATGCTGTATCTGTCCTACCAACCACCATTTCTTGATCGATTTCTTCACATAGACAACAGCAACTTATATAATGGGTATGCACAAGTGCCCTTTATCATACCAGTAGCCACTAAATGAGTATTATGTTCCCAAAAAGACACGTTGCAGTTATTCCCACAAGCGAACTCGGAGGCAGAGTGCATTACTCTTCCGATATTAAGCCAAATAGCTCTCGCTCCGTAAGTGACTGACAGTTGGGGCATCCCGTTTCTGCTGGAAGTGTTCAAACGATATCATCATTTTTCAACCGCTTACGCCTATTACGGTAACCGTAATGGCTCCAAGTTACGTTTTGAAACTTAATGACCCCCTTATTTCCGCGGGTCCCTGCTAAAATATGTTAAAAACACAAATGAAGCTGGAAAATATACAGACTTAAGGGGAATCCCATGAATAAATAATGAGTGAAGGAACGAGGGTCCTGAAGAAACGGCGAAGTGGTATTAACTGAGAACGAAGGAAGGAAGGTCGTAAAAGTGAAGAGGCTAGAAGAAAGCGGCTGACAATGACCCGGCCCTGCGGAATCGCGCCAGATAAAGCCGCCACTTGAACTGCAGCGGGGATCGACCCCTTTCATCAGTGAAATTGGATTAGGCCGTCAGCTGATCTGACTGTTCCATTACAGTGTTATTCTTCTCCGTGAAAGGCGGCTGGAAGGCGGAACTGGTCCTCGGCGGGATACGGGTCGAATCTCGTCCCGCTAATTGCTGAAGAGGTTACCTCTGATGAAATTCCGTTCTCTAGATAATAGTGTAATAGGAACGTCAAAATAATTCGACAGAAATATGTATTAAATTCACCCCTTTCGTACGATCCAATTTTTAATTTTTGTTGATTGGCATTAGAAACTGAGATTACAAACTCATTTCTTCAGTTTGTGTAGTTTGTGAGGACTTAGCTAATTCTGAGGGGTGTTGTTTTTTTTTTTATTTAAGAAGCAAGACACTACGCCAGTTACGTGCCGTGTTTTATTATTAAAAACATTAATCACACAGTTGCGGGCTTTCGAAAAACCTCGTCTATCATGAATGACGTTTAGATACAATTTTTTTTTTTTTTCGTTTCGCTTTTTACATCCGTGCAGTGGGGGATCATTGTATATACTTTTGCCGGTTCACATGTATGTTCTATAGTAAAATGTTATTTTTTGTTGTGCAATATTTTAGTCCCCATAAATCTTTGTGATAACTATACTAAATATAATGGCTATACAAGTGGGAGAGAGCAAGTGGTAAATCAATAGTCGGAGTGTCGAACAAAGTGTGTTCGTGTGAGAGTTGGCGTGAACACAGAGGTAGCTGTGCGTCGATGTCGTCGAAACACAAGTATGTCAAGAACTGCCGAATACTTACGCTTCTAATATTGTATGTACTTAACATAGCCTTGTACGTTATGTGGAGAATTTATCAAACTGTTTCAAATATTTTCAAATATTAAGAGCCTCGTGCGTGGGCGTCCATCGAAATTTATCCGAAAGGGGAGGGTTAGGGAGGAGAATGTGGTGGCTGAGGGAGGGGGTGGACGAGAGGGGGGGGGGACGAGGAGGACTCTAAAATTAACATGTTGGCCAGTCTATTTCGAGAGGTTTCACGCCACAAGAACTGTGATCATCCACGAAAATTGACTGAACCAGATGTTTCGTGACATGACGGGAATTCATTTCTAGAAGTGTGTGAGAATTCTGTAATGAATAAAAACTCTTTACTATAGATTCCAGGGGAAAGAGTATGTGCCTCTCACTTGTGTAAGACTACATCCTTGTGAAATCCTACAGGCTTTGTTGACAGTGTGAATGAGGCAAAATTCGTAATTAACTCTAACTTATACGGGGAGTCCTAGGAGGTATGGTCAATATTCACGGCTATGACTGCAATGATCGATACAAAAGAATCTAGTAAGCATGGGCTCCAACTTGCATATCTTAAGAGCTATGAGCTTCTACATCTTCGATATTGTGAAACACATCTCCGCTATTGCAGGCTCTTTAGTTTCCATATTTTAGGGGGAGGTACTAAGGACCAACATAAGAAAAAATTTCTAGTAAATACCGGTTCTAAAACACGTACATTGAGACGACTTTCACAGTAGCGAAATGAACAAGTGCTTATGGCTCTTAAAGTATGCAATAAGTTTCCTTTAATTTACGTCTTTGGTCAGAAACTTTTTGTTAACAGATTACCGGTGTTAACAAAAAGTTTGTGACCATATACGTAAATTAAAGGAATTTTACTGTATATACGGGTCACTGTTTTATTCGCGACAGTGTCGAAGCTTGTGAAACTTGAAGTATGCATTTTTTTCTTTCCGCTTTTTACATGCCATATTTACTTTTTTTCCTGCTTTGGGCTCAAAAAAGGGGTAGCATCTTGAATTTGTAATCAAACGACCTCAGTCTCGGGTTCTCACTCCACGGCTGTTTGACTTCTGAATAAAAATCATCAACAAAGGCGGCCGAAGACTTCTGGCATAATAAGTAACTTCAGTCTTTGAACGACCGTGCCAAAGAAGGCGGAGGAGCGGACACAGGTTTAGGGCACTCTCTTGCCCTTGTGGTGGGGAACTGACCCTAAAAGGCCGGAGAATCAGCAATGATCAACAGCTTGAGGATTCAGAAGGCAATGGAAACCACTGAATTAAAGACATAACGTGTAGCAGCAGGACATGTGGCCTGTAGGTGAAAAAGTGTCATGATGATCCCCCTTTTGGTAAATGATTCCGGACTGCTCCCTTACTCAGGTCTCCAGGAGATGACTTCTAAGCGGAAGGTGACCGTGAGAAAAAGGATAACGTCCTACGGGTCGGGGCGTGCACTATGAGGAGCTATAAAATCTAGAAAGGAAATTGCCAAGGCTCAATTTAGATATGATGGGGCGGTCACTGTAGTGAAATGGAAAGAAGACAAGGATTTCTGGTCAGATGAGTATAGTGTAATATCAACAGCAGTGGAGACTGGTATAACGAGCGTGGGATTCGTTATGAATAGGAAGGTAGGACAGAGAGTCAGCTACTGTGAACAGTTCTCTTATGGGGTTTTTCTCGCCAGAATAGACGGTAAACCAACACCGACAACGATAGTTCAGCTATACACGCAAGCAGCAGATAAAGAGAGAGAAAAAACATATGAGGATATTAAACAGGTACTTCAATACTTAAAACGGAGTTGAAAATCTAATAGTCGTGGGGAATTGGGTTGCAGTTGTAGGGGAAGGAATAGAAGGAAATGGTAAGGGAGAATAGGGACTTGGTAGTAGGAATCAGAGAGGGGAAAGACTGTGTTCTACAATAAATTTCAGCTAATAACAGCGAATACTTTCTTCAAGAATCACAAGAGGAAAAGATATACTTGGAAAAGGCCAAAAGATACGGGAAGATTCCAGTTGGAGTACATCATGGTCAAGCACAGATACCGAAATCAGATATTGGATTGTAACGCGTACCCAGGAGCATATACAGATTCAGGTCACAATTTAATACTGGTGAGTAGGCAGACGTTTAAAAGACTAGTCAGGAAGAGACACTGTGAAAAGAAATGGGGTACGGAAGCACTAAAGAATAAAGAGATACCCCTGACGTACTCTGAGGCCATAAATACTGTAGCCACTTCAGCTAAAAAGAAGTTGGAATGAAAAATCTAGGAACTGGGAACTTTAAGTGCAAAGAAAGCAAGGGTAATACAGGAAATACTTCAATTGATAGACGAAAGAAAGAAATACAAAAATGATCAGAGAAATTCACTAATACTGAAATAAAAGACACTTAGAAACTAAATAAATAGGACGCGCAGGGATGCTACGGTGAAGTGACTACATAAAATATTTAAAGAAATCGAAAGAGAAATGACAGTAGTAAGGATTGACACAGCATATAGAAAAGTCAAAACAACCTTCGGTGTAAACAAAAATAAGGGCGGTAACTTTAAAAGTGCAGTCGTAATTCAATTGTTAAAAGAGAAGAGAGAGTAGCTAGGTGGAAAGAGTACATTGTAGCATCAAACGTGCCAGAAGGCTCATGACTCAAAAGGGAAAAGAAGAAACCATCTCTGAAAGTTGCCTACCCTGCAATCTTAGCAACAACAGCACCTGTCAGAGGTATCAATACGATGTTCAATTATAATTTCCAACTCGTTCGTTTCTGGACCAGGGTCCCTTACCGCAAATTGGTACGCTTACCCCTCTCCACCATCCTGGAGAATTTGTAACATCATCACTGAAAAACCATGTATACCTTTTGCTCTTCGGAAACTGTTAGTCAAAAGCTGCATATGTGTTCTACTAACTGGATGCATATTTCGTGAATGTGGACGGTCGCCGAAGTTCGTTAACACTATAGAGTCCGCCCCATTAGCTGAATGGTCAGCGCGTTGGAATGCCACGGAGGGGGGCCCGGGTTCGATTCCCGGCTTGGTCGGGAGATTTTCCCCCCTCACGGACTGGATGTTGTGCTGTCCTCCTCATCATTTCATCCCCATTGTCGACGCTCAAGTCGCCCAATGTGGCGTCGCACTCAATAAGAGTTGCACGTGGCGGCTCAGCTTGCCGACTGGGAACTCCGGGTCACTGACACCATAAGATCATTTCCATCACTGTAGAAGAACTGAATCAGAGGTTATTAATGGTTTTTTTTCCTTATTCCAACATGCTAACGTACATTGTATATTAACGATGGAAGTTCGTTTCAGTGAGCACACTTCTGTAGCGTGAAATAATGACATCTGGTTAAGTTATCAGTGACTACAATCTTATTCCTGCGGTAATAATCGAACAAATTGGCAGGAAACCGACTGTGGAATTAAGAAAAGTAGCAGATACACACTGGCAGATGGTTGTTGTTGTTGTTGTGGTCTTCAGTCCAGAGACTTGTTTGATGCAGCTCTCTATGCTGCTCTATCCTTGATGCCTCGGAACATGTCCTACCAACTGATCCCTTCTTCTAGTCAAGTTGGGTCACAAATTTCTCTTCTCCCCAGTTCTGTTCAGCACCGCCTCATTAATAATGTGATCTGCCTAATCTTCAGCATTCTTCTGTCGATCGCATTTCGAAACCTTTTATTCTCTTCTTGTCTGAACTATTTGTCGTCCATGCTTCACCTCCAGAAATGGCAGATTAGAGGTGTTAATCGAGTCACCAGGCCTGCTCATCTGGGTCAATACTCAGGTCGTTACCTGAGAAATGCGACGATCCCTGTTTATTGACAGAACTCCGGCCTCTTAGTGAGTTTCGTACCAGAGAACGATGCTCTGGAGAATGATTTTCGAATCTAAATCGGAATGGCACTATCATAATTTCAGTTCGGCTTCTCTGCGGTGTTTGAGTCACTTCACCTAGTAGGTCTTTATTTCACACTACCATCATAACACTAACAATTTTTCTTTCCCTTTAACTGGAAACATTGTTTCGCTGAGGCACTTTGACTGTCTTCCCTATGTTGTCTGACTAAATGGCGGATCTTAGGTTTAAAACATTGATATAACAATATTGAGTACAACCAATCTGTAAATAATTCTTTGCTTTTATTTTCGATAGTGTTATAGCATGCATGTTTCGTTCTCATAATTTTCAGCACATATTGTGATTTCCAAGCGCTGTTTGTTGCAATTTTAATCAGATAATTTACTTATGATGTAGGTGTTACTATATAGAGCTAGTCTTTTATCCTCAGGCAACGAAATGTCACAAAAACTATGCATTGGCTTAAAAAAAGGAAAAATACGTGTTCAATATTTTTAGAAATGGTACCCTGTGATACTAGTGTTGACCCTCCTGCCCCAGGCCTAAGGATTTGAGTGAAGGATAGCCTTGAAATCTCAAATAGGAGCATTAAATTTTTATTGTTGAATCGGATTCTACAAGAAAAAGTACGTAACTTTTGTATGTAACAGTTTTGTCGTAATGAGACAGATGGCTCTGTAATCGACAAATAACACAGATAAATTCCAATTGGTATCATTCATAGTATCATAAACGTAAAAACAGACCTTTGTGGCAAACGACTCAGTGGTTTGCCGTTTCCTCCATGTAGCTGTTCCGAGACATTCATTCATTCATTATTTGACTTGATCTCATTGCGTGCGCGTTGTTCCACATTTCTTACATGCGTTTCTTCATACAGGCTATTGCGATGGAAGAGAAAATTAAAATAGTTTGTATTTATTGAGAAAGTTGCAAAAATATCGATAATACTGTAAGCTTTTACGCTCAACGTATTCCAAACAGTGCGCGCTCCCGCTCTTTTTTTTTGTCACATTATTCAACGGTCTCCACGAAGGGAACTGAACAACCATGCAAAAGAAACGGTAGAAAAAAAGTTGCTGAAGGGAATAATGAAACTGCTATATTAGCTAGCGTGAATTATAATCCCCACATTAGCACTCGGAAATTAAGTCGTGAATCGAGATTTAGCCAGACTACCGTTCGCCGAATTTTGAAATGTAGAAAATATCATCCGTTTCATATTACCCTCTATCTGGAACTCCACGGTAATCGAGTAATGTTTTATCAGTTATCGCTTCAGCAAATGCAGAAAGACCCCAGTTTCTTTGCTCTAGTTTATTCCGTGACGAGTCGGCATTCAACAACCACGGTATGATTAATCGACCCAACATGTATTATCGTAATGTGGAAAACCAAAATCGTAATGCCGTTGCGCCAAGCTGAAAATCAGCGCCCGTGGACTGTGAATGTTTGGTGTCCACAAACTCATTGGTCTGTTCTTAATCAATGGAACCTTAAATGGTGATAAATATCGAACTTTCTTGAAGGACTATCTTCCAGTACTGCAGACCTTCCCTTGGCCTTTCAATAAACAAAGAGATTTCAGTATGATGGTTGTCCAGAAAAATTATTCTGCAGCAGCATGGAAAGTATTAGATCGCGTGAACAATCGTCGGTACGCCGGAGGTGGTCCAGTGTCTTGGCCTGCAAGATCGCCAGTTCTCAGTTCGCCTGACTTTTGTTTGCGGGGTAACATGAAGAGCGAAGTTTACAATGGAGAGCAAACATAGCACGACACCATGATTCAGCATATCACCAGTGTACTGTATGTCAGCAGGTTACATCGAGCCATATCATTCCATGTGCGGATAATCAAGTACATACAAGTGTGAGGCGACATTTTTGATCGTTTACGGCGAAATAATTCTTACGACCAAACGCTCTGTTGGTGAGAGGCGAGAGGACACACCTCAAGTAACATTTTTTTTCACAATTACTAAACACTTTTTTTCTTTCCTTTGATCCAGTGCATTTTTCTCGAGACAATACTGTTTTGGAACTCAACTGCGTTATTTGTCGGTTACAGCGTCATATTCCCACAACGATACATACAAAAGTACTAGATTTTTTCCTGTAGAATCCGAATTCTTTCTAAGATTTCGAAGTAACCTCTCGCCTCACCTCCTGGTGTTAGGGCAGATGGGTCATTACTGCTGCGGCTGGATAGCGTTTTTAAAAATACTGGATACGAATTTTTCCGCTTTTTAATCCGATGAGTAGTTTTGGAGATATTTCGTTGTCCCAAGCTAAAAAAAAAGAAATACATACCCTTTATTTGTATTAGTCAACACTCCCACCTCCTTAATCCCGTTTGTCCAGTACACTATCACAACTCCAACAACGGAAAAACCTAAAAAAAATATCAGAATAACACTGAGATTCTTCAGACAGTCGTAGGATGAACTGAGAGAAAAAATGCAAAGATTGACAATTTCATAGACGTTTTACAATTTTTTGTAGCTGTGTGTTAGGACGCAGGGGCAATGTCTACCTGCTGTTTATCCGGAAAATAGGATACCATCTCTTGCTGTTGACAGGTACTTGGCATTCCTCCCACACAGGAAGCAACTGACTCTCCAGTGCGAACAGCATTATTGCTTAAATATTCAAACAAAAATCACAGATATAGAGTGCATTATTTTCATGGGTTCATTTCCAGATTTATAATGGAATATTAGTCCCATGAATCTGTGTTTAACATAATCTCTATAAGCAAGGAAAACTTTGAAACGAGCTCGTTTTTCGATACTACCTTTCTCTAGTCAAAAACGTGTTAAATCTCTTAACAATGTATCACAAACCAATTTGTGGAAAAATATTGGAGGGCTTTAATTGCTTTCATTTATAGGTAATCCAGGGTTTGAATACAATTGATTCATTAGCATAAATGTTCACATTTTGGATGAGTGGTTATATTGATTAACATTATTTTGTAGAAGGTTCCTCGACACAAATTTATTAATTTTAGTAGAAAAACTGCAGTGAATAAATGAAATGAATTTGAAATTAATAAAGAAACCAAACTGAAGTCTGCAAGGTTTTTTCTCTGTATTTGCATAATTTAATATATGAACTGGGATGATGAACTGTGCTGTATATGTGGCATTAAATTACTTAAAATGATCATAAATAACATTTCAGTTGTGTAGAAGTAAGAAAAATAAACACAAAAAAACAGATAACCACAGTAAAAATGTGATGCATGAAGGTTCAAGCAGTCACAGGCATTACAAATGTCAACACTCGTGGCTGAGCTACTTACAGGCAAGAGAATCACATACTTGAATCAAAATGTGTATCGTCCATTCACATATGAATGCGATATCGGATACGGCATTAAGTGGTTTCTCTGACCTGACGTTACAAGCCGCGATTCGTAACTCATAACCAAGGACCACCCAGAGAGGAACAGAAGAGAGCAGCTGGCCACCCATCCTCAATCATAACCGGAAATAAATTTGGAAATCGAACTCGCGCCCTATCACGCAACTTAGACAGACCTGTCAGTTTAGTATCAATCTGAAAGAAGAATTTAGAGTATTTAATAGATACTGACAGCAAGTATCGGGAATAGTAATTACCGAAACGTTCAAGTAATAAGTTATACAACACGTCGATCGTCAGGAAAAAAGAAATAATCCTTCACACACAGCCATCTGAAGTGGAGTCTAAAAGATTTTTCGTCATTCACAGTGAAACTAGCATGAGGCGCCCCCCACCCCTCCATTCCCATCCCAAATAGAGATGCTGAGTATGCTTTTGCCATAATACTAAAAATGTTTCCTGTTGCCCTCGTGTCAGAAACTCATTCTATAATTAATGTTACACACCCAGTTACTTTAATTATCCTGTGCATAAGACCTCATCACCTATGTTCTAAGAGGAAATGGCTCATTATTTACAGTAACGTATGGAACTTGAGTAACTGTATACAGAAGCGGAGAATTTGCTGGAATATAAAATGCGCCACTCTAAAGTGCCTTGCCTTACCTTGAACACGCAAAAACTCCCCCCATAATTCTATCGTATGTCTCTACATCAAAAGCAATGAAACTGTAATGAGCGTTTTAGAACAGCCAACAAAACTATAACGAATTTTATTTATAATGAAAAGACATTGAATCGATGTTCGAAGGACCCTGAATATTATTTCCATCCATAACTCCTACCCAGCTAGAAAAGTTCAAAAAATAATAATAATACACGTCGTAAGGCTTTTTCGAAGCGGGGAATAGTAATTAACGAAACGTTCAAGTAAAAAGTTATACAACACGTCGATCGTCACGAAAAAAGAAATAATTCTTCACACACAGCAATTATATCAAAAACAATATTTATTTTATTGAAACTTGCCCTTTTTCACAGTGTAAGTACACGTCTCTCCTAATACACGCATCCTACGATTTTCACTTGCCCTTTTTCACAGTGTAAGTACACGTCTCTCCTAATACACGCATCCTACGATTTTCACTTAAATATCAGACAACAATGGCAAAATAAACGATCGCTGGTCCCGAGAGCCATGCACCGACCAACTCTGAACAGAATGTCACCCACACACACACATATGCTAAGAGCCCAGGCATGGACGCCCTTGTATGGAAAGGAAACATGTAATCTCTATGGGGCTCACTATAGACTGTCGTTACTACTAGTGGTGAAAAAAGGTGTTTTATTGGACATGTGAAATGATCGGTTAATGTTTTTTCTTTGTCCATCCCCTAATTTTGTCACGTAGTATCCCCCCTCTCCTTATGCACGATGCTGTACGAAGTCCTGGTCGCTTAAGCAAACTCAGTTTATTATGTCTTTCCTGTATCTGAGGTGAAATTGGGAAACTTCTTTATTAAATATTTTACTTGAACTGCTGAGTGAAATTGAGTGAAAGTGAACCTATTTTCTCTTTACTTATTCTTATCACGTCAACACTGACCCCACAATATTCCAGCGCAACGTAATCTGACTGCTCAAAAAAATTACAACCTGACTTCAAATAATTAATTCAGAAGAATGGCCCTGACTAAAAAGAAATGTTAACAATAACCTATACATATCATTAAGCAGTTACCTCACAAAAATCTCAACTACGCGAAAAAGTGCAATACAGCGAGCGTCAATAATGCCAGCTAAATAGAAGATTCTAACTATTAAAGCCACTAGCTACTAATAGGCATGTGGTTAGCAAAGGAAAGAGTTCGTTGTAAACCAGATAATGTATTTTTTACCTTAATAATGTGACATCCAGTTCAGACACAAACATAAATCGTCATTGACATCTAGTAGAAAGGTACATAATCATGAATAATATTCAATCTCCAAGTCGAATATGTACTGATCATTAGCCTACGCTAACACTTCAGACGTCTACCTTCCATCAACGCTAACTTCTCACGTCTAACATCCATCACTGCTGGCCGTTCACCTCCAACTGCCCAACAGTACTTCCATCACTGCTGGCGACTAACTTCCAACTGCCCAACACTACTGGAGATAAACTTCCAACAAGTCCGACCAGCCACAGAGTCTCTTACAAAGTGCAGTCAGAAATCCAATGCAAAGCGCTACACAGCGCTGACAACACAGAAGCAGCCCATTTACACTTGTATCAATCATTATCACAAGTAATGACTGCTTGGTTTGTCATATTGCTATTAACCTGTTATAAGATTGTAATTCAAAGTTGACAAAACTCCTTTACATTACGACGTCAAACCATATTCTACCCTACGCCGGAGGGTTTAAGTCCTCTTATTAGTAATAACCATTCAGAGTACAGTATTTTTTTATTAGTGAAAGGTACAAATGGAAAGAAATTTCTGTACTTAAGTCTTGCGCTGCTATCTGAAACGCCACGTTCCCCATTCATGTTTGCCTCCCTGCGTTTTCCATTGCGCATCCCTTGCACTACAAACACCTGTTATACACCTAATCTATACAAACCTGATCATAGTTAAGTTCCATTAGGGACAACAAATATGTAAGATTAATGACGAATAAACAGGTAATAAGGACGCTCAACCAAGACACATACTGAGCACAAGGAAGCAGCAGTTAACTTTCAGATATAGTGGCACTAATATTCATAGTGGCTTAGCATTTTGACGAAATTTCGTAAAGGCAGTAACGTGTCAAGGGCTTATAGGAGATGAGGATGCTAATGAAGATAATGAAGAAAGGATAATACAGCAGAAGATGAACGAAAGTTCTGCTTCGTCTAGTGGTTTGGCAACCTTTCCTAGACTGTTACCCGCGAGTGCAATTAGACATTAGCTAGTAGCTACGCTCTTCCTCGCCCGCCTCCCGTCTGTAGCCCCCACACATTGTCACCAACTTTAGCAGCTAACTAAACTGCAGAATGAAAGGCTTTTCTTGGAACACTTTTATTTTTTAAATGACGAAAGTTGTTAGAATGAATGACAAAGAAATTCGTGGTGCATCTCAAGTGCTACCCAGATAAGGAAGCTAACTACCCACAGTGGGGGGTAGACAGCTGTTACAAAACAAACTTCCCCTGCATTGGTTCAAATGGCTCTGAGCACTGTGGGACTTAACATCTGAGGTCACCAGTCCCCTAGAACTAAGAACTACTTAAACCTAACTAACCTAAGGACATCACACACATCCATGCCCGAGGCAGGATTCGAACCTGCGACCGTAGCGGTCGCGCGGTTCCAGACTGTAGCGCCTAGAACCGCTCGGCCACCCCGGCCGGCTCCCCTGCATTACTCCTCTCCATTGCAGCACTTGAGTGACCCGCACACTACAACCCATTTAAAATCGACCTGGTTACAATGTGTACACTATACTTACTGTTCGTAAATCACTTCATTGCTGCACTGCTTACTTCGGAACTGACAGAAATTCGAAGACCTCAGGCTGGTAACGCTTTGTGCTTGACCACAGCCACTAATAGTAATAAGAATAACAATAATAGTACTGTGTGCAGCTCTATAGTAGGCCTTCTATAGTTACTGCTGTGTCGTACTGTCAGCTAATTCGTTTATCTGTTTTTGAACTACTGCATGTACTATCTATAACTTGGAGAAGACATTTTCTCGAATTATTTAGCATTTGTTTTATCATCGATGGTACGGAACAAAGCACAACGTATGTGTGTAGTGGATGGACTATGTGAGGAACCTGTAAATCTACTGCATTGATGCTACTAATTGAGAAAAAGTAATTATTGATAACTTATATAATCAATATTAGAGTCTTCAAATTGTGACAATAGTAATCAGATATTGAAAATAATTAAGTTTCGTGACAGAAACAGAATTGAATTGTTTAGCTTTTACCGCTCATAAAATGGCCTTTCACCTGTCACGGGGTAATTACCCCCAGCTTGGGAACCACGGTACTAAATCAAAACAAATACCTTCTATATGCCACGAAAGAAAAGTTAAACTCTCCTCCCCCTAAAACACCCGCTGCTAACGCGAGGGAGTATCTCGTTAAAATAATGAATTTGTTGGCTCTCTCCGGCGCTAATAAGACATCCAACTGACACTTTTTATCAGGAAATATCCCAGCTTTGAAACATGCCCACACAATACAGCCATTACGCCATAGCTCATATTAGTGGCATGTCGTTTATTCAGCCCTCATTAGCCCGGATCACCACTTCATCCGCAACGTTTCTTTCTTTAGTACAGTAACTATGAAGTAGTATTTTGTACTCCGGAAGTAATAGCGGCAATGATCTACAACAAGAATAATTACATTTACGTTCAGCCAACTGCCATACACGGATCCTGGAGACGTTTTCATTTAACAAATTGCCACTGAACTGCACAGAAGCATATCACCCCCATTTGTTAAGTGTGTAAAATCAAATCAGAGAGGAATAACATGGTATGGTCCTTGGACAAAGAGGTGAATACACTAAATAGGATGGCTAAAAGACAATTGTTAACAAACATTTAAGCTGAATGTGATGTTAGAGCAGTGGCGGGAATTCCAGTTCAAATGGTTCCAATGACTCTGAGCACTATGGGACTTAACATCTGAGGTTATCAGTCCCCTAGAACTTAGAACTAATTAAACCTAACTAACCTAAGGACATCACACACATCCATGCCTAAGGCAGGATTCGAACCGGCGACCGTAGCGGTCGCGCGGTTGCAGACTGAAGCGCCTAGAACCGCTCGGCCACAGAGGCCGGCCGGAATTCCAGTACCATCAGACATAGTCGTTAACGACGTAAATGAAAGGCTGTGAAGTGACAATTCCCGATTGAATAACCGCTATTTGTTCGTCCGCAGACAATGATATTATTGATGACGGATTATGTGACGAAACTGGCGCTCAATCTGACGACTTATGGCACTTACACAGACAACAATGCAGCTGGAGAAAATTATGGTTTATTTGGAAGATAAAGATTCGGCCAAACCATTGCTAACAAAACGCCTACGTGATCATACTACACACAAACACCATCTGGTTCAAAAGAAATTTACTGATTATTGCAGTGTACAAAACTCAGTTTTTTTCAATATCATGTAAACATTTATGTGCAAATGATGTATCAGTTGTGTCTTTACATGAAACTAAACAAAATGTGTGTCGTAAATTTGAATGAAAGTCTTATATGTGTGCTTACAGAATTTAATACATGTCATTTTATTTCTTCTGAATTGCCAGATTAATAGGATTTTCGATTATTCGGACTATTTAAGATCGCACCTAGTGTGGATAAACAGTTTGAAGAATTGTCTCTCAACACTCCATGTTTGTCTGCAGTATTGTGACAACAACGTTACCCTGCAGTCAGCCTCACACAGTCGACTTCTGTGAGTTCTGTCTTAACACTCCGATAAACTGCCTCCTGTAAGAAGTTTTTTATCATCAGTCTCCTGACTGATTTGATGTGGCAAGAGACGAATTCCTCTCCTGTGCCAACCCCTTCATCTGAGAGTAGCAATTGCAACCTACGTCCTCTGTTATTTGCTGAATTTATTCCAATCCCTGTTTTCCTCTACAGTTCCTGTTAGAACCATGGAATTTATTCCCTGCTTTCTTAAGAGATATCCAACCGACCTGTCCCTTCTTCTTGTCAGTGCTTTTCATATATTTCTTTCCTCGACAATTCTGCAGGTAACCATCTCATTGCATGCCTTGTCAACCCACCTACTTTAACATCAGTCTATTTCAGGAAATAAATGACTAACGGAATCACATATTGGTCGAAGCTAACAGGAAACGTCGCTCATTACAACGATGTCTTGAGAGATTGCAGGGCAATCTTACTTCTGATTCGGTGTTATGCTGCTTCATGTTCTTTATGATCTTTATTACGATTTGACTTCATACATCATGGTGAAATGTTGCGAATTAGTTACAGCTCTTGCTTGAGTGCTCTAGGGAAGGAATAACTGTAAGCTTTTACTGCTGTCAAAGGAATGGGGTGCCGATTTAAATGACTGCAATAGAAGCGTATGGCGACTGTGGGCCAGGGGAGCGTTTTTTTTCTGTGGAACCTGGATGGAAACATTTCCGGACGGCCGAGTTTCGCGGTCTCATTGTGCAGTCACGTTGGTTGGCGCCTGTCGGTCGGCATCTGTGTCCAGGTAGCCTGACTAGCGCCATGAAGTCGCCACTGCAATGACCAGCCCATTGTAGACCGCCAATAAAGCAGAGGATGGGCCTTTATTAGGCAGGAAGCCAACAAGACAACTGTGAGCGTTCTGCGAATTTCCGTGGGGCAGGTCACTGGCGCCCAGACGTCTAGACTCTGCTACAAAACATGTTGGTGAAAGCACAAGGCCTTTAGCAAGTTTATGGCCATACTTTGGAAACTTCGAAATGGACGCAACAGGGGAGACAACAAGCTCTTTATGGGGGGCTGTGGTTCCATCCTCGTCATGTTGTTAGCAAAAGACACGGCGTAAATGCGTGGGAAAGAGGCCGTGATGCTGAATCCTTTCTTCCTTCTTTAAAGTCTCTGATTGGTCAAATCGTTATATGCAGGGCAAGAATCAGTCACCCATCTTCGAATGCCTCGCTCCAGCTCGTGAACTGCAAGAGTCTACCTAAACGGTGAGACTAGTGTCCTTTGCAAGTGTGCCACTTGGAGCCTGTGCCAGTCACCTTCTGAAGCATCAAGGTACTGCTTCTATCATCACGCACACAATGGGTGATGCGAGGGTGTACTTGTTTGTCTTGAGTCGGCCGTCTAAACATTTGACATATTCCATCACGCATAGTTGTGGCACGGAGTCAAATTGGTTTGGCAGACCAGCAAACGGGTCCACCTGCACACTGGAATCCACTGGGCTTTCAGAGGCTCATAGGGAAGTACTTGTCTTCCAAATTAACCTAACGCGAGACCGCGTACTTGCACTGTTATGGCCCACGTCATTAATAACAGATTGTAACACTCCATGACTTCAGTCGCCGAATGCATCGTGGTGAGCTGCTCTAACCAGCAGGAGAGTAAAGTATTCGCTGCTATGGTGTAGGGCTCCAATTTTTTTAATAGTAGAGTATAGAGGCTCGATTGTGGCGTAGTTTTTGTGCCATAACCCGGATTCACCTGTATGAAGTCAGATGAAGCGATTAGTGCTCCAGTTAGTGTTGAAACGTCCCCTTAGAAAAATTATACATGACTGTGCTTAAACTGACACACAGTATTTTTAGGGCAACGCAATCTGACTTTCAATAATCCCTACAAAAGAATGGCCCTGACTAACATTAACCTATACGTTCCACAAATCACTTACCTCACAAAAATCTTGATTACTCGAACTACTGCAATACAGCGAGCGCCACTACTGCCAGCTAACTAAAAGATTCAAACTACAGAAGGAACTAACTACTGATAGGCATAGTTGGCAAATGAAAGATTTTGATAGAGAACAAACAATGTATTTACCTTCATAATCATAATATATATATCAGTTCATGACATCAATTCGTACAAATTTCAAAACTCCGCCATCTCTCTCCCCCCATCCACCATTGCTGGCGGCTCACCTCCAACTGCGCAAGGCTACGCGCTGTTAGCATCCAGCTGCCGCTGCCCAACACTACCATGGCGAGTATTACAACAATGCCAACCAGCCACTGACTGCACACAGCACAGCCAGTGATTTTCATACAGAGCGCTACGTGGCGTTACCAATATAAAAAAAAACTAAACAGCCTACTTACAGTGTCGTCTGTCGAACTCCAGCTGATCACTTTGTCCACCATAGGCCCAAGCTAGTGAAAGCGTTTGTCAAATAAAAATGTTTGTATGACTTTACTTTAGTCATTTATGTTGTCTTGTGATGTTAAGGATGAATTGTCATTTAGATCACAACTTCTCCCTGTGTTTTGATTAACAGTACCTTGCCACTTTTATTAAAGTCCAGGTTCTAAAAGCGAGTAGCAAGCCTGCAGTCTTCTAGCACTGGTACATTCTGTTTTAGGGGATCAGCTGACTCCGCCCCCTGCTCAGACACATCGACAAAATTTTCGCTACTGGACGTAGTAAAAATATATTTCCTTTGTCTACTACGTCCTGTTCAGAATCCGGAATACCTTTATATATACTTAGGGTTTATGCTTCCCATGTGGGAATTGCAGTTGTTGGTAAAGCTTGAATCATTGTCCTATCTGTTTCCTGCACACTGACATTCTGCTCATTGTAAGGGATTTCCTTTCGCTTTGGCCTAACCATTGTGCTAAGCTATTATTAAACTTCACATGCAATACACACAAAATACAAAAAAGAACTTATAGCCAAACACACAGTGTTGTTGTTGTTGTTGTCTTCAGTCCTGAGACTGGTTTGATGCAGCTCTCCATGCTACTCTATCCTGTGCAAGCTTCTTCATTTCCCGGTACCTACTGCAACCTACATCCTTCTGAATCTGCTTAGTGTATTCATCTCTTGGTCTCCCTCTACGATTTTTACCCTCCACGCTGCCCTCTAATACTAAATTTGTGATCCCGTGATGCCTCAGAACGTGTCCTACCAACCGATCCCTTCTTCTTGTCAAGTTGTGCCACAAACTCCTCTCCAATCCTATTCAGTACCTTCTCATTAGTTATGTGATCTACCTATCTAATCTTCAGCATTCTTCTATAGCACCACATTTTGAAAGCTTCTATTTTCTTCTTGTCCAAATTATTTGTCGTCAATGTTTCACTTCCATACATGGCTACACTCCATAAAAATATTTTCAGAAACGACTTCCTGACACTTAAATCTATACTCGATGTTAACAAATTCTACTAAAAATCTGGATGCAGCTAGTTGTTTGTTTTGGTTTCATTTTGAATTCGTTCCAGTGTGCAGAACCCTGCAGTTCGTCATAGACGAACATTTTTGAATTGAATTTTCTCACATAGACACGAACCACTAATATAAACATGACAAAGATTGTAACGATGTAAAGATATAGTACTTTGCCTCAGAGATTATTCATAGCTAGTATACGTTGTATATCAGAGATACATATAACAATGATAAAATTATTTCTTTCTTTACAAGGTCTTGTTAAATGTTTTAAAATCGCAAAATATATGACACTAAGATAAAATGAAATGAACTAAATATATATAAGTTGCAGACTTAGTAGGAATATATTGTTCCTTAATAGTGCTTTGGGATTTTTTTTATTATTTATTACTGACTCTGTAAGTACAAGGTAGAAAGAGTTATAATTCATCATTTAGTATGCTTTCAAAGCTCTTAGATACGACACACCCAGTAAATCTGCCATAGCTACACAGATTCAGGACACAGCACATTGCCCTGATGACATAGAGGACAGTCCAATAACACTTCACAAAATGAACATAGGCCACAAACTCAACCTTTACGAAGAGATGGAAATTTTCATTCAAAACGGAAAACATGGTCAGAACACGCTAAATGAAAAAGCTGAGACAGTGGAAATGAATTTCTTTAAGAGTTTCGCAGATACACTAGAGGATGCATTATAACTATTTCTACCTTGTGCATCCTGAGTCAGCTATAAACAAGTTAAAAAATCATAAAGCACTAATGAGAAACAGGATGTTCATACATGGTCTGCAATATATATATATAGTGTGTGTGTGAAAAATCAAGTCAAAATTGTTCATTTATGAGGAATTGCGCGGTCCTGTACATTGAAACAGATTGAAAATGAAATCAAAACAGACAACTAGCTGCATCCACATGGTACCCGTGTAACAAGATACGCTGTTTTCCACCTGAAGATGAAAGTATAAACTCACGAAACGCGTCGAGGGAGAAAATAAAGTGACTAACACAGACAAATTGTTTTATTTGAACTTTTATAATCTTCCATAAAATGAAGAAATATGAGCTCACGCCACGCTTCTTACGCATGCACAGCATGACACACCACTAGAATTAATGGTAGGCGCCAGACAGATAGGAGCAGCATTACCACAGTTGATAGGCGGAGCCTAGTAGCCTCTGGCACCTTTCTTTTTTCGGTAATGCTCACGCCGGTACAACAAAGCAGGAGCACGGCAGACAGAGAATTTATGCAATATACGCTGCAGTACAACACTTCAGAAGCTCCATGGAAGGCAAGCATTTTATTGTCTACACGAAATATGCTCCTTTAACCGCTTTCTTTTCAAAGATCACAGCGCACGTCTCGCCTACACAATGTCAACGGGTAGAGTACATTTCTCGTTTCACCATCGACGTGAGACGTATCAGTGGCACTAAAACGTTTCTGGCTAACTTCTTCTCACACTGCTGTGCAAGTGTGAACGCTATTCTTTGGAAGCACATAAAGGGGCAACAGGAGGGCAGAGAGTTACGCCTGAGCTGGCACAATAAACTTCCAGCCCAACCTATCGCAAGTTTACGTGCCAGAACTAAAAACCTCGTCGTGGTGTGACACATCCCACAACGTGCAGAATGCTATATACCCGAAAAGTTCCGGCGACAGTTATTGGACGCATTGCGTAACATAGAACATCCGCAAGTGAGAGTTACTGTCAGGTTGTTCACAAAGAAGGCGATATGACCGTGCGTCAAGAAATATTACCGAAAATGGGCTGTCATGTGAGACATGTCAACGGCGTAAGATTGGTTGGAACGAATCGGTGCCTTTCGCCACCATAAACACGCCAAAACCGTTTCATAATATACATTTAGACCTCGTGGGACCATTGCCTAGCTCTGTGCAGTATAACTGCATTTTTACTGTGATAGATAGATTTACCTACTGCCTGAAAACCATCCCAGTCACAGAAATTGCATCAGAAACAGTGGCCAGAGCTTTTGCCAGTGGCTGGATCGCGAGATTTGGGGTCCTTCATACGATGTCAACGGATCGTTGGAGGCAATTCGAGTCACTGTTGTCCCAACAGCTTCTACATTTCTGTGGCTGCTCACATATCAGAACCACCAGCTATATCGCGCAAGGAATGGGATGGTGGAAAGGTTCCACAGAACTATGAAGGCAGTGTGTTGGGTAGAGCAGTGGATGATTCATCACCGTTGGATCTGTTAGGGCTGCGAATATCTGTTAATGACAATCTGAAGTGCTCTGCAGCACAATTGGGTAAGGAGAACGACTATGACTTCCAGCCGAGCTTATTTCCGACAAACAAGGCCGTCTTCCTAACGAAGAAGCTACAACGGCTTCAACCATAATCTGCAGCGAACAATGACACAAATTCGGCCAACAGAACCGTAATATACGGAGGTAAATTAGTCTTCGCCCAAAAGGATCCGCTGACTGCGTCACGTGTCTGGCTGAGGGACGACAGTATATGGCCACCTTCACAACCTTCGTACACGAGACCTTAAAAAGTGTGATGTCCTTAGGTTAGTTCGGTTTCAGTAGTTCTAAGTTCTAGGGGACTGATGACCATAGATGTTAAGTTCCATAGTGCTCAGAGCCATTTGAACCATTTTGAATCTTAAAAAGTTCTCCAATGAGACGTCAACACATTCGAAATCGAGTGGAATAGTAAGACTGAGAAGGTTTCCATTGAACAGCTGAAAACGTTGCATTTATAAGAGGACACAATGGCCCAGAATCCACCGGTTGCGGCGGCTAGACCCACAGGAACGAAAAACGGGTTTCCTCTCTACCTTACAAGCCGGAAGCTACCCAATATCTGGAGGACGCTTTGGCCTCTGCTCAGAACTACCAGTGGATACAGACATCACCCGCACCACGACCAGCTGTGGCAACAACGGCTGGAACAACTGTGAAACACCGGTTTCCTGATGTTTCCGGTGCTCCCAGATTCAAAAAGTGGGGGCTGGTGTATCGACCTCAGCGATCGATCTTTCAGTCGCCGACAGTTAAACATAATTAGGGTGTGATATCTTTGCGATCATTTTCTACACATATACTCCGCTAGTCAGCAAGCGGTGTGTGGCAAAGGGCACAATTCGCACCACAGTCATATTCCCCCCCCCCCCCCCCCTCCTCTATTCCACTCGCGGATCGCACACTAATTTCCCTTACCTTCGAACGGTGATCACTGCGCGATTTGAAAGTTGGTGGGAATAGTATGTGCTCTACATCCTCGACGAAGATCAGATTTCGGAATTCAGTGAGCTGCTCCTTCATATTCTCCACGATAGCTTTATCAAATGGTTCAAATGGCTCTGAGCACTATCCGACTTAACAACTGTGGTCATCAGTCCCCTAGAACTTAGAACTACTTAAACCTAAATAACCTAAGGACATCACACACATCCATGCCCGAGGCAGGATTCGAACCTGCGACCGTAGCGGTCGCGCGGTTCCGGACTGAGCGCCTAGAACCGCGAGACCACCGCGGCCGGCGATAGCTTTATCGCGAGCATCTAGAACTACATTTAGTCTTGATTATAATTCGTCACCTCCAGCAGTTGGTGGTTGGTTTAGTTGTTTGATCATTTCCTTCTCCCCTAGCTCCTGCTTAGCATCTCGTCCTTCACTCTCTTTTTCTAATAAAGCCTTTTTTGGCTTCACGCTCTTTTTTCTAATAAGGCCAGATGGCAATCACGTATAGTACAGCCGTTACGGCGCGTTCCATGACCACCAGCGGCGTACGTCGGCCCCACATAATGCCACCCCAAAACATCAGTGAACCTCCACCTTGCTGCTGGACAGTGTGTCTAAGGCGTTCAGCCTGACTGGGTTGCTTCCAAACACGTTTACAATGATTTTCTGGTTGAAGGGGCATGCGACACTCATCAGTGAAAAGAACTTGATGCCAATCCGGAGCAGTCCATTTGGCATGTTGTTGGGTCCATCTGTACCACGCTGCATGGTCTCGTGTTTGCAAAGATGGACGTCGCGTAAGTATGAATCCGTGATTAGGGATGGAAGAGTGCGTGTAATAATACCAGCTATGAGACAAACCGAAGTAAGTCTTACATGGAATCAGACAAACCAATTTTGACAAACTTAATGCAAGAGGAAAGTCACATCAAACATCACCAGTTCCAAACTTTCAATAACGAGAAAAAGAATATCCACCCTGTGGTCTTCAAAAAGAATTTCCAAAGCCAAGATCCTGGACGGAAAGGCAGAAAATTTAGTTTGTCATCTCATTTAACTGGAGATTCATCACTATGGGCACTCCAAGTTACAAACACATGCAACATATTTTTGGATTTTGAGAAATGTTTTTTAGGACGGTTCTGGTCTACATGTGTGCAGGAACGTCTTACGAAGCTTGTATACAGCACAGAATTGTACAATCCCAAAACGGGCAATCTCAGAAAAACTGGTGCTGGATGATGCAATAAAACCGGATTAAGAATCATGTGTTTTCCCCATCCGCAGAAACAAACATCTATTTATTTATAAAAGTTGCTGCTGTTATTGCTTTTCATAAAATTTTGCTGTGGAATGGTGGCGGTAAACAATTGCAAGGAGGGAAGGAGACAGCGCAATGTCCGGTACGAGGTTGTGTGCGGCTAATCGCTCTCGCGCGTCAGCTGATCGCACGCCTCGGTGACGTCACAATCTGCAGTACGCGCTGTCGGGGGCGCAACCCGGCGTCCACTCCCTCAACACTTCACCAGCTTACCACGAAAGAAAACTGATGATGAACTTTCTATTTTTTGTAAAAAACTTAACTACGAGCTGAACTGAAGTAAAATATTGTCAGTATTTATGTATTTAACTGTATAATAAGAGTACAGTCTTTATAGCTCTGCCCTGGTTTTCCCTCGGTTTCCCAGTAGCTTTTACCTAAATGGGGGAGCATAAAACAAATCATTCCGAGGAGAAGTAATAAAAAAGGCTGTACTCATCTTTAAAGTAAAATCATTTATTTGCAAAAATTGCGAGAGAGCAACTACACTCCTGGAAATTGAAATAAGAACACCGTGAATTCATTGTCCCAGGAAGGGGAAACTTTATTGACACATTCCTGGGGTCAGATACATCACATGATCACACTGACTGAACCACAGGCACATAGACACAGGCAACAGAGCATGCACAATGTCGGCACTAGTACAGTGTATATCCACCTTTCGCAGCAATGCAGGCTGCTATTCTCCCATGGAGACGATCGTAGAGATGCTCGATGTAGTCCTGTGGAACGGCTTGCCATGCCATTTCCACCTGGCGCCTCAGTTGGACCAGCGTTCGTGCTGGACCTGCAGACCGCGTGAGACGACGCTTCATCCAGTCCCAAACACGCTCAATGGGGGACAGATCCGGAGATCTTTGCTAGCCAGGGTAGTTGACTTACACCTTCTAGAGCACGTTGGGTGGCACGGGATACATGCGGACGTGCATTGTCCTGTTGGAACAGCAAGTTCCCTTGCCGGTCTAGGAATGGTAGAACGATGGGTTCGATGACGGTTTGGATGTACCGTGCACTATTCAGTGTCCCCTCGACGATCACCAGAGGTGTACGGCCAGTGTAGGAGATCGCTCCCCACACCATGATGCCGGGTGTTGGCCCTGTGTGCCTCGGTCGTATGCAGTCCTGATTGTGGCGCTCACCTGCACGGCGCCAAACACGCATACGATCATCATTGGCACCAAGGCAGAAGCGACTCTCATCGCTGAAGACGACACGTCCCCATTCGTCCCTCCATTCACGCCTGTCGCGACACCACTGGAGGCGGGCTGCACGATGTTGGGGCGTGAGCGGAAGACGCCCTAACGGTGTGCGGGACCGTAGCCCAGCTTCATGGAGACGGTTGCGAATGGTCCTCGCCGATACCCCAGGACCAACAGTGTCCCTAATTTGCTGGGAAGTGGCGGTGCGGTCCCCTACGGCACTGCGTAGGATCCCACGGTCTTGGCGTGCATCCGTGCGTCGCTGCGGTCCGTCCCAGGTCGACGGGCACGTGCACCTTCCGCCGACCACTGGCGACAACATCGATGTACTGTGGAGACCTCACGCCCCACGTGTTGAGCAATTCGGCGGTACATCCACCCGGCCTCCCGCATGCCCACTATACGCCCTCGCTCAAAGTCCGTCAACTGCACATACGGTTCACGTCCACGCTGTCGCAGCATGCTACCAGTGTTAAAGACTGCGATGGAGCTCCGTATGCTACGGCAAACTGGCTGACACTGACGGCGGCGGTGCACAAATGCTGCGCAGCTAGCGCCATTCGACGGCCAACACCGCGGTTTCTGGTGTGTCCGCTGTGCCGTGCGTGTGATCATTGCTTGTACAGCCCTCTCGCAGTGTCCGGAGCAAGTATGATGGGTCTGACACACCGGTGTCAATGTGTTCTTTTTTCCTTTTCCAGGAGTGTACTTCGAGAAATATATTAACATGATCAGATACTAGAACGAACCGATCCCTCATAAAGATGTTCTCAGAATATTAAAAGCTCGTCTTCACTTAAATGTCCGCCAGAAATAAGTCAATGTTCCTGTTAATGACCTGGAGATCTTCTTGGCAGTAATCGATTCCTTGGACAGCATACAGGAGGACGTCTAGAAATCGAACGATATCAACTGGAACAATAATAGTTACCGCAATGATGATAACCGCAGAAACGGCGGTTTCAGGCAAAATAACACCGTAAACAACGTCAGAACAACAACGGTAGGCCAAAATCTAGTGGCAATGGTAATAACCACCAAGCTGTTAATAACAGCAATGGAAACTACCAGAACGGTAGCGACAACAACTGTAATAGAAAAGACGAAATAATAACGGTTTTAATAACAAAAAACGTAATAATAACATGAGGACTGCAAACGGGTCGTGGTAAAATCCCGGAACCAGTGGTTGGATGCAAAATACAGCGCCGCCATCACAGTAGCCACAAAACATGCACATTACTCACATGTCGGCAATAACGATACTAGACAGCAATACAGGCAGTCGCCGCAAACATGTGCATCACCAAATCAGACGCAATCAGAAGTGCACGCATTGCTGACGTAACGAAAGGTGAGCAAAATTCACATTCGCAGGCGTCAAACTGTGGGTGGTCCCTATAGGACTTTAACAGTCCGTCGTGGCACAAAATGAAGGCACAACACAACACTTAGCCATATTGAAATACAGTGAGGGGGATGACCTGAGGCAGGAGTCGCCTATACTCCCAGTACAAAATTGTAAGGGGCTATTAGTGCTAAAAGCCAAGTGACTAAACACCAGGTCCAGTCTGACGTCATTGTCGGAAAAGGAGCCATTTGTTGCACTTTTCTATAAGTAGATAATTTGTCGGTTCCTTTGA
The DNA here is from genome assembly GCF_023897955.1 of Schistocerca gregaria. Lineage (NCBI taxonomy): Eukaryota > Metazoa > Arthropoda > Insecta > Orthoptera > Acrididae > Schistocerca > Schistocerca gregaria. The sequence continues at coordinate 920,589,127 of NC_064921.1, read as the reverse complement.
TCCTGGGATGGGACTTAATGCGCGAGACGGAGGCAGAGATCGACCTCTCACGCCGGCTTAGTTGTATAATAGATGATGGAGAAAAGATTGTACTGGATCTTGTAAAAATAGTTGACATTCATGGTTAGTAGGCCATGGTGCTAAAGTGAAATGTATACGATCGGATATTTTGGTTTTACACAACAACCGAGCAGAGAAAGCTTTATTTGATGTAAACGTTGTCCACAGTGAAGAAGCAAGTAATGTGGATAATTTAGTGCAGGCTAAAGCAGCAGAATCAGATTATTTAAGCTCCGAGCAACGCCGTGAGCTACGAGGGTCATTTGAAAAGTGCTCAGAATAGAAAAAGGTGCTTCTATCACTGAAACTTTTATTATTTTTCAATGTAGTCTCCTTGTAGATTAATGCACTTCGTCCAACGATGTTCCAGTACCTTGATCCCATCTCGAAAATGAGTTTTCTCCGGGGCTGCAAAGCAGTTGTCAACTCTGGCTATCAGTTCTTCATTTGAAAATAATCTTCGTCCACCAAGAAAAATTTTTAGTTTTGGGAAGAGATGGAAGTCTGACGGAGCTATATCAGGTGAATAAGGGGGGGGGGGGGGGTGTCGCAACAATTCATACCGTAGTTCGTGTAATTTTGCACGGCGACGGCACATGGGTGCTGGCGCGCATTGTCTTGATGGAAGATGACTTTCTTCCTTTCTAAACCTGGCTTTTTTCGCGTATCTTTCGTTGGAATTTGTCCAGGATGTTAGGGTAATATACTTCAGTGATTTTTTTCCCAGTGAAGAGATAATCTACAAACAGAATACCCTTCGCATCCCAGAACACTGATGCCATGGCCTTTCCCGCCGAAGGATTTGTCTTTGCTTTCTTTGGTGGCGGAGAATCGGCATGTTTCCACCGCTTTGACTGTTGTTTTGTCTCTGGGGTATACTAGTGTACCCAAGTTTCATCTGTGGTCACAAACCGGCGCAAAAAATCTTGTTCGTTTCCCCTAAAAAGGGCCAAACATTGTTCGATATGTCCATTCCCATGCGTTTTTGATCCAGCGCCAAGAGTCACGGTACTCATCTTGCACATATTTTTTTTATTTCTAATTCTTCATTTACAATGTGATATACCCTTTCAGAAGACATCTGGCAAGAGTGAGCAATTTCACCCACTTTCAATAGGCGATCCTCCATGACCATTTTGTACACTTTTGCAATGATTTCTGGAGTAGTGACACATCTTGGCCGACCACTCCGCGGAACGTCATCTAAGCTCTCCCGACCAAATTTAAATTCACTAGTCCACTTCACAACAGATGAATACGAAGGAGCAGAGTCCCCCAGTGTATTCTGGAAATCGGCATGAATGTCCTTTGCTTTCACTCCTTTCATTACGTAGTACTTAATCACTGTTCCAATCCTTATTTTTTGCAGCTTCGCAAATCATTATGCGGGAACAACAACAAAGCCACGTCACAACCACAGCTCTCTTCCAAGAGCACTGACGTGCCACGTATTTACAGGCAACAGTCCAATGAATATCGCCGGCAGCGGTGGTCTCGCGGTAAAGGCAATCAGTCCGGAACCGCGTGACTGCTACGGTCGCAGGTTCGAATCCTGCCTCGGGCATGGATGTGTGTGATGTCCTTAGGTTAGTTAGGTTTAAGTAGTTCTAAGTTCTAGGGGACTAATGTCCACAGATGTTAAGTCCCATAGTGCTCAGAGCCATTTGAACCATGCAATGAATATCACGTGAACAACCCGTTGCGCTAGCGCTGACATCTCGTGGTGATTCCCAGAACATTTCAAACCACCCTCGTAGTAAGCTTACTCCACCATTACAAGGAAGTATTCACGGAATAAATGGTTCAAATGGCTCTGAGCACTATGGGACTTAACTTCTGAGGTCATCAAGTCCCTAGAACTTAGAACTACTTAAACCTAACTAACCTAAGGACATCACACACATCCATGCCCGAGGCAGGATTCGAACCTGCGACCGTAGCGCCTAGAACCGCACGGCCACTCCTGCCGGCTTCACGGAATAGCCAGGGGTGATACGAGGATACACGTACGACATGTAAGTGTACGAACATCAGACCTATTCTCGTGCCGCATATTCTGTGTTGTGGTCTCAGAAAGAGGCAGTGTTGAAGGAGTTACAAAAACACTAGACTGGAGTCCTAACGCCTCACTTCTCAAGAGGCAGAACACTAAGTGGCACTTACTGTATTCAGGGTGATATAAAATACACTATTAATTATGTCGCTTGAGAGATTTATGACCCGGAAATCCAGACACATTGAAGGTACAAGGCCTTTACCGTGCCCTGAAATAAAAAAATTTGCAGTTTAATAATCGACATTTCACTGTGACCCACGTCAACAGTAGGTGGTAGTTATTCTCTTGCTGCTAGTAAGTAAGATTTATATTTATTATGTACCTAGTAGGTGTAAATTCAAGCCCAAATGAACACTCTTCAAGTGTGCAAAACTTTGTGTACTAGAAAAATACCAGCAGACTCTTTAAAGAACCTTGATTAAATAAACATTTTCACCTGTGATAAAAACACCGTCATTCACTTCATGAATTTAATATCCAACTTCTTTTTGTAAGTAGTTAAGTCACTGTTTTATTTTTTGTGCATGTAAAAGAAACCCATTACATGAATATTTGACAAAAATATTCTGAAGTCATACTATGACTATGAATATGTGTACCACATACGCTATGCGCATGTGCCATATACTTTCGGGTACCGATCGACGTTTACCGCTTTGCAGAGATGCATTTCGGGACGATTTTTGTCCGCTTTTGCTTAGAGTCGTGTTTAGACTCTGTTAAACTCGTGTGTTTTCATTTTTTCCTTGCGTGTGTGCTTCCAGTTAGGAAATGCACATGCATGTGGGTCCTCTTTTTATTCTGTCAAAGGCAGAGTCTGAAAGTACGAATGTATGTGAATGTAAACAACACTGTACAGCATACTCAACACTTATAATCCAGAGCGATCAAATGGTCATACTTTTTACAGAGGACGCTTGACTTCGACGAAAATTAGAATTATAACTGACAGCGTAGATTGCATAAATTCTCTGTCTGTCGCGCCCCGACGTGAGCGTTTCCGAGAACAAAAAATGCCGGAGGCTGCTATGCACCGTTTACCCACTGTAGTAATGCTGCCTCTGTCTGTCTGGCGTCTGCCATAATTGTCAGTGGTGCGCCATGGCGGGGATGCGTAAGGAGCAGGGCGTGAGTCGCGTATTCCTTCATTTTCTGAGTCCACTTCACCCTCCGTCTACGTGACGTATAGTTGCCATTTAAAATGTCAGTGAGCTGTGTTTGTAGTTTCCTGGCTTTGCGCTTATGCTGTCTATAGTAATGAAGCATCTCTGAAAAAAAGGCGTCTCAGAGATTTGTAGGTGTGCAGTGCAGGTATGTTACGTACGTTTGTCATTTTCTCTGGCATTTATAAGTGAAAGATTGCAATTAAATAAATTCTACAGGTACTATTTTAACGACTTTAAATGAATACTATAGCAGAAGTACCTTTAAGAATGTCCTTTATTACTGTAAAACACTTATTGGTCCAGTAGTTAAATAAAATATAAGTTGAATAACAGGGAAGCAGTAGATCCTTACTTCACGTAATTAGTTATGAACGACATCATAGCTCGCGAGATATTCACTTCAGAACGCATACTACGTTTTCACTGCAGAAGCCACGGAAGTCTCACAAGTCGGCACTATGAAATATTTCTCTCCCCCGCGACCACGCGCAAACTGCTCCACTCTCCAAGTCTTTCCCGCGACTGTCCGTCGCGCTGTGCTGTCCAGGACTCTCTCCGTGTCCTCTCCCGTATTGTCCAGAACTCCGCTGTCCTCTCTCGAAACGATCCTCCTCCCCCACTTTAGTACAGTTGTAACGGCTTCACATTGGGGTAGTGGCCGATATTAAACATGATTAAATATATATTAATGTGACAGTGAATGCTAACTACCACCTATTACTGAATCAAAAAGCTATATTGTAAATAACTTGTATTTATTGTAAATTATCTCACGATAGAAATTAGATCATAGTGAATAAATCATGAATGAAAACAAATTAAACAAATTGTACACTGTACTTAGATATACTACACTGGTAAGATTGGCTCTCAGCTCTTAATGTTAAGTTGATGCGAAGTTAGATTTAATTATGCCCCTGGATAAGCAAATGGTAAATGCGATCTGACTGCGTTCCTCTACTAATATCGATGTTAAGTTGATGCGAAGTTAGATTTAATTATGCCCTTGGGTAAGCAAATGATAAATGCGATCTGACTGCGTTCCTCTACTAATATCAATGTTAAGTTGATGCGAAGTTAGATTTAATTATGCCCCTGGATAAGCAAATGGTAAATGCGATCTGACTGCGTTCCTCTACTAATATCAATGTTAAGTTGATGCGAAGTTAGATTTAATTATGCCCCTGGATAAGCTAATGGTAAATGCTATCTGACTGCGTTCCTCTACCAATATCAATGTTAAGTTGATGCGAAGTTAGATTTACTTATGCCCCTGGATAAGCAAATCGTAAATGTGTAAGTAGGCTGTTTAAGTTTTTTTATTGGTAACGGCGCCGCCACGTAGCGCTCTGTATGAAAATCACTGGCTGTGCCGTGTGCAGTCTGTGGCTGGTTGGCATTGTTGTAATACTCACCATTGTAGTGTTGGGCAGAGGCAGCTGGATGTTAACAGCGCGTAGCGTTGTGCAGTTGGAGGTGAGCCGCCAGCAGTGGTGGACGTGGGGGGAGAGATGGCGGAGTTTTGAAATTTGTAAGAATTGGTGTCATGAACTGATATATATATTATGACTTTAAAGGTAAATACATTGTTTGTTCTCTATTAAAATCTTTCATTTGCTAACTATGCCTATCAGTAGTTAGTGCCTTCAGTAGTTTGAATCTTTTATTTAGCTGGCAGTAGTGGCGCTGGCTTTATTGCAGTAGCTTGAGTAACGAAGATTTTTGTGAGGTAAGTGATTTGTGAAACGTATAGGTTATTGTTAGTCAGGGCCATTCTTTCGTAGGGATTTTTGAAAGTCAGATTCCGTTGCGCTAAAAATATTGTGTGTCAGTTTAAGCACAGTCGTGTACAATTTTTCTATGGGGACGTTTCAAATGTGATCTGACTGCGTTCCTATAATCTCTTTTGTGTCTGAAATAATACGCACTTTGGACACCACCAGCAAGAAACAAACCAAACAACACGCAAAAAGACAAATAACCAATAACGAATCGTAAGCAAAACTGCACGGATGCTCAGTGGATGGCAAGAACACGATCCAATAACTATTTCTGAACTTTACTGCCGCTGCTGCAAGTTTTGCTATGCCATCTACCAGCGGGCTGGTTCCGTCGATACTGCTGGGGCGACGTCTACAGCTGCGTAGTCGCTGAATTAAGATAAGTCTCTCAAATATCTTGAGCAGAATAAACTACTCAGAAACTACTAATACCACAAGCCCTATGTTTCCTCTAAATGCTGTGCAATGCTTTCAAGACTGGATCAACAACCTTTAAGGTGCAGCCCAGTGTGTCTTGTACTAACGTGGTTGACTACATTCAATGGCGACTGCCAGCCTATAAGGCGGAATCAACTGCAATGATACTAGTAGTCAATGCAATGCCTATCGTGGACGCTGATGTCCTACTGTGGCTGCAGACTCTAGATCACACACAGCACAGTCTTCAGAATGTAAGTCCCTACCTCAGAGCTACAGAACTTTGCGACTGTCCGCTTTCACGGCACAAGACGATCTCTCACCTGTCGCTCTCTGCACGATGCTCTTGCGACAATCTTGCCGCCAAACTCTAATCAGCCAATCCCGACGCTGCAAAGGCCTCGCACATCTCCCTCGCGGAGTGATACAAATTCTCCACCTATTCCAATTTTTTTTTGTCCAAACAGCGGGCGTTGACCCTCAGCGTTTCCCGCACTTTCTTATGAACTGCCCAACCAGAGCTCAGCCCATTTGCCGCTAAAACAGCGTACGTTGGACTCTCTATCTGCTCGACATTTCCCGTCTCTTTTTCACTTGGCACCCGGCGGCGTTCATTTTGATGCTTGCAGATCAGTGGCCGCATCCCCTGGGACCCCCGGCCCCTGCGCAATGCTCTTCCGGCGCTCGCCGGCCATCGCCTCCCCGCCACCACTGGCAAATCCACTTTGCTTACACCTACAGCATACAACTAAATATTATCATTACCAAAGCCCGTATTAATTCAGACATGTGTCTAATCATCACGTATCTCTTTCTAATCCACCTAATAAGACTAATTAACCATTACATGGGTGTATTTACTCCAAATATGCAGAATAATCTGCGAAATGAATGTCACAAATGAAAGCCACCTTTCACAGTCTCTCCGCGTGTCCATTTTGGAACGATCGCTGTGATTAGCTAGAGCGCTCCCGCCCTGTCTCCAAGCCAACGCACACTTACAAACACAATGAAACACGTTCGAAATACTGGATTTACATTTAAATAACCTGAAATTAAATAAATGTTCCTATGGCTGGACCATAAACACGCTCAACACACATTATTAAATACATAAACAAATTAAATAAAAATATCAAAGGAATAGAAACAAGAGGTGGGGCAGTAGCCTAATGCCTCTGTGCTTTCTAAAACATAGTAAATATTTAACCAATTTCATCATGAATAGTATATATCAGATATAAACAAAGACATAGATGAATAAATATACACTCCTGGAAATTGAAATAAGAACACCGTGAATTCATTGTCCCAGGAAGGGGAAACTTTATTGACACATTCCTGGGGTCAGATACATCACATGATCACACTGACAGAACCACAGGCACATACACACAGGCAACAGAGCATGCACAATGTCGGCACTAGTACAGTGTATATCCACCTTTCGCAGCAATGCAGGCTGCTATTCTCCCATGGAGACGATCGTAGAGATGCTCGATGTAGTCCTGTGGAACGGCTTGCCATGCCATTTCCACCTGGCGCCTCCGTTGGACCAGCGTTCGTTCTGGACGTGCAGACCGCGTGAGACGACGCTTCATCCAGTCCCAAACATGCTCAATGGGGGACAGATCCGGAGACCTTGCTGGCCAGGGTAGTTGACTTACACCTTCTAGAGCACATTGGGTGGCACGGGATACATGCGGACGTGCATTGTCCTGTTGGAACAGCAAGTTCCCTTGCCGTTCTAGGAATGGTAGAACGATGGGTTCGATGACGGTTTGGATGTACCGTGCACTATTCAGTGTCCCCTCGACGATCACCAGAGGTGTACGGCCAGTGTAGGAGATCGCTCCCCACACCATGATGCCGGGTGTTGGCCCTGTGTGCGTCGGTCGTATGCAGTCCTGATTGTGGCGCTCACATGCACGGCGCCAAACACGCATACGACCATCATTGGCACCAAGGCAGAAGCGACTCTCATCGCTGAAGACGACACGTCTCCATTCGTCCCTCCATTCACGCCTGTCGCGACACCATTGGAGGCGGGCTGCACGATGTTGGGGCGTGAGCGGAAGACGGCCTAACGGTGTGCGGGACCGTAGCCCAGCTTCATGGAGACGGTTGCGAATGGTCCTCGCCGATACCCCAGGAGCAACAGTGTCCCTAATTTGCTGGGAAGTGGCGGTGCGGTCCCCTACGGCACTGCGTAGGATCCTACGGTCTTGGCGTGCATCCGTGCGTCGCTGCGGTCCGGTCCCAGGTCGACGGACACGTGCACCTTCCGCCGACCACTGGCGACAACATCGATGTTCTGTGGAGACCTGACGCCCCACGTGTTGAGCAATTCGGCGGTACGTCCACCCGGCCTCCCGCATGCCCACTATACGCCCTCGCTCAAAGTCCGTCAGCTGCACATACGGTTCACGTCCACGCTGTCGCGGCATGCTACCAGTGTTAAAGACTGCGATGGAGCTCCGTATGCCACGGCAAACTGGCTGACACTGACGGCGGCGGTGCACAAATGCTGCGCAGCTAGCGCTATTCGACGGCCAACACCGTGGTTCCTGGTGTGTCCGCTGTGCCGTGCGTGTGATCATTGCTTGTACAGCCCTCTCGCAGTGTCCGGAGCAAGTATGGTGGGTCTGACACACCGGTGTCAATGTGTTCTTTTTTCCATTTCCAGGAGTGTATTTATAAACATGCTGCTACCGTTTTTTCGTGTCACTGTTTATTTATGGCCTGACGCGATCGATACTAATTGGCCACATTGACCTCCGATAACTCATGTACTATTCCAGTTACATGCCTGTAATTTATACCAATTTAGGTTTACACTAACAGCTTTCTAAAGGGGTAAGTCGATCGACAAAAATAAACCATTTAGATTCTGTAAATTCGTTGCTGCGTGTTACTTGTATAATTTATCTTTGGATACTAAACTTTAAACTAATAATGATATTGAAAATCTGATTTCACCATCAGAATCGTCGGGCAAATGATGGTAACGTACATGTTTCTGTTTGAGATATCATGATTGATCTGACTACTATTAATTTCTATACGAATTGTGAAATGTCTGCCATTAAGGTTTCACCAAGTCCGTCATCTTTGGCACTCCCGGCATGTCTCCTTCATCGAATACAGTGTCACCATGGAATTCCCAGCCACGCGGTCCTTGGACCACGTGGTCTGGCCGTTGTGCGGCATCACGCGGTTGCTAAGGGACCGTGGCATGCCGAGCGGCCCGAGCGGTGGCCACCAGATCTGAACTGAGCATATTTTCAGGGCGCCACAGATCACCTGTTACTTCACATAGTGTTACGGTGCTGTGGGCACATTTAGAATTTGTCCCGGTGTGCGAACCTTCGGGTAAAGTCTGGCGCGGGCGGGCCAGAACTGCGGTTTCGGTGTCATCAAAAGGACTGGAGCAGAAGCGCCTGGAGCCCTCCAACTCACGACGCCTTGACGCTTCGAGACATTACGATGCCACGGCTATATAAAGCCCACCCTGCTGTCGCAGTCATTCAGTGTGGATAGTTTCGTTCAGTGCATGCTCAAATGGTTCAAATGGCTCTGAGCACTATGGGACTTAACATCTATGGTCATCAGTCCCCTAGAACTTAGAACTACTTAAACCTAACTAACCTAAGGACATCAGACGACACCCAGTCATCACGAGGCTGAGAAATCAGTGCATACTGAAGACGTGTTTAGTGTTCTGACTTTACTGTCTAGAGGACTATTTTATATGACTATATTTTATTTGTTTACTTTAGTCTCTTACTGTATAGTGAATTATGTTTGCAATGGGTAAATTTGTTACCAAAAAGGCGCGCTTGGAAGTTGATGATACTGCAAGTGAATCTCCAACAATTACTGAGTCGTCAATTTCTTCGTCGATTTCAGGCAAGAACCGCTCACAGCCAAAACCTGGACAATCCGATAAGGGAAGATCATTTCAAAACTATTGGTTGGTCAAATATAAATGGCTAGCATATGAAGCATCAACCGAAATAGTTTTTTGCAAAACCTGCAAAGAGGCAGATGCTAAAAACTATTACAATTTTTTTCAAAAAAATAAGATATATTTACTTCCGTAGGGTTTTCTAACTGGAAAAAGGCTTTGGAAAAATTCCATCTTCATGAAAATACGTTTACTCATAAAGAAGGTGTTGTGAAACTAAATTCTATCGCTAACCGAAAGTGTGGCCTCCCAATTGAATGAACAGTTTGATAGTGATATTAAAAAAGGCCGTTTAGCTCTTGAGACAATTTCTAGCACCGTGTTATTTCTAAGCCGACAACGACTAGCAATTAGAGGGCACGAAGATGTAATCTCAATTTTTTTTATTACATACCTGAGTTTAAAGATTGGTTAGGGCGTTCGGAGTATAAGTGGACGTCCCATGATATTCAAAATGAGATAATTGATCTGCTAGGAAAGTCTGTGTTGAGAAAGGTATTGGCTTCAATCAAGAAGGCTGAACATTTTTCTGTTATGGTTGATGAAACAAGTGATTCTTCAATACACGAACAAATGTCATTTTGTATTTGTACTGACCATGATTCCTTAATCACCAAAAAAGACTTTATTGGCTTATACGAGACCCCCAACACTGAATAACAAACTTGTTTAGTATCTTAAAAGACGTTTTTACTGGTCTTGATTCGTCAATGGATAACTTAAGAGGAAGAGCCATGATAGTGTCTCGAATATGAGAGGTAAGTTAAAAAGCCTAAAAACGTTAGTTTTGGATATACAACCAAAAGCACGTTATGTGCACTGCACTTCTCACAGTTTAAACTGAACAGTTGTAGACAGTCTCCACCATCTTTCGTCTATGAGGAATATTATGGCTTTAGCCAAAGATTTAATAAACACTGTAAGGAAATCCAACAAAAGGATGGGACTTTTCAGAAGCATACACTGTGAGACCGCCAACAATCAAGCTGGTCTACGATCCCATTGTCCGACTTGATGGACTATGCGAGCTTCTAGTATCTTGAGAATATTGAAAAACTTATAAAGAACTTCTAGAGCTTTTTGAAACATTTTCTGCAGGGGACAAAACAGAGGGGGTTACAAGTGTGCAGGGCTACCTTGAGTCAATGTTACAATTCAAGACTTGTTTCTTCTTACGTTTTTATTGCCATGCATTGAACCCAGTAGATAATGTCAATTAAAAAATTCAATGCCCTCATCTAAGTGTTGCTCATCTGGAAAAATATATGAGGGCTTGAGTTGTATATGGAATGGAAGGCCTGATAGTTTTGAACACGTTTAGGAACTGTGTTTAAAAACAAAAACGTTAACAATTTGATGATCCTTTGCTTCCTCGGAATCGAAGTATACCAAAGAAGTATGAAAACAACGAAGCCAGCTCCCCACACACTTTCAAAAACCCCAAAAGAATACTACAAAGCTATTTACATTGAAGTTTGCATTACTGAGCGGTTTGCTTCAAACGGACTCGCAGAGGTCACTGCAGTTGAACAAGAGCGCTTGCTTTTAGTAAACAGAGGTGGAAAAAAATTGAAAAAATCAACTGAGTTTTTCAAAAATGACCTAGACATTGAGAGACTACGCTTACACTTGAATATGTTAGCAGATATCACTAAGAAAAAAGAACACGTCTTTAAAAAAATGTGTGATGTAAGAAAATAAATTACACAAGAGTCTGCAGTTTGAGAAATGTTATATGAAGTAGTGAAGTGTATTAAGCTTCTCCAGGTAGTTCCAATCACGACAGCAACAGCAGAACGGTCATTTAGCGCCCTTAGGCGTGTGAAGTCATATCTTCGATCAACAATGGGGCAGAAGCGATTGAACAACTTGGCTGTTCTTCATGCCCACCCAGATGGTTTGGATGAACTGGATATCCGACCAGTCATCAACGACTTCATATTGAGTAATCCAGTCAGTCGGTCAACATTTGCACCTTTCTAAAGACACTCTAGACCTAATAATGGCATTTAGAGCAATATTAAAAATCTTTATAAAATAGAGAATTAAATACATACATAAGTTTTCAGTTTCGAAATATTAGTACTAGTTTAGTACTGTATTACTATATTACTATAGTACTGAATTAGTTATTTTCATATATTTCAATATTTTTAGGGTGTAAGACCAAATTAAAACCCGCTATTTAATACTTTTTGACTGAAAGTATTAGGCACACAGTATTAACTTTACTAACTGTATTAAAGCATTAACTTTGAGACATTGTTTTTATTTAATGAACCCTGAGCCTGAATCAAAGTAAGCTTAAATTTCACTTATTAATCAAAGTGCTATAACTGTGCGACAGAAATATTTTATGTTTTGTTTTTTTAATGATAGTTTAGGATTTGTTCAAATATAATTTCAGTCTTTTCAGAGCTATATATTCACTGCTCTGCAATAGTCTACAAGCATGATTATTACTGTAAATTAAATTAGCTTCTTACAAAAATACTGTGTGTGTTTATGTTTCGTTTCTTTTTTCAAAGCCAAAAAACTTGACAGGCTTGTCGAGTTTCGAGGAGTGTCGAGTTATCGAAGTCCAGTTTTCGGGGTTCTAATGTTGATCATATGACTCTAAAATGTTTAAAAAACTTTAAAACTCGCTATTTTTCATCTAAAATTTAGAAAATTTCCTGGGGAAAGACCCCAGTATGGGCCCGCCTAATATTTTTTATAAATCGGCGCCCCTGCTAGGATGCTGTATCGTTATGCAGACTTTCAGTAAACATTACTGAAGGACTGTCAACACTAATAATAAAGAGTAAGTTCACTCAATGGATTCAGTAGCAACATTCATCCAGCAGCAACATTTAGCCAAAGACTTACGTAACTGTTGTGTGAAATACATGAGCGACATTACCAGCTCCAGTTCACGAACTGCCTGCAGCTCATCTTCATCATATCAAGGGTGAGTGTTAAAACGCTGTATATACTTCCGCTACATCAAGTGTTTGGACATGTAGCAGGGAAATTATTAACTGTGCTACTATGGCAAATGCATATTCGGGTTTACCGTCGTTTAACATTGTTAATTCCCACAATATTTCATTGCAGCTATATCTATAGAGGGTTACGAAAGTTACTACGAAAAAAGTTACTACGAAAAAAATATATAATTCTAAGCAGCTTATGAAGTCTTATTTTATCCAATTTGCGTTTCCATAATTAACATTCGACTTAGAGCATGTAGAAATAAGCATTATGTTATGGGAGGGGGAGTTGGGGCTGAAAATGATTACCCATGGAGTCTACTGATCGAGTATAAAATATAAGGTCAAATTTATTTATCACACTGCACAATAGCGACCTCAAGTATAACTAGCATACTTAGTATAAAGTATTTTTAACATAAGAATAATTAATAGCATGAAACTACTAAAACTGAATTGCTGCAGCAAAATCTTATCAAAAAGCAGTTACAACCTTTAACTTCCGTAAATTAATTTCTGATAATCAAAAACAACAGGATGATCAGAAAAGAATCTTTAAAAACAACAAATACAAAATACAAAATTATTACTTTTATAACACCATGACACAGTCACCTTGATTTGTCCCTTTTATCGAAAAAACCATGATTATGGAACTCACTGGTCTTTCCTTTCAGGTTAGAACCCCTGTAGATGAACTCCCTTTAAATCTACAATGAATACAAAATGATGCTTTCCCTGTGTTGAGGCACGCCAAAACCGTTGCCAATATCCTGTACAGTAATTCAGCAGCATAGAACGTGTACATAGCTTGTTTTCCTGTTACAGAAGCACCATTGCATGGATTTCATTAGCACAGACGGTGCTTCCATAGGACTTACTGGTTTCATTAGCCTGCAACATGTGTACGTTTCACACCAGAAACAATAACATTTCATCAGCTTAACAGATAATGTGCAAGTATACGCAGTGAGGTCTGTAGCTTTAGACTGCTATCAAATCTATTAGAGAAAAACCAGTCCGTTATTTTGGCACTTTGTAAGGATATCTTTGCTGTTCCTTTTAAAACACGACTGATACATTGCAAATGACTGACTACTATTAAGTTCAGCACCTTGTCTCCGAACCATAAATAGTACTCGGTATTCACAGTAGGTAGACCGTGACAACAGCCTTGAACAGTTCCAAGAGGCGTCTTCAGTAAACTCTCAGCAGAGGCACAGTACAGTCATACCTTAATTCATACTTCAGCCTCGTACGTACTTACGTCGCCACAAAAAGCTGCATGTTTTACAATAAAGCACTGACGCTTCTGCAGTAACTGTTTGAACAGGACTCCAAGTACACTCCTCGTTCCTGGCCAATTCCCTCAGCCCACCATCCACGCCGTACCCGCCAAGCTTCCGGCTTACGTCACTCCAGTCAACAACTACCTCTCTCGCCGCCGACCTCCGCGCCAGAGAGCCTCCCAGAAATTCCCAGCCCAAAGGGAAATCATTTCCCCTTGACGCAACTGTTTACCGAAGCTCCCATACTTCCCCGAGGACCCGGTTTATGTGGAGGAATCGAACTCTAATTTGTCTGGTGCATCCGAGGTCCCTTAAGTTCACGCAGTGGAGAATGGCAAAACAGAGGTAGCCGGAGATTGCGGCATTGCAAAATAGGAGCGGCACAGATAGCCTTGTTGTCAATTGGAGTCTACCAACCGGCTGACGCAAGGACGCACGCATACCGAGCGCAGAGAGATGCCTTAGAGAGTGCTGAGTAAGGAAAGTGAGGCCAGCACCCTAAGTTACGCTGCAATATACTGCGGGAGTAAAAACAAGAAGCTGCCACAGAGGGTAAAAAACGTCCTCCTGCCGGATATAAATAGTGGAGCGCAGGCAGCAACGGGGAGAAGACATTAAGAAGCAGTTCGAAGCTGAGGACGGACATGGTCCGTGCCCGTGCTGCTGGGCAGCGGCAACGAGGGAGAAGTTGTAAAAATAGCTCAATAAATAATTGTAAAACTCAGTCTTTGGCCTAGCCACTGTGTCTGATGCTAACAAGTACTGCATAAGTCGTAACAAACGGACATCTGACATAACACCACAGTCAAAATATCTAATTCCTTAAACAGATGTCTACAAAATGACCGTGGGTGAGCACCACATGTTATTCTCATGGCACTTTTTGAGCAATGAAGATTTTTATCCTTAAAGATGTGACTCCCAGAACAATTATTCCACATGACGTTGCTGAATGAAAGTGCATAAACAATGTTAAATCTCTGATTTTCCTCTGCTCAAGATTTGTAGTTATTGGAAGTGCAAATCTGCTAACTAAATTCTCTTAGGACTTCAAAATGTGCTTTTTCCATTTAAATTCTCATCAATATGAACATCTAAAAATTTAAAAGTTTCTACACTGTTTAATTTTTCCTCATGTGTTGCTCTAATCACTGATCTAGTACCTCAAAGCGTGCAGGATTGAATATGTTGAGTATTTTTAAAACTGAGGGAAACTATTCGCACAAAACCAGTCAAAGATACTTCTATGAACATTTTTCACTATTCCTTCTGTTACTGTATGTATGCTTGAATTGATTACAATATCAGTGTCATCCTCAGAAAGAACTAACTCCGCTTGTTGTTTATTACGCACAAGACCGTTTACATATATGAGAAACAATAGCAGACCGAAGATAGATTCTTATGGAACTCCATATGTGATTTCTCCCACCTCCCCTCATTACACTGGTTGAATCACTAAGCAACTTTCTCCATTCTTTCAGTTATATATGACATTCTCCACTGGTTGGCTATCCCCTCAGTCCCATAAAACTTCAGTTGATCTAGGAGAATATTGCAATTCACCGTCAAATGCCTCAGATAGCCCGCAGAAAATACCAACTGCTGTTATTTTACTGTTCATAAAATCTGGTGAGTGAACATAGATTCATGCTCTGTCCTGGCTTCCACCCTGTTCGGTTCTTTTATATGCTCTGAATTATATTGAGAAAGGAGGACAGTGATGTATGACTGCAACGTGGGTTTGTAGTTGTGAGATTATAATGAGAATTGCGAAGAGCATTTTTCTGTGGACGAGCGCTGAAAACACGGCTATATTTGCTGGAAATGCTTGCTTGGCCAGCCATATTGAAGCAAAGGCTTCTTGTCTGTACCGAGCCTTTGTGAATAACGAAGGAGGACTAGCAGTTTCGCTTAGTGTGGGGCATTTCTCGTTCACTCTATACGACGTAATGTTTCCCGTAACCGAGGCGAGTAAATACGTTCTTCTTTCATATTACTGTCTTTGTCGTTTTCGTTGGTTTCGCGTACACTTTGTAATCTAAGTCTTTGTCTTACCGTAACAAAGACCACGCGGCTTTTGTAACGTTAGCTTCCAATCTTTGATGTAAATTAATGATATCTTTTGTGATTCATTAATTATCAAGTGATACGGAATCTCTTGCTTTTATTCACACATTGCTCCTCGTTAAATTGAAGAAATTTATTTGATGGTTATTGACGAAGTACCACATGAGCATGGACCTAATTATTATTGAGTAATGGGAGCTTCCTGTAGTCTTTTTGCCTTCAGCACAGCTATGTATGCCGGCCGCGGTGGTCTCGCGGTTAAGGCGCTCAGTCTGGAACCGCGTGACTACTACGGTCGCAGGTTCGAATCCTGCCTCGGGCATGGATGTGTGTGATGTCCTTAGGTTAGTTAGGTTTATGTAGTTCTAAGCTCTAGGGGACTGATGACCACAGATGTTAAGTCCCATAGTGCTCAGAGCCATTTGAACCACAGCTATGTCTTCAATGAGAAATGATTTTCAGATGGTACAGACATTTAGATAGAATAAATTTTTCTTTCAGTATTTCTGGTAGATTTCTTCCAGGTTACAGAGGATAAGTTTCCCACGAAATCATCGGACCAGCACTTGCTATGCCATATTCTATTCCACGTTCTAAGAAAATTCTATGTTATCAGGTTCTTGATAGAAAAATAGTCTAAATTGCTGTCGTGAGCCAACCATGTTCAGAGCACATGTTTTTCCTCTAAGGTGGAACATAGGAAACTTTTTTATGGTTAAGTGTTAGTTCTTTTGATAGTAAACTGACACTTTACGTATAATTAAGTGACATGGAATTAAGTAATTTAGGTGTACAGAGAGGAGAAGTAATTTCGTATTAAATTTTCCATGAAATGAAGCGACATTGTGTATAACAGTATTCTTAACACGTCAACCGTAACACAGGAAATAGGGCAGTTACATCAAGGAAACCTTATGTGGGATATCAATGTCCATTTCAGAAACACAGACAGCTTACAACTTTTTACGTCTTAAAACAACGTGCTACGTTCTATCTGCAAGTTACGTGGCAAATTCATTTACTTATTAACAGAGCAATTCGCAACCTAACCTGTCGACCACCTTACATGCCCACGCACAAGATCGTCAATGTTTATCACTAAGATCAGATGTGGAAAATATGCTTTCCACCTGATAATCGTTGTTAACCACCGGAACACGCAGTGGATGAAATAAAACTTCATGAATGACGAGGTGTTATATAATTCTTTTTCATTCTTCTTAACACCTGCAGTCCTCACAACATAGTCCGTAATAGACGTAACGAAAGTTACTGCTGCAAGATGCAACTGGTGATATTCACACGGTAGCGTCGAAATTAGTATACGTTCAGAAGTGAATTCTGTGACCCTTCACTTACCTACAGTCTCTACACTGTTATTAGGATTTTTTCTGTGGTCCATACACTAGCGATGTTTCATTCCGAGAACTAAAACTTGAAATTTCCAATAATTCTCAGTAATTCAATTTGCGAAGTGTAATTTGCTATCTCAGCGTTTCAATAGTTTATTAATTTAAAATTTAAAATTTAATTTTTCTGAATATTTGCTGAAATGAAATTGTCGTATGCCACTGATGGCCCGGAGCCCCACCTGGGAAATTTCGGCCGCCGAGTTGAATTCTATTCAGTTGACGCCACGTTAGGTGACTTACGTGTCGATGATGATAAAATAATGATGGAAACACAACAACCAGTCCCCCAAGCGGAGAAAATCTGCGACCCAGCTGGGAACTGAACTCGGGTCTGCTACATGGTACTCAGACGAGCTGATCGTTCAGCTCATGATGCAGATTTGAATACTTGCAGTTCGGGTGTGATGTGTTCCCGAATTATCAAGAACGTGTAAAAGCTCCTCTTCTTTCATTGGAGGTGTCATTGTAGCGGCGCTATAATAGCGTTGTTGTGTTTGTTAACACCAGAAAATATCATTGTTGATCATGATTCGTAGATTTAATGATTAATGTTTGCATTATTCTAAATAATTATATTGAAAGTGCTCAGTAAGGTATACCTTAATATGAAATAATATAATCCAAAACATGAAATGACTACAATGGTGTGTTGTCCAATGAAGTATAAGACTCTTTTAGCGCCATTGCAGACGCAAAGATAGAGAGCAGTGCATTAAAATGTGATATCGGCAAAACTCTTACTCTGCATGATTTTGAATTACACGTCACAAGTATGGTTCCGATACCATAAGGACATGCGCTGTTTCGAACTAATCTGTTAACTGTGTAAATTATGTTCACTTACAAAGAAAGGATAGTGGCTGGAAATAAGATTAACAGTGCACAAACTGTTTTGCAAAGCCAAGATTTTTTCACTACAACAACGGGCTTTCCAAACACGATTAGCAATGCACAAACAGTTTTGCGATTCCAATACTTGTTCATTGCAGTAACATTAAAAACACCGAGATTTCAGATCAGTTATGAGCCTAATGTAAGTCTTGCTAGTTAATGCATCATTCACACGATAAATTTTTGTTCATAAACTATGACTCAGGTTGTTCTTTTCGACATAATACCTATTCTACAGCCTAGATAATATATAACAGAATGTTATGGCAACATGTAAATAAATACTGAGGTTCGCAACAGCACGGGCAATAAGCAGTCTTGCATTACCTTGTTGAGCAATGTCACGGAGATTTCGAAGACAACCACCGGCCTTTCTCAGTCAGCAGTCTTCTAACGGTTTGATGCGGCCAGCCATGATTTCCTCTCCTGTGCCAACCTCGTCATCTCAGAGTAGTATCTGCATCTTACGTCCTCAATTATTTGCCGGATGGATTGAAATCTCTGTCTTCCTAGACAGATTTTCCCCTCTGCGGCTCCCTCCAGAACGGTGGAAATTAATCCATGATGTCCTACCATCCTGTCCCTTGTTCTGGTCGGTGTTCTCCATACATTCCTTTCTTCGCCAATTCTTCAGAGAACGTCCTTATTCTTTACCTTATCATTCCACCATATTTTCAACATTATTCTGTAACATCACATCTCAAATGCTTCGGTCCCTTTCTGTTTCAGTTTTCCCACAGCTCATGTCTCACTACTACGTAACGTTGTGCTCAGAACTTCCATTCTCGGAAATTTCTTGCGCAAATTAAGGCCTAGGTTTCATGCTAGTACACTTTCCTTGGCCATGACTGTACTTTGTGCCAATGCAAGTCTGATTTTTATGTCTTCTTTGCTCTGTCCATCTTGGATTATTTTGCTTCATAGGAAGCACAATTCCTTAACATCGTCTATTTCGTGATTCCCAATTCTGATAAGATTCTCGCTGTTCTCATATCTGCTACTTCTCATTAGTTTCGTCTTTCTTCGATTTACTCTTAATCTATATTCTGTTCTCAGTAGACTGTTTATTGCATTCAACACATACCGTAATTCTTCTGTATTTAACTCAGGACAGCAATGTTATCAACGAAACTCATCCTTTCACAGTGCATTTTAATCCACTTTTGAACCTTTCTTTTACTTCCGTCATTGCGTCTTCGATGTATAGATCGAACAATAGGAACGAAAGACTACATTCCTATGTTACATCCTTTTGAATCCGAGCTCTTCGTTCCTGGCCTTCCCATCTTATTGCTCCCTCTTGGTTCTTGAACATTTTGTGTATTACTCGTTTTCTCTATAGCTAACACTTATTTTTTCTGAATTTCGAACATCTTTTACCATTTTACATTCTTGAACACTTTTGTCACGTCGACAGGTCGTGTGAATGTGTCTTGACTTATCTTCAGTCTTTTTTCCATTATCAATCGCAACGTCAGAACAGCCTCTCTGCTGTCTTTCCCTTTCCTTAAGCCAAATTGATCGTCACCTAACACAGCCTCAATTTTCTTTTCCTTTTTTCTATATAATATTCTTGTTACCAACTTTCATGCATGAGCCGTTAAGCGATCATGTGATAATTCTAGCTCTTCCTATCTTCGGAATTGTGTGGATGATGTTTATCCAAAAGTATGAAGTTACGCTACTGGGCATTAAAAATGCTACACCACGAAGATGACGCCCACAGACACGAAATTTAACCGACAGGAAGAAGATGCTGTGATATGCAAATGATTAGCTTTTCAGAGCATTCACACAAGTTTGGCGCCGGTGGCGACACCTACAACGTGCTGGCATGAGGAAAGTTTCCAACCGATTTCCCATACACAAACAGCAGTTGACCGGCGTTGCCTGGTGAAATGTTGTTGTGATGCCTCGTGTAAGGAGGAGAAATGCGTACCATCACGTTTCCGACTTTGATAAAGGTCGGATTGTAGCCTATCGCGATTGCGGTTTATCGTATCGCGACATTGCTGCTCGCGTTGGTCGAGATCCAATGACTATTAGCAGAATATGGAATCGGTGCGTTCAGGAAGGGTAATACAGAACGCCGCGCTGGATCCCAACGGCCTCTTATCACTAGCAGTCGAGATGACAGGCATCTTATCCGCATGGCTGTAACGGATCGTGCAGCCACGTCTCGATCCCTGAGACAACAGATGGGTACGTTTGCAAGACAACAACCATCTGCACGAACAGTTCGACGACGTTTGCAGCAGAGTGGACTATCGGCTCGGAGACCATGGCTGCGGTTACCCTTGACGCTGCATCACAAACAGGAGTGCCTGCGATGGTGTACTCAACAATGAACCTGCGTGCACGAATGGCAAAATGTCATTTTTTCGGATGAATCCAGGTTCTGTTTACAGCATCATGATGGTCGCATCCGTGTTTGGCGAGATCGCAGTGAACGCACATTGGAAGCGTGTATTCGTCATCGACATACTGGCGTATCACAATGCGTGATGGTATTGGGTGCCATTGGTTACACGTCTCGGTCACCTCTTGTTCGCATTGACGGCTCTTTCAGCAGTGGACGTTACATTTCAGATGTGTTACGACCCGTGGCTCTACCCTTCATTCGATCCCTGTGAAACCCTACATTTCAGCAGGATAATGCACGACAGCATGTTGCAAGTCCTGTACGGGCCTTTATGGATATAGAAAATGTTCGACTGCTGCCCTGGCTCGTCACAATACGTCAGTCACTACTCTTGTTGAACTGTGGTATCGTGTTGAAGCTGCATGGGCAGCTGTACCTGTACATGCCATCCAAGCTCTATTTGACTCAATGACCAGGCATATCAGGGCCGTTATTACGGCCAGAGGTGGTTGTTCTGGGTACTGATTTCTCAGGATCTATGCACCCAATTTGCGTGAAAATGTAATCACATGTCAGTTCTAGTATAATATATTTGTCCAATGAATACCCGTTTATCATCTGCATTTCTTCTTGGTGTAGCAATTTTAATGGCCAGTAGTGTATATCACCAGTTTCGTGCAGTCTACACACCAACATGAATAGCAGTATTATAGCCACTTGCCCCAGTGATATTAGAAATTCTGACGGCATGTTCTCTATCTCTGCAGCCTCATTTGATTTTAAAGCTTCTAAAGCGCCTTCAAATTCTGATTCTAACAATGGCTCCTTATCTCTTTCCTTCGACTCCTGTTTCTTCCTTCTATGACCTCAGACAAGTATTCCCCATCATAGATCCATTGCTTATTTGTTCCATCTATCCTCTCATTTGCATCTAACGGAGGTATTCCCATTTCACTCTCAATTTTACCAACCAAATTTAATTTCATCGAAGGTTATTTTGACTTTTCTATACCCTGAGTCAATCTTTTCGGCAATATTCCTTTTTCGATTTCTTCACATTTTTCATCCAACCATTTTGCCTTAACTTCCCTATACTTGCTATTTATTGCCTTCCTACGTGGCTTGTATTCCTAAATTCCTGAATTTCCCTGTACATTTTTGTTCTTCCTTCCGTCGTCGGTCACTTGAAGTATTTCTTTTGTTTCCATGGTTTTTTTCGCAGATACCTTCCTTGTGCCTACGTTTTCTTTCCAACTTCAGATTGCCCATTTTAGAGATAACCATTTCGTCTTCAACTGAACTGCCTACTGAGCTATTCATTATCACAATATCTATAGCTTCAGAGTATTTCGAGCGTATCTCTTAATCCCTTAGTACTTCCATATCACACAACTACTCTTCATCATCACTAAATTGTAATCTGAGTCTATATCCGTACCTGGGTTGCGATGGGGCGGTAATAAAGTGCGGTTGAAGAATTCACACGAATGTGTATATACAAATGTTCGTTAATAAATGATACTGCAAATTTTGACTCTCACGTAAGTCTCAGGGGATGATTTCCACACTTGGTGCATTAGTACACCGATCCCCACCCGCGCATTTGTTATAGTTTTTGAATTAAAATTTATGAGTACAGTTTATGCTAGGGAACAAACATTAGGCGATTATTATAGCAAAATCAGTTTTTCACGACACAGTTCAATCACTATTTATTGGCGTTGTCCTTTTCTTTCACACAATGAAATTAGCACTGGTGATACGGTTTACATGTTTACTTTAATAGTAACTTGACTCAGAGCCCCCAATAGAAGTAATGTAGGCTGCTATAAACGAAAATTACTCAGTCAATTTGAACAGAACCACAAGTCCCACTGTCCTCTTTGTTCTAGCAGTTTCGGAGCAAAGTCGCACATCGCCACATGTTCACTTACGCCGACGTATACCTCGTAATTCGCACTCACACAAATAATCGTAGAACTTCCAGTTCACCAAATATGTGCATGCACACTTGCACTATTAAACAATAAATACTCTTTGTCGAAATAAATCGCCAAGACCACATAGGCCACCCAAAAGTGGGGCCAGCTCCCTAACTGCCCAACGACTGACCCCTGGCCAAGATGGCCGCTCGCTTATATAGCATCGGACGTCTACCCCCCCCCCCCCCCTCCCCCCTGGTTATGCAAGTACCAATCTCACCAGTTAAGGTTACAAATTTTGATACATATATCCCTCGACAGAAATAAGTATACCATCGGAACCGCGCTAAAACGTGCGTCTCATTTGATATTTTACATTAATTTGTAGGATTATTCTGTCCCCCATAAATCAAGTTTTAGTTTTTGTAAAATTTAGCCACTTAGCGCAAAATTTGTTTGTCTACATCTGTGCTGCAAAATTTTAACATAGAACTACATATAGCACCGTTTTAGACGTAATCTATAGCGATCTACACATTGCGCTGCTCAAAATCTTCATATCTATAATAATTAATTAATTATGGGCGATAAATGTTAATAATAATTTGCAAACAATGAAAACTATTGCAAGTTAAGTGTAGAGTATAAGTCAACTAGTTTAAAATACGTGTGATGCCACCCAAAATATTATATAGTGCCTTTCTTTACGTCATGTATTTTCTATTGAATTCTATAAACAATTTTCCATCAAACTTTGTATATTGCTCTTTACGGGCTTAATTATTTATGAATCTTGACATATGACTACAGCACTCGATCCGCTATGACAAAACGTTTTTAATGAGTGCTCGCTCATCCCTGTAAACTGTTATTTACTATTTTTATTAATCTTCGTAATATTAACCGATTCTGAGGTTACTATAACTTTTGCTTCTCGTGAAATAAAGATCGATCTTTCAGAAGGTGCATATTGCTGACCACAATCCACTGCCGAATCGCACTTCAGCGTAAGTTACATAGTTTTCACGTAATGCGCGAAGAACCCAACAATGCCCCAAGCTGCGGGCCACGTGGTCGCCCGGCGGCGGAGACCATCCCACCGACCGTTGCAAATCTCGCGCGGGCGCGACATGCGCTTCCGCGAATGGCGCACCATGTAGCGCGCTCGCTCTCCACAAAGCAATCCTTGCATACTAGACCTATTCATCTAGTAACGGGGGTTGGTGCCGTCACAGGGTGCACCTTAAGATCCAATTTCTGATTTTGAAATCTCTGCCTGGCCATGATATAATCTGGAATCCCCCATGCCTATCGGCCTTTCCAAGTGTGCCTCCTCATCTTGTGATTCTTGAACAGAGTATTCGCTATTACTAACTGATATTTATTGCAGAACTCGATTAGTTTTTCTCCTCTCGCCTTCTTAGTACCAACTCCATTCTCTCGCAGCGTTAACACACTGTCCAAATTATTTGCTATGTGGAAAAGAGGTGATAATGTTGGAGTTTGCTAGTTATTGAGGTGCGTTATGAACCCCTTAGGAACATAGCGTCAGGGGTGGAAACAAAACCAACATGCTCTCGGTATATCTGTCGGGGAGGACTCATCTGAGATGTGGCGGCGTCCTTGTCTGCGGCTATCGAGCGTACACCGTGCAGTCGACTGCAAGTTGTGGTCACGTCGCGCATGGTTTGTGAGGCCATCCTCACTTCTTACAGGCAGCTGGCGGAGGTGGCGAATACTGCTGGCCTAGCATGGAGGGTGCAAGCAGAGCTCGCAATTTGCAACATCGTTTCCACTGTTGAGCAGGGTCTGTTGTTTTGGAGCAGAGTAGAGGGTCTCAGCCAAAGGCTTCGTCGTCTCTGTGGAGGTATTGACTGCACATTTCTGGACCTGCGTTATCGGGTGGGGATTTGTAGGGCTACCCTTGATAGGTCAGGTGTGCACTACACAAAGGAAGCAGCAACTCGGTTAGCAGAGTACTTGTGGAGTGCACATGGGGCTTTCTTGGGATAGGCTTTTGAGGTACTCTCATGGACATTCGCCTGCCGGCACGCATGTAGGGAAATAAGACCGCGTTCAAAGTAAAGACAGTAAAAATTTTATCAGTAAATTGTCGTAATATTCGAAACAAAGTTCTCGAATTTACTTGCCTCCGGGAAAGTTCTCAATTTCAAATTATTCTCGGGTCTGAGAACTGGCTAAAACCAAAAGCTCTGAGATATTTACCAAGTCCTGGAATGTTTATCGGAAAGACAGATTAGACGCGGAAGGAGGAGGCGTGCATCTTGCAGTTGACAAAAATATTGTCTCCACTGAGGTTGAAGTTGAGTGTGATAGTGAAGTTATCTGAGGTTGAAGTTGAGTGTGATAGTGAAGTTATCTGATAGCGCCTAACGGGTCTAGGGGAAACCAAGCTAATTGTTGAATGTTTATACCGACCACTCGACTCCACTTTGATAGTTCTAGAGTCATTCAAAGAAAGTCTATGGTCAGTTATGCATAAATACCCCGATCACAAGTCAAAAAAAGTTTTGTATCGCCTCGGCTCCGAGAGTTCTGGGACCTGCACAGAAAATTGTTATAGATATCAACATAAACATCATTTCCGCCCTTTTTATTGCTCATGAAAACCACACATTTCCTTCAGAGGTGGTGGTCCAGATTGCGGTAGACACCGGTACCTCGAATACCCAACAGCATTGATGCATGCCTTTATTCGTCATTGCATACTACCTACAACTTCATCAAGTCACTGTTGGTACAGATCGTCCCACTCCTCAACTGCGATTCGGCAGAGTGGTTGGTGGGTCACGCTGTCCAAAACAGGCCTTTTCTATCTGCCCCAGACATGTTCGGTAGGGTTCACGTGTGGATAATATGCTGACCACTCTGGTCGAGCAATGTTGTTATCCTGAAGGAAGTCATTCAAAACATATGTACGATGAGGTCGCGAACTGTCGTCCGTGAAGACGAATGCCTCGCCAATATGCTGCTGATACGATTGCACTATCGGTCGGGGGATGCCGTTACGGCACCTTCCATGACCACCAGCGGCATATGTCGGCATCACATAACACCACCCCAAAACAGCAGGGAACCTCCACCTTGCTGCACTCGCTGGACAGTGTGCCTCACCGGGTTGCTTCCAAACACGCCCCGACGACTGTCTGGTTGGTGGTATATGCGACACTCATGCACTATCGGTCGGGGGATGCCGTTACGGCACCTTCCATGACCGCCAGCGGCATACGTCGTCATCACATAACACCACCCCAAAACAGCAGGGAACCTCCACCTTGCTGCACTCGCTGGACAGTGTGCCTGACCGGGTTGCTTCCAAACACGTCTCTGACGACTGTCTGGTTGGTGGCATATGCGACACTCATGCACTATCGGTCGGGGGATGCCGTTACGGCACCTTCCATGACCGCCAGCGGCATACGTCGTCATCACATAACACCACCCCAAAACAGCAGGGAACCTCCACCTTGCTGCACTCGCTGGACAGTGTGCCTGACCGGGTTGCTTCCAAACACGTCTCTGACGACTGTCTGGTTGGTGGCATATGCGACACTCATGCACTATCGGTCGGGGGATGCCGTTACGGCACCTTCCATGACCGCCAGCGGCATACGTCGTCATCACATAACACCACCCCAAAACAGCAGGGAACCTCCACCTTGCTGCACTCGCTGGACAGTGTGCCTGACCGGGTTGCTTGCAAACACGTCTCTGACGACTGTCTGGTTGATGGCATATGTGACACTCATCGGTGAAAAGAAGGTGATGCCCATCCTGAGCGATCCATTCGACATGTTGTTGGACCTATCTGTACCGCGCTGCATGGTGTCGTAGTTGCAAAGATGGACCTCACCCTGCACCGTCAGGAGTGAAGTTGAGCATCAAGCAGCCTACTGCGCACAGTTTTGTCGTAACACGATGTCCTGTAGCTGCACGAAAAGCATTATTCAACATCGTGGCGTTGTTGTCAGCGTTCCTCCGAGCCATAATCCGTAGGTAGCGGTCATCCACTGCAGTGGTAGCCCTTGGGCAGACTGAGCGAGACATATCATCGACAGTTCCTGCCTCTCTGTAACTCCCCCATGTCCGAACACATCGCTTTGTTTCACTCTGAGACGCCTGGACAAAATGGTTCAAATGGCTCTGAGCACTATGGGACTTAACATCTGAGGTTATCAGTCCCCTAGAACGTAGAACTATTTAAACCTAACTAACCTAACGACATCACACACATCCAGGCACGAGGCAGGATTCGAACCTGCGACCGTAGCAGCAGCGCGGTTCCGGACTGAAGAGCCTAGAACCGCTCGGCCACAACGGCCGGCGATGCCTGGACACTTCCCTTGTTGAGAGGCCTTCCTGGCACAAAGTAACAATGCGGACGTGATCGAACCGCGGTATTGACCGTCTAGGCTTTGTTAACTACAGACAACACGAGCCGTGTACCTCCTTCCTGGTGGAAAGACTGGAACTGATCGGCTGTTGGACCCCCCTCCGTCTAATAGGATCTTCTCATGCATGGTTTTTTTTACCTCTTTGGGCTGGTTTAGTGACTGAACAGTCAAAGGGACTGTGTCTGTGATACAATATCCACAGTCAACGTCTATCTCCAGGAGTTCTGGGAACCGGGGTGATGCAACACTTTTTTTTATGTGTGCAGTTGGGACGAGTTTAACCTCCAGAGTATAGACTGGAGCGTGTATGGATTCATTGGAGGGAACACAGACAGACAGTCTCTTGAAGTATATTTGAACATGTTTTCCGTGAACTATCTTGAGCAGCTAGTTCTGCAGCCCACACGCAATGGAAGTATCTTGGACCTTGTATCTACAAACAGGCCGGACCTTATCGATAGTGTCAGTATAGTGATGGGGTCAGTGATACGATGTCATCATAGTGACTATGGTTACGAAAGTTAAAAAATCAGTCAAGAGGACTAGGAGAGTTTTCCTGCTAGAAAGAACATATGAGCAGTTGTTAGCAACTCACTTAGACAATGAACTACAATCATTTAGTTACAGAATGATGACCATAGAAGAATTATAGGCAAAGTTTAAACAGACTGTAAATCACTATCTGGACAGGTATGTGCCTAGTAAATGGATTAAGGACGGAAAAGACCCATCGTTGTTTAATAACGAAATTCGGAAAATGGTGAGGAAGCAAAAGGAGTTGCACTCCCGGTTCAAAAGAGTACGCGCAAATGACGACAGGCAAAGATTAGTAGCAATTCGTACGTCTGTGAAAAGATCTATGCGTGAGACATACAACAGCTACCACCGTCATATCTTGGCTAAAGATCTCGTACAGAATGTGAAAGAATTCTGGTCCTATGTAAAATCGCTAAGCGGGCCTAAGGCTTCCATCCAATCACTCGTTGACCAGTCCGGTTTGGCAGTAGAAGATAGCAAAAAGAAGGCAGAAGTTTTAAATTCCATGTTTAAGAAATCCTTCACGCAGGAGAATCATACAAATGTACGGTAGTTTACCATCGCTCAGAGTCCTGTATGAATGACATAGTAATAAGTGTCCCTGGCGTAGAGAAACAACTGAAAGAGTCTCCAGGTCTGGATGAAATCCGAATTCAGTACTCTACGTCACTGGTACCTTATTTAGTTTGCATTTATCTCGAATCTCTCGCCCAGCGCAAAGTCCCAAGCTACTGGAAAAAAGGACAGGTGACTCCTTTATATAAGAAGGGTAAAAGAATGGACCCGCAAAATTACAGACCAATATCCTTAATATCGGTTTGCTGCAGATTTCTAGAGCTAATTCTGAGTTCGAATATGAAAGATTTCCTAGAGACCGGAAAGTGCAGGTCGATGAATCAGCACGGCTTCAGAAAGCATCGTCAGTGCGAAGCCCAGCTCGCTCTTTTCCCACATGATATACTGTGAACTATGGATGAACGGCAACAGGCAAATTCCATACGTCTAGATTTTCGAATAGCGTTCGACACGGTACCCCACTGCAGACTGTTAACGAAGGTACGTAAATACGGAATAGGCTCCCAGATATGTGACTGACTCGAAGACTTCTTAAGTAATACAACCCAGTACGTTATTCTCGACGGCAAGAGTTCATCGGAGACAGGGGCAACACAAGAGTACTCTAGGGAAGTGTGTTAGGACTGTTGCTATTTTCTATATACACAAGTGGTCTGGAAGAAAGGATGGGCAGCTATATGCGGTTGTTCACTGATGCTGTGGCGTACAGGAAGGTGTTGGAAGTAAGTGAATGTAGGTTGATACAAGATTACCCAGACAAAATTTCTGGTTGGTGTGATGAATGCTATCTGACTCTCAATGTAGAAAAATGTAAGATAAATGCCGATGAGTAAGCGAACGAGTTGAAAGGCGGGCTGCTAGATTTGTTACCGGTAGGCTCGATCATCATGCAAATGTTACGGATATGTTTCGGGGGCTCAAGTGGGAATACCTAGTAGGAAGCAGACATTCACTGCGGAGAACATTCAAAAAAATTCAAATTGCTCTGAGCACTATGGGACTTAACATCTGAGGTTATCAGTCCCCGAGAACATAGAACTACTTAAAACTAACTAACCTAAGGACATCACACACATCCATTCCCGAGGCAGGATTCTAACCTGCGACGGTGACGCGGTTCCAGATTGTAGCGCCTAGAACCGCGCGGCCACTTGGGCCGGCGAAGAACATTCCTGAGTAAGTTTAGAGAACCGGCATTTGAAGCTGCTGCCAACATACATTCGCGTTGGACCTCGAAGATAAGACGAGAAATTAGGGCTCATAAGGAGGCACATAGAAAGTTGTTTTATCCTCGCTGTATTTGCGAGTTGAACAGGAAAGGAAACGACCAGTTGTGGTACAGGGTACCCTCCGCCACGCATCGTGCAGTGACTTACGGAAATGTATGTACCCATGGCACCCACACTTCCGAAATTACGACATGGTGTCACTCCTGTGTTCAGTGGCGGCTAGTGAGTATACAATCTCGGTGTTCACAAATTTTTAGATTCAGGGAAATATGAGCGTGAAATTAATAGCAACTTCTGTATAACAGGTATGCTTATCAAGATGTAACTACAGCCACTGTCAATAATAATAAGAGCAGTAATGATAATAATAATATGCATAACTTGTCTGAAAAAAGAAATAATTGTTTTTGTGGAATTTTGTTGCTTTCGGTGCAATCAGGTACAATTTAGAACAAGAACGAAATAATGTTTAAGCTTTCGCTACTGACCATTTCGCGATTTTAAGTAAGTGGGACTTTTGGTGCACTTTTTATTTTTTCGGACAAATGTACGAAATCTCTAAAATGTGTATTAGTTAACGAAGTAACTTCCAGGCTGAAAATTTGACATTAATACGTTGTTCTCACATACCACCTTACGCTTATTATGCACTTCTTTGTTAAATGTTCGCTTGTAGTCAGGCTTCTTTGATATCGTCACTTTCTCAGTTAACGGATCTGGTCTGGGACGCCCTAGTTCCTTTGCGAGCTAATTTTTTCTCGTGATTTTCTTATCTTTTAGCAATTAAAATAGATTCAATAGAGTTCAAGTTGACACTACACACGAAAGCAGATTCGTGCACGCTAAATAACTAACTCCTTATTAAATTCAATTCGTACTGTCTACAAACATGGTTACTTGGCTAGAACACAAATGTTGCCGTGAGAACCACATGGGCCAAAAGCACACACCCGTCAATCCCACTTTTAAGTGGATATTAGAGAAACAGATGAGACAGTTTTTTGTGAATGTTCATATACACAATATGGACCTATAGCACAGATAAACCCGACCCACCATAAGACCAACAGATGTCAAAAAATGCAACAGTCTCACAATTGACTATGATCTGCTTTATGATCCTAAGCTTTTCAAATGGATTACTGTATGGTAAAATCCAAAACCTAACATACTACACTTCGTTCAGAATCCCACAATATTGATTTTTCTATCACTGTAACTATAGCATATACTGATGGCAGATCTAATTTACTGTACGGTGAGTGAATTGGCATATCTGAGGAACGTGCTACCGTGTAGCAGGATTTATGCTGAGCGAACGGTGATAAAAGTCTGCTGCAGTGTGCTACCACAGGTGGCATTGACGTAAACTTGTAGTTGAGTGGTAGGAGCTAGCTGTGCACTCCGTGAACCGTGCACATTGTTAATCAAATCCGTATGTATTTGGCCCGTAAGGCAATCACGTCAAGCCATTTGCACATGCGTAAAAACTCCTTAAAACGAGCACAACTGAAGGTGTGCTGGCGAGCGTGATGTCAAGTTTCACGGAGTCTAGAGCAATAGCAATGTGGCACAGCGCGGTAGATTTAGTGCAGTGTATTTCATATTACCGCATCTAATAACATTTAACAGCATCCAAAGAAAAAAAACTAATAAATGCGGAAAGTGCGAAAAGTTAGGGTGTTCACGTGCTCTTGTGCTCTCACACAATAGCCACTACTGCCTCTGTTCAGAGTTGACGTTGGGCACGTCGCCGTCGGCGCGCCTCTATCTGCCTCCGGGTTCAGCAAAAGCCGTAACAATGGTCGCCATGCTGACGTCAGACGTCATCGCCCTGCCGCGTGTACTTTTGTCTTCATGCAAACATGCCCATTCGCAGACTCTAGGTACGTGAACTGGCGGTACGTTCGAGCATGGCTGAACGAACAATTTATCTGTCCCCTAGGGCGCTAGTCACGTGGGACTATTTAGATACTGCATGGAATTAAGTAAGGGCTTCCTGAACCAATCGATTCCATATTCGCATAGCAGTTGTGGAATCCATCCGAAATGAAGGGCAATATAAAGTGTAGAACCGGTATCCTGTCACTTTCGAACTCACATTCTGCTGGACGTTTCTCCTTCTTGCACAGGTAATTTCCGGTCTTCTCACTAACAAATAACATTCAAAGGCGAATTCTGAATTAGAAACTCGCTGTGTAATCTTTCGTTGTAAACAGAATGCAAATGACATCACTCCTATCTACTTTGTGCACATGTACAGTACACTTCATACATGCTTGCTGCCTTCACGGTGTTTCAGTTTTCATGGTCAGCAATATAGGTTTTCAGTGGCTAGTTGTATACATTTCACATTTGGCCCCCTTGTTTCGTTTTCTTCCTTTGGTTGACGATACTGACGTCTGATACCTGTGGCACTCTATATAATCATTGATTATAGACAAGTATGAAAACATTGATTAGTATGTGCAGTATGTTGTCGGTACTGTAAAAACATTTAATCTTTACGTCAAATATTTATTTCTTTCATTTTCTATGTTTTCATGTACATGACGATCAAACTAGGTGCAACATCTCATATATGCCACTGAGATCATGAGGCAGCAATAATATGTGAATAATCTGATAATCCAGAGAGTAATAAGATCAGTTCCAATCAGAAAAAGGAGCCAATGGTAAAAACAATGTAGCATGAGTGTAACTGACTGAGAAGAAAGGTTGTGTGGCTGTGATGGAATAGGATCTAAGTTACGCCAAATGCTTTATCACAGTAGGTTCACATTATGTGAATCGCTTATGATCAACAATCCGAACATCTGTCGGGTGCATTGCGCCTTGTGAGCTAACCTAGGAAATGGTTAGAACAAAAAGAAGACTATAAGAAATGGGTAATCAAAAATACGAGTGAATGTGTTCACAAAGTTAACTGGAGGCCGAACGGCACAATAACCCTGGGTTCGTTGTGAGGCGGCGGTGGGGTGAGTGAACTGCCGTAGCCTGTTGTGGAGTTGTGAATCACTGAGGGCTACGGCGGGGACGAAGCCTCTCCGTCATTTCTAGGTCCCCAGTTCAATACAATACATTATAATACAATACCGTATAATTTTACAAAAGTTATGTTTAAACACTAGTCGCAAAATGTAATAACTATATTGAAGAATAAATGGCGCTTGCGTATTGTTGTGTCTGCTATTATGAGCAAAATTTAATAAAACACAGTACGCTGAATAAGCGTTATACAGTGAACGAATGGCTCAAACCAAAACTGCTCCCCAACACGCAAACTTTGAAAACGCCTTACGTCAGTTTTGTTTTGAGCCACTCGTTCACTGTATAACGCTCATTCAGTGTATTGCGTTTTATTAAGTTTTACTCTTAATAGCAGACATAGCAATACACAAGCGTCACTTGTTCTTCAATATAATTAATGCACATTACACTTAGTATTTAAAAATAGTTTTTCTAAATTATAGAGTAAATTTCATGTATTTTTCGCTGATCAATTAATTACACGACGATATTCGGTATATCATTTGTTTTTATAGCAGATAATTGGTTCATTAGAACGCGACCCTAGCCCCGCCAAACGGCTTATTTCGTTTGTATCGTTACTGATCTTTGAAGGCAGTTTGCATTTGGGCAAGTTCCTTATGACCCATAATAATGAACTTAATGAATTTGGCAAGCTTCAAACCATACTTTACTTTCCACACCATGATTCCACGGAATGATCAAAATGTAACATGGCTTGTATTTCTATTGATACTAGTTTTGTTCTTGTAGTTTTGTAGCCTTTGCTAACGACATAAGACGGAACTCGTAAGGCATATTGGAATAATTAAATTATGGTTAAGACGTGCAAAGTATTTAAGAAAAAATACTGTTTCAAGAAATTACAATCATCAAATGGAAAAGCCACAGATTTGAGTGTCGCAAAGAGTAAATTTCATTTCACGTTTGAATCTCAGACTATGTTCGCTGCCTTAGTCTGATTGACTAACAATGTGACCGGGCATTATGGCTTATCTTATGTCATACTCAAATTATTACAAGGATGTTTCTACAGTGTGCTTCGCATACCTACATTATAGGTATGACTGTAACTTTACATTTCCTTAATGTTGTTAAAACTATATTGACAAAGTATCTTACCTGTTCTCTTCATTTAGGCATTGCATGTTGGTATTGTGATCTGAAGATGACCGTTTAAGCAGCTGAACGCAGCAATTACTTTTTCCTACACTGCGATCTTGGCCAAATAAAGGTTTTAATAAAAACTACAGCATTCAAGTTTACAGACTGCTGTCTCAATTCTGACTATGTAAAGGAATTATAAAAATAATAAATTATTGAATGTCGGTATGCTGGACTGTGCTTATGTCATTTCATCAGTGTTGATGAGATAACGTTGACATAGAATCCACTGAAACATCTAAATGTGCATTTTCAGACAACAGCGCAAACACTGCTGAAAAATATAAAAAGGTTTTTGTTTTAAGAAACACTCCTGTCCTTTTGTGTTCTAATGCATGCATATTCAAAGACACTATTTGGGGTGAAAATATTTGCAAATACTTTTGAAAACGTTGGGATGAAAAAGTTCGAGAAGAAATTACGTCCACTGTGTACATATACAATGTTTACTGTCTTGCAATTATTACTTAAATAAGATAAATATTTGGGACCATAAACTGTTTTGGTTTCTACATGTTATTAAATGGAACTGTAAATTTTTTCCTTACTTTTTATTGATCACTGACCATTTCCACATCTTCGCCCCTCTTCCAACGCCTAAATTTCTTCTTTTGAATGTTTTCAAGTCTGCTGAAAAACTGCAATTTTTGCTGAATCCTCAGTTGATGCACCTCGTGCCGATTCAACCTCGGCACCTTCACTGGGCTGCTGTGACCGTTGGCCAGAATACTGTTTCTATTTGTTTACAATATCTCCTAAACATTGCCTGGATCTTCAATATCAGACAGTTGCTTTTGATTTGTAGTTGCAGTAGTCTTTTTCGTACCTCCTTGTTTACTTAAAGAAGGTACATCTGATTCTTTTTGTAGAATCTGGCGGTTTAAAACCGTAGTAGTAGCCATCAAATGCAAAACTAGCATCTCGCTTATCTAAGCCTGCTCCGGTCTGACTGGGATCAATACACAGAGCTTTACCATGACTCAAAGCTTCTGTTTGGGTGATTCACGTTCTAACATCAAAACTAATTTTAATATTAGTTCACGGTAAATGATAACAGTCAAACAGTTGCAGGAAAAAGATTTATTGAAATGCTTGACCACGGTTTCAGTACATCTAAATATACCTTCTTCAGAAGCAAAAATACACGTGAACAAGAATACACCTTCATTAGCAAAAACCTTAGCGCCAAAACAGAGAGAAAAAAACGCTTACAGCTGTACGTAACCGTAAAAAACTTTTAGTCACTTACTAAAATCACATCCTGCAATGGAGATGCATAAAACAATCGTGCCAAAGGCGTCGTCAGTAGTTTAGTTTTTAATATTAGTAACATTCATATAAGTCATCTCGCAATTCAAGAAAAAAGTTGAATTACCAGATACATTCTTAGGAACTGGATTGAAACTCACACGTAAATTTTTTGGCCGTGGTGGAAGTTCACATGAACTCTGACCCGTAGAGCACCAGATCGATTTACCTTTGCACGAATATCCTCTATGCCTCATATATCGATAGTAGCCCACTTTTGACAAGAGAACATGTTGTAGGGCAGTTGATGCTCGATCGCTTAGTGTGAGGCCGCCAGTAAAACAACGTTGGATGGCGTTCCCTGAGAAGACGTTGAGTTCTGGTGCGCTCTCAGTGGTAGATGTGCACTTGCTACTGGCTTGAGTGGCGAAGGGATGGAGCACGCCAGTATCGCCGTGGTGTTTTGAAGTGCGTCGGGGCAAGAGAGTTCCCTGGCCTCAGGCACATTGGACGAAAACTTTTACTGGGAGGAGCCGTGGCAGCTGTGATACGGCACTGGGACGGTGGCTTTTCACCTGGATCGTGAACATTCCGTGGAACCGGCTTGATTTGTCCGCTTGTTGCGGAGAATTCCTTTTTTTAATGGTGAGCTTTGACAAGTTTCCATGGCAAGTTGTTATTCTCGTGGGTAAATACACAAGCCCTATCGCACTCTCCACGTCTGGCACCGGATGAGTTAGAAAAAAAATGAAGAAAGTCCGGGAACGAGTTGAATGTGATAAAATTTGTCCTCATACTTGTGAAGTAATTAAAGTGTGCCTATCGCGGGCAGGTTCAGTGTCTGAGATTGTCACAGTGGTTAAACAATTATCTAATTGTGTAAGACTATGGTCGGAGCAGTTGATACTTTTAAACGGTTATTTTGAATCGGTTCTATATCTACATCTACATCCATACTCCGCAAGTCACCTGACGGTGTGTGGCGGAGGGTACCCTGAGTACCTCTATCGGTTCTCCCTTCTATTCCAGTCTCGTATTGTTCGTGGAAAGAAGGATTGTCGGTATGCTTCTGTGTAGGCTCTAATCTCTCTGATTTTATCCTCATGGTCTCTTCTCGAGCTATACGTAGGGGGGAGCAATATACTGCTTGACTCTTCGGTGAAGGTATGTTCTCGAAACTTTAACAAAAGCCCGTACGGAGCTACTGAGCGTCTCTCCTGTAGAGTCTTCCACTGGAGTTTATCTGTCATCTCCGTAACGCTTTCGCGATTACTTAATCAGCACGACAGCTGCTATAGTCCAAGTAGTGAAATTTGGTCATTTGAGGAAATCTCCACGGGTTCCTTTTAAACTGTGTGTATTCATTTGTTCTGAGCCTATGCGTATATTCGTTTCATGCATTCTAGGTAGCTTAATAATTGTACTTGTAAAACCTAGAGCTTGTACTTACGGTTGACTTATGTCATGGCTTAGTGCTCATGTGTTACCGCTACGTGTAATTATTCCGTCAGTTGATGCCATTAGCTACGCACGCTGGTTCTGGGCGTGAAGTCTAAGTCTGTTATTACTTAATCTGAAGACAACGTGCAACCTTACTGACGTATAAAATTTAACTTTTTAGGAGCTCGGAAAGTAATTCACTTAATAGAAGCTGTGTAAGGCGTTAACTGTTTCTTAACTCTGTTAGTGTCTTCTAATTATACTTTGATCATTAGCAAATTTTGTCAGTGTAAGAACTCTTCTGCTTTTAGCCGCAGTAATTTTCTGTAATTTGAAGTTAAATTAACGTTTCAGGTTTTAAAGAAGAAGTTGCGATTGAGTTTTCTTCTGTAACGTTTGCTTCTTATGTCCATTACGGACGTGATGAGTTGAAGGCGTAATTAAGATCTTGTTCATTTTGTGAGAAATTTTATCTGTACTAAATATGCTTGAAGGTACCGTGTGTTTATTGTCTAATCCAGCCCCTCACCATTCCACCACCTACCTGCTGGTTATGGCGACGTTACAAACTCATTGTACCACTCATAGGAGACTTCAGTTATTAGATCTTTTTTTATTTGAGTCATCAGTCTTCTGACTGGTTTGATGTGGCTTGCCACGATTTCCTCTCCTGTGCCAACCTCTTCTACAGCTCCCTCCAGTATCATGGAAGCCATTCTCTCATGTCTTAATAGATCTCCTATCATCCTGCCGCTTGTCCTTGTCAGTGTTTTCCACATATTCATTTTATCTCCGATTCCGCACAGAACCTCCTTATTTCTTACCATATCATTCCACCTAATTTCGGCGTTTGTCTGTAGCACCACATCTCAAATGCTTCGATTCTATTCTGTTCCGGTTTTCCCACTGTCCACGTTTCAGTACCATACGATGCTGTGCTCCGAACGTACATTCTCAGATATTTCTTCCTCCAATTAAGGTCTATGTTTGACACTAGTAGACTTCTCTTGACCGGAATGCCCTTTTTGCCATTGCTAATCTGCTTTTGATGTCCTCCTTGCTCCGTCCAACGTTGGTTATTTTGCTGCCTAGGTAGCTGAATTCCATAACTTCATCTACTGATGTTAAGCTTCTCGCTGGTCTCATTTCTACTACTTCTCATTATTTTCGTCTTTCTTCGATTTACTCTCAATCCAAATTCCCTACTCATTAGACTGTTCACTCCGTTCAGCAGCTCATGTAATTCTTCTCCACTTTCACTCAGGACAGCAATGTCATCAGCGAATCGTATCACTGATATTTTAATTCCACTCCTGAACCTTTTTTTATTTGTATCATTGCTTCTTCTATATAGAGATTGAACAGTAGAGGCGAAAGGCCACATCCCTGTCTTACTCTCTTTTTAATCAGAGCACTGTTCTTGGCCCTCCACTCTTATTCCCTCTTGGTTCTTGTACCTATTGTACATCATCCGTCTCTCCCTATAGCTCATCCCCATTTTTCTCAGAATTTCGAACATCTTGTACCACTTTACATATTCGATCGCTTTTTGCAGATCGACGAATCCTATGAAGTGTTTTGAATTTCTTTTTAATATTTGCTTCCATTATCAACCGCAACGTCAGACTTACCTCCCTGGCACCTTTACCTTTCCTAAAGCCGAACTGATCGTCATCTAACACATCCTCATTTTTCCTTTCCATTCTTCTGCATATTATTCTTGTCAGAACTTGGACGCATGAGCTTTTAAGTTGATTGTGCGATAATTCTCTCACTTGTCAGCTCTTGCAGTCTTCGGAGTTGTGTGGATGATGTTTTTCCGAAAGTCAGATGGTACGTCGCCAGGTTCATACATTCTACACACCAACGCGAATAGTCGTTCTGTTGCCACTTCCCCCAATGATTTTAGAAATTCTGATGGAATGTTATCTATCCCTTCTGCCTTTTTTTATCTGAAGTCCTCCAAAGCTCTCTTAAATTCTGTTTCTAATATTGGCTCTCATATCTCTTCTAATCGAGTCCTGTTACTTCTTCTAACACGTCAGACATATCTTCCCCCTTATAGAAGCCTTCAATATACTCTTTCCATCTATCCGCTCTCTCCTCCTCAATTAACAGTAATAATCCCGTTGAACTCTTAATGTTACCAGCCTTCCTTCTAATTTTACCGAAGGTTGTTTTGACTTTCCTATATGCTGAGTTAGTCCTTCCGACAATCATTTCCTTTTCAGTTTCTTCACATTTTTCATACAGCCATTTCGTCTTAGCCTCCCTGCACTTCCTATTTGTTACATTTCTCAGCGACTTGCATTTCTGTATTCCTGAATTTCGCTGATCATATGTATTATGTACACTAGTTTGATTGAACATGGTTTTGAAGAACGAAACTTTTGGTTCATTATGCTGCCAGCAATATTCTTTGTAAAATTTGCTGGTTTCAGATTACTATACACTTACCAAGTAGACAAATCAGGTGGCGCATACTAATATGCGTGATTTAAACTTTTGAAAATACCAACTTGGAGTTCACACCCATAATTAAATGGATTCTTACTCTGTGGAGTATCACTTGCAACAACTCGTGAATATATCTTCGTGAGGAATCGCAAGATACTCCGTAGGGGGAACTTATTTTCAGTTTCTGTTGTTCAAAAAAATATACGGCCACACTTTTGTGTATAGCAATGGTAACGGTGATTCCTGTCAGATCACCGAAGTTAAGCGCTGTCGGGCTTGGCTAGCTAATGGATGGGTGACTGTCCGGTCTACTGAGCGCTGTTGGCAAGCGGGGTGCACTCAGCCAATGTGTGGTAAATTAAGGAGCTATTGACTGAGAAGTAGCGATGTGCTGACCTCACGCCCCTGCAGATC
This sequence comes from Schistocerca gregaria, assembly GCF_023897955.1. NCBI lineage: Eukaryota > Metazoa > Arthropoda > Insecta > Orthoptera > Acrididae > Schistocerca > Schistocerca gregaria. The sequence continues at coordinate 920,550,252 of NC_064921.1, read as the reverse complement.
CGCTTCCACTGACACCTATGGTCTGAGAATTACGCGGCGACCGGTCAGTACCGTTGGGGCTTCCGAGACTGTTCGCACGAAATTTAGTTTTAGTTTTTTTATCTGTATCATATACTAGTCTACGACAGGAAAAAAAGTGTTACACCATGAACAACATATCTACATTGAGCACTACCTAACAGGTCCTCCAGTGTTTCCTTTTTTATTGACTATGTTTATTACAAATTCATCCTCCTGCAAGCCTTTTGTTAATATTTTCTGCGCAGAAAGACTGTTTCCTACAGATGAAGAATCATATCAATTCTTGATAACTACTTTCTTTCGTTGTCTCTATCTATTTCTTCGTCATTTGTCGTCATTATGCCTGTACGGATGTTGCATAACACCTCTTCAAGCTCATCGTTGAAAACTTCACTCGGGTTTTTCACTTCAGAGAGTGGTCAGTTCCCTGAGCGAAGACGCTGAGCAAGTGTGCCGACGCAACTCGGTTTGTCTAACGTTGCTGTGGAAATCGCAACACAATCTTCCCAGACGAGGTGCACGCGTAGCTTAACGCCGTCTTCCGGACTTTTAACAAATCTCGAACTATTATCATGAGGCTCATGGAAGCAGGTGGAGTCTGGTCACTGAAAGATTGCTATCACGGTAAATCGGATATAGATTACTGGTAGCTGAGATGAGATCTCGCGTTGACATGCGTTGTTTACAGCTGACACCAATACACACGGAACTGACATTCGTACCTTGCAGAACTAGAGTTGAGACATTGATTATCATGCTGTGGTGTTCAGCCATGAGTCTTCCATGTATTTGTGACGGTCAGATCGAAGCTTGTAAAAGGTCATCTCGAGTTCTTGGAATAATGGTGTGCGGATCTGTCGGATATGTAAACAGTTGCTAGGAGGCAGAATGCTCACTCTTATGTGACAAGAGTGGTAAATCTTGTTGCCATGCCCTTTATGAACATTGTAACGCCGGAATAGCATATCCTCCTATTTCAATCTATTGTACTACAAACTTTTTTCCTTATTTTGTTACCTGAAGATATGACATTTCTGTGTTTTTTATATGTTGTAATTGGTTTACTATTTGTATGTATATATTTATGCATTTATGTCGATGTATAATTTGTTGTTTTGTAAATTTTATTAGTATTTTTACGCTGGGTCTTGCCTAAGGAAAACTATGCTATCGAACGAATACATCGATAGGTCGTGTGGAGAACCAAAGTGTTTAGGATCTTTGGTAGTGTTAACTCTGTCGCGTGGAGCGCGGGCAGAGGAGTAGTCAGGCTGGGGTAGGGCGGTGGAGCAGGTGTGTTGTGTGACGCTCATGCGAGTTGCCGCGCTTTCGGGGTTGGGCAGTATGTAATTCCGCTCGACTTGCTATGATAGTTTCTGACACGGTGTCGCGGACGGGAAGCATTAGCTGGCGCACATCAAGAGCCCGTTTCGCCAGGTGACCGTGTCGAGAAGAAGGCGCGCCAACATACAGCTTCTGCAACAGCGACGGCCGACAATGAGGGACTGTCGCCACCTCCTCGATCGACGGCTTCAAACCTTCAATCAACCAACAAGGAAGACAGGAAGCACGTAAAGTTTTAGAACTGTATGGCAGACCTCAGCTTTTAAAATTGTTGCATCACCAAGCATTATCAAGCAGGATCCCTTCCTTTTCCGAAATGAACCCGAGTGTCGTTGAAATTCAGACGCCAGCATTAAAGTAATATCATTCCAATTCACTGCTTTAATTTCAAAGTTCAGTTAAGGTATTCATAGCTGGCTACAATATTTACATTACACAAGTTCAAATTAAGAGTGCGAGTTTTGTTAGCATATTTTAGCTTACCTGTGACTGCAGCTCAGCTTGGTACGTACTAAACGTTGCTATTGTTAATTGTCCAGAATCATTTAATTCAAGTTCAAAGTTAAATCTCTTATTTCTAAATTGCTTATATTCAAGTAGTTTTGAAATGATTGTTGAGGTAGCCCAAGACTAAACTTATTTTACTGAATTTCGTAGTGCTTCAGAAACAAATCTCACTATTAATTTCAGTCACTAAATTAACTTTCAATTTTCCGGTTTTATTAATTCTTTTGCTAAATTAAGTCAGAGTGTAGCGAAATTCATTACTTCTGGCAAACATTCAGTTTTCACAAAACACGTGCCAACCTTCAGTTGCCACGCTTCTAGTGCTAATTATATTTGTAATAACCTTTCTTTTTCAGTTACTATAGTAATTATCCATAGGACTGGCGACCGTAATTTCCTCCAAATCTCAAATATCGAATTAAAGCCAATTAATTGTTAACGTGACGACCGTACATTTACTTTCTTTATTAATTTTACCCTTTTCTCAAAATTAATTTCCACCAATTTCTTTTGCATTTTTCCTTTTATTTAGATGTAACCCTTTCCTCCCTCTTTACCGACAGATTAACTTCGGTGACGATTGCTTTTCACAAATTCCCATTAGGTACACGCGGTTTAATTTTTCACTGTCATTAAGGTCGATAAGTGAGGGGGAGGTTACAATGCCTGGTGAGCTTCCGATTTGATTTATCGGATGAGAGTGAGCCGATCATCGACAGTAACCAAAGCTATAATTGCAATTTCCTGTACCAGTACTGTGACTCTTTAGGTCAGTAGTTTTCTGGTTGTTTGTTCAAGGTTCACGTTCGGTTCCATATCGGACTTCTGGTTATTGATCCCGCTTTTGTGTCTGGTTGGAAAAGTTATGTGTGCACTGCTATAAAACTCCTGAATTTGTTTCTTTCTTTAATGCTCCAGTCTGAGTGTTATTTGCTGTAAGGTGTCAGATTCCAGGCGATGCGCATTTATATATTAAGTAGGTTCATTTCATGTGCCATGTCCTGCATTTACTACTAATGGAGCGCACGATTTCATCTATTCTCTTGTTGGGTGTTTATGCTTTTTATTGTCTACAAGGGTGGGGCTTCTTAATCTTCGCTATTAATTCTCTCCCAGTGAGGACTTTATTTTGCGTTCGCTACTACTACCTTATATGTGGCTGTAACGTTATTCAAAAGGCTGCGTTCTGTCTGCTGCAGACCAAGGGTTCATTAGCCGACCGAATGCGTTAGCTTGGGTTTTAGTGCTCCGCTCCGCGTGGCGGTTATTTGTTCACCCCTCGAAAACGTGGTGCGAGTTTGGTACAATTTGCGGCTAGCAGTCGAGCTACCTGTTCGGTAACTGTATTTAGGTTGTGGCTGCTTTAGAGAAGTTTCGTTAATTTGACAGTTAACTCACTGAAAAATCACTTACTTGTTTTTCTTGTTGCTGTAATTTTGACTGAAGTGCGGCGGCGTTCTGCCTATTGTAACGCCTGACCGAATTCCTGTACTAAATTCTATATTTCTCTTTTAATTAGGTTACCATTTATGTTTCTTTTCGTGGGATTTGGGTGAGGCGGAGCCACGTCCTCGCTCAACCGAAAGGCCAGTCGGGCGCAGGTGGTCGTGCATCAGTAAATCTTTCCGAGCCTACTACACCTTGCCAGGACGGAGTTGTATAGGACGTCGATGTATTTATTTGTGTCTTAATCAGTGCGCCCATACTGCATCTCTTCTTTTAATTTTTTAAATTTCTAGCTCCTGTTAATCATTGAAGTGTTAACCGGCTAATTTGGCAACTAAGTAATTACTAGATTTCTTTACTTAAACATGTCTTTGAGCTGAATAAACATTAGGAGATTTAAGATCTGTTAATTTCATTAAGGTTCTCACTGACTATTTGTACCATTCAGGGAGCAGTTTTCAACATCAATTTTCTCTGGTTATTTCTCTTTGAGGCGTAGCGCCTTCGCATCGCTGCTGTCACTTGTTGGGACGATATCGTTATAGGCATGAGTCATCGACAGATGTCACCAGCTGACATGGACCTGAGTTACAGAGCTGTACGTACTTATACTACACTCCTGGAAATTGAAATAAGAACACCGTGAATTCATTGCCCAGGAAGGGGAAACTTTATTAACACATTCCTGGGGTCAGATACGTCACATGATCACACTGACAGAACCACAGGCACATAGATATAGGCAACAGAGCATGCACAATGTCGGCACTAGTACAGTGTATATCCACCTTTCGCAGCAATGCAGGCTGCTATTCTCCCATAGAGACGATCGTAGAGATGCTGGATGTAGTCCTGTGGAACGGCTTGCCATGCCATTTCCACCTGGCGCCTCAGTTGGACCAGCGTTCGTGCTGGACGTGCAGACCGCGTGAGACGACGCTTCATACAGTCCCAAACATGCTCAATGGGAGACAGATCCGGAGATCTTGCTGGCCAGGGTAGTTGACTTACACCTTCTAGAGCACGTTGGGTGGCACGGGATACATGCAGACGTGCATTGTCCTGTTGGAACAGCAAGTTCCCTTGCCGATCTAGGAATGGTAGAACGATGGGTTCGATGACGGTTTGGATGTACCGTGCAATATTCAGTGTCCCCTCGACGATCACCAGAGGTGTACGGCCAGTGTAGGAGATCGCTCCCCACACCATGATGCCGGGTGTTGGCCCTGTGTGCCTCGGTCGTATGCAGTCCTGATTGTGGCGCTCACCTGCACGGCGCCAAACACGCATACCACCATCATTGGCACCAAGGCAGAAGCGACTCTCATCGCTGAAGACGACACGTCCCCATTCGTCCCTCCATTCACGCCTGTCGCGACACCATTCGAAGCGGGCTGCACGATGTTGGGGCGTGAGCGGAAGACGGCCTAACGGTGTGCGGGACCGTAGCCCAGCTTCATGGAGACGGTTGCGAATGGTCCTCGCCGATACCCCAGGAGCAACAGTGTCCCTAATTTGCTGGGAAGTGGCGGTGCGGTCCCCTACGGCACTGCGTAGGATTCTACGGTCTTGGCGTGCATCCGTGCGTCGCTGCGGTCCGGTCCCAGGTCGACGGGCACGTGCACCTTCCGCCGACCACTGGCGACAACGTCGATGTACTGTGGAGACCTCACACCCCACGTGTTGAGCAATTCGGCGGTACGTCCACCCGGCCTCCCGCATGCCCACTATACGCCCTCACTCAAAGTCCGTCAACTGCACATACGGTTCACGTCCACGCTGTCGCGGCATGCTACCAGTGTTAAAGACTGCGATGGAGCTCCGTATGCCACGGCAAACTGGCTGACACTGACGGCGGCGGTGCACAAATGTTGCGCAGCTAGCGCCATTCGACGGCCAACACCGCAGTTCCTGGCGTGTCCGCTGTGCCGTGCGTGTGATCATTGCTTGTACAGCCCTCTCGCAGTGTCCGGAGCAAGTATGGTGGGTCTGAGACACCGGTGTCAATGTGTTCTTTTTTCCATTTCCAGGAGTGTAGTAGGCGGCAGAAGTCAGCAGTTGACGGACAGTGCTAGCAGTCGTAGTCAAAACAATGTTGTAAAGTTATGTTTGACTAATATTTAATGTATTTGCATAATTATAATTGTTTTATATGTGTAGTAATTAGGAGTGTGAGTGTTGTATGAGTGAAGAAGAACAGAAGTAAGTGAAAATTGTTTTTTTTATTCACTAAGTACCAGTTAAACTATACAGGGGATTTACTATAATTAAATGTGCAGTCAGTTTATGGTACTAATAAATCGTGAGTAGGACACAAATAAATCGGTAATTTCGGAAGGAGTAATTTTATATTTGATGCTTTTCTAAATTTATTTATTTAGCAATTGCCATAGGAAGAAATGTTTTATTATGATTGGTCATTGAAGTAAATCGCGGGTTAGCGCGGGATAATATTGCAACCTGATTTGCTGTTTGTGATATGAGCCAATCAGAAAAATGCAGGCTCGCGCCAATCTATGCCGGGAACAAAGCCTTTGGTGTGATCTAAGTAATCCGGGGCTGAGGGTTCGAACGAGTAACATCTCATTGAAGGCAGTTCCGACGAAAGTACTGTAAAATCGCGGAAAAATGCTAATTACGAGTTCGCGAAGTAGTACAAAGCGTATTTAAGTGAACAGTATAGGGAAAGTCGTGTGGAATTTCGGATGGAATATCAAAATTATTGCTTTTGACTGTTAGTTAAAACCGCGTGGCGTGTTGTGCGATCTAAGACTGGAACAGGTATTACGTGCAGAGCATAGTGCACAACATTTGAGCGAGCATTTCCATAACTAAGCGATCCAGTGAACTTCATTAATTCGGTAACGTGCAAATACCATAAACTGGCCACGTGTATGATTGTGGTGTGCGTGGGAGCTTTACATTGTGTAGACACTTAGTACAGACTTGGCAGTATTAACTGTGATCTTTATCGTAAAAATACACCTGAAAATTTACATTGCTGAGTTAAAACTTTTATTTCAGTATTAGCCACATCCCGATTACCGGACAATTCTATGTATGTTGCGACCTGCAATAGACAGTAGTGGTCTAGTATTTTCTACTACAGCTTTTAGCTAGACTATTGAACACTGCTGGACATTGGCAGGGCGGTAAAAAGAAATTTGTCGCGCCGCATCTTGCGTGCCTTGGGCACTTCCTGTATGCAGCGTATAGTATTTTCCTATATGGGGCTTATTCTCAGAGTGTTCTTCTGCTTTGTACTATAAATGTTAAAGTTTCTTTCGAGAAAGAATTTTTAGCTCTTTATTGTATTGCTGCAGTTTTCATTGTTGTATTTTATCTGTTTGCTATTAATCAGTCTGGCACAGTCATTCTGTTCCTTACTAGTCAATGTAACTGGAGGTGTTTTTCCAATGGATGTTTCGTAAATCAGTGTGTTCTGTTAAAATAAAGAGAAACTTCAGAACACGAATGACATTCAATCTCCCTTTGGCCCTGTCTTCGCTACCACAGACAGCCTGACGCGGGTACTGCGCACCAAGTTCTGCAATGAGTTTTGCAGCTGTCGTCGTCTTCTTTTTCGTCACAGCCATCTACAACGATTGTCTGTAGCAATCACTCAACACACATTTCCTCCCGCTTTGTAACTAATCGGACGATATTCTTCCGCTTTCCCTGTATACGTATAAATCTTTGATATAGTGCCTATTGGAACTTCAAACACTTAGACAGCCTTGGTTATAGAAGCACGCACCACGCGAGCACCAATAATTTGCACACGTTCGCATTCACTTACCTCAACTACACAGAATACTATTGACTACTAGCACCACAACATATTGAAGACATTGCAGAGGTGCCGTTCGTGGTCAAATACAACAGCGCAACCGGCAGGCTAGGCTAGTGTCTGCAAATATGTTGAAGTATGCATTTCTCACGGTGTTCTCATAGTTTTGTCCAAACCCTACAGTTTCGTAAACTTTGTTGTTGTAATTCTTGTTCATGGCGCGATCTCAACTCTTTTGTCCTACTTCTTTCCTCTTTATCATCTGTTCTCCCATCAAGATAAAAAAAATGGCGACACTGATTTTCGAAAGAGACCCTCATCAAGCACTCCAGTGGCCCGCATTCGCTGAAGGGATGGCTCAGCAGTTCGCCGAATCACAAGTGACACACAGCGCCTCTTCCAGGAACTTGTGTGGAGCCGGAATTGCTATCAGCCACCTGATTTACTGCTTCCGTGCATAGCTGCGCCCTGCGTCCCCCCCCCCCACCCCCACCCCCCTTCCTCTCAACAAATCCGCGTTGCGACCAAAGAAACGCATTCTCCCCGACTATTCCACCCCCGCGTCCATAACTCAAATCACGCTGCGAGTTTGTCCGTGTAGGAAGCGGAGCGCTCTCTGACAATTGAACAATAGCCGCCGATTATGCACTTAACAAAGGCGACACTGTCACTTTGTTTGCCTTTGTGCGAAAGGAAATAATACCCGTGCTGTTATTCCAGAACAAACAGTTCCTCGTAGCTTCTACCTTACCTCTATGCACTGGCTTTTCTACGCTCATTATAGAATTATGCAAAGGCCAGTAAGTGTGGAACGTAATGGTGGAGATACAAGAGTAACGAAAGGACGGCTTTGACTTCCTGACAAAAACAGTTAAGCATCCAGAAGGGGAGGAGGTGAAAAAATGGAACTTCATGTGCTGAGAGGGTATGTGATGTTTTTCAGTGATCTACATCTACATGGATATTCTGCAAATCACATTTAAGTGCCTGGAAGAGGGTTCATCGAACCACCTTCACAATTCCCTATTATTCCAACCTCATATAGCGCGTGGAAAGAACGAACACCTATACCTTTCCGTACGAGCTCTAATTTCCCTTATTTTATCTTGATGATCGTTCCTCCAAATGTAAGTCGGTGTGACCAAAGTATTTTCGCATTCGAAAAAGAAAGTTGGTGATTGGAATTTCGTGAGAAGATCCCATCACAACGAAAAACGCCTTTCTTTTAATGATGTCCAGCCCAAATCCTGTATCATTTCTGTGACACTCTCTCCCATATTTCGCGCTAATACAAAACGTGCTGCCTTTCTTTTAACTTTTTCGATGTACTCAGTCAGTCCTATCTGATAAGGAACCCACACCGCGCAACAGTATTCTAAAAGTGTACGGCCAAGCCTAGTGTAGGCAGTCTCCTTAGTGGTTCGGTTACATTTTCTAAGTTGTTGTTGTTGTTGTGGTCTTCAGTCCTGAGACTGGTTTGATGTAGCTCTCCATGCCACTCTATCCTCTGCAAGCTTCTTCATCTCCCAGTACCTTCTGCAGCCTACATCCTTCTGAATCTGCTTAGTGTATTTCTCTCTTGGTCTCCCTCTACGATTTTTACACTCCACGCTGCCCTCCAATACTAAATTGCAGATCCCTTGATGCCTCAACACATGTCCTACCAACCGATCCTTTCTTCTAGTCAAGTTGTACCACAAACTTCTCTTCTCCCCATCCTATTCAATACTTCCTCATTAGTTGTGTGATCTGCCCATCTAATCTTTAGCATTCGTCTTTAGCACCATATTTCGAGAGCTTCTATTCTCTTCTTGTCCAAACTATTTATCGTCCATGTTTCACTTCCATACATCGCTACATGTCACACAAATACTTTCAGAAACGACTTCCTGACACTTAAATCTATACTCGATGTTAACAAATTTCTCTTCTTCAGAAACGCTTTCCTTGCCATTGCCACTCTACATTTTATATCCTCTCTACTTCGACCATCATCAGCTATTTTGCTCTCCAAACAGCGAAACTCCTTTACTGCTTTAAGTGTCTCATTTCCTAATCTAATTCCCTCAGCATCACCCGACTTAAGTCGACTACATTCCATTATCCTCGTTTTGCTTTTGTTGATGTTCATCTTATACCCTCCTTTCAAGACACTATCCATTCCATTCAACTGCTCTTCCAAGTCCTTTACTGTCTCTGACAGTATTACAATGTCATTGGCGAACCTCAAAGTTTTTAATTCTTCTCCATGGATTTTAATACCTACTCCGATTTTTTTCTTTTGTTTCCTTCACTGCTTGCTCAAAATACAGATTGAATAACAATGGGGAGAGACTACAACCCTGTCTCACTCCCTTCCCAACCACTGCTTCCCTTTCAGGCCCCTGACTCTTATAACTGCCATCTGTTTTCTGTACAAATTGTAAATAGCCTTTCGCTCCCTGTATTTTACCCCTGCCACCTTCAGAATTTGAAAGAGAGTATTCCAGTCAACATTGTCAAAAACTTTCTCTAAGTCTACAAATGCAAGAAATGTAGGTTTGCCTTTCCTTAATCTAGCTTCTAAGATAAGTCGTAAGGTCAAAAAATGGTTCAAATGGCTCTGAGCACTATGGGACTTAACGTCTATGGTCATCACTCCCCTAGAACTTAGAACTACTTAAACCTAACTAACCTAAGGACATCACACAACACCCAGCCATCACGAGGCAGAGAAAATCTCTGACCCCGCCGGGAATCGAACCCGGGAACCCGGGTGTGGGAAGCAAGAACGCTTCGTAAGGTCAATATTGCCTCACGTGTTTCAACATTTCTACGGAATCCAAACTGATCTTCCCCGAGGTCGGCTTCTACTAGTTTTTCCATTCGTCTGCAAAGTTCCGCGTTAGTATTTTGCAGCCGTGACTTATTAAACTGATAGTTCGGTAATTTTCACATTTGTCAACACCTGCTTTCTTTGGGATTGGAATTATTATATTCTTCTTGAAGTCTGAGGGTATTTCACCTGTTTCATACATCTTGCTCACCAGATGGTAGAGTTTTGTCCGAACTGGCTCTCCCAAGGCTGTCAGTAGTTCTAATGGAATGTTGTCTACTCCCGGGGCATGGTTTCGACTCAGGTCTCTCAGTGCTGTCAAACTCTTCACGCAGTATTATATCTCCCATTTCATCTTCATCTACATCCTCTTCCATTTCCATAATATTCTCAAAAATGGTTCAAATGGCTCTGAGCACTATGGGACTCAACTGCTGTGGTCATTAGTCCCCTAGAACTTAGAACTACTTCTAAGGACATCACACACATCCATGCCCGAGGCAGGATTCGAACCTGCGACCGTAGCAGCATAATATTCTCCTCAAGTACATCGCCCTTGTATAGACCCTCTATATACTCCTTCCACCTTTCTGCTTCCCCTTCTTTGCTTAGAACTGGGTTTCCGTCTGAGCTTTTGATATTAATACAAGTGGTTCTCTTTTTTCTGAAGGTTTTAATTTTCCTGTAGGCTGTGTCTATCTTACTCCTAGTGAGATAAGCCTCTACATCTTTACATTTGTCCTCTATCCATGCCTGTTTAGCCATTTTGCACTTCCTGTCGATCTCATTTTTGAGACGTTTGTATACCTTTTTGCCTGCTTCATTTACTGCATTTTTATATTTTCTCCTTTCGTCAATTAAATTCAGTTTTTCTTCTGTCACCCAAGGATTTCTACTAGCCCTCTTCTTTTTACCTACTTGATCCTCCGCTGCCTTCACCACTTCATCCCTCAAAGCTATCCATTCTTCTTCTACTGTATTTCTTTCCCCCATTCCTGTCAATTGTTCCCTTGTGCTCTCCCTGAAACTCTGTACAACCTCTGGTTTAGTCAGTTTATCCAGGTCCCATCTCCTTTAGTTCCCACCTTTTTGCAGTTTCTTCAGTTTTAATCTACAGTTCATAACCAATAGATTGTGGTCAGAGTCCACATCTGCCCCTGGAAATGTCTTACAATTTAAAACCTGGTTCCTAAATCTTTGTCTTACCATTATGTAATCTATCTGAAATCTGTCAGTATCTCCAGGCTTCTTCCATGTATGCATCCTTCTTTTATGATTTTTGAACCAAGTGTTAGCTATGATTAAGCTATGCTCTGTTCAAAATTCTGCCAGGCGGCTTCCTCTTTTATTTCTTACCCCCAATCCATATTCACCTACTACGTTTCCTTCTCTCCCTTTTCCTACTGCCGAATTCCAATCACCCAAGACTATTAAATTTTCGTCTCCTTTCACAATCTGAATGATTTCTTTTATTTCATCATACATTGCTTCAATCTCTTCGTCATCTGAAGATTTTCTAAGTATCCTGCCAATAAAACGCAGTCTTTGGTTAGCCTTCCCCACAACATTTGCTGTGTGTTCCTTCCAATTGAAATTGTTCGTAATTGTGTAACCGAAGTTTAAGGCTTCCTTTTAGCAGTCATGTGGATGATCTGACACTTTTCGTTATTTAGAGTCAACTGGCACTTTTCGCACCATCCCGATATTTGTTCTAAATCGTTTTGCAGTCTGTTTTGATCTTGTGAAGACTTTATTAGTCGATAAAGGAGAGTGTTATCTGCAAACAATCGAAGACGGCTGCTCAGATTGTCTCCCAAATCGTTTATATAGATAAGGAACGCCAGAAATCATTTCTGTTTGACTCGATGACTTTCCGTCAATTACGACGAACAATGACCTCTCTGACAGGAAATCACAGATCCAGTCACACAGCTGAGACGTTATTCCATAAGCACGCAATTTGACTACGAGCCGCTTGTGTGGCACAGTGTCAAAAACCTTCCGGAAATCCAGAAATACGGAATCGATCTGAAATCCCTTGTCAATAGCACTCAGCACTCCATGTGAATAATGAGCTAATTGTGTTTCACAGGAACGATATTTCTAAACCCAAGTTGACTGTGTGTCAAAATGTTCAAATGCGTGTGAAATCTTATGGGACTTAACTGCTAAGGTCATCAGACCTAAGGTTACACACTACTGAACCTAAATTAACCTTAGGACAAATACAGACACCCATGCCCGAGGGAGGACTCGAACCTCCGCCGGGACCAGCCGCACAGTCCATGATTGCAGCGCCTGAGACCGCTCGGGTAATCCCGCGCGGTGACTGTGTATCAATAGACCGTTTTCTTCGAGTTTACAACTTAGATGCAAATCTCACAGTATGAAAGCACTTACCAATATGACGCGCAACATCCTCTGGCCTGAATGCGCGTACTGATTCAGGCTGAGAATGGTCTCCTGACGAAATCTGGCTCACAACAGGTGTAACTACCCCTTGATATCCCGGGCACTTTCTTTGGACAGGGTTGCCGTCCGATTTTGTCCCTTACAAGTCCTATCACATTGCGATCTGGGAATCTTGCGGACATCGGAAGTACCTCAACAACACGCAGAGGTCCATAGAGACACGTGCCATGTGTGGACGAGCATATCCTGTTGCTAAATGGCACCGCGATACTGTCGCCTGAGAGATAACACATGACGTCCGAGGCATACCGTTGTGCTGTCAGAGTTCGCTCAGTCACTACCATGCGTGACTTGAAGGCATAACTGATGGCTTCCCAGAGCATGAGGCCAGCAGTAACACCGTTGTACCTCTCAAAAACATTGCAAGAATGGGACATCTTCCCAGGGCGCCGCCATACACGCCGACGACTGTCATCCTGGGTAGGGCAGTCTGAACGCATTGCGGCTCCCCCTGCGGGTTCGGGGGTTAGAATAGGCCCGCGGTATTCCTGCCTGTCGTAAGAGGCGACTAAAAGGAGTCTCAAACTTTTCGGCCTTATATGATGGTCCCCTGTTGGGTTTGACCTCCATCTCTCAAACTTTTCCGAAGAGCGAGCCGATTGGGGAAGGGCTCCTTACTTGGTGCATTGTGTCCATCTTGCGATCAGACCTTTCGCCAGCTTATACACCGTTGAACTGCAGTCCTGTCCGCTCTCCATCTCTTGGGCATGACTCTTTTTCTGCGTGCAGATAACACCATGCACTGTGCAGTGCCTCTTTCTGCACCGACGGTGACAATGGACCACATGTTACCTAACATCCATCATGGTAGCCAGTCCGTTGTGGTGGGGTCGCCATGTACCCTGTTGGTTGTAGCCCCCTGACAACACAGGGATCGCTCTACTGATGCCTGCGCCGTTAACTCCCCACGTATGCCAAGGAGTAGATGCCTATCCTCCTGGGGTATCGGGACTCCCGGCAACAGCCATCCTGCCAGGTGGCTCTTGCCGTAGCTCGGTGGCGCCCATGGGGAGGGCCCTTGGTCGGAGTAGGTGGCATCAGGGCGGATGACCCGCAATGAAGCGTGGTACATCGTCTCTCGCTGGTGGCCAGCCGCCAGCAGTCTCTAAGCGTTCTCGGGCTCAGTTTAACGCTCAGAAATACGATCCGAAAACGTTCCCCTCCCTGGCCACACCGTGGGAGGAACGTAAGTCTCAGGATGGCAGTAGCAGTTATTCGCCCCGCTTCTTAGTTTGTACAAGGGTTGATGGGGAGTCTTTTCTCTCCACAAAGCCTCAGTTCTTCGTCGAGCATTTAGAGGACAAGTTTGGGGAGGTGAAGGGCTTGTCAAAAATGCGCTCTGGGTCAGTCCTGATACAAACGGCATCCTCTGCCCAGTCACGACGGTTACTCGCTTGTGACAAGTTGGGGGATGTTGCCGTTACGATCACACCCCATAAGAGTTTAAATATGGTCCAGGGAGTTATTTACCATAGGGATCTTCTTTTGAAGTCTGATGAAGAGCTGCGCGCCAATTTAGAGCGCCGAGGTGTACATTTCGTCCGGCGCCTTCAACGGGGTCCGAAGGAAAATCAGATTGCTACCAGTGCCTTCATCTTGGCCTTCGAAGGGGATACATTACCGGAAAAAGTCAAGGTGATGGTCTACCGATGTGACGTTAAGCCCTATATCCCTCCCCCGATGCGGTGCTTTAAGTGGTGGAAGTTCGGCCATATGTCTTCTCGCTGCACTTCCAGCCTCACATGTCGAGATTGCGGACGCCCATCACATCCCTATACTCCATGTGCCCCGCCTCCCATCTGTGTCAACTGCGGGGAGCACCATTCACCTTGCTCGCCAGACTGCCGAATTTTCCAGAAAGAGTGTAAAATCATGGAATACAAGACCCTGGACCGACTAACCTATACTGAGGCCAAGAGGAAATACGACCGACTCCATCCCGTGAGAATGACATCTTCCTACGCTGCTGCTACAACACCTGTGCTAGCCCCGTCTGTTTTTCCAATTGTGGCCGGATCGACGAATAGTACAACTTCTCCTGCCCCCTCGCCAGTGGGGGGCTCTACCCACCGGGTTGCTCCTGCGCCACCTACCTCAAGAGCAACACCATCCCACCCATCGGGGACGTCCGTCCCCACTTCTAAGCCGGAGAAGTGTCCAACTTCTTCAGCTTCTCACGCTCGCAAGGGGTCCCTTGGGTCCCTCCCTTCCCAGGTTTCCGCCAGCGAGAAGCCTGACGACCGACAATGGCGTAAGTGCCAGCAATCAGCTGGTCGTAGGGCTTCACGATCCTCCTCCGTCCCGGAGGCTGAATCGGTGAAGCCCTCCCAGCCGGTGCGACCCAAGGAACGGCGTGAGAAACCCAAGAAGAGCTCTCAGCCCAAGAAACTCGCGGTGGCAGCCATCCCACCGCAACCTTCCAGCTCTGCGTCTGAGGATGCGGTGGAGATTCTGGCGTCCGCTGAGGACCTCCATCTCGCCGGTCCATCAGACGCCATGGAAAGCACTATCACAGGTGCTAAATCGGAGGCAGCAGGTGACCCAGCGGCGTAATCTCACCTTCCCAGTCCCGTCAAGCCTTTATCAGCCATGGACAACACCATCCTCCAGCAGCGGTTTCTTCCACCATCTAGCTGAGCTCCGCCAACTTATCAGCCTTCACCCTTTCCTCTGCATTGCTCTGCAGGAAACTTGGTTTCCCACAATGCGAACCCCCGCCCTCCGTGGCTATCGGGGTTATTATAAGAACCGGGCAGCTTATGAAAGGGTGTCTGGTGGCGTCTGCATCTATGTCCTGAACTCTCTTCACAGCGAGTCTGTACCTCTCCACACACCTTTAGAGGCTGTCGCTGTTCGGGTGTGAACGCCACAAGCTGTTACCGTCTGCAGTCTTTACCTTCCACCGGATGGTGATGTCGCGCAGCATGTCCTGGCTGCTCTGATAGCTCAGTTGCCTCCACCTTTCCTGTTACTGGGCGACTTTAACGCCCATAACCATCTGTGGGGTGGGTCAGTGGCAACAGGTCGAGGCGCCATCGTTGAGCATTTATTGGCGCAGCTCGATCTCTCGATCTTAAATGATGGTGCCTTCACACACTTCAGTGTGGCACATGGCACATACTCCGCCATTGACCTTTCCATCTGTAGCCCTAGCCTCTTGCCGTCTGTCCAATGGAGAGTGCATGACGACCTGTGTGGTAGTGACCACTTTCCGATCTTTCTGTCACTGCCACAGCGTCAGTCTTCTGGGCGCCCTAGCAGTTGGGCTTTGAATCAGGCTGACTGGGACTTGTTCTCCTCCACTGCCGCTATTGAGCCTCTCTCTAACGACGCCATTGATGCAGTGGTTCAATCGGTCACCACCGGCATCGTTACTGCCGCCGAATCTGCCATTCCCCGTTCTTCTGGGTCCCTTCGGCGGCGGATTGTGCCTTGGTGGGCGCCTGAGATCGCTGAAGCGATTAAAGCTCGCCGGCGGGCGCTCCAGCGTCACAAGCGACATCCCTCAATCGACCACCTTATCGCCTTCAAACGGCTGCGTGCGCGAGCCCGCTACATTATCCGCCAACGCAAGCAGCAGTGCTGGGAGTGGTATGTGTCCACCATTGGCCTCCATGTCACTCCATCGCAGGTCTGGGCCAAGATTCGCCGCCTCTATGTCTATCGGACCCCTGTCAGTGTCTCTGCGCTCTCACTGAATGGAGCAGTTTGTACTGACTCCGACGTCATTGCAAACCGCTTGGCAGAGCACTTTGATATGACTTCCGCTTCTGCCAACTACCCCTTGGGCTTCCGTTCCGTTAAGGAGCGGATAGAACGTCGGAGTCTTTCTTTTCGCACTCACCATCCTGAATTGTACAATGTTCCATTCAGTGAGTGGGAATTTCGAAATGCCCTCGCCGCTTGTCCTGATACCGCTCCTGGGCCAGATAGCATCCACTCTCAGATGCTGAAACACCTTTCAGTGGACTGCCAGCGACGCCTCCTCGATCTTTACAACCGCATTTGGGTCGAGGGTGAGTTTCCGTCGCAATGGCACAAAAGTCTTGTTGTCCCCATTCTGAAACCGGGGAAGAACCCTTTGGAGGTGGACAGCTACCGTCCCATTAGCCTCATCAGCGTTCCTTGCAAGTTGCTTGAACGAATGGTGAGCCGGCGCTTGAATTGGGTACTGGAGTCTCGAGACCTTCTGGCTCCGTCTCAGGGTGGGTTCCGTAAAGGCCGCTCCGCCGCCGACAATCTGGTGAGCCTGGAGTCGGCCATCCGCACTGCCTTTGCCCGCCGTCAGCATCTGGTTGCTGTCTTTTTCGACATGCGGAAGGCATATGATACGACATGGCGTCATCACATCCTTTCTACGCTTCATGGATGGGGTCTTCGGGGCCCTCTGCCGATCTATATCCTCAATTTTCTGTCGTATCGTACCTTCCGCGTGCACGTCGCGGCCTCATATAGTTCCTCCCAAGTCCAGGAGAACGACGTGCCACAGGGTTCTGTTCTCAGTGTGTGTCTGTTTTTAATAGCTACTAACGGGCTCCCTGCGGCCGTGGGAAATACTGTCTCCGCTTCCCTGTATGCTGATGACTTCTGCCTTTACTACAGCTGTATTAGCATTGCAGCTGCTGAACGTCGGCTACAGGGCGCAATCCGCAAAGCGCAGTCTTGGGCTGTAGCGCATGGTTTTCAGTTTTCCGCAGCCGAGACCTGCTTTATGCATTTCTGCCGGCGATGCACTGTTCACCCGGAGCCGCGGCTTTATCTTGACGGTGAGCTTCTTAAAGTGGTGGAGTCACATAGGTTTTTGGGGATGGTTTTTGATGCCCGGTTGACTTGGCTGCCTCATATTCGGCAGCTTAAACAGGCGTGTTGGCGGCATCTAAATGCTATGCGATGCCTGAGCCACACCAGGTGGGGCGCCGACCGATCTACTCTCCTACGGCTTTACCAGGAGTTAATCCAGTCCCGTCTGGACTACGGGAGTCTGGCTTATGGCTCAGCATCCCCATCTGCGTTGCGGGTGCTGGACCCAATCCTCCACAGCGGGATACGCCTTGCCACTGGTGCCTTCCGAACCAGCCCTGTGGACAGCATACTTGTGGAGGCAGGTGTCCCTCCACTGCGGTTACGACGCCAACTATTACTGGCTGCTTATGCTGCCCATGTTTTTAGCTTGCCCGGGCATCCAAATTATCGTGTCCTCTTCCCGCAGTCAGTCGTTCATCTGCCAGAACGTCGGCCCCGGTTGGGTTGTCCGATCGCCGTACGTGTCAAACAGCTTCTTTCCTGGCTTGGGTGTTTCCCTGTTCCACGTCCTTTGCGCGCCCCTCTGCGTACACCCCCGTGGTGTGTGCCTCGCCCTTGCCTTCGGCTCGACTTGGCACATGGCCCGAAGGACTCAGTGCCTCCGGAGGCCTTCCGACGCAGCTTTTATTCCATCCTGGCCACATATCAGGGCTCTGGCGTCGTCTACACCGACGGTTCGATGGTTGCTGGTCTAGTCGGTTATGCACAAACTCTAGGGGACCATTCTGAACAACGTTCGTTGCCGGCTGGCTGCAGTGTTTACACTGCTGAGCTGGTCGCCATCTTTCGTGCCCTAGAGTATATCCGCTCCTGCTCAGGTGAGTCCTTCTTTATCTGTAGCGATTCCCTGAGCGATTTACGAGCTCTCGACCATGTTTCCCTCGTTCTCGTCTGGTGATGGCTATCCTGGAGTCCCTGCATACTCTCGCCCGTAGCGGCAGGTCTGTGGTCTTTGTTTGGACCCCAGGCCATGTTGGTATACCCGGCAATGAAACTGTTGACCGCCTGGCGAAAGAAGCCACCAGTGCGCCATCTCTGGAGATTGGCCTCCTGGCGGCTGATTTGCGGGCAGTCTTACGCCGCAAAGTTCTCTCGTTTTGGGATGCTGAATGGCGCGGTCTGACCACCCCTAACAAACTCGGTGCCGTCAAGGACACGACGACTGTGTGGCGGTCATCCATGCGAGCCAACCGCAGGGACTCAGTCGTCCTTTGTCGGCTCCGCAATGACCACACCCGACTCACGCACAGCTATTTACTGTGTCGTGAGGATCCCCCTCTTTGTCGTTGTGGGGCGTCCTTGACGGTGGTCCATATTCTGTCGGAGTGCGCCCTTTTAACCGTGCTCAGGCAGACTTTTGCAATGCCTGACACGCTCTCTGCTCTTTTATCAGATGACTCTGCCATGGTGGACTTGGTTTTGTGTTTTATTCGGGCAGGGGGTTTTTATCCTTTAATCTGAGTTTTTTAGTGTTGATTCTGGCTTTCAGCCTCTGATTTTAAACTGAGTTTTTAAAGTGTTCTTGGTGGTTGGCTTTTCCTCTTTTTCTCTACGGTCGGCCAACCACCGTCACACTGTGTGTTTTAATTTGTTTTGTCTGGTCTCTGTCAGAGTATTTCATGTCCTGTTTCGTCTGCTGTCTTTCCTGTTGTTCGTTTTTTATTCTCTTCGGGTGGTTTTAGTTTTTATGGAACAAGGGACCGATGACCATAGTAGTCTGGTCCCTTTAATCCCACAAACCAACCAACCAACCAACGGCATTCGATTTATCGATAGTGTAAAATACTGTATTGTTTATAAATTCTTTCAAAGATGTTATTTCGCAATGCTAAAAAGCTATTGCTACTGTGGTCAGTCTTTTCTCAACACCAATCATCGCACGCACTATACAAATTACACACACATTACTTCATAATAAAGAAATGCCAGTGTTCCATTGTTCATTTTCTTAACACCAATCACTGAACATGGCACACACACGTATAAACACTATTACTTGACTTTATGAATCTGACGGAAATGTTTGCTTTACATTTCGTGTACCGCAGCTTCCCATTTCAGCCGTCAATAATCAGAAAAATTTCCAACATACAAAGCATCCCGTTCCTCACTATATCTTACTGATCTCTCCAGCCCGACCACAATGGGAATGTAACACTTTTCAGGCCGGCCGCGGTGGTCGTGCGGTTCTAGGCGCTCCAGTCCAGAGCCGCGCTGCGGCTACGGTCGCAGGTTCGAATTCTGCGTCGGGCATGGATGTGTGTGATGTCCTTAGGTTAGTTAGGTTTAAGTAGTTCTAAGTTCTAGGGGACTGATGACCACAGCAGTTGAGTCCCATAGTGCTCAGAGCCATTTAACACTTTTCAGTGGGAGCTGTGCGTAAGCACTCCTGCTTAAAAGTGGTCGAAGATGAATAGGAGCAGTGCACAAAATCTTGTGCCAAGGCCGGTATGATATTGTTTCGATAAGGTGGTTGGTAGCCCCTCTCGTCCACTAAATCTCTGTGCAGAACTGGTGTTTGCTCCTTCTGGAGGAAACGTGGATAACTAACCGTTCCGTGTGGTGGAAATGACTTTGCTATTTGGAGTGATGTTGCCTGTGGAGTGCAAGGGGCAACGGGTGTCAGCAGTGGACACAGTCTGGTGTCCTGTTGGTCGGAATACACACTTGACGTTGGGAACGAGTGGCTCGCTGGTGTTGTGTGGGAAGATGCGGCTGGGATTTCTGACATTTTGTACATTGAACTGTGTTTAGCAGATTGGTTTTAGACCAGGAACTGGTGTCAGCCAGTCCTGATCTCGCCTACCTGGAGTGATTGAACTGTTGTTCTGCTAATTCTGGCCGGCCGCGGTAGCCGAGCGGTTCTAGGCACTTCAGTCCGGAACCACGCGGCTGCTACGGTCGCATCCTGTCTCGGGCATGGATGTGTGTGATGTCCTTAGGTTAGTTAGGTTTAAGTAGTTTCTAAGTCTACGGGACTGATGACCTTAGGTGTTAAGTACCATAGTGCTTCGTGCCATTTGAACCATTTTGCTAATTCTGGTCAGGCTACAAGCCGTAGTGAATGTAAATTTTGTTGTATATTAAGGGATGCTACTATTTTAAATCAGTTCCCAGTGTTTAGTGGTGTCTCATATGACTTATAACACTTTGTTGTTAAACGTACCTTTTTGTAATGCTATCTGGGTTTCTGTTCTATTTTGTTCTGTTTGTTCTGTTCTATTTGGCGTCACCAGAGATGGGTACATTAAACTGAATTTGTTAGCGTGTTGTTCTGTCCTGTATCTCATAGAGAACAGTTTCAGAGAAAGCTTTGAGTAATGTCTAATTTTATACATGATATGGATCGTTGATTGTTGAGCCAAAATTGTGAAACTTGTGTACTGATGTGCAAGATAATCTGGGATCCAAACTGAGAACCACTGAACTGCATTAAGGGAAACTACCCGTTTGGTCATACTCTGTAATTATTTTCATGTGTTGTGGATTTTATGACTATTAAGCTATATCTGAAAAAGCTCTGTATTTTGTCAAATTGTCAAGCTGTTAAGCTCCTTTTGCACTGTCGAGGGATCTGAGTAAATTATTTGAGAGCCTTGTTTGTACTGCAGTTAAGATATTGTTACTGTGTGGCGTCGCAGCTATTTCGCGAGTGCAGATTTCTGCAGTAAATTTGTTACGTTGTGGCAAGCTGTTTTGCGAGCCTGCGGTATGGTAGCGTTCGGTGGTGTCGTTAAAGCGGGCCGTGAGAATGCTCACTGTGGCGCGTAATAAAATCACTTATTCACCTCACATAAGGAACTAAATAACTACATTAAATATTAGCTGTTTTCTTCCAAACTTGGCACATGACCTTTTGTTATTCAGATGCGCTTTGTGTCGAAATTTGATAGCGCAACCTATAATAGTTTCAGAGATATAAAAAACCTACTAAAAAGTACTTAACCGACACTTAAGAAAATAAACTCAGACAGTAAAAATAACAGTTTATATTTCTTTCGTTATTTGAAAACAGTAGTAGCACTCTGAGTGCGCTGCTTTATTTTATAAAGATTTTCAATTCTAAACTTCCGATAATTCTTCATTCGTATTGGAAATAACAGTTTAAAAGCTAATATTTATATTTTTTGTTATGGTGAGAGTTCAAATGGTTCAAATGGCTCTGAGCACTATGGGACTTAACATCTATGTCATCAGTCCCCTAGAACGTATGACTACTTAAACCTAACTAACCTAAGGACAACACACAGCAACCAGCCATCACGAGGCAGAATAAATCGCTGACCCCGCCGGGAATCGAACCCGGGAATTCGGGTTTGGTGAGAGTAAATGAGAGTGAATGTGAGTGTGTGTAAGTTGGACATAAGTCAAATTTCAATTCTACATTGTATTACACCTACACGTAACTAGCAAGTGTTACGCCACCAGGCTGTGATGCAAAACTGTGAATCCCACTAACTGGTGGATGACGTATGTCTATGAACGTTTGCTTTTGTAATAAGGGAGCCAGAAAGGTAGTAAGAGGTTAATCAGTTCTAAAGTATATTTCAAGCATAATTTTCTCTTAGTTTTCGTTTCGTTTGGTTCGGTGGAACATTTTGTTAATACTTGCAGCATGAAATGACGTAGATGCATCTGCGAATGTTGACTGGAGTAAAGCAGTTTGAGCGCAAATATGATCATGAAAGGTTAATCTTATTGGCTGTTCGTACTGATCAACCAATGAAAGCAAAAGTCTTTCCCGCGCATTGGAATGAGTTATATGCCCTGAAAGCAACGGCATTAAGTGAGTCATAGAATAGCTGCCGGACGAAAAGGTCATGTTAGACGTGTCCGAAAAAATTATTTGTGGGATGAAGAAACGACTGTTATATCGCGTTCTGTTTATATCGCTGTTCGAGCTGACGCTGTTACGGAGAGTTCTGTGAAGTTTGGGAGATTTTGGAGCGTTTGTTGGAGAGAAAACCGCGTGTGGAACTATCGGTCTTTGTAAATAATTCTACGTGGCGTGTTCAGTATGCATTTACAAAACATTTTTGGCGAGTATCTTCCTTTGAAGAATCCACTGAAAAGGACTGAATGTGAAACTCATTTCGTAGCAGAGTATTGACTGTATTAATCTCGTAATGTTTCGGGCTGTCTAGTGTGTGACATAAGCTGCGTGAACTAGTAGTGGGTGTGCTATCGACGTAAATGTGGGCTTGGTGACGCCATAACTATAACACAATAAACAATATTAGTATCGATAAGCCGATATTTTTAACAAAGGAATGAAGCATCCATTTTAGCATTTTAGTACTAGAGATTTAAAGGATTATTTTGTTACCCGAGTTACTCGTACTTTGCAACATAAGTATGGACGATGGTTTTCTTCGACGCTACTTTTAACATCGTCTACATAGTACCATCGAATGCAGAGCAACAGGTGGTGAACGAACGCTATGCTGAGGTAGGTGGACATTATTTTTGTAACTTGCTTCACACAGTGCTATTGAACATTGTAAACCTGAGACGCAGTAACCGGAACTGAAATTACGTGTTTTACAAGTTGTCTTGCTATTTGAATAAATGTGCAAGATTTGTAATTGGTGATTCAACTCACTCAGTCGGTCTTAGCCTTTTTTCCGTCTGCCCAGTTGAACCACAATACAAAGTGTCAACTATCAGGCAATAGGGAACCTGACTATTAGTGAATATTTTGGATGATTTTCCCCCAGAATTGAGCAAATACCAGGATTCTGATACACGGTTGCACGAACAGCGATAATGGAGAAAGCGATAAAGTTTTTTTTTTTTTCCTTTCATCATTCAACGAGGGCTGTCGGCAAGCAAACGTTTCATAAAGGTTTCAAATTATGTGACTAGCTCGTTGTAAGCGATCACGTCCTCTCATTCTCAAATACTGGATGAAAGAAGTCTGGGTGTTTGTACTTCTTTTTCACCCCCATCCCTTTGATAGGGATGTGGTTCTTATCGCCATAGCGCTTATTTCATTACAGTACGTGATAAGTGTATCAAGTTTGGCTCAAATCGATCCAGTAGTTTAGGAGGAGATGAGGAACCAACATACGTACATACATACATATATTTTTATTATGTGTATAGATTTTCCTCGCTCGATACACGAATGTCGTATTACAGAAAATCTATAAAATAGTTGCGATGTCGCCTCAGTCATTCACCATGCAATGTCTTTGTGAACTACATTCTACAACAGTGCCGCGTTGCCCTACATTGTCACAGCTTCCACGGTGATGAAATCCTCAACATCCTTGTTCGGACAGGGAACGTTTGTCGCCATCGTTCTGACTGTAAGAAATGGTGTCATTTTCCCGCACCTAGCGTTGCTTTCGCACTCTTAGCGACGCGAGCTCCACTCACAACGCCTGTGCGACACCACCCATTACGGGATAAAAACGGAGGCAAAGTAGCGCCAGCGCGTATGAGTCAGGGCTGAGCGGCTGGCGGGCGGCCCACCCACGCAACTTAGTAATTGGCTTCGTTCTTTCCCTGGCACGCTTTTCCTCTGCTTGGTCTTTTGTAACACAAAGGAGCAACCATCTACTTGCTGTCGCCTGTCCCTTGCCATCTTCTCTGATAAGCCAAAGGCGAACGCATATTTGGGAAGTTTTCCTGGGTTACATGAGTTTTACTTTCTCACTCATTTCGGTAAAACAAAGACGCTAGCTACGGATTTGGCTATAGTGGACGAGGAACGCTGAAACTTCTGATAAGAGTAAACATGGAATCTAGGAAAGTAAAGTAAAAGGGAAGGGATGAGTGGTAGATCGTGCCGGTTGCCGCGCATGGTATTGTGCCAATGCTGTGATGAAAGTTGACAGGGACTCGGAAACTTATTTACCGCTTTTCATGAACGGCTGCCTTAACATGTCTGGCAGAACAGACACAACTCAGATAAACATTTCTGAAACAGAAGGGAATGGTTTCATGACTATTTTTCAGTGCGAATGTACATCGTCCGAACTCCTACTGGGATCAAGACTTGCAAGTAGAGAGTTTAATGGACGACGGACTCTGCATTATAGTGTAAAATCCGCTGAAAATTTGAGTCAGTCAGGGACCGCGTCTGATTGGCCGAAGCGTTTCAGGCAACAGCTCACTAGAAGCAGTAAATCAATTCTCGAGTCCCAGTCCGCAACAAATTTCCAGCTTTCGCCACTGCATTAGCACAATGCCCTTTGCGGCCTGCCTTCACTATTTCGCACCCTTTCCTCCTCTTTCCTACATTTCATGTATACATGTATGTACCAGCTGTGTCATCACGAGTGACGTCTGTTTTGTCGGCCATGACCGACAAAACAGACGCCACTCAGATATACATTTCGGACAAGAGCTTGCAATATGTAGCAAAAACGAAATCTCATGTTACTACTTTTGTTTGATCTCTTTTTGGGATGCGGGACGATACGAAGTTCTTGGTGGAGTGCAGCTCACTAACAGTGAAGCCCGTCATACTTAAAAATTTCTAAAGTCGTATAACTGAACCTCCATAAGGAGTACGATATAATTCCACACTGTCACTTGTTGTTGTTGTTGTCTTCAGTCCTGAAACTGGTTTGATGCAGCTCTCCATGCTACTCTATCCTGTTCAAGCTTCTTCATGTCCCAGTACCTACTACAGCCTACATCCTTCTGAATCTGTTTAGCGTATTCATCTCTTGGTCTCCCTCTACGATTTTTACCCTCCACGCTGCCCTCCAATACTAAATTGGTGATCCCTTGATGCCTCAGAACATGTCCTACCAACCGATCCATTCTTCTGGTCAAGTTGTGCCACAAACTTCTCTTCTCCCCAATCCGATTCAATACTTCCTCATTAGTTATGTGATCTACCCGTCTAATCTTCAGCATTCTTCTGTAGCACCACATTTCGAAAGCTTCTATTCTCTTCTTGTCCAAACTATATATCGTCCATGATTCACTTCCATACATGGCTACACTCCATACAAAAACTTTAAATCTATACTCGATGTTAACAAACTTCTCTTCTTCAGAAACGCTTTCCTTGCCATTGCCACTATGCATTTTATACCCTCTCTACTTCGACCATCATCAGTTATTTTGCTCCCCAAATAGCAAAACTCCTTTACTACTTTAAGTGTCTCTCTTCCTAATCTAATTCCCTCAGCATCACCCGACTTTATTCGACTACATTCCATTATCCTCGTTTTGCTTTTGTTGATGGTCATCTTATATCCTCCTTTCAAGACACT
Source organism: Schistocerca gregaria (assembly GCF_023897955.1). NCBI lineage: Eukaryota > Metazoa > Arthropoda > Insecta > Orthoptera > Acrididae > Schistocerca > Schistocerca gregaria. Next base: position 920,524,820 of record NC_064921.1, on the reverse strand, counting down.
ATCCATTCCGTTCAACTGCTCTTCCAAGTCCTTTGCTGTCTCTGACAGAATTACGATGTCATCGGCGAACCTCAAAGTTTTTATTTCTTCTCCATGGACTTTAATACCTACTCCGAATTTTTCTTTTGTTTCCTTCACTGCTTGCTCAATATACAGATTGAATAACATCGGGGAGAGGCTACAACCCTGTCCCACTCCCTTCCCAACCACTGCTTCCCTTTCATGTCCCTCGACTCTTACAAATTGTAAATAGCCTTTCGCTCCCTGTATTTTACCCCTGCCACCTTCAGAATTTGAAAGAGAGTATTCCAGTCAACATTGTCAAAAGCTTTCTCTAAGTCTACAAATGCTAGAAACGAAGCTTTGCCCTTCCTTAATCTAGCTTCTAAGATAAGTCGTAGGGTCAGTATTGCCTTACGTGTTCCAACATTTCTACGGAATCCAAACTGATCTTCCCCGAGGTCGGCTTCAACTAGTTTTTCCATTCGTCTGTAAAGAACTCGCGTTAGTATTTTGCAGCTGTGACTTATTAAACTGATAGTTCGGTAATTTTCACATCTGTCAACACCTGCTTTCTTTGGGATTGGAATTATTATATTTTTCTTGAAGTCTGAGGGTATTTCGCCCGTCTCATACATCTTTCTCACCAGATGGTAGAGTTTTGTCAGGACAGGCTTTCCCAAGACCGTCAGTAGTTCCACTGGAATGTTGTCTACTCCAGGGGCCTTGTTTCGACTCAGGCCTTTCAGTGCTCTGTCAAACTCTTCACGCAGTATCGTATCTCCCATTTTATATTCATCTACATCCTCTTCCATTTCCATAATATTGTCCTCAAGTACATCGCCCTTGTATAGACTCTCTATATACTCCTTCAACCTTTCTGCTTCCCCTTCTTTGCTTAGAACTGGGTTTCCATCTGAGCTCTTAATATTCATACAAGTGGTCCTCTTTTCTCCAAAGGTCTCTTTAATTTTCCTGTAGGCAGTATCTATCTTACCCCTAGTGAGATAAGCCTCTACAACTATCACTTATTGGACAAAATATAATTTTATTGACAATCAGACCAGTTTTGTGTCTGTATTCAGAACTTCCTAGCAAATAGAACAGGAAACTAAGTTCTTTATGGGACGAAACCGAGAGATGTAAAAGTAACTTCGGGAGAGTCCCAAGGGAGTGTTCCAGAATCATTACTGTTTACAAGACATACACACTGATGAGCCAAATCATTATGAACACCTTCGTGGTAGTGGTTGATCCATCTTTGGAACACAATAAGTACTTGCTAGTTTTTCTGGAGTATGTGGCACCAGACGCCTACTCACATGACCAGCAGTATATGCAATCCTGCTCCATTGGTTTGTGTGACCATATGTCCTACTGGAAGATGTCATAGCTATCAGGGAAGTCAACAGGCATGAAGGAATGTCGATAGTCCGCAGTAATGTTGACCATGTTGATTAGAGCTGTCATGGTGTCCCATGGTCTCGTGGAAGCCCAGATGCATGTCTCCCGTAGCATAACTCTGCCCCCTCCAGCCTGTGTTCGCGGCGCGATGCATGCTTAGAGCAACCATTCACCTGAATTGCGGCGTATCCGGAGACGATCATCGACCTGGAGAAACATGATTCATCCGACCAGGCGACATATTTTGATTCATTGTCCAATCTCGATGATCCCGAGTCTACTGCAATCGTAACTGTCCTATCGTTCACTCAACTTGGCAGCACGTAGCAGAGCCCCATGTTCAACCACGCGCACTGAACCATGTGCTCCGAAACACTCGTTCCTGCACCAGCTTTGTTCGCTGTCAGCAGATCAGACACAAATGGTTCAAATTGTTCTGAGCACTATGGTACTTAACATCTGAGGTCATCAGTCCCGTAGAACGTAGAACTACTTAAACCTAACTAACCTAAGGATATCACACACATCGATGCCCGAGGCAGGATTCGAACCTGCGACCGTAGCGGACACGAGGTTCCAGACTGAAGCGCCTAGAGCCGCTCGGCCACAGACCACCACCTATTCTACAAACCTCTGGCCTACAAGTTCTGTGATGAGGCGTGGACTTCCAACACCTTGTCACCCACTGTGATTTCACCGTTGTTCAGCCACTAGCCAAGGATGTTCACGACGGTAGCACGCGAATATATAACCAGGTTAGTAGTTTACGAGATGTTCGTTCCCAGGTACGGCGCCTTTGTCAGTGGATGTCCCCACTTGCGCCTGTATTATCACTATAATTACTCTCAATTCGTCTATGCTCGATTTATACACTTCCCTTACCATCTCAAGCTACATTCAGTCACGTGGTTGACAATGGTCACAAAGTTTCGGCTCACCAGTGTAAGTTATAATTACAGCATAAGTTAATCCCAATTAAATTGATTTTGCTGTGTTACATATGTGTAGAGAAATAACAACTATTTTCCGTCTGTTGATCGCGGTTTTTCTTGCCTCAAGTTTGTCAGTCTCGTCCACGTTCAGATCACTTCTCCTTCTTACACAGTATCCATTCTTAACGCAATACTATTAGTTTCACTGTCATAAAGTAATTAAACTTAAATTGGTAGTGATCCTTCAAGATTTGTTACTGTGTAATTACGACGAATGATCTGAAGATGGGCGACACTGTCCGAAACCGGTCTATGATTAAAAAACAAACAAAAAACCCTCGGCAGACAGAAGATATGTGTATTCCCACACATAAAGATCGCGGAGAATTACCTAAAACAGGCTTGCCCTATTAGGTAAAACGTATTTTTATGACATTGTAAGGATTCTGTTAATACTATCTTGTTGTACTACGTAAAACTACTATACTTTTTGCGCCCATGCCTCCTACATGCGAAGGCCCTGAAAATGTTTGCAGAAGTTCCTTCATTTAGCATTCAATTTCAGACCCCAGCAGGGCGTCAAGACCCAGTCTCCAATCTTTAGAACCAGTGCTTCTTTTTAGACTGCTGCACTGAATTGTGAGGGGATCGTATGAGGATGTGTACATTTGGCACAGAACCTGGAGTCTTCATCAACACTTTCTCCCCCTCCAGCCCTCCACTTCATAGCCATCCCCGTGCGGTCACGGTGATAATGTAAACGATGAACTTCGGAATTGCATTGACAGATAGCCATACACCAGCACTACAGGGTGCACACTGTCCTGTAGAGCCGTATATAAATTCGACCGAGCATACAACTGTCCTGAATGTGGTCTTATAGCACCCGTGGTTTAGGGATAGCGTCTTAGACCAATAATCAAAACGTCCTAAGCCCCTGGATCAAAACCCTTCACTACTAAAATACTGAATAAAAATCATCAGAAATGGCGGCCCAAGACTTCCGGCATAAGAAGTCCTCCTGTTTCTGCCAAAGGTCTTGTCAAAGAGGGTGGAAGAGCGGACAGAGATATAGGACACTCTCTTGCCCTTGGGATGGGAAATTTCCGCTAAAGGCGGAATAATCTGTAATTATTAACGGCATGAGGATGCAGAAGGCTATGAAACCACTACATTAAAGGCACGTAATGTATATCCATAGGACATGTGGTCTATAATTGATAAATGTCATAATGATCTCTCCATGGGCAAAAGATTCCGGACTAATGCCCTATTCGGATCTCCCAGAGGAGAGGGCAGGTGACCATGAGAAAAGGAAAAAGGATTGAATAACCAATGAAAGAATAACGTTCTACGAGTCGAGGTGTGGAATGTCAAAAGTCTGAAAGTGATAGGGAAACTAGAAAACGTGAAAAGGGAAATGCTAAGGTGCAATCTAAATATAGTGGGCTTCATTGAAGTGAAATAGAAGCAAGACAACGGAATCTGGTCAAACGAACATAATATCAACAGCAGCAGGAAACGGTATACGGGAGTACGATTCGCTATGAAAATGAAGGTGCTCATAGAGTGAGTTACTGTAAACAATTCAGTGACAGGTTAGTTATCATCAGAAACGACAGTAAACCAACGCCGACAGCTATAGTTGAGATATGCCTGCGAATGTCGCAAGCAGAAGGTGAAGAGGTAGAGAAAGTATATGAGGATATTGGACAGGTAATTCACAACGTATAAGGGAGATGAAATTCTAATAATCAAGGGGGATTGGAATGCAGAAGTTCTAGAAGAAAGGGTTAGAAAAGGGTATAGGCTTAGTGGAAGGAATTAGAGAGCAAAAAGGTAAATTGAGTTCTAAACTAAGTTTCAGATGATAATAGAAATACTCTGTCGAGTACTACAAGATGAGGGAGGATACTTGAAAAAGGCTGGGAGATACAGGAAGATTTCAGTTAGATAACATCATACTCTGACAGAGACACTGAAATCAGATACTGGATCGTAAGGCGTACCCATGGCCAGATATAGACTCAGATCACGATTTGGTAACCGATAAACAGTAAGCTGAAGTTTAAGAGACTAGTGAGGAAGAATCAAAGCACAAAAAATTGGGATACGAAAGTACTAACGAATGAAGAGATACTCTTGAAGTTATCTGAGCCTACAGATACTGCGCTAAAGAATAGCTCAGTAAGGCAGTTCAGTTGAAGAGAGATGGGCGTGTCTAAAAGGAGCAAACACAGTAGTTGGAAATGAAAACGTACGTACAAGGAAGTTAACTGCGAAGATACCTTGTGTAACAGAAGAAATACTTCAGTGGACCGGCGAAAGAAGGAAGTACAGTAATGTTCAGGGAAATTCAGGCATACGGAAACACAGATCACTTAGGTATACAATGAAGAGGAAGCGCAGGGAGGCTACGGAGAAATGACTGCAAGAAAAATGTGAACAGATCGAAACAGAAATAATTATCGGAAGGACTGACTCAGCATATAGGAAAGAAAAAACAGACTACGGTGAAATTAAAAGCAAGGCCGGTAACATTAAGAGTACAATGCTAATTCCATTGTTAAATGCAGAGGAGAGAGCAGATATGTGGAAAGAGTACATTAAGGGCCTCTCTGAGGGGAAGACTTGTCTGATGATGGGATAGGAGACGAAACAGAGTCGATATAAAAAAGATATGGGATTATTAGAATCAGAATTTAAAAGAACTTTGGACGGCTTATGATGAAATATGATAGAAGGAATAGATAAAATACCATACACATAACTTTCTATCGGAATTTCTAAAACCACTGAGGGAAGTTGAAAGAAAAGGACAATTCATGTTGGTATATTGTTGGTGATCTGTTAAATGATGGTCAATTTGGCCTTAGGAAAGGTAAAGCACCAGATAGGCTCTTCTAAAGTTGTGGTTGATAATGGAAGCAAGACTGAAGAAAAAATCAAGACACGTTATCAGGATTTGTCGACATGGAAAAAGCGTTCAACAATGTAAAATGGTGCAAGAGTCCAGAAATGGAAACGGCGTTTCAATTAACAAAAAACATTTACAACGAAAAGAGTCTCTCGTGGAATCGCAGAATACGACACTACACAACAGTAATTAAACCCGAAGCTCTCTACGCATCTGAGACCCTAAACCTTCAACACGGAACACTAAAAGAGGAACTAGAAGTGAAAGAACGTAAAATAACGTGGAAAATCCTAGGACCAAGAACTAAAGATGGTGTGCATTATCCAAAACCCAATGCAGAAATATATAAAAATATCTCCAAAATAACAGACACAATGTGCATGAGAAGAATCCAATTCATGGGGCATTTACAAAGAATGGACTCAAACAGGTTAACGCACAAAATCCATACATTTTTAAAAACAAAACTACAAGACCGAACTGGTACAAACAGACGGAAACAGACCTGAGAGAATTAGGGTCTCCAAATCTACATGATAGAAATGAAATCAGAAAAATCACAAACACACGGGGTTTTGAGGAAGAAGAGAGAAAAACTAACCGACATACTTGATCTACGCAACGAAAGCTAGCCCATTCGTTGTTTATGAAGGAATACTGGGCGAAAAGGAGGGCCAACAAATGTTGATTACGCGTGGTCCTAAGTGATCCATCCGCTAAGAAGAAGAAGACCAAGAACGAAGTGCACGGATTAAAATGGGTATAAGATAGGGATGCAGTTTCTCGCCCCTGCTTTTCAACCTATACCTCGAGGAAGCAATGTCGTAAATAAAAGAAAGGTTCAAGAGTGGGATTAAAATTCAAGGTGAAACACATCAGTGTTAAGAATCGCCGATGAGATCGTTATCCTCGCTGAAAGTGAAGACGAATTACAAGATCTGTTGAATGGAATGAACTCTCTAACGAGCACAGAATATCGACTGAGTGTAAATAGATGAAAGACAAAAGTAAAGAGAAGTAGTAAAAATGAGAACAGCGAGAAAATTAACATCGGAATTGGTGATCACGATGTAGATGAAGTGAAGGAATTCTGCTACGTGGACATAAAAATAACTCATGATGGATGGAGCAAGGAGGACATAAAAAGGCTAGCAAAACGGACTTTCCTGGCCAAGAGAAGTCTACTTGCTTCAAACATGGGTCTTAATTTGAGGAACAAATTTTTGAGAATGTATTTTTGGAGCGCAGTATTGTATGGTACTGAGGCATGTACTGTGGTAAAACGTGAAGAGAATACAACATTTGAGATGTGGTACTGCAGAAGATGAAAGGTGGCTGCACTGAGTCACAGCGCCAGAGATTGCGCCAGAGAGTATTATTCCACGGCCTCCACTGGCGCAGTATTTGTTCAGAGAATGTCGAGGGCAGTTGTAGTTCAGAGGTTGCCGTGGGCAGTGCTTGTTGAGAGGATGTCGAGAGCAGTACTAGTTGAGAGCATGTCGTGTGCAGTTGTTCTGTTGGGCGAGACAGCAGACGCTGTTCGGTTGGTGTAATGTATATATGGAAGATGTTGTAATGATCATAGTGTATTTTTCGTCAACATATATGGAGCTAACAAAAATTGTTTTTTTATTTCAAATCTCCTTAATAATAATGCATCTTGGTCACAGGTTCAGTCAACAAAGCATCTGGCTCGTGTTCATGTATTAGACTTGTAATTCTGGTTTCTATGTGCAATTATAGTATTTGTGGTTTTGCAATTAGTCATTGTAAATGGTGTTTAAAATTTCATGTCGTATTGAGAACCGTGCCAGATACATGTACGTTAAGCCACACTACCACACACAGAACAGTTACACTTGCGCTTTGTTGTTTCGTAGCTTTTATAGTTGCAGGGGACTTAATTATTCAATTTTGTTAACGGAAATTTCCTTTCATTCTTTGTTATTTTATGCAGTCAGATTGCGTACTAATACTAGCCAGGGCCAACAGGCTACGAGACTTCGTAACCGGACATGTTGTTGTTGTTGTTGTTGTTGTTACGGTCTTCAGTCCTGAGACTGGTTTGATGCAGCTCTCCATGCTACTCTATCCTGTGCAAGCTTCTTCATCTCCCAGTACCTACTGCAACCTACATCCTTCAGAATCTGCTTAGTGTATTCATCCCTTGGTCTCCCTCTACGATTTTTACCCTCCACGCTGCCCTCCAATACGAAATTGGTGATCCCTTGATGCCTCAGAACATGTCCTACCACTCGATCTCTTCTTCTGGTCAAGTTGTGCCACAAACTTCTCTTCTCCCCAATCCTATTCAATACGTCCTCATTAGTTATGTGATCTACCCATCTAATCTTCAGCATTCTTCTGTAGCACCACATTTCGAAAGCTTCTATTCTCTTCTTGTCCAAACTATTTATCGTCCATGTTTCACTTCCATACATGAATACACTCCATACAAATACTTTCAGAAATGACTTCCTGACACTTAAATCTATACTCGATGTTAACAAATGTCTCTTCTTCAGAAACGCTTTCCTTGCCATTGCCAGTCTACATTTCATATCCTCTCTACTTCGGCCATCATCAGTTATTTTGCTCCCCAAATAGCAAAACTCCTTTAGTACTTTAAGTGTCTCATTTCCTAATCTAATTCCCTCAGCATCACCCAACTTAATTCGACTGCATTCCATTTTGTTGATGGTAACCGAACATATAGTGACCAAAATTACTTTTATTGTATTTATTTATAAATAAGCCCCCATGCAAAGACTGTTGAAAATTAGATGGACTGATAAGGTAAGGAGTGAGGAGGTTCTCCGCAGAATCGGGGAGGAAAGGGAAAGAAGGGACAGGATTATAGGACATCCGTTAAAACATCAGGGAATAACTTCCTTGGTATTAGAGGGTAAAAACTGGAATACACTTGGGAAATAATTCAGGCCGTAGATTTCCTGCTCTGTGATGAAAAGATTGACACAGGAGAGGAATTCGTAGCGGGCCGCATCATCCCAGTCAGAAGACTGTTGGCTGAAAAAAAGAAAACGAGGGTCGAGTGGGCTCATGTAAAACTGGTCACATACGGGCAGCCAACATTCTGGACGTGGACATGACCTTTCAAGTATACCATCGCCCAAAGCAATTGTGCTAACACTAATGGCATCTGGAGCTGCAACGGTCGCTCGCGGAAGCAATTCTGTTAGTAAAACTCCGCAGTCTTTCCACTAGGTCGTCACAAGTGGTCTACTGAACAGTCATTGTAATCTGAACTTTTAGTTTGGTTCGTGTCCGCATAAACAATACAGGATTGTGTGTCTGTCTCGATACAAATGCTTTTGTTTATTTGCTTCCCCAAACCAACGTTGGCGAGATACCATCAACATCAAGCGGCTCCTTAATTTAAAACATGAAAAAATTTAGCATTGTTATATAACATTACGGTAAAACGTTATTGCACGTGTACTTTTTGTGTCCAGATACTGTATAAATAATTTTGAGTGCCATTTTACTTTAAAGTCACTGCATAATTCCTGTCTGTTGTCGTCTATTTCGGCATACAGCATGTTATCTCCAGTGGTATGAGTGCCGGTTATTAACAAGTATGAAAATGTGAACTTACGAACATCTGTGTTATCACAAAAGCAGTTTACGGATGTATTGTGATACAATTTTGGTGGGCACTAGTTTGTAACGTATTCTGTAGAGTACGCACGCTGACTGGTTGGCTTTAGTTGCTGTAATAACACAGAAACAACCACAACATTTTGCCTTGCGTGTAATTCAAATATTACGCCATCTTAGTGCAAACGTGTGTGGCGAGATGGATCGCGTAACACGAGAATTTCTGAAAGCTGTGGCGGGAAATCTGAGAACTTCTGTTCCTTAGACAGGTTTCTGTGTGGGAAAGGGGTCGTTATGGGATAATCATGCGTTTATGCATGTATGTACGTGTGTGTGTGTGTGGGGGGGGGGGGGGGGGGGTCTGCGTATGTGTGTGTGTTTTATTTCTGTTCTGTGTCCTGTGTCAGTTCGCTTACAGCAGTAAAGGGTGCGCAGGTACAGAGTGTTGTGCGATCATTTATTACGTCTTTGTCTACCATTATAGCCTTTTTATATAATAGATTCCTTCTGACGCTAATTTCTAGTGTAAGCTGCTATTGTGTTTTGAACGTGTACATCAGTTTCGATACTTGTGAGTGACGGTTTTCATTTATTAAGAATCCCGCGATACTGGAGTGCGTGCTGTCACTCTTCAGAGCTTTAAAGTGTTCTGTGCACCTTATTTGCAAGTTGCTGCTCGTTTGTCCTCTGTCCAAGAGTTCGTGTAAGGTGGTATCTCCCTACACTGCTGAATTTGTTTGGAGTTCTTTTGTCTGATCTTAGTCTTTTTAATGTTAACGATTTTGTCCTGGATGCTAATAGGATCCATTGCTTCCTCGTCACATTTCCGGTGCTATGTACAATTTTATTATTATGTTTAAGCGTGTACCGCTTGTTTCTTTTCTCAGATATGGAGTGGTTTGCTATGTTGTCTGTTTGTTCTGCCTATGTGTTTGCAGACGCTGTGGTTGTGAATTATGTGGATGGCCACTTTCATTAACTTTCATTTTTATCTGGCAGAGCTTGTTTATAGTGCCTGTTCTGTACTCATAATCAACAGCCATTTGTTTGCTTATTTTTGGCTAGTGAGAGTACTTGTGGGGTTTGAGAGGTGTTCTATTTAACCTGTGATGCCTGCATTTGTAACTTCAATTTTTATGAGCTGTGGGCAGTTGATTGTATTGTGTATAACAGAGCTTGTGGATGTAGGTTTCATATAGATGGAAAATACGCCTTTTTTCTTTTTATTGTGAGCTCTTCTTTTGTTCAGCTTTCATTATAAAGTGTGTTTCTGGTTTATTGTGTTACTGTTATTATGTAGCTCTTCTATCCTAATTTGTGTTTCACCTACGAAACAGATTATGTCACACACATATCACTATCAGTATATTGCTTTGTACCCTTTTTGCTTCACAATGACAGTGAACATTATGTTCTCTGTGTGATCCAAGAAATATATGGCTAAGATTCCACTGATGGGAGACCCCAACGGCAGCTCCTCTTGTTGGAAATAGACGTTGTTCTTGAAATTTAGGTAAATTTGTTCTTGGATAAGCCTTTCTTGATTTTCAGCCATGGTTCTATGATGTTTATAGTTCCTCCTATGAGTATATTTGTGTATATGGATGTAACGTCAAAAGATACCAGTTTTCCTACTGGAATTTTTTTTCTGTTACGTCTCTTGCATTTTTAAGTCTTCTGTTTTTTGTGTATGTATAGGTTGCCTGTAGGGATGTTTTCATGTGTTAATCTAAGGAGGATGATGGATGTTTTCTAAAATTTATTACTGGGCTGACTAGAATATTTGGTTAGCAGATATTTGGAAGGATTGTTGATGTTGGAGCTTTAGGATTCTTTTGTGTCATTCTGTTAATCTAGTTTGTGTGAAAGTGTGTGTGATGCTTTAAAACTGCGTCCTCAGATTCCTTTGGTATATTTGTGTTGGGTCACCAGTTAGCTTCATTATGTTATTTTATTTCAAGAATTTTCCTGTGTTCTGAATGTAGTACGTCTCTGTATTTATGAGTACTGTGTTCCCTTTTTGTCTGCGTAGTGATTAGTGCTTTATGTTGTTTTAATTTTTTTGTATATTGCTTATGGTTTTCTCAGCTAATGTTTTTGTATTTGTCTTTATGATTTTTTTCTTTCTGATTATTTGTATCGATTCCTCTGTCACTAGCCTCTCACTAGAACTGGGCTGAAGTATGATGTACTAGTTTTCTTGTTGTCCTAGAGACTTCATTGAGAAAAAATAAAAATTCTTAGAAGGAAAACGTAACCAAGATAACTAGTGACTCAACATACAAGTACCAAAGAAACCTGAGGACACTGTTACAAAGCATCACCCGCACTCTCACAAAGAAGGGAGATTAAATGAATGATACAAAAGAATTCCAGTCCTTCAAATGAACCTAATGTTCCAGTCACACCAGCAGTTAATTTGAGAAAATCTCCCTCAAACTTGTTAGGGTATCACGTGAAGCCCTATAGGAAACCTATACGTATAGAAACAACAGAAGCGTTAAAACGCACAGCACACATAACAGAGAAAATTAGGAATATCAATATACCCACAGCATCAACACTGGTACCTTTGGATATTGTATCCATGTACACACTTATACTCACAGGAGAAACTATAATCATCACAAAAAACTGAAAACAAGAAAGTTACAGATACACAAATAAATAAAATCTCATCTTCCTTAAGACTACTCAAAGGACAAAAGAAATTGACTTTCAACAATTCCTATATGCAACGAGAGTCCTTGGAGTCTCCCATATAGAGAAAATAAAGCGCAGCAATACTGTGAAACAAAAAAGGTACAAAATAATATACTGATTCCAATGTGTGAATGATATAATCTGTGTCATTGGTGAAACACAAAGTGGAATCGAAGAGCTACATAATAATACTAGCATAGTAGACCCAAAATTACACTTCACAATGGAAAACAAACAAAACAAGAAATTAAATTTCCTGGATCTCACAAAAACAAGAAACAATGAGCAACATGAATTTTATGTATAGAGAAAACTTGCACACACATAAGGAAGAATCATGGGATCCCAATAACATTCATAACAAATAACACAATACAAAAAGATTACCACAGGCAAAAGAACTCCAAACGAATTCAGTAATGCAGGAATACATGAAGTCACTTGCAACTCCTGTCAGTCCCAATACATAGGACAAACACGCAAGAACTTCCGAACAAGTTAAACAGAACAAACAAGAGCTTGAAAGAGCGACAGCACAAATTCCACTTTCGCAGAGCACTTCAAAACTGAGAACTACTACTTCGCAAATATCGAAATTGATCTACAAGATTTGGAAGACAGTAGCACTTACATCAGAAATTAACGTTAGAGGAAACTACTTCGCATAAAAGGATGTAGTGGAAGACAAAAACGTAGCAAATCAACACACAACACTCTGTAACAATACATGCTTTACTGCATTAAGGAAAACGTCACAGGGCACAGAACACAAATAAAACACACACACACACACACACATAGAAATGCTTGCTTATTCCCACACCTATCCCACTCACACAAATAGCTTTATGTATGGAACAGGAGTTTTCAGACTTTCTACACAAGCAACAGACATTGTCGGAATTACAGCTACAGCGTTACGTGATTCATCTTTCGACAAACGTCGACAGGAAGGTAATGTAATATCTGAATAACTGCCAAGGTGCAAAGTTATGCTCCTTTCTGTGATATCGGATCAAATAATTCTCACCAACTGACGTGCGTAAGTGACCGAATAAGTTTCTACCCAGCGCCAAAAAACGTTTTATTGTAATACAACAGAAAATTCCATTTGTAATAATACGAAAGTTCGTAAGTTCACATGTTTGTAGTAACAGCGCTCACACCTTTGCAGATGACGTGCTGTACGCCAAAAAAAGACGGAAGATATAGAAATCATGCAATGATTTTAAAGCTAAAATATACTATGAGAGTATTAATACAGCAAATGGAACTAAATAAGGCGCTGTCAATAAATTTTCTCTTAATGTGTTGGTAATGATGCTAATATTTCAGGGTTTGCTCAACAAGGTATGCCACCGAAACTTGTTCGTGGGAGTAAATGCATAGGTGTGTTTCCATCAGGGTGGACCCACAATGCCATATTTGCCTACTTAAGTTCACACTGAGTAAGCTAGTGTGGTTCACACTGTGGCACGCTACAAGGATTTTTAGTCGATATCAAGTGTGCAGCTTGCGTGTAGACGTGTGTGAAGAGTGTGTGTACGGACTAGTGCTGTACTCACGTCGTTGCTGACGGTTTGTAGACAAGAGAGAACAGAAAAATTAGAATAAAGCCCGGTGCAAGCACGTTCGATGCACCTCTGAAATGGAACCAGTGAGGCCATCTGACTTAATATCCCTTTCCGACAGATGGATCATCAACAAAAACGACACACGCCTCCACTCTAGGAGACACTCCAAATAGTTTTGGAATTTGACCCTGAACATTTGCGCGAAGTCTGATGATCAGGAAATTTACGCCACTGTCTTGTCGGCCAATGCTGGCCAAACACTGGTGAAATAAATTTTCTGCCAGGATTCGAACCTGCTGTCCCTGACACGAGCACCTGTGCATAGGCGTGTGTTAGCGACTCAAATACGAAAACCGGTAACCAATAGGTAAGTGCTTTTTACTTTCCACTTAAAAATAAAATAGCAAGGAAAGTTCCATTAAGTTTCGGGTGTGCAGCCGCAAGAAATCTCCTCCTCCTTCTTCTTCTAATATTTCTGCTGTCTAACGTTCAGCCATCTTCAGAGTGACCCGCAAGACTGCCGCTTCGTCCCTTTATACTGTTTTACCGCGCGACTGCGCATGCGGCCACAGATGCAAATGCGCCAGAGACGTTGGGCGGCAGAGACGTGCATAATGCGCGAGTTGTATCTATGACTCCGCAGTTGATTTGTGTTGCCATATCGATATATCATTGTGAGCTGCATTGTGACGACGTCTTTGCGAGTTTATTACAGAGAGTGCCGGATTCCAGGATTTATCAAGATCGAAACCACTGTCTCTAATTAAATTCGTCATCAAGCGAATTTCAATTGCCTCCTTCACTATCGAGTCCCAAAAGGATGATGTAGTTGCCAAAATTTCGACGTTGTCATACAACATACTGTGACCATTATCAATACAGTGCTCTGCCACTGCCGACTTGTTAGGTTGTAAAAGTCGTGTGTACCGCCGGTGTTCTGTACACCTTTCTTGGACAGTACGAGTTGTTTGTCCGATGTAAGAAAGGCCACATTCACATGGAATTTTGTAAACTCCGGATTTTCGAAGCAGCAAATCATCTTTGACGGAGACCACCAGTGCAGCTGTCTTGGGTGGAGGACGAAAAATCACCGAGAATGCGTCCTATTTTTGATGAGAGGCTACCCACATATGGCATGAAGGCCATCGATTTAAATGTTTCTTCATCTTCTTCTGCTTTTTTTGTGACCTCCTTCGGTTTCATTTCAGTGCCCTCTGTATTTGTTTTGGAGAGTACCCAATGTCTTCAAACACTCTTTGTAAGTGGGAAAGTTCATCTTGCAGTCTGCTGTCGTCAGAAATAATATGCGCTCTTTGAGTCAAAATTCGGAGAACACTCATTGTCTGGTCAGGACGGTGGCAGCTATTTGCACGTAAATACAGATCGGTGTGCGTCGGTTTCCTATAAACTTCATGTCCCAGAGTGCCATCCTCTCTGCGCCGAACCAAACCATCCAAGAATAGAAGGCATCCCTCCTTTTCAATTTCCATTGTGAACTTTATTTGATCGTGGAGGGAGCTCAGATGTCACAAGAAGTCTTGCGAGTTGTCTTCACCATTGGGCCAAACTACAAAGGTGTCATCAACATACCTCCAGAACACCGTGGGTTTCAAGTGAGCAGATTCAAGCGCCTTCTCCTCGAAGTCCTCCATAAATAAATTGGCCACAAGAGAGGATAAGGGACTACACATGGCGACTCCGCCCGTCTGTTCAAAACATTCGTTGTTAAATAAGAAATATGTGGTGGTCAGAACATGTTTAAATAAAGCTGAAATCTCTTTGTCAAAACTTCTTTCAATAAGTTGTAGAGATTCTGGAAGGGGACACCTTGTAAATAAAGCGACCACATCAAAAATAACTAATATATCAGACGGGTTCATTTTCAATGATTTCAGTTTACTAATGAAGTCAGCCGAGATTCTTATGTGGTGAGTACGTTTTCCCACAAGAGGCCTCAACAATGATGCCAGATGTTTGGCAACGTCATAGGTCGGAGAGCCTATGTTACTCACTATGGGGCGTAGAGGGACATCTTTCTTGTGGACCTTTGGTAGTCCATAAAGTCTAGGAGGCACCGGACCACTTGGTTTCAATCTCCGAACAACTTCTGGTGGAAAGGGAGAATCATTCAGAAGCGAAACAGTTTCCTTGTCCACTCGATTAGTGGGATCCCTGCTGATCTTCCGGTAATCGCTATCACTCAATAAATTGTACATTTTATCCAGTAAAGTGCATACCTTAACAACTATGAACACTTGCTCAGTGGAGGAGTGTGTTTCACATTAGCGAAGGTGAACGAATGGTCATAGTCCCTCAGGTATGCAATTTAGAGCCCAAGTTTATTGGACATTTTTTCTCGTTTTTGTCCACACTACCACCACTGAAAGTTACCTGCCCTACACTCTCCGCAACACAAAAACCGGTACATGTATACAACTGTCAGAGGTATCAGAACGGTTTTCGTTTTTCAACTTTCGTCTCGTTCGTTTCCTGTACAAGGATCCTTACTTCAAATTAATATATTTATCGTTCTCTATCGTCCTAGAAAGTCTGTGACATCATCACGGAATCACTCTGTGTATACATACATTTACAGACGCCCGCTCGTATAAATTTGACGCTCGGTAGTATATATATACACTCCTGGAAATTGAAATAAGAACACCGTGAATTCATTGTCCCAGGAAGGGGAAACTTTATTGACACATTCCTGGGGTCAGATACATCACATGATCACACTGACAGAACCACAGGCACATACACACAGGCAACAGAGCATGCACAATGTCGGCACTAGTACAGTGTATATCCACCTTTCGCAGCAATGCAGGCTGCTATTCTCCCATGGAGACGATCATAGAGATGCTGGATGTAGTCCTGTGGAACGGCTTGCCATGCCATTTCCACCTGGTGCCTAAGTTGGACCAGCGTTCGTGCTGGACGTGCAGACCGCGTGAGACGACTCTTCATCCAGTCCCAAACATGCTCAATGGGGGACAGATCCGGAGATCTTGCTGGCCAGGGTAGTTGACTTACACCTTCTAGAGCACGTTGGGTGGCACGGGATACATGCAGACGTGCATTGTCCTGTTGGAACAGCAAGTTCCCTTGCCGGTCTAGGAATGGTAGAACGATGGGTTTGATGACGGTTTGGATGTACCGTGCACTATTCAGTGTCCCCTCGACGATCACCAGAGGTGTACGGCCAGTGTAGGAGATCGCTCCCCACACCATGATGCCGGATATTGGCCCTGTGTGCCTCGGTCGTATGCAGTCCTGATTGTGGCGCTCACCTGCACGGCGCCAAACACGCATACCACCATCATTGGCACCAAGGCAGAAGCTACTCTCATCGCTGAAGGCGACACGTCTCCATTCGTCCCTCCATTCACACCTGTCGCGACACCACTGGAGGCGGGCTGCACGATGTTGGGGCGTGAGCGGAAGACGGCCTAACGGTGTGCGGGACCGTAGCCCAGCTTCATGGAGACGGTTGCGAATGGTCCTCGCCAATACCCCAGGAGCAACAGTGTCCCTAATTTCCTGGGAAGTGGCGGTGCGGTCCCCTACGGCAATGCGTAGGATCCTACGGTCTTGGCGTGCATCCGTGCGTCGCTGCGGTCCGGTCCCAGGTCGACGGGCACGTGCACCTTCCGCCGACCACTGGCGACAACATCGATGTATTGTGGAGACCTCACGCCCCACGTGTTGAGCAATTCGGCGGTACGTCCACCCGGCCTCCCGCATGCCCACTATACGCCCTCGCTCAAAGTCCGTCAACTGCACATACGGTTCACGTCCACGCTGTCGCGGCATGCTACCAGTGTTAAAGACTGCGATGGAGCTCCGTATGCCACGGCAAACTGGCTGACACTGACGGCGGCGGTGCCCAAATGCTGCGCAGCTAGCGCCATTCGACGGCCAACACCGCGGTTCCTGGTGTGTCCGCTGTGCCGTGCGTGTGATCATTGCTTGTACAGCCCTCTCGTAGTGTCCGGAGCAAGTATGGTAGATCTGACACACCGATGTCAATGTGTTCTTTTTTCCATTTCCAGGAGTGTACATAAACGATTTGGCGGTCAGGGTGGGCAAAAATCTGCGGTTGTTCTGACGATGCCGTGGCGTACAGTAAGGTGTAGAAGTTTATCGACTCTAGAAAGATACAAGACGACTTAGATAAAATTTCTACTTGGTGTGATGAATGGCAGCTAGCCCTAAATGTGGATAAATATAAGTTAATGAGTAGGAAGATGAAACTTGTAATGTTCAAATACAGTATTGCTAGTGTCCTGCTGGACACCGTGAAGTCGTTTAAATATCTGGGCATAACATCGCAAAGTCCGCCCCTGGAAGCTGAGTGGTCAGCGCGACGGAATGTCATACATAACGGCCCGGGTTCGATTCCCGACTGGGTGGGAGATTTTTCTCCACTCAGGGACTGGGTGTTGTGTTGTCCTTATCATCATCATTTCAACCCCATCGACACGCAAGCCGCGGAAGTGGCGTCAACTCGAAAGATTTGCACCTGTAGAACGGTCTACCCGACGGGAGGCTACAGCCACACGGCATTTCCATTTCCATAACGTCGCAAAGCGGTATGAGATGGAACGAGCATGTTAGAACTGTGGCAGGGAACGCGAATGGTCGACTTCGCTTTATTGGGAGAATTTTAGGAAAGAGAGTTTCAGCTTTAAAGGAGACCGCGTATAGGACGCTGGTGTGACCTACTCTTGAGTATTGCTCGAAGGGAGACATTGAAGCAACTCAGAGGCAAGCTAATAGGTTCGTTACTGATATGTTCGAACAACACATAAGTGTTATGGAGCTGCTTCGGGAACTCAAACGGGAATCCCTGGAGGAAGGCGACGTTCTGTTACAGAAATACTATTAAAAATATTTAGAGAACCGGCATTTGAAGCTGACTTCCGAACTACTCTGCTGTCGCTAACATACACTCCTGGAAATTGAAATAAGAACACCGTGAATTCATTGTCCCAGGAAGGGGAAACTTTATTGACACATTCCCGGGGTCAGATACATCACATGATCACACTGACAGAACCACAGGCACATAGACACAGGCAACAGAACATGCACAATGTCGGCACTAGTACAGTGTATATCCACCTTTCGCAGCAATGCAGGCTGCTATTCTCCCATGGAGACGATCGTAGAGATGCTGGATGTAGTCCTGTGGAACCGCTTGCCATGCCATTTCCACCTGGCGCTTCAGTTGGACCAGCGTTCGTGCTGGACGTGCAGACCGCGTGAGACGACGCTTCATCCAGTCCCAAACATGCTCAATGGGGGACAGATCCGGAGATCTTGCTGGACAGAGCACGTTGGGTGGCACGGGATACATGCAGACGTGCATTGTCCTGTTGGAACAGCAAGTTCCCTTGCCGGTCTAGGAATGGTAGAACGATGGGTTCGATGACGGTTTGGATGTACCGTGCACTATTCAGTGTCCCCTCGACGATCATCAGAGGTCTATGGCCAGTGTAGGAGATCGCTCCCCACACCATGATGCCGGGTGTTGGCCCTGTGTGCCTCGGTCGTATGCAGTCCTGATTGTGCCGCTCACCTGCACGGCGCCAAACACGCATACCACCATCATTGGCACCAACGCAGAAGCGAGTCTCATCGCTGAAGGCGACACGTCTCCATTCGTCCCTCCATTCACGCCTGTCGCGACACCACTGGAGGCGGGCTGCACGATGTTGGGGCGTGAGCGGAAGACGGCCTAACGGTGTGCGGGACCGTAGCCCAGCTTCATGGAGACAGTTGCGAATGGTCCTTGCCGATACCCCAGGAGCAACAGCGTCCCTAATTTGCTGGGAAGTGGCGGTGCGGTCCCCTACGGCACTGCGTAGGATCCTACGGTCTTGGCGTGCATCCGTGCGTCGCTGCGGTCCGGTCGCAGGTCGTCGGGCACGTGCACCTTCCGCTGACCACTGGCGACAACATCGATGTACTGTGGAGACCTGACGCCCCACGTGTTGAGCAATTCGGCGGTACGTCCACCCGGCCTCTCGCATGCCCACTATACGCCCTCGCTCAAAGTCCGTCAACTGCACATACGGTTCACGTCCACGCTGTCACGGCATGCTACCAGTGTTAAAGACTGCGATGGAGCTCCGTATGCCACGGCAAACTGGCTGACACTGACGGCGGCGGTGCACAAATGCTGCGCAGCTAGCGCGCTTTCGACGGCCAACACCGCGGTTCCTGGTGTGTCCGCTGTGCCGTGCGTGTGATCATTGCTTGTACAGCCCTCTCGCAGTGTCCGGAGCAAGTATGGTGGGTCTGACACACTGGTGTCAATGTGTTCTTTTTTCCATTTCCAGGAGTGTACATTGCGCTTAAGGACCACGATGATATGATCGAGAAATTAGGACTGACACGGAAACATATAGACAGTGGTTTTTCTATCGCTCTATTTGCGAAAAGAACAGGAAATGAAATGACTAGTAGTGGTAAGAGTACCCTCCGCCACGCAACATGCGGTGGCTTGCAAAGTATCTTTGCACATGCAGATGTAGATGTAGAGTACCCAAGGATCCAATCAGCAGGTATGCATCTGAGGAAGAACACATTACCACAAGTGTTCCACATTGTCACACGGTTCATGTGAAGGAACGGCTCCAGTACGTCTGCTCATCGAAGCCCGTAAGTGTTCAGAAATTCCAGAAGTGTTCCGAATGCACTGACAACCATCCCCAATGCGTTTCCGAAGTTCATCTACATTATCAAAATGGCGGAAAGAGACCAAAACTTTTAAATATCTCCACACAAAAAAATTCAATGGGTTCAGGTCAGAGAATCTGAGAAACCATGATATTAGCAAGCCACGACAGATTCACCTGTCGAGACGCAATTTTCAGAATTTTGGCACCCATAATGATGGTAAGATAAAGTGAGGACAGTTTATCCTTTCGTAATTTACGCCTCACGTACGATAGCCGTAGACTTTAACAGTGTCTTAACATTGACTTGACTACGTTTGTGCAAACCAAAGCATCGGGGAAACTATTGGTTTACGGGCCTGTGTTTAAGTTTATCTGCTTCGTTTATTGTCCTCTAATTACCCCTTTCGTCTGTAGTTACAATAGTTAAACAAACTGTGTAATATTGAATATCAAATCTTCTAAAAAATGTTAGATGTCTATGTACTGAGTCCTGTTGCCCAGTTCATGTTACTGACAATATGTTGAGTGAAATGAAACATCATATATACACAAACTGATCAAAACTATCCAGACACTCCTAAAAGATGGTGAACTAACCACCAGATGTCGCGAGGGACTGTCCCGCCAGATTAAAAACACGTGGTGAATATTGTATTGTCAGTAGGATGTCATCAGCATAACAAATCCATGGGGACATTTCAGCCCTTCTAAGGCTGCTCAAGTGCTCTACTGGTGATATGATTCTGAATTGGAAACGCGCAGGAATAACCATGGCTAAACCAAGATTAGGTAGATCTCGTATACTGACGGACAGGAACCGTCGATGATTGCTGAGACTTTCCGTCAGAAATCGTATTAAATCAGCGGAAGGAATCACTTGTGAGTCCCAGCAGTCCAGCTAGCACCAAGACTGTACATAGGAAGATAAAACTAATGTGTCGCAATGGTCTAGTGGCTCCTCGTAAGCCAAATATTTATGTAATCAGTGCTAAGCGACTCTTGAAATGGTGTACAGAGCCACGCCAACGCAGTGTGGGTGTCTGAAAACGAGCGTTTTGAAGTAATGAATCACTCCTCCGATGGAGAGGTTTGGCGGACGACTGTAGAACTTCACCTCCCATTATGAGTAGTACCGTCAATGAACTACGAAGCGTGCATTGTTCACGTATGGGGATGTTTTGGTGGTTAGCGTATAGCCTGTTATTTCGCTTAAGAAAATCCTTAATGCAAGAGGATAGGAGCATAATTTACAGGTTTGTATACTGCGTACGTTAGAAGAATAGTTCGGATAGGATAATGGTTTGCTTCAGCATGGCATTGCACTGTGTCGTTAAGCAGCATCTGTGATGCAATGGTTTGTAAATAATAACATTCCCAAAATGTTCAGACCTATCCAGGTCCCAACCTCAAGTCAGAGAGTTAGAATGTCAGCTACATCCCAGGCCCCAGCTTACACTACGTTAATTGGTTTTCGGCTCCTGGGGAAGAATGGGCTGCTATTTCTCCTCAGACATTCAAAAACTCCATTGAAAAAGTCCCAGCAGCCATTAAGGCGAAGAGTGAATGCGTCCTTATTAATGTCCATTAACAGGTGTCCAGGCACTTTTTATCTGATAGTGTACAATAATATGTAATCTTTGTTACTGTATGTTATAGCAGCTAACAGAATGGAACATTAATTGAATTGTAGCTAATCCTTTACCGCTAATAAGCATCCAATAGTAATCCAACTACTTTTAGGAATATTCCGAGATCCAATCACTTAATTGGAAAACTTACATCTCGAAGTCACAACACAATTACCGCCCGATTTCTAGCAACACGAACTGTAATCTCATAAAAGGAAAAACAGGGTAACTGTTCAAAGTGAAATGTGAAAAAAGTCACACAAAAGAAAACACCAGAGTTCGAGCTTCTGTAGCAAAAAATGTAATTTATTGTCTTTAAGTATATCTCACCAAGTCCAGGACTTCCAGCTAATATCATTTCCAGCTATCCAGTGGCTTCACATCCTGTTGTGTGGCCTCTTCCTACCAAGCATACACTTGCCCACTAAATCGTATCACTCACCCAGAAAATCAGAAAATGACTAAACCAAAAGCCATCTCGACAGAGAGGAACAGAGTTTTGAATTTTTGTAAGACTTACCTGCCGACAGAAAACTTTATCTGTCACTAAATATCACTTAATTCCGCTTTAAAATAAGTAACGCGATTGAAACGCGACCGTCATCTCACAGGGGCCATGACCCTATATCTACAAGGACTACTGTCGACTCATCCGATGGGCTCTCTTAAATTTGGCTGTTTTCCGGCCACTTCTGCTTCCGGCACAGCGCGCGAGACTAGCGGGTAGTTTGCTCCAGTGCTGCAGGCGCTCCTCCAGAGAGAGAGAGAGAGAGAGAGAGAGAGAGAGAGAGAGAGAGAGAGAGAGAGAGAGAGTCAAGAGCCAAGCATCGCAAGTACTCAACGTGGTTTGAAGACATTACTGCCGACGGATAATAGCACCCCTGTTGACGGCTAATTCCTAGCAGGTGCTACCAGAGATGCCAGCCTCGTTCGCAAGCAGCGCACGCATCGCCGACAGCAACGCTGGTGTCGGAGGCACTATATTGCATCCGCAAGTCATATGTTTTCCCTGTTATGTGTGGTGTCGTTTCGCCTGTTGCCTACTTAAGTCGCGGCTCGATTGCTAGCAAGCAGCATACGCCGTGCGCTGCAGAGTGACATCACTCCAGCAGCCATCATCCTGGGAGCCTTCCCCTGTTCCAACGCTAGCATTCCTGGGACTCTGTACCACTGGACGGTAGTGCTTCTGTCGAACTTAAACTGTGTACTCGTGCGTAGCAGTGACTGTCGCTCCCAATGCCACTAGGGGCTTTGATTGTGGCAATCTGTGATCAGAACCATCTTCCAGTTGTTATTCAGACTCTGTCTAATGCTGAACTCTGCTTTTGTGTGTTCCGGAAACTAAAGTGTTCTTAATCTCTGTTTGGCCAGAATCACCCAATAATCAACTGTTTGCGTGCATAATACAAAGGACACATAACTCCCAGTCTCACTGCAAAATGCTTTTTAGCCAATCTCAAGAGCAGCCCTCTAATAAGTCTCCTCGGCAAATTGCCGCTTCCTGTCAGGACTTTTGAAAAGTTTATTTTCAGCAGGTGCTGCAAAACCTCTGTCATCGTTCGACAGTCATCTACACCTAAGCCAGCATAGTAGACCCCGTCCACAACCCATTTAGGGTTAGAGAAAATCTGATCCATTATCTCCATCATGTCCAGGCCTTGTATGCACCAGAAAATGCTTGTAGCACTCACAGAACACTCGGTCGACCGATACATAACTATTGCGGGTCAGTCTTGGACCCATGTCAGAAATGATTCGTAGAAGAAATAGAGAAGATCCAAAGACGAGCAGCTCGTTTCGTTACAGGTTCATTTAGTAAGTCTTAAAGCGTCACGGAGATGCTCAACAACCCTGCTGGCAGACGCTGCAAAAGAGGCGTTCTGCATCACGGTGTGTCCAACTGTTCCAAGTATATACGTCCCTAGAAGAGCAAATCAATATATTGCTTCCCCTACGTATATCACACAAAAAGACAATGGACAATAAAAATAGAGCGATTCGAGCCTACACAGAGGCTTATCAGCAATCGTTCTTAACGCAAAACATTCGCGGTTGGAATAGAAAAAGGAGGAAATGACACTGATACAAAAACTACCCTCCACCACACTTGTAAGGTGGCTTGCGGTGTATACTCGTAGATGCAGACGTTGATGTAGATGTAGGTGTAGCCTACACGGTAGCCAAGAAGAATAGCCCACAGGCGCGGTCAAGAACGATACGTATGTTACAACTAGAATTGCTGTTTATTTAGATTATGCTACCTCCAGAATGGGCATACTGAAAAAATAATAATCAGTAAGATGGTCAACAAATTGGGATCAACCTTCGGAGTCGAGAACATAGTTAGCAGGTGCCGAAGCGTGACATGTAATCGTGTCTGTTGTGACAGGTTTAAATGTTTATTTCTCTTTGTTTTTTCGATCAACAAATAAAGCTATAGGCTTCGCTACACAGTGCGATTTCTCTCTTTGTTACTAAGGAAACGCGTGTAGAATGCATACTGCTTCGATACTGACGACAGGCACTATTTGCATTTTTACGGCAGCTGGACTTAGAGCTTTTGATGTCAGGTACACTAGACAGACAATTCGCTTGTCATTCCATCTGCAGCAGCCCCTTCGTCTTGTGAGGTTATACAGCTGCGATAAAGTTAACTGCAAGATGTCAGCGCAGAACATTTCCGGGATTTCTGCCAGGAAAGCTCTCCAGAGCGTAAATCGATATGGCAACATGCATCGCGAGCCAGCTCGCTGTCGATGCAGAAAACTGGATAAACGCCGACGTATTTCTCCTGCCGGAACAACTTCCACCATATTTCTTTTTCCTGCGTTCTTCT